>NC_066875.1:25049977-25678308 GCF_022985175.1 Labeo rohita | reverse complement strand
CTGTTTTTTTCGTCGTTAAGCTAGCAAAATTGGATTTGGACATGCCCTAAATGGACTTGCGTCATGCGCTTCAGACCATGCGCTTAAATTGTTAAAATATGGCCCCTAATCTGCTATTTTTGTCAGACAAACAAACTAGACAGGAAAGTAGAATAAGGTCAGTAGACTTGAAGTTCAAAAATGGCATATATTGATTCTTTCTGATGTTCATTTATGTTTATTTGATGGGTTCATGTGCCACTTGAACTGAGGCACTACAGCGATCTGTCACAACACATTAAAGTGCCACAAAACGGTATTTATTGTTTGAATTTCTTAAAGAGCAGGTCATATGGTCATAAGTGTCCTAATATTGTGTTGGAGCCCCCGACAACAGATTTAAATGTATCTAAGGACAGAAAACATTGTAATTTTTACAGAATGTACATTTATACATAGTCATTTGTCAATGATTTCGAAACAGTTTGTTTGAATTAGTTCTGAGCGTAATGTTTGTAAACCCCTCCCTTCCATAAGCCTACTCTGCTCTGATTGGTCAGCTGGCCAAGCCTGTTGTGATTGGAACAGAGAGGAGTACTTGATCAAGTTAGCAAGCACTACCATCTGTGTTGCTAAGTCCATGGTTATTTTTGATGTCTGCAGGTTGAAGCAACCCCAATATCGTCATATTTAGCCCCTGGAATGCAAATTTGCCAGGGGAACCCCGACAAAAAGTGTATTTTAACGAAGGACCCCCCTCGAAATGTGATTGGGCTAATTTTGAGTAACAATTGTGCTGGTTTTGTTGTGAAAATGTGGCAACCCTGACAAAGCATGCACCTTCACATAAAACAATAATGTAGTTCTCCGATCCGTTCTTAAAATAATGACATAAAAACATTGAGTTTAGCAAAGTTTAGCTGCTAAACTGTAAACACTTAAAAAACAAAAAAACAATAACATTGGACACTGATGTATCTAACTGTTGAAACAACACAGTTTGTAAACCAAAATATGACCAAGTTACATTCTTTATTACTAAACGAAGTAATTAGAACAATGACAGTCTACATTAATTAACATATTCTTAGGAAATAGTGGGTTCACAGCAAATTATCAGAACTATTTCAGTAAGACAGTAATATTGTGGTTTACCTGGATACCTAAAGCTGCACTAGGTATACGTCACGTTGGCACAAAAAAATTGATATTTTGAGCACTCAGTTGAAAATGTACACTAAACGTATCAATTGTACTTACAGGTTGTGGTTAGGAGATACTTGTTAGTCCAAATAAAGAAGATTAGAAGCCAAAGAAGGTAAAAGCCAAGATTAGAGAAGCAATCCTCACTAAAATGACGAGCAAACAACAAATTGACGCAACAAATTGTATTGCTGTGGTTCACATCATCATCTTTCGACATTAAAAACAAAACAAACTTGCTTACACAGCACAGAACACAGCATTTTCTCGACATGATGTAAAAACACTACCTAGCCAAAGTGTTTGTGGGCAGCTCAAACTGTTTGTTAAAATGATTCAGAGTCGTCTCTTTCTTTTGAGAAACAATGTTTTTATTTATCATGCACCTTTTTTTTATTAAAAACTTAGAGCAGACTAAAAGATCAGTGTTTTACATTGAAGGATAGCTACATTACAAACTGCAAAAAAAATATTTTTCAAAAACCAATATGATCTGCTCTTTAAAAAATGACAAAATTGGAAAGCTAAGCATTTCATACCAGAAGTACCCTGCTCTATCTTGTCTGTCGGCACGTTGTCAGTTTCTTCTTTGCTCTGCGAAGTGAGAACACCATGGCTTGTCGGACATAGCAAAAGTAATAAAGAGGGGCAGGTCTTTGCGAAGGGTCAATTTAGCCCAAAATAAAACTGGATCCCAATGGCTTTCATTGCACTGACATTTTTCAAAACATCTGTTTTCTGTGTTCCACAGAAAAAGTAAATTCAAGTTAGGAGAAAGTATTTTTAACTTAAAAAACAAATTTGAAACTTTGAAACTAGTGAAAATGGAAAACAAGTGAAGCTATTATGCATGAGAGTTAAAAGTGAGATATTCTATTCAAAGGTTTAGTTAAACACAAAGGGATTTCACCATTGTCTTCGTATTTAACCGTACACTTAACCTAAAGGGTCATTTTACTCTCTGATACCGTGATGTCATTTTAGTGGTTTCCCTCGAATTGTAATTTGAACTGGTTTAGATGACACTTTTTAAAATTGTAATAGTATATTTAACAGTATTGTATTCAGCGAGCATCACAGCATGACTGAAAAGCTGCTGATCGGAGAGGCGTGTGTGGGGACGAGGATGGGGGTTGGAATTTGCAGACCATGTGGAGACACAGGGCAGTAAATAAAGTGAAACCTCATGGTTGCTTTGCTTTATGGTGTTTTTCCAGCATGTCACCTTCCACATACTGTTTATGGGATGTATGTGTGTGTGTGTGTTTATTGCACAGGGGGAGGACGGAAGCTTCACATGACCATAAAAACCATACGGACAGGAGAGCTGACCAGGTGTGAGGGTTACCACGACAACTACAAAGAGAGAGAGAGCTCTCCAGTGTTTACAGGCTGTTTGACGTCAGAGAGATTCTTAATCTGTGGAAATAAGGAGGATGCAGTTTAGCTCAAAATATAACTGCTTCACCTGCATCATTTTGAAGGACTGTCCCATTTCCACATTGTGGTAGGTTATTGGTCAGTGATCACAGACTATGAGACTCTTCCACTGTGTGAATCATTTATATAGAGTGCATTTCTCCTGAAGATGAATGTAAAATGACTAAAACAGCATTGATGTGTGTTTGGTATCAGTCAGGATATTAATCACACATGGACCGGGCTTGTGACTGATCATCAGCAACAGTAACATTAATGTTAGTTTGTTTCATCGTGTCATTTGATGGCTCTTTACTATATTATTTCTTTCTAAATGAAATTACCTTTGCTGACTCTGTAATACATCCCAATGTCTATACAGTATTTATGTGTTTTGATAATCCAACCCATAATGGTTAAGTCCTCGGACAGCAATCAAAATAACACAGGTACAATCCCAGGTGAAGGAAACCTGTAAACTACAGACTTGCTGAAAGAACTCTATCACCATTATATCCTTGAGGTAACTTGGTCCGTAAACATCAACCATAACAGGTATAGATGTTTCCAACCTTCACTCGTCTGAAAAAACAACTGTACTCTGCTTATAGTTACGTAACACAAAATCATTTTGTAATCATGTGTAATGTGTAGAAGATAGGATGTGAATTGAAAAATGACACCTTTCACTGTAAATAGAAATTCCATTATTGAAGAGCAGGTTTCTATAAAACTAGGGCACCTTGAATGAAAGAGAAAGCCAGAAAAAAGCAGGAAAGAGAGCTGTAACAGTACCTGAGGTAAAGTTACTGGTGAGAAAACTCTGCCAATAAGGAAAGAATTTCTGAGTATTAGGTTTCATCCTTAAAAACTCTTGTGTGAACCCAGCACACTTGATCTGAAATGATTTCTTATCACTTAAACTGACTCTTCGTGCTTCATAGACAAGAGCAAATAATCTGAAAGAGGAGGGTGAGGAGCCAAATTAGTGAAATGATGCAGTGGAATCAATCTATATAATCAGACACCGAATCATCTTCCACTCATGTGTGTCTTATCCCCCTACAGTGAATTGATTTATTACATAACTGGAAAGTTATCCAATCAGACAGAGATAATTTGTCATTCAAAATGATGAAAAATAGGTTGTGTGAAGAATGCACGCTTTAAAGGTTAAATCGATGAGTGGTCCACTGCCTTTAATGGTTCAAATTTCATAAACAACCCCTCTGTAGTCTATAATCCAGAAGACATCACACGGTCTGTTTGGGGTCTTATTGCACTCCTCCAAAACATCATCATATATTTATAACCATTTATTTGTTGTTATAAGATTTGGTTTTATTGTCAGCACCTAAATGTCATCTTTAGTTATGTATGACATAAAATGAGATCATATAGACCAGTTCACATTTGTGACACTGGACCACAAAACCAGTCGTCAGTAGCACAGATTTCGTAGCAATAGAGCAATAGCCAAAAATGCATTGTATGGGTCAAAATGATCGATTTTTCTTTTATGCCAAAAGTCAATAGGATATTAAGTAAAGATCATGTTCCATGAAGATATTTTGTAAATTTCCTAACGTAAATATATCAAAACTTAATTGACCTTAATGACTGGTTTTGTGGTCCAGGGTCACATTTGAGACTCTTATTGTCAGTACTGTAAGTATTGTAAGAATTTAATAAGTACAACAAGAGCTATGACGTTATTAGATCTATTTACATGTGTCCTCTTGCGTTGTCAGTTCAAGTTTACATTTTTGCCCTTTGTAATCAACTCAAAATGTAATTGAAATCTATTTTAATCTCCTCCATCAAATGGTTTTGCATGAATTGAACATGACTAAATTAGTTTCTGTGTCATCGGCAAGGATTTGTAGGTATTTTGTGGTTATGAAAATATTGTACCATTGGTTTTAAAAGTGGAATTTGGGTTTGCGTAATAGACCGCCAAGGCTGTATACTGTAATAGATTCAGGCTTTCATGTGCGTCATTGACTGAAGCGTTCGGAAATCAATGCGCTGTCGCTTTAAACGAAGTGAAAGGGGTGTCACCACTGAGCGAGAGTAGGACGGAACAACATTGAATATGTATCAGTCTAGTTACCCCTTAGAGACTCAACGCAGATGAATGATACAGATTTGGAAGAAACACGCACGGGCACTTCGCTTTAATCACGTCCAAATTATCCGACACTTCCAGAGAAGTGTAAATGGGCAGACTATAGATGCTCAGTGGATGAAGGCGACTTGACAGTGCAGACGAGCGCACGTCGCTTAAGCCACACATATTACTGCTTGCGATTTTTGAATTGGATTTCAACAATTTTGCAATCTATCTCACCTCTAAGATATTGTTATTGTTTTCCGAGTCCTTTTTTTTATTAATTCACAGCCGATATGGACACCATATTGGACAACTTCGCTTCGGACAAACTTTTTCCCAATTCCAACCTGTTGGACCTAGAGGATCTGAATGAGAGCGATTTCTTATCCAATGTGGTACGTCAAACCTCCGCATCTTCCATCATTTTGAACAGTAGCAGAGAGGGAAATCTGCAGAATGTGTCTTAAGTTGTGCATGACTTAACAATTTTATAATACCCTTTTCCTTTCGTCAAAGTTTGACATTTATATTGTATTTTGTTATAAAGTGATAATATTTATGATCGTTTTTGTTATTATTACTTGATAATTATGTTTTTGCTTTAATATGCTTTAATTACATTATATATGTTTATGCTTTAATTAAATTTAATTATCTATCTATCTATCTATCTATATATATTCATATATATATATATATATATATATATATGTATATATGAATGAAGGAGTTTGTTCGGTTCTGTGTTTATTTGTCACACATGTCTGGGATGTTGTGCTGCAAATTAAACATAAACAAGGGCAGAAGTTCTCAAGCTGTGAAGTTTGCCCAGCTGCACACAGATAGGGGCACTTTCCAACTTTAACCGGACCTTTGGGGAGCGGGGGGCGGTCTTCGTTAACGTGTTATTTATTCAAACCACGCCCACACGCCGTATCATCCTGTTTAACTAAATCACGCCCATACAACGATTCCAAACCACGCCCACGGATCGCTTCATCCTGTTTCTCGTGTCCGGCCACAACCGGAGAAGATGCTCAGGTTATTGGACTTTTCAGTATATTTGCTTTTTCTCTGGGGGTCAGAAACACAATTGACGAGTTTACCTGACTCAGAAAGTAGGAGAGTAAGAAAACTAATTTAGTGGACAGCCAATTCCGTATACTGTCAAGTTGTGTTTGTTGTGTACTCTGAATGGTCAAACCATGCCAAGGACAAACAAAAAAAACTGCTTCATCTTAGGTGATATTGGCAGTTAAGTTAATGCTTTTTTACTGTGAGATAGATGGGTACTGCACAAAAAAAAATAAAAATAAAAAATAAAAAAACGGTGACATGCTGCATGTTTACCCTGTGAAGACATCAGAAGGAGTAGTTAATCCAAAAAATGTGCCCCATCATGTCGTTCCAAACCAGACTTTTATTTTACCATGGAAAGCTAAAGGTGAATTGATTTGAGGTGATCCCAGTCTAATATATTGAAAGTGAATGACGACTGGACCTCCGAAGTCAAAATGTGTGGCAAACAAAGTATTATTAATGTGGTCCCAAAGAAAAGAGCAGCCAGTGCATTATTTCTGTTTCCAGTGTTCCACGGAAGAAAGGAAGTCAGACAGGTTTGGAACGATGACAGTGGGCAAATGAAAACACTATTTTCATTTTTGCATAACATATTCCTTTAATTGGGTCAGTAGGAAAGTAATGTTTTGGTTGTTAATGCATTTCACTTGAAGCTAGCCTAGTGTTCCATGTGCATATGATCCATTAGGAGCCCAGGACACTTCTGCAGTTTCCACAGTGATTCAGACGCTCCTACGGCTAATGCCTCTGACTGACACACATTCATGCTGAGGTTCTTTTAATCCTTTCCCAGAGAGACAGAAAGAGACTGAAGGAGACATCACAAATGTCACTATTATTAGGCTGAGACCAGATGGAACAGTTTTGACCTTTATTTTAACAGGCAAACTGCAGCATCATCTTAGGATGGACAGACAGGAGATGTATTTTGTAGCCTCTTATGAGCTACCTGATACTAAGTGCTATTTTCTACAATACAAAGTGACTAAAAATATATAATACTTTCATAATGTAGATGCAGTGGTCAGATAGATAGAGGTACTGTAGCAGTGTCTTGCATTTTGACATGCTATAATTTATCTAAAATGATTTTTTGGGGAAAATTTACCCAAAAATTTGGTGCTACAAACTTAAAATCTTGATGCTGAGATAAAAAAAGGTAATAGAAATGACATTAGATCAACTAGATAGATACAGTAGATCATTTTAAGTCACTGTCTGGCTGTGGATCTGTAATGAAAACCTTTCTTGTCTTATAAGGATTAGAGTATTAAAATTTCTTATGAAGATTTTGCTTTAGTGCCTGTCTGTCTATATTTTTTTTTTGCTGGTCTGTTGGTTGTTGAGGGTATTTAACTGGTAGTATTCAATCCAGATGTCCCTCATTGAGTAACAGCTGTGCTCCAGTTTGCTCTGTAAGGACCTGACTAAGGGGAGAGTGATGATAGGGAAAAGAGAGAGAGGCTTGTTAGTGAAGGAGGCTCATTCACGGCTCCTGATAGCTGTCTGTGTATGTGTGCATGAGCGTATGCATGCCACTGTGCTCCTGTGTGGGTGTGTGAATGGATGTCTGTGAAAGACCACTCCAGACCCTCCATGGTCCCCCACTCTACCCCTCGGCGTATATGTGTGTGTTTGTATGTGTGCGAAAGAGACACTGGCTCTTGAAGGCTCAGTGAATGACTGCCTTGTGCCCTCAGAGAGGAAGCTGCTCCTGGGTTACACACACTGGTTTCTGACCTCCTGTGTGTTTTTGTTCATTCATTCTGCCATTATGTTTATAAATGTTAGTGGGCCTCTCCAGCACTGTTGAACTGGAATATATTTAAAACCTGGAATTCCTTCACAGTATAAATTTGTATGTGTGTGGGACCAAGTATGACCCTGGACCACAAAACCAGTCATAAGTAGCGCAAGTATATTTGTAGCAATAGTCAAAAATGCATTATATAGGTCAAAATGATCAATATTTCTTTTATGCCAAAAATCATTAGGACATGAAGTAAAGATTATGTTTCATGAAGATATTTTGTAAATTTCCTACCGTTTCGATTAGTAATATGCATGGCTAAGAACTTCATTTAGACACTTTCAAGGTGATTTTATCAGTGTTTTCATTTTTTTGCACCCTCAGATTCCAGATTTTCAAATAGTTGTATTTCAGCCAAATATTATTTATTCAGCTTTCAGATGATGTATAAATGTCAATTTCAAAAAAATACTCTTACGACTGGTTTTGTGGTCCATGGTCACAAATATCCTCATAAGGATAATAATTATTGAAGTGATAGTTTTAAAAATCTGTAATTTTTTACCTTCAAAAAGGACAACTGAGTATCATAAAAATGGTTCATACAACTCATGCACTAACAAGTCTTCTGAAGTCATGAGCAATGAATAGACAGACATTTAAGTCATTCTGCATTTAAAATTGTTTCTTTCAGTGATGATTCATTCAGTGACGATTCATTCAGACCACTTATGTGAATTGGATTAACTAATTAATTCAAAAGGTATGACTCAAAAGGTTTGTGTCTCACACAAAGTTATATAGTTTGCTTTGTAATGGGGCCACTTTTAGGCTATTTTTGTGGTGCTTTTGCATCCTTTTTGACACTCGGAAGCTTACTTTTCCAGTTGTGTTTAATAAAATAAAGGAAATCCTCTGGGTTTGGAATGGCAAAAAGATATAGAAGAATTAAATGGTGGAATTTTAATTTCTGTGCATAGTGTTCCTCTACTACACTCTTAAAATTAAAGGTTCCAAAAGGGTGTTTTTGCAGTGATGCTACAGAATATCCATTTTTGGTTCCCCAAAGAACCTTTCAGTGACCAGTTCTTAAAAGAACCAATTTGAAGAACATTTTAAAAATCTGAAGAACCTTTTTCAACTATATAGAACCTTTTCTGCGTTTAAAAGGTTCCATGGATTTTCAAGGTTCTTCATGGAACCATCAATGCCAATAAAGAATCTTTATTTTTAAGAGTGTATGCAAGCTAAATAATGCTTTAATGAAGTAAAAATGCAAATATATGTGTGGCCTTTAGGTATAGGGTTTAGAAAATATAACTCTCTCAGAATAAGAACTATAAAAGGCAATGGAAAATCCCTACAGTGATAGAAGAACGTATGTGTGTGTGCTCGTCTGGCCGTTTAAATCACGACTTTAGCGTAATTGCATGGTTTGCGCTAAAGGGTGGAAATCAGCGTGTCTCACTCGACTCTGTGTTAAAGCTAAGATCACAGAGGGGATCTGTGAACCACAACAGCGCCGAAAAACCTCTGGCTTATTTAAATCACTTTATATTATATATCTGCTGCATTTCTTTAGTGTATCCTTTATACAAAGGGAGCTGATGTTGTGATTCTGTCTCTTTCTTTGGATTTATATTGTCGTTTTTATACCGCTGTTTTTTCTCAATTTCGTAAACTGCGAATGGCTTTGGTGATAGAGAGAATGATTCACCGTTTCAACATGCATCTGCTGATTATATGAATAGCGTTTGATCTCAGCTCACACCAAGCAATATATGTGATGCAAATGAAATTCCCCTCTCTGTCGTTTACCAACATTTTGAGTGTTTGTGCTACTTAATGATGAAGAGGACGTCATAGTACAATGTTTCCAAGTGAATGTATGCGGAAAATTTAGAGAGGGAATTAGTTGCATGATGCTGCAAAGTCATCTACCAGTCTGACATCTTTTACCTGTTTGGTCACTTCCCACACGTGAGTTAAAAACAGTAACCTGAATAGCAAGGGTGGTCTAATGTTTTTCCTTATTCTACAGTATTCTGAATAGAAGAAGGTGAGTCAGATTCCAGACTATTCTTTAGTAGCACATAGCATGTCTAAACGCTCCTGAAGAAAACTGGAGATGATATCTACAGGTTTGGCAGGTCCCACTTGTCCTAAAGGTTGTTTCTGCCTTGCTGGTACATCTAGTACACTCTGAGCCTGAAGGGTTAGGCAGCGTAGACAGCATATGTAATATCTGAAGCAAAACATGATACATTTCAAGTGTATTCTAGAAGATTTTTTTATGTGATCTCTAATAAGTGGAGACAGACAATTTCTACCAAGAGTCTGTGGGTGAATGTTGAGGGTTTGGATGTAGGGGGAGGTGAGGAGCATCTGGAGGGGAGGAGTGGAAGAAGGGCAGCACATTCCTCTAGAATTTTCTCTCAGATGTACTGGATGCTTGTGATGGAACCTGTCCACATGAAAAAAAAAAGAGAAAAAGAAACAGAAGGAAAGTAAGTAGAGAAGTTGCATAATCTTCAAAATGACTGGGCCAACGGTAAAGATAGTAGTGATGAAGCTTTAACTGTTACTCTAATCTTAACTCTCAACATCTGTGAGCTACAATTAAGATGACTGTAAAAAATGAAGGAATTATGACACTCTCTGGGTGTGAGACAGAAATAGATTCCACCAAGTTCAACTCTATGATCATGGAGTTTGATTCATCACGATTTAACCCACATCTCTCAGTCTGCCACCGAAATAAAGGTTAAAGCTTTTAATCAGCCAGTTTTTCCCCAGTCTGTGTGAATCTAGAGGATGATTCCATCACCTGATCTAAATTTAGCCACTCACATATGCTTAGTTTTTACACACGTCCCTTATCTGTTCTGCACAGGACAGTGTGTGACGATCACTCCCATGTGTTACGTAATAAAATGTCATTACGCAGGATTGTATTGGTTAGTAAAAGTATGGCTGCTGTTGTCATACCTTTGGCTACGGTTTGAAATCTGCTCACATGATAGACATAAATAGAGAGAATAGAGAGTTCATTGAGGTGTGTTCTTACGTGAGCAAACGTTCACACACGCACAAAATAACTAAATCAGCAGTTAGTGTGTAGAGACTTGAGGGTGTGTTTGCGTTGGTCTTGTCAAACCAGATCCTTTCATTTTTTCAAATTGCTGGATGCTTTAAATAGTTTTGGAGCATTTGTAAAATACATTAAAGACAAGCAATTGTTCACCGATAATAGTGGGCGCAGACTGTTTTCGCCCCGGCACCTGCCCTGTTATTGCAAAAAAGACCTCTAGGTATATTTCATCTCATGTATTTATTGGATTTAAACATAAACAACTAAAACAAACCCTAATTAGTATCTCAATCACCACTGATTAATATTTGATCTCTTGTAAAAAATTAAATGACGCAGTATTAGGTTTACTTCAAAGCCTACCTCAAATAAGGTAAGGTTTCTCATAAATATTTCATTGTGACTTACAGAATAAAATTCAAATATACAAGCATACGACCCAGACTTTACTGTGTAGGCACTATATCAAATTACAGTGTATGTTTGCATTTTAATACAAATATGTTTAATATGTAACTGGGGTTCCAGCTCCTTCCTTAAATTCCACAAGGGGTCCGTGGCCTGAAAAAGTCTAAAAAAATCCACATATATTTTAGTGCTTCGTGGTATAACATTGTGCCTGTGGTTGAAGAAAAGTCAGGTGTCATTTAACTTGACATTATGAACTGGTTTAAGTCTAAAATACCACAGCTGATTTTTTTCTTCATTCCTTTCGTCAGTTGATGTTTTAGCAGGAGTTCCCTGACATGCCAGAACTCCTCCTGCTCTCCAGGCGCTCTCTCTATCTTTCACTGTCTCTGTCTTCTCCTGAGGGACTGCTGAGAACAGAACTGTGAATGTTATAGAGATGTCAGCCAATTTACTCTGTTCAGTGACCCCTTGAAGTGTACTAGATTTAACCTCCAAAGAGAGTTGAATTATAGAAACAAACTGCAAACTGGCATCTCTGTCTTTCCCTTCATTTAGAAAATGACCGGTAGTGGTAGGAAGCAAGTCAGGTTAATGTCTGATTTCTATCTAGCACACTCATCTAGCTTTGGTCAAATCCTATCAGAGTGTTATTGCGACTCGGATGTTGGCCTGAATTACTGCCAGAAGCTTGATCAAACAAGGAAGTCTGAGCTGGAACACATTACGCTACAAAGGTACAAACCATTGGGGTAAGATGGGCAAGAGTTTCCAGAAGTGTGTCTGCACTCTTGGGTTTTGTCCAGTGTTCTGTGTTTTGACTCCTAACCTTTGCGTTAGAGCATGTCTAACTTGTTCTTCACATGTGGAGGGCATATTCTTACCCCCATTCTAAGCCAGTGAGCCCTGCAGAGACATATGTGTACCCACTCTTAGCTGTGTCTCACCCCTCAGGCTCTGAATAAACATGTCAGGTGGGTGTCAGTGTTTGCAGGAACATGTCGTCAGCTTACCTTGAGAGCCCTAACTCAGATATCCAGCATTGTTTTCCCAGGCTCCCTCTCTACTGGGGATCAAAGACCCTGCTGATTATGTTAATTACTTAATGACTTTTAATTCCAGGGAGCAGTTTTGAATATGCAGCATAAAAGAGATGCTAATGAGTGTTAATGTATTTTAATATAACTGCAGTGGATAATATATTTAATTCTTATCAAAACGGTAATGAAGCGTGTTATTGCTTTAGAGAAAAAAATAAAATGCAATTGTGATTTTATTTCCTAATTGCAACATTATATATGTCACAACTACAGTTTCATTTCTCGTAATTGCAACTTTATATTTCACAATTGTGACTCTTTATAATTGACACATTTCTTGTCTCACCGTGTGACTTTCACTTTATTGTGACTTTATATGTCTCGCAGACATTTCTTGTAGACTATATTTCTTGTAGACTTTATCTGCATGACTCATCATTGTGATTATAAAGCATAATATGACAAATCTGACTTTCTTATAGTTGTGACTTCTCTCAGTTATGACTATTTCTCATTCTTGCAATCTGAATATTTCTCACAATTGTGACTTTTTACCCTACTTTTTCATATTGTGACTCTCACAAATGTAACTGTTTCTTGTAGTTGTGGCTTTGTCTCATCATTGACTGTAATTCACAATTATGACTCACAGATTTGACCTTCTTGTAGTTGTGACTTCTCACAATTGTAATTATTTCTCATTCTTGCAAAAAGTAAATAAATAAATCACAATCCTAGTCTTTATTAAAGATTGTACTTTATTTCTTGTAATTGCCATTTTATTTTTCACAATTGCAATTATATTTGTAGGAATTGTGAATTTCTCAAAACTGCAATTTTTTCCTCAATTGCAACTTTATTCAGTTAACACAATTGTGACTTTCTACTTTTTGTTTCACTATTGTGACTTCATATTTCACATTGTGACTCTCACAAATGTAACCATTTCTTGTAGTTGTGAATTTATGTCTCATCATTGTGACTATAATTCATAATATGACTTACAGATTTTACCTTCTTGTAGTTGTGACTTCTCACAATTGTGAATATTTCTCATTTTTGTGATTTTATTTCACAATCTAAGTCTTTCTCACAAATTGTACTTTATTTATTGTAATCTCACAAGTGCAATTATATTTTTAAGAATTGTGAATTTCTCACAATTGCAATTTTGTTCCTTATAATTGCAACTTTATTCATTTAACACAAATGTGACTTTTTCTACTTTTGTTTCATTTTTGTGACTTCATATTTCACATTGTGACTGTTTCTTGTAGTTGTGATCTCACACCTGTGAATATTTTTCTTTATTGTGATTTTAATATTTCACGTGGCTGTCTCACAAATTTTGGTTTATTTTTCATAATTGCTTTATATATCCAGTTTTATTTCTCATTAAAAAAATTTAATCGCACACTGCAAATATATTTTGCATAATTTAAACTTTATTATTTTACAATTTGATTATTTCACAAATTTCATGTAGGTCACATTTGTGACTTATTTACTCTCAATCGTCATTTAAATAGCATATTAAGAAGAGAATATATTTTGAAAAAAAATCAAAGCCTCATCTTTTCCTCACTGTGGTCAGACAGGAACCGACTAGACTAACACAACTATTTGGTCTGTATACAGGATATTCTTCTGCCCAGGGCTGTGTTGCCACAGGCTTTTTGAGAGAGCCAATTTAGACTGGCAAAATTACAGAGTACAGGGAGCCCTCTGAAGGAGGGGGGATGGGGAACACATCTGGAGACCCCCTCCCCTCCCCTCCCAAAATGCAACAGTAGCAGAAAATAGAGGGTGGTTATGGGGATTCCTCACTCCTTAGGATATCCCTTTAGTTCAGTTGTGTCCCCTCTAAAAGTTGCAGTGTCTGTAACTCGCTGTCTGTCAGTTTCTTTTTCACTCCGTCACGAAAATCCAGTTCAAATTTGTCTATATTTCTCTCAACCTCTCTACCACCCACTGTTTCACCTCCAGAAGAGCTTGTCTGGTTTGTGGCCCTCAGTGGCTCCCGTCTGGAGGTGGGGCTGAAGCCCAACTGCCTCCTGTGGTCATGGTTCTCTTGCTCTGTGGCTGACAGCAAAACGTAAGAAAAATCTGGAACTGGAATTAAGAAACCAGAGGAAAGTGAGAGGGGGAAGGGACCTAAGAGTTGTATTTGGAAAGTTAGAATGGGAGGAAGAAGAAAGTAAGAGAATGACAAAGAAAGAAAGGAAAAAAGAGGGAGAAGGGAGTGAGGGAGCAGGAGGAGAGCAGGGACTAGAGTAAAAACCTCACATGCAGACTTTAGATCTAACACCTCATTCTCCATCTTATCAGTAATGCATTCAAAAAGGTCTCAGAGTTGTAAACACGAACACTGGCTGCTTTGAAATCCTTTTGGTGAAAAACCTGTGAGACCTGATCTCCAGAGAGGAGGGTCTGTGTCTGGTGGCAAGCTTACAAAAGTCACAGACTGCAGCTGTGAACTTGACGCCATGCCTGTAATCTAAATCAGCCCTCACCTGTGAACACCTGCAGAGGCCTGGCGCGCTCACCTGCAAACGCTGCGCCCGTCTCCCCCCCTCTCTCACGCGCCTGGCTCATCATGCATGCTGAGCGGATCATAATGAGCGTTAGTTCATGACTATCCTCCCTGACCCATCTCTGATCTCTCACAGCTGCCAGCTGGAATCTGAGTCTGAGAATATGAACTGGCTTTAAAATGCAGATGTGTTAGTTGGGAGACAATGCGACGGCAAAAATGCATCCTCACTCCACATTCGCACGTGAATGTCCCTAATATTTAGGTAAAAAATAGCAGATCCAGTGCAGATAAGTTAGAATAGTTCATGCATGCCTCTTGGTGGAGAAAGCTGTAAATATTTAGATATGTAAATAAATAAAACTGATCAGATCATGCTGTGGCTGAAGCTGATGCTCATACCTCACATGAGGGAACCACATTTTTAATTGCATCATATGTTGACTAGTGTAAACACTAAACATCTGCAAACTCCATCTTCGGTTCAAGAACCTCTCTCGCTCTCTCCTTCTCTCCCCTTTTTGCCACTCCGAGAATGAATCTTTTCGCTGTGACTCATTGTTCTCAGAAATAACTCTTTTGCTCAGCAAGAGGCACATATTCCCAAACATTGTGGCTTTGGCTGTATTCCCAATTCCACTGCTGCTGAATGAGTTTTATCAGCGTATTTATTTTTCCAAAGACTAATGCCTTATTTTCTCGCGCACTGAGCTGCTCCGTGCGCACCCTGCACTCCAGCTCCAAAATGACAAGCTCCCCTCTCCTCATTTGCATACTGAGCTCTGATTGGTTGGAGTGCAGCTGGAGGTCTGGAATAAGGGAATGGAATGCGATGAGTCGAGCAGCCGTGCAGTTTACCATCCCGCTTAGACCCGGACATGACCCAAACGTTACTTCAAGAAAATGGATCAGATGGAAAAATAGGGCATTGCTCAGCCTGCGCACACATGCTTTGCACTGCTACAGCTGTGGTCCATTTTTTGACATTTTAGGAAGAGCACCCAAGTGACAAACCAGAAATATTTTAAATAACAATATTGGCTAAGCTGAAAAAGTATATTAAGAATTCATGTACATACATATATAGGAAGTAATGTATATGCACTTGTCTTTTTTCTTTGATGTGTGAGAGCATAAAAAGAAATGAGATTCCTGTTGGTATGCGTGTATGTCCTGCTTGTTTCAATGCCTTTTGAAGCTGTAGTACTGTTGGAAGACTTCTAATTATGAAATGCAGAAATATGACTCTCTTCCTTGTTGTACTCAGTACAACATAGATAAAATCATTCTGTGTGTTTTGTTGCACAAGACTAAAACACGGATGTTGTGGAAATTAGCTCAAAATCCCCAGCTGCAGTAATAATGCATAGTGTACTGTAGTTCACTTGAAGTGTACGGTATACGTGTGATCCAATAAGGCTGCTGGAATACCTGATCACTGATCTATGGCTACGTACAAACTGTCAGTTTTTGGGATTGGCAACCGCATTTACTTTCAGGTGTCGAGTCTTGAAATGTCCCATTCACACAGCAGCTTACAGAAGTGTTTTGAATACTGTTTGTATGAACGTGCAACTGGAGTCAAGCCGTATGCCTTACCAGTAACCATAGCAACAGTGACCAAAGTAATATCAAAGATGGCGACGTCCATAAAACTTAAAGTCTTATCATTTTCTGACATAACAAGTCCAACTGAGCCACGAGTTCATTCATCAAACCTTTATTAACCGACAGCAGTTTTTATATTTGGTTGAAGAGCGGAGCATTTGAGCCGCGCACAGAACACAAAACTGATGGGAGCGACTCTGGCGGAGACTGGATATAAAACTTTCAGCTCATTTCTCCGTCACTGTAAGTTACCGAAACCACACATGAAAGCACGGACCACACGGTAGACGCGTGTTTGTGCGGTAGAGTGACTCTCTCACACTGAATGACGTGATGGACAATTAGTTGTCCAGTCCTGTTCCGTTCACACAGCGCGTGTGTTCCGAGAACGCGGTTCTGAGCCCTGAAATTTACGCTTGTGCGGTTGTCACACCCGTAAATAACCGTACTGTGTGTGAACGTAACCGTATTGAGGACTCAAATACAGGACTGACAACCGTCTTCTGCTGCGGTGTGAACGTGGCCTATTTTGGTATGTTAAATAGCAGATTTTGACCACCTGTGTCACTTGAAACAGCAATTGTAACACTAAGTAACTCAGTCTGCATTTTAATGTGAGAAGAATCATCTTATTAAAGGGATAGTTCACCTAAAAATGAATTTTTGACATCATTTACTTACCCTCCATTTGTTCCAAACGTGCGCAAGTTTCGTTCTTCTGCTGAGCAAAGAAGCAGCTATTTTGAAGAATGTTGGTAACCAAAAAGTTGACAGTAGCCATCGACCTGCATAGTATTTTTTCAACACCTGAGAGAAATTCATACAGACAGGTTTGGAACAACTTTAGGATGATTAAACGATGACAGAATTGTAATTTTTGAATGCACTATCCCTTTAATGTCATTATCCTACTTTTTATAAAGGTTTACCTGTAAGCCTGAGATATGACTTGTTTTCATTTCTCCTAAAATCTGACCCTAATGACAGAGACACACTTTTCCAGTTCTTCCAAGCTCTTCTGGAATTCTTCCTCTGAGGAGTCTTCCAGATGTGGAATTTCAGGACTCTTGCATCAGCACCCCAGCACTGCATCATTACCGTTGGCCCCTGCAAGGTCAACCGAAAACCAGACAGACACCACATAAGAAACTTTTAACTGACACTTGTCAAAACAGGAAAGAGCTTTACAGAGAGATCAAACCGATTAGAGAAGTATTCTGACTGTCTGCTGTGATAACAGATGCACACAGGACCACACAGACAGGGAAGTTGCGTATGTGACTGCAGGTTTCATTCTTTACACGGATCATTTATGTTTGCATTTTGCACTGGGCTAATAGATAACTTGACAAATTGTCAAGGCACCACTAAGCAAATTAAAACGCACACGCAGCCTGCAAGCATATGCAGCTCAGAGTTATGAAATGGCACCCTTAGTCCGGATTAATCAAGTCTATAAACATATCCGCCCCACACGTCCATGAGCAGGAACATTTAAGGAACATCAAAGTTTTAGGGTGGAACTGTTTATACTGTCATGCACAACTGTGGTGATTAGCCCGGCACTGACGGCAGGAGAGCTGCGTCATTTCACCAACTCTATCATCAGGGTGTTCCCAGGATGTCATTCGTCAAACAATACGGATAACTGCCATTGCAAGGTTTACTTCCTGCTTCTCTGCTTATGCATCCATATGGTGAGCAACGAGTTTGACCAGATACTGCGAACTACAATACTCGGTTCTCCTCTGTTTCTTAATACAAGTTTGTTGTTTTAGAAGCGGTTTGATCGACTAGGGACAGCCAGAGTAAACATTCATAACAGCACAACTTTCCCATTCCCCTTTTCAGAGAATTCTTGCAGTGGTTAGGGGTAGGCCTATATGTGAGAACTCATACAGGTGCTGGGAGTGTGGATGTGTGCACGTGTCCTTATGTGTGATATGTGCATAGCGGCTGGTTTTTATGCTCACTGCGCTACAGGTGTGTCATTCACACACCTGTCCCCGTTCACCAGGATGTAAACACGATCAGGTCCTCTCACACCTTTGTCACACCCTTACTCAGCAAACACACATTCGCATACCCCCACTTCTGAGACGCACATACACGTCCTATCGATTCGCAAGATGACGAAACACATTCTAGACTCACTCGTGCATAGAGGAATGCATGTGTCTTTATTAATCTGTCTTTCAGACACACACCTTGAGCTAAATGACAATATAGGGATTTATCATTGTTCTTCTGAAGAACTAGCTATATTTAAATGATAATTCGAAATAGGTCTGTATATATAAATTAGCATTAAGAGCTTACATGAGTTGACCTTTACTTAAAATAACATGATCAGGGAGTGGATAGAATTCAGTCAAATGATTATTTGTTCATGCATTAATATTGTATACACTACCGTTCAAAGGTCTAGGGTGGGTAAGATGTTTTTGAAAGTCTCTTATATTCACCAAGGCTGCATTTATTTGATCAAAAATACAGTAAAATAGTAATTTCATAGAGAAAGCTTGTGTAAGGTTAGGGAAGTTTAATGGGCGCTTAGCTAAACTAAATCCATTACGGCTGTCGCAAATGAAAAGAAAGTTAAATTAAAGTGTTGATTGCAGAATTAAATATAAAATCTGTTCATGTTGCATCACAATTCTTTTTACGCGCTTTTACAGCGTTGCGCATTAAAACCAATCACACATGACTTTGTTGAGTTTATGAAAGCAATGGCCAATCAAAAGGATTCAGATGAGTCATCACTGAAACGCTGGGGTTTTGATCAGTGCACATGCTGGCTGACTGAATTCTGCACTCAGTGTTGCCAAGTATGCGTTTTTCCCGTGGAATTGGGCTATTTTAACACTGTTGCCACAGGCTGAAGAGACTCCAATAATGTGATATTTCCAAATAAATAAATACATATATTGTCTTTGTGGTCTCTCCTTCCAGCACTTCTCTGAGCAGATGGAGGATTTCTCCAATGACCTTTTCAACAGCTTCTTCGATGATCATCTGTTGGCGGAGAGGAACCCATTGTTGGATATGGATCTGGACCCTCCAAACCCTGACATCCAGGCAGAACACAGCTACTCTCTCAGCGGGGACTCTGCCCCACAGAGCCCCTCCATGCCCATTAAATCAGATGATGATGCAGGTTAGCAAGCAGCTCAGCATGCCTTATTCATTCCTCTTCTTGTTTGTCATTCATCCACGCAGAAAATCAGCTATCCGTGTTAGATTATCAGGAGAAGATTTTACACTCCTGATAAACGGCAAAGCATTCAAAGCATTATCAATCAGCTGCTGTGTTTTTCTCTAAAGTCTCTTTCTTCTCTCTGCGTCTCTCCTCCTTATCTCCCGGAGCACCCGTGCAGCACAGGGTTCCTTGACAAAGCTCTAGCCAAGAGCTCAGTCTACCATTGGAAGCTGGGAATTCCAGGAAGACAGCCAACACTCACACTCGCTCACTCTTTCTGTCAGTTCGTCCGTCTGTCTTTCTCTCTCTCTCTTTCTCACACACGCCACGATCAGGCCAGGGAACTGTAGACATCCATAAAATAAAAAAAGGGATCTGGTTTCCAGCTTCAGATGGAGAATTTGGTGGGGGTGGCTCAGAGAGTTGCATCATCCTGAACTTAGGTTGACTATGCGAGGAGTGTGTGCGCAGACTGCGGCTTCTTTCCAGTCAGGCTTTAAATCAACAAATCCTTAAAGAAGCATGAAGGTACTGCAGGATTTCTTGATCCATTTAGCCAGACTGCAATGCCATGAGCATCAAAAATGAAGGTCTTTCTTAGCACATTCATGCTATTGTTGTTCTGAATTTACAGAACAATGTGTTCATTTAGGGTTACAGTGACAGCTTTAGGGGTGTAAGCAAGGGGTGATTTGTTAAAAAATAAATATATGAAATAAAGTGAAATTGAATTAATTTACCCTGCCATCTGTACTATTAAAGTTCACTTCCAGGACAAAAATTTACAGATAATTTACTCACCCCCTTGTCATCCAAGATGTTCATGTCTTTCTTCAGTTGTAAAAAATTATGTTTTTTGAGAAAAACATTTCCGGATTTCTTATCTCCATATAGTGGACTTCTATGGTACCAGTGAGTTTGAACTCCCAAAATGCCGTTTCAAAGGGCTCTAAACGGGCTCAAAGGGCTCGATCCCAGACGAGGAAGAAGGGTCTTATCTAGCTAAACAATCAGTTATTTTCTAAAAAAATGATATACTTTTTAACCTCGAATGCACTTCTTGTCTAGCGCTGCATGTACTCTGTGTATACTGGTTCAAGATAGTTAGGGTAGGTCAAAAAATTCCCATCTCATTTTCTTCTCCAACTTCAAATTCATCCTACCTGTACATCGCTGTTTTACCTTTTGTAAAGGGCGTTTGATCTTCTCTGCATCTTTACTTTGTAAACACTGGGTTGGTACTTCTGCAGCAATGTAGGACGATTTTTAAGTTGGAGGAGAAAATGAGATATATAAACTATATAAATTGTCTTAAAAAAAAAAATAAAAAAATGATTGTTTCGCTAGATAAGACCCTCCTTCCTCGACTGGGATCATTTAGAGCCGTTTGAAGCTGCATTTTAGAAGTTCAAACTCGTGGGCACCATAGTAGTCCACTATCCACATCTTGGATGACAAGGGGGTGAGTAAATTATCTGTAAATTTTTGTTCTGGAAGTGACAAGCTGTTGTACCCTTAAAGGTACAGTTTTTGCACCGTTTTTATTCTGATAGTGTAGGGAGATGTCCAGAGTGAGTTCAGGTGTTTCAGTAATGTGTGATATCCCCTCTGATCAATAAAGCTGCCCCTATAAAGGCTTGAGTGGCTTTAGGGGGCAGTTAAAGTAAGCACTGGCTGGTTCACTGCTTTGTCTCCTGTTGCTCTGCAGTAACTTTAAACCCGCTAATGAGCATCGCTTTTCCGTCTCCGCCGGACTGGAGTCGGCCCACTATGATACCTGCTGTCCTGAGAGACATCAAAGCCCTGCAGTGCCCTGTGGGCAGGACCCGGTAGCTTCTGTAGAGTATAAGGAGGGACTTTTCCATATAAAATTAAAAGAACTTTTGTCCATATTATTAACTAACAGCAGCTCTAAGACACATTTAAGATACCACATGAGGAAACAGAGAGAAGTACGTTTAAATGTGCAATTATAATGAAGCTGCAGCAGGTTAATCTATCTGTCCGAGTACACGACACAGTATACAGTACCGTGTGTCAACTCAGTCTTTCCAAACAAGCACACAACACAAAGGCCAGTTATAGTCTGATTGCCATGTATACGAACTGTTGACTTTGACGCACAACTTCAAGTCAGATCAAATTTTACAGGACATTTTAAAAAGGTGATTTACTGCTTTAGTCTGACTGACAACAAACGTTTAAAGCACATGTTACACTTATGTGAAGTGAAAGTTCATTGCCTCGGTTACTTCTGCATCCAAATGTTAATACTGTGTTTTGGATGTCGATCCCCATTATGGTTCACTTCTTAACCAGCAAGACTTTCTAGGTCAACCAGCCTATCCAGAAAAACTTTGCTGGTTGACCTGCTTCACATGCAGACAGCCTGTCCAGGTTAGTTTAGTGCTGGTGTGAGATGGTCTTTTCAGCAGGGATGTCCATAAACTCATTTTGTTTTAATAGAGAGACCAGCGGTGAGAATGAGAGATTCCTTATAGATCTAAGAGACAGAGATGACCCCTCTGATCTATCAGATCCTTCAGAAAGTGTACATTTGGTCTAATCATGTTTGAAAAAGCTGTAAAGAAGACTAATCCCTTTTTCACAATAGAGGCTGTGCATAAGAGTGTGTTTGCTTTAGTGCACCCTGGTGAAGGACAGACTCTTATAGTCTAATCTGCTGTACTGAACACAAGGGTTAGGCACTTTTACAGAGGTTCCCCACAGACCGAGAGCTATGAAGTATAAAATCCAGCGCTCTCCACTGAACAGCAGAACTCCTAAAGAGCTTTGCTCTCCTGTTGTAATCAAACTCCTGCTGATGTCCTTCCCTAACAGAGGACTAACATGAAAAACCTGCCATCCTTCTTTTACAAGGCCGCATAATGTTTTATCGATCCCGCAGTGGAGCCTGCACACGAATGCTACCGTGGGCGATGTGATAACGAGGGCTCCCACTATACGTAGTGCTTTCCTCCCCTTTGAAGCGTCCAGACATGTAGACCTGTTCTCTAGCCACCCTGCATGCCCCCAATCTCTCACCTACCCCTCCCACACCATAGGCTTTTGTGTTAACAGTATAAAGAGAAGCTGGTTTGCTTTACCCTTCCGGTCATTAACTGAGTCTGTCCTCCTCACCTGCATCATAACAGCTCCTGAAACCTCTCTATGGGGTCTGGAGTATGAAATTTGCCACTTTCTCAAAAATATCACTCATTGATTACAATGTCCTCAAAGGCCCCACAAGGCTCTTTATTTAAAGCGCACAGAAGCATTACATTACTGAATATCCAAATGAAGACAATTCAAGTCATTGTAGATAATCTAAAGCATTGAATAGACAGTAAAAAAAAGTATATACTGATTGTTTTGTTGTTTTTGTCATGTACATAAGGTTATCTGTGGCCTACCGTCCACAGGGTTTTGTAGTTGTGGATTTGATAATTGTTAATCTATGTAAACATGCATCAGATGGATGTCTTGTCATGCTGTGTCATTCCTCGTGTGGTGAGTGCCACGCTTTTTGAGCCCACATGTCTGTCAGGTTCAGTAGGACTTCCTGTTTTTATCATCTGATTAATTTGATGTGATCCTTGTGTCTTTTGAGAGACTTTATTTATTAAGTATTTTCATTCCAGAAAATTTTTACAATTTGTTTTCTGTTTGTTTGAACCTGTTATTTCTTTTTTTCAGACTCAGAAGGGATGTGGTCATTCAGTCAGGATCTCACAGCCATTCTAGTGAAGCAGGAGCCCAGCCTGATGTCAGAAAACTGCCCCGACACAGCGCCCCCTCTGGCCAACACCAGCACCTGCTCACACCCCCTCACTCTTGCCCCTCCACCACAGAGGAACCACACAGGAGAGAAGGTAAAAACGCTCATCATACTACATCAACTAATCTTAAAAAAAATGACGTTAGAGTGAAATGCTTGTTTTCTCAGTCAGGTGAATGTTTTGAGTAGATATCAATGGATGTAAGCAAGCTAATGATGGTGAACCTTGCACACACTGCACACCAGAGGGACCATTGTGTTAGTATGACAATGAAAAACATGCGCACACACGTGCTTCATGTGCTTTTTTGCTCAGCTGGCAGTTTGCTCCACTTCTCTGCCCAGCGAACATGTTCGCAGTACGAGTGCGTGTGTGAGGAGTTGAACTTACTGAAGCATTGGATTCGGCTCCAGCAGCATCAGTGTTGAGTTGAGAGTAGATTAGTTCTTTGTGGCTGCCGAGTCCTCTCGAATCTGGCACCGGACTCTCTTTGAGCATCGGAGCCATGGAACTGCACGCTTCTCCCTGACTTAACACTAACTTTCCGCCAGCTCCCATAAACTCTGCCCTCTCTGGGGAGCTGGACTGTACTGTGTGAAGATACCAGTCAACAAAATAAGCAAACACACAGAACAAGAGCTTGAACATTTTTTTGCATGAAAGTAACAAGAAGTGCTGTCAAGAATAACTTGGCTAGATGAAATAATATTCAGGATGGATGGGGTTATATAAGCACATGTCCTTTATTTAAGAAGGGCGGCGAGACACGCACATGGTGTAAAGCTGTTCTGACATCCCACTGGGTTCTGCTGTTCTGTCAGCGCAGCTGTAATGAAGAGCGTCCTCATGGAGGCACTGTGATTGTGTGCCACAGGAAGAGCAGTTTTCACCAGATTAACCCAAACCATATATAACATAGCGTTAAGAAAGGGAGCACCATAATAACTATAATTCAAGATCTGCATATATTACATAATCTTCAGGCAGTGCTTTGGAACCTTTTAGAGGCCACCTTGGAATGTTGAAGTAGTCCAAGTTATTGGTCCAACTAAAACAGAATATGACCTGATTTTGCTCTATAATTTAAATGAACTTGACTAGAGGAGCCAGGTACATTTTATTTGATTAGTTATTTGAAAGATTCTGTTTTTGTGTATTTATTTGTATCTGTGTATTGTTTTATAAATCAGTTCCAGTCCTCGGATCTAAGGCTGACAGTCTGTATAAGGGAAGAGATTTGTCAGTGACTCTTTCTGCATGTTAAATAGTACTGGACGTACTACATTGAACTATTGAAAAAATTATATATAGTATGAAGGTGTGTATTATGAGGGAAGTCCGGACATAGCACATCTTCAATTTGTCAGTGTCATGTGACTTACAGCTTGGTTGCTTCGCTTCACTGCCATTTACAATTTATCTCCTGTGAATCTCTCATTTTGGAATTTCTGCAGAAACAGTAGATCGTCTGGGTACTTTTTGCTATGAATTTGTACATGCTTTGTAATTTTCAACCAGCTTTGTATTGTTACAGTGTCGATAGACTCTTTTTCTGTGTTATCTGCACCCAGATATCCCCATTTTTTTTTTTTTTGCATTTTGCATTTTGCATTTTGCATAATCCACTGGATATTTGCTGACAAATAAACAGGGTGTGAATGGCGCTATTGTGTCGAAAATTTACATTTTTCAGTGTCAACTTGTGTTTAGTAGCATATCAACAGCACTCTTGCTTATTTGATTTGGTGTGTAGGTAATGTAGGGAGAGTGGGGTAAGTTGAGCCAGTGGGTAAGTTGACACACCCCCTGTGTCTTGGCAACGGTATACTTTTACTGTCATGTGACCATGTATTTTGGAATCACACATCATTTCTGCCAGACAGTGAGAAGGAGAAACACATGGGAGGAGTGGAAGGCACCCATTTACTTCAAAAGCGTTTTTTGGCTTGTCAAAGTAAAATTTTAGCATAACAGATATAATGGCTGTTACATCAAAGCAAATTTATTCAGGTCTAAAAATATTTATGATGCATATAGGTGATATAGCAACATATAAAACCATGCAAATCATTTAGCTAATTATTAGCCTGAATTGGTAAGCCAGCTAGCTTTTTCCAAAATACCAGCTATGGGCCAAAGTGAGCTAAATGCTGTGAGGTACGTTGAGCCAGCACTTTAATTTACCCCACCTTAAGGCATTGAAGTTAAATCTCTGAAGTATAAACTGGTATTTTAATGTGATATTACGCAACTGGTTTAGTTTATCATATATATACATATTATTGTAGGTTAATTTTACTCAACAAACTCTGTTTTTGGGAAGGTTAAAACTTTGGTGTTCAACATATTGTTTCAGAAATGCAAACAATTAAAGATTGAAAATTAAACTTTGATTTGCTTTAAGAAAAGAAACATGACTGTTTATAAAATGAAATTTGATTAAGTTAATTTTTAAAAAGGTAAATTATCTTTACAATTTCACATGGGTTTGAATCAGATTCAGTCAGTTGGTCAGTTTTCACCTAGATGGCTCATCTTACCCACTGACTCGGGTCAACTTACACATAACCTGGGGCAAATTGAGCCACAGGAACACTTTTTTTATAAGAAGCCACAATTTTAGAACCATTTGTCATAGATACGTTCCAATAATTTAAAATCAAAGGAAACATCCTGAAATTATTTTAGATACTTTCATTGTACTTCTGCCACATTTTCCCTTATCTTGAAGACCAAGTAAAAAATGGCTCATCTTACCCCACTCTCCACACGGTCTCTAAATATACATAAGGATGCTTTTATAATATAGAAGCCATTGATATTGCGGTAAAGTGTCTGCAAGTTATAATATAGACTGACTCCTTTACCGCTAATAGCACACCTCTGCAATTGTTATGTTTCACAGTACAGTATTTTAGTATTTTTGTTCAAAGGCAGCTCAAGTTGGTGGGGAGTACCATCCACTGACCCAGAAAATAATAAGAGGGAGGCATGAGGAAAAGTGAAGGGTACAACAGCCCCTCTGATCTGAGGCTCATGTCACCTCACTTTGTGCATGATGGTTGGTCTCTGGCCAGACTGTGTGTGGTTAGCAGGCGGGTAGCCTTTGCTCTGTCAGTGTAAACAGTTTGAGTCTGCCTTCAGCTGTGTTTACTGTCTCAGACATCCAGCATGGAGCACATTTAGTCCCGTACCCTAACAGTTGAGTACCATCAGAAATCATCAAAAACTAGAGACCACTGCCGTCTGATATCATCAAAGGCTCTCAGAGAAAGCTGAATGATGTGTCTGTGCCACATTGCTGTAACCTGCATTGAGAAAACACAAACAGGATGCTTCTTTCACAAAAAGTGAATAAGCATCTGTATGCATGTTGTAATGGATGAGAATTTTATTTTACTTCCTTAATGTGTCATCTTTTTTGAGTGAAACAGGATATTTAACAAATAAAAAAAAATGTAGGGTGAGATCTGAGTGTAACAGCAGAACAAGAAAGAAGTAATTTTAGTGGTGGGCAAATTGTGATTAAATATTAAAATATATAACACAAGCATTGTGTAAGACCAGGAATGTGCATTAAATAGTGCATTGTTAATGTCCTGTTTGTTTTTGTTGTGTTAGAGTTCCAAAGGCCCAAGCTCAAACTCTGTTCCTGCCATCAAAGCAGAGCCCAGAGAGGTGAACCAGTTCCTCAGTGTGCCCTCAGGTTGGTGTGAAATCTCTTTGTAGTCCTGCTCTTAACCAGCATGGTCTTTTTAAAGAAGCAGTTTGACCAAGTGAGTCTTGCTCGTTTAGCTAGTTAAGATGCTTGGCAGTGAAAGCAGCATTCCAGCAACCTATATGCTGCGGTCCAGCATTAAAAACACAGCAATTCCGGTCTTTTATACCATGACTGTCCGCCAAATACAAGGCTAAAAAGCATGCACAGTAGCTCTCTACTTTAAATACACAACAACAAGCTAATAAACTCAACATATAGCACTTAGTTGCCATATATGGCCAGTGTGGTTCTTTCGCACTAGTTTAAAGATAGCAAAAATAAGCAAATTAGCCCTCTTTTATTCTGCTCCTTCGCTCTACGGTCAGTTCAGGGTTATAAATACACTAATGGTGTGTTCCTTTTCCAGAGGAAATGAGGCTTAGTGTGAGTGTTTCTTTATTTAACTTTTGCATGTCTTTGACAATCTCTCAGATCTCAACTTTAGCCCTTTCTGAATGGCCCATTGATGAAAAACAAGTCTGATGTAACCTCTGAGAATTGCATTTTAGCCCATAGTATAGAGTGACTTTTTTCATATTGTGGACAGGTTTTTTTTGTTGTTGTTAAATTTATTTACTTTAATACTTTAACTGTTTTTTTTTTTTTTTAACTTTATTATTTTAGTCATTTAATTACTAAAATTAAATTACTAAAATTTAATGACTAAAAGTTTCTAGGTTGCTTATTATTTTTGTGTTCACATACAGTTGCATGCAAAAGTTTTGGGACCCCTTTCAGAATCTGTGAAACTGTGAATAAATTTAACAAAATAAGAGAGATCATACAAAATGCATGTTATTTTTTTATTTAGTACTTTCCTAAGTAAGATATTTTACATAAAAGATGTTCACATATAGTCCACAAGACCAAAAAATAGCTGAAATTATTAAAATAACCCCCTTCAAAAGTTTTGGAACCCTTGGTTCCTAATACTGTGTGTGTGGATGATCTACAACTGTTTTTTTTTTTGTTTTGTGTTGGTTGTTCATGAGTCCATTGTTAGTTCTGAACAGTTAAACTTAGCACTGTTCTTTAGAAAAATCCTCCAGGTCCTACAGATTCTTAGAATCAGAAAGTCACTGCTGGAAAGGGTTCAAAAATGCAAAAGATGCTGGAAAACTGAAGAATCTGCAGGACCTGGAAGATTTTTCTGAAGAACAGTGCACAGTTTAACTGTTCAGAACAAACAAGGGACTGCATCACAAACCAAACAAACAGTCGTAGATCATCCATGTAACCACACACATTATTAAGAACCAAGGGTTTCCTTGATTTCCTTGGCTTCCTTGAACTTTTGATGGGGGTTATTTTAATAATTTCAGCTGTTTTTTTGGTTTTGTGGACTATATGTAAACATCTTTTATGTAAAATATCTTACTCAGGACAGTACTAAATAAAAAAAAACATGCATTTTGTATGATCAGTTTACTCTTGCTGAATATACATTTTAATTTCTTAAAAAAATTAAATAAAATGACTGACCAAACTTTTGAATGGTAAAGTAACTGGATAGTCATGATATTGATAAGTTAGATCTCTATGTATGTACTGCAAATATACACTTTGCTGGTGTTTAATACAGTCATTAGTGTTTGATGTTGGTTCTAGACAATTTTTAGGATCTGAGCTCATAATACTAAGATTACAGGTTTAAGTTAAGTCCTGCCCTACCACTATTGTACTCCTGAGAAAAGGCACTTAACCCTAAGTTTCTCCAGTGTGACTGTCCCCTCAGTACACACATCATTTTGGATGAAAATCTGTTAATGGCAACCAGCCTATAGCACCTGCAAGTGTTATGTGTGTGTGTGTGTGTGTGCTGTCAGTATGACGTCCTTTCATTCTGCTCATCCAGAAACAACAGCATTAAAGCAGTGCTGTGTATACGATGGGACACGGCCAGACCAAACACATGATGAGTCCAACACTCACCACACTTAGAAGCATTGTGCATGCGTGTGCTGTGTGCGAAATGCCTAAAAGCTTCCAAAGGACTAGGCTTTATTGGCTTTTCCTGATGACAGGTGAATAGACTGAATTTCAGTTTCACACTTTGGCCTGGCGTTGCTCAAAAACCCATTTTAACTGTTTCAAGAAGTCGCCTGCCCTGATGGTTAATGGTTAATGGTTAATGGTAAACGAATTCGGCTTGCTGTCCTCAATGGAGGTTCGAACCCAAGGCTCAGCTTGAGCTCCGAGTTCATCCCTCCCATTGTGGTCCTACCTAGAGGGAAAATACCAGAAATAGAGAAGGAGACAGGGAGCTGGAGGAATACCAGAAGAATTGAAGCTGGGCAAATGCAAGGATCGCTGCTTAGTGTATATAGGCTCGCAATGATGATTGACAACCTTCGTTTGGAACTTCATTTTGAGGGCTTGCGGTGTTTGTGTAGCATATGTATGGAGTCAGACCTGATCATTAAGTGTGAATGTCATAAACGAACGAGTCACAGGTGTGCATCAAGATTACCTCTGTGTTCCCATTAGATGAGCATCTGCGGTTGCCGCCCACTCCTCCCAGCAGCCATGGCAGCGACAGCGACGGATCCCAGAGCCCACATTCACTGCCACCATTAAGCCCTGGCCACCTGCAGAGCCCACATTCACTGCCTCCGTCCAGCCCTGCCCGGCTACAGGCCCGAACCTCCACAGCCATCTCCTCGTCCCCTCTCCTTACTGCCCCGCATGTGAGTCAAATGCAGTGTGCTCATTATATTCAATCCAAATATAAATTCTTATATACATACATATTGAACATATATGCATAGTGAAAAATGCTGACTTGTGTTGTAATGTAGAAGCTGCAGGGAACATCAGGCCCTTTGATGCTGACAGAGGAAGAGAAGAGGACTTTGATCGCTGAGGGATATCCTGTACCAAACAAACTACCACTCACCAAAACTGAGGAAAAAGCCCTCAAACGGGTGCGCAGGAAAATCAAAAACAAGGTATTACTTATGATAACATACTATTAATATTGAATCAGTTCAGTTAGAATCATCCTGTTGTTTGTTATTGGTGCATATACATACATACATACATGCACACATATATACAGTTGAGGTCAAAAGTTTGCATATGCTTTGCAGAATGTGAAATATTTGACCAAAATAAGAGGGATTATTCAAAAAGCATGTTGTTTTTTAATTTAGTACTGACCTGAATAAGACATTTCACAATAAGACATATAGTCCACAAGAGAAACTAATAGTTGAATTTATAAAAAGCTCGATGCTTCAGATGGAAACACAATTCATTAAGAGACAGGGCTGTAAACCTTTGAAAACTTTTTCATATTTTGCCTTAATTTTTTTTTTTCATTTAGTACTGCCCTTCAGAAGCTACAGAAGATACTTAAATGTTTCCCAGAAGACAAAATAAGTTAAATTTACCCTGATCTTTAAATTCCAAAAGTTTTCACCCCCCCGACTCTTAATGCATCGTGTTTCCTTCTGAAAAATCATAGAGCATTTGAACCCTCTGTAATAGTTGCATATGAGTTTCTCAGTTGTCCTCAGTGTAAAAAGATGAATTTAAAAATCACACAGTCATTGTTGGAAAGGGTTCAGATAGACAAAAATGCTGAAAAACCAAAGAATTTATGAAGAACAATGGTCAGTTTAACTGTTCAGGACAAACAAGGAACTCATGAACAACTAGCACTAAAAAAAACACAGCTGTGGATCATTCAGCGAACAACACAGTATTAAGAATCAAGTGCATTTAAACTTTTCAACAGGGTAATTTTTATAAATTCAGCTATTATTTTGGACTAAATGTAAACGTCTTTTATGTGAAATATTTTATTCAGGTCAGTACTGAATAAAAAAATGACATGCATTTTTGCAGATTCTGCAAGGTTTTCAAACTTTTGACTTTAATTATACATATACAGTATGTATACATATGCATACATAGACATAATACTTCAATACTAAAGTAGGTGCATTTTTCTTATATTTTCTTAGATCTCTGCACAAGAAAGCCGGAGAAAGAAGAAGGAATATGTGGAGTGTTTGGAGAAAAAGTAAGTGTCTCTCCTTTACTGCTTTGTTCTCTATCTCTTCCATTCCCTCTCTCTCTTTCTGACTGCTCTTATTTTCTCTTGCATTGTTTGTCTAGCATCCACTGTCTTCTGTGTTTTCTTGGTGCCTTCATCCTTCTTTCTTTTCATTGACCTCCTCTCCTTTAATCCTCTCTTCTCTCTCACCCCTGCACACACATCTCTGCAAAATACTCTATATCCTGCTTGCTATTTTATGGCTTTTGTTGTGTGAATGCGGCCAATGGCTACAGTCCATGCACTCATTGGGGTGTGTGTGCGTTTGCATGAGTCATTTTCCCTTTTGTGCTGCTGTTAGGCTCTCAGGGTTTGGATAATGTGCTGGAGAGACTGGACTCACACTGGACACACACATACACAGTTTTTTCCACCATGCTGTAGTCTGTCTTATATATGGTTATATGTATGCAAACTATTTATATATTTATTTCAATCTGTCACTGCGACCGTGTGCAATAACACACACACACTCTCTCTCTCTCCTCCTCAGAGTTGAGAACTATACTTCAGAGAACAACGAACTGTGGAAAAAAGTAGAGACGCTCGAGAATGCAAACAGGTGAGATACCATATGTGTGCTTGTGTTTAATCACAGTGAAGACTTTATAGGTGGATTTTAATGTATTTAATTGCAACCGTATTTGCGGTAGGTGTGCGCAGCAGCCTCTTCGCAGTCAGCAGGTGTTGCTAAGTCGGTCCAGATGCACGCAGGTCTTAACCTCCCCTTCCGATCATATAGAGCAGCACCTTTTCATTTCACTCCTGGGTGGCCTAGTTAGAACATAGGCGCTGTCGACAGGGTGCTGTCTGTTCCTACTGTTTAGAGAGACAGAAAGAGAGAGCACCATGGGGGATTGGGTGTTATCAAAGTCAGCTCTTTTTTTGTGGATTAACTGTAAAACCTTATTGAAGAGAACTGCTCTCAAAGGGCTGGTTCACCCTAAATGAAAATTTCTCATTCAGCCTTTAATTCTTTTTTTTTTTTTTTGGAATATGCCATATACTATGCTATTTTTGGAGTAAGCCGTATAGATTTTGAAATGTTTAGAATTTACATTTTTGGGTTATCTATCAAAAACATGCAAGAAAATGTATACTTCCATTCAAAAGTTTTTTTTTAAAGAAATTAAGAAAGAATTAAGGAATTAGGGTGCTTTGATCAAAAGTGACAGTAAAGACATTTGTAATGTTACAAAATATTTCTGTTATGAACAACTACAGTTCTTTTAAACTCTGTTTATCAAGAACACAGATGTATCCTGGTTTCCATAATAATATTAAGCCACACAGCTGTTTTCAACATTGAAACAATAATAAGAAATGTTTCATGAGCACTGATTTAGAATATTAATATTAGTATATTAATAGTATTAGTATATTAATTAGTATATTATTCTAATATTAGCATATTAGAATAATTTCTGAAGGATTATGTGACATTAGGGTAATTCAGCTTTACCATCACAGGAATAAATTACATTTTGAAATATATTCAAATAGAAAACAGTTTTTTTGAGCTGTGGTAAATTTTCACAATATTACTGTGTTACTGTATTTATGATTAAATGAATGCAACTTTGGTGAGCATAATAAGAAACATCTTTCAAAAACATAAAAAAGACTTCAGTACTGTTGATATTTGTGACCCTGGACCACAAAACCAGTCATAAGGGTCAATTTTTTGAGATTTACATATCTGAATGCTAAATAAATAAGCTTTCCACTGATGTAAGTCATACATGATACAACTATTTGAAAATCTAGAATCTGAGGGTGCAAAAAAAAACAAAATATTGAGAAAATCACCTTTAAAATTGTCCAAATGAAGTTTTTAGCAATGCATATTACTAATCAAAAATTAAGTTTTGATATATTTACGGTAGGAAATGTATAAAATATCTTCACGGAACATGATCTTTACTTAATATCCTAATGATTTTTGGCATAAAAGAAAAATCAATCATTTTGACTCATACAGTGTATTGTTGGCTATTGCTACAAATACATCCGTGCTACTTTAGACTGGTTTTGTGGTCCAGGGTCACATTTCACCATTGTTTCAGTTTTTAAAGCTTTATTTTAGCACACTACTGTCATCAGTGTTCTTAGTATATAGGTAAGGGTGACACGAGTATGTGTGTGTAAGTGTATAGCACTGCTTTTTATAGAGGATTGGCTCAGGCCCCTTATTAACAACGCACTTAAAGTAGCACGCAGCACGGTGCCTGCCTGCCCCTCATTACAGGATAAAGAGACTGTGTGTGTTGGCGCTCTGCCGATTCTTATTAGGATAGAGCCTTCTGAGTTATCTAAGAGAATTCAAAGAGACAGCAGGGGGGAGTTTGTGTTTGTGTGTTTGTGGGTGGGTTGTATATTAATCTGAAGAAAACCACTGTTTATACAATCAAATTGAGATGATTATTGCTAGGTTAGTAGGGCGGTCTGAGCCCCTCTCAATGCTGAAAACATACAGTCTAGAGCTAGGCTAGTCTACAGCACCCATTATGAGTGATTCTGTATGTGTATGTTTAGGTGGAAACTAATATACAGGTTTGTTTTAGGGTGATCTAGTCAAGTGGAAAAGCACTTAACTCCAGGGGTCCAGAGGGACTGTCTCTGTTATAAGTGTACTGTATGTTGCGTTGGATAAAAGAGTCTGCTAAATGATAAAATAGTAAAGTAGTATTTTAGGTTTTGTTTTGTTTTCCAACATGTTGCAATGGCTCTCTCTGGTGGTGTAGGACCTCTTCATTCCTGCATGTGTTGTTGCTTCTGAGTTACTCCACTAGAGGGCGCTTAATGTCATTTTGTATCATAAATGAATAATTTCTTCTGAGAAAGTCTAAGATTATGTTCTGTATACAGTGGGGAATATATACGTTTAAATATATGTACATGCATATATATATATATATATATATATATATATATATATATATATATATATATATATATATATATATATATATATATATATATATATATATATTTAATAACATTGCGTGTTTAATTAAGTTCAGTTGTACAATTTTGTACTAGGTCTTTAAAGTGTCCAAATATTACACACATGCTACATACATGCAACAATAGTATGTTTAGCATGCCATTATATCATACTCACACATCCTGTGGCTCTAAGTGTTGCAGATGTGTGTGACTGTGTGTGTTTCGGGTCACATCAATAAGAGAGCATAAGAGGAAGTGTGTGTTTGATTGGCTGCTGAAGAAGGAAGTAATTGAAATAAATTAACACCCACTGCACGCATACAGCAGCTTTGAGGAGGTGGTGGAGTGCGTTTGTGCGAGAGACTGTGTGAGTGGTGTGAAGGGGAGTTCAGTTTATGTAACACTGTGGCGAGTCAGAACTGTATTATCCTCACATGCTCTCTCAGCTTAAGAATAAGAAGATCCTGCTGTTACAAAACGGCACAGAGAACAGCACACATAGCCTGGAGACAAATATGCTGCCTACAACTTGATCTAAAGAATTTACTAATCATTGATGTGTTTTTTGTGTCATCTTTAGGTCTCTACTCCAACAGCTACAAAGGCTTCAGGCTCTAGTGAGTGGGAAAGTGCCTCGGTCCTGCAAAATCGCCTCCACGCAGACCGGAACCTGTCTCATGGTATATATACTGTACATACACATGCATTTATTCCAACACACTCGTATTCACACACACATTTTCTTAGTGTTTCTTTCTAACGAACCAGAGAGTTAAAGGAATAATTCAACCGAAAATGAAAACTTGCTGAATATGTACCTCAGGCCATCCAAGATGTAGATGAATTTGATTCTTCATCGGAACAGATTTGGAGAAATTTAGCCATACTTCACTTGCTCAGTAGTGAATCCTCTGCAGTGAATAGATGCTGTCAGAAGTCCAAACAACTGATAAAAGCATTACAGTAATCCACAACATGATTCCAGTCCATCAGTTAACATCTTATAAAGCAAAAAGCTGCATGTTTGTAGGAAACAAATTATTATTAAAGAGACAGTTCACCCAAAAAAGAAAATTCTGTCATTAATTACTCACCCTCATGTCATTCCAAACCTTCGTTTGTATTCGGAACACAAATGAAGGTATTTCTGATGAAATCCAAGAGCTTTCTGACCCTGCATAGACAGCTACGCACCTGAAATGTTTCCAGACCCATAAACGTAGTAAGGACATCGGTAAAATAGTCCATGTGACATTAGTGGTTCAACCATAAATTTACAAAGCTACGCAAATACTTTTGAGAAAAGATTTTTATTTGAGTTCATTTCAGTTGCGTTGCTCTCTATTGAGGGTCAGAAAGCTCTCGGATTTGATCAAAAATACCTTAATTTGTGTTCCAAAGATGAACAAAGGTCTTACAGGTTTGGAACGAGATGAGGGTGAGTAATTAATGACAGAATTTTCATTTTTGGGTGAACTATCCTTTTAAGATGTTTTTAACTTCAAACCATAATATTGCTTTCTCCAGTGAAAACGTCTGAATCAGGAGAAAAATATGCACAGATCAAGTGTCATTTGTCCAAAACTGTTTTAAACAAATATGTTGGTGGATTTTGATGAGAGGACAACAGGGGAAGGACTGTTTCATTGGAAGAAGCATTATTATGGATTGGTATTTTGGCCAGAAGCAGTGTTTTAAAATTAAAACTCCTTAATACTGGATTTGTTTCTTACAAACATGCATCTTTTTGCTTTACAATATGTTAACTGATGGACTGGAGTCGTGTAAATTACTTGTGGATTATTGCAATGTTTTCATCAGTTGTTTTGATTCTGACGGCACCCATTCACTGCAGAAGATCCATTGTTGAGCAGGTGGTGTAATACTAAATGTCTTCAAATCTGTTTCGATGAGGAAACCAACCAATCTTGGATAGTCTGAGGGTAAGTAATTTTCATTTTTTGTTGAACAATTTCTTTAATGAAATATCTTGTCTATTTAGTTTAGTCTTTTAATCCTAAGCATGTAAAGGCAGGTCTGCGCTGCTCTGACAGCTGTAGTGCAAGTAGATTACAGTGGGGCGGTGTGCTCACCGTGTGTGTGGTTCCTCCTCCTGGCCAGGTGGTGGCGCTGTGTTTTGTGTTGGTGCTGGGCTCGCTGGCTCCCTGCCTGCCCGAGCTCTCCCTCTACTCTTCCTCCTTATCCTCATCATCCTCACACACGGTGAAGTCCGCACCGCTGCCCTCAGGTGACCTCTACACCACCAGCCAGGGTATGTTTCATCCCTGCCCCTGAATGTATAAATCGAGACTTTCATTGTGTACACTGCATATGATTACATTTCTCTGCACACAAACAAAGAAGCATTGCCTTTCAGAAACATTGAATTATCCAGCCAGCTAATAGCTGTGTGTCTTTGACGGCACTTATTTCGTTCCCCCCACGAGAGACTGAAAGAGTGCCGTCTCTATTCTAAAGGTTATTAGCGGAGCTCCTGGGCCGACAGTGCCCATTCTCACTCTCGAATTACTGTCAGACATCCCAGAGAGTTTAAGATTGAAATCATTACTTCCCTTTGAGCAGATTTTACAATCCTCTTTCAACTTTATAACACACACCAAGCCACATCTCTTTCGGCTCTATCAAAGCTGCGCTTGAAAGGGGCTTCAAATGCTTCATCCATTTTCACAAGGGCCCTACAGACTCGGCCTGAGGATGATGGCAACGGGGTTGCTGTAGTAACCAAAAATGCGTGTTGCTTTGTCTAAGAGAGTAGCTCACTCTAAATCTTGCTCTATCTTTCTCCCTTAAACACTCTCTCTGAGTTCAAAAAACACATCTCCTCACTCTACAAATCTCATGAGAGTCAAAGTAAGTGAATCATGCAAGACATATGACATAAATAACTCTGTTCTCTGTGTGTGTGTGTGTGTGTGTAGTCCGCTCCCGCAGCCTGCTCTTCTATGACGAGGGTGCCCCAGTGGAGGACGGCCACAGGGGCGTGCTGAGTGTGGAGAGGATGGAGGGGGTGCCGCGACATGTACAGGACGTGAAAGACAGCCACGAGAAGGATCATTCTGCTCTTGTGAGCAGATACTTGAGCCAGGCCCAACCGGAGCCTGCAAGCTACAGCAACACATCCGCGGCCCCACTCCGTCCCCCTGAACCACACTACCACTCGAGGTAAGCCACACATTGATATTAAGGTTTAGTTTGTGGCATTCTAAGGGGGTAGTTCACCCAAAAATGAAAATTCTGTCATTATTTATTAAGTCACCTTCATGTCGTTCCAAACCCGTAAGACGTTTGTTCATCTTTGGAACACAAATAAAGATATTTTTAGATGAAATCCAAGAGTTTTCTGACCCTGCATAGGCAGCAACCTAACTGATGCGCTCAAGCCCCAGAAAGATATGCGTGGTGGTACTTTAGTAAATAAAAAATCACAAAAATACAAAACAAAACGAACAACTTTACTCAACAATTTCTTCTTTTCTGTGTCAATCTTTGATGCGCTTTCACAAGAGTACCATGACTAGGGATGGGAATCTTTAGGTACCTGACGATTCGATTAAAAATTGGTTCATAAATCAAAAATTTTTTACACTTCCCATTAGGGTTGTGCCCGAATCTGAATACAGTTTTCGGAAAAGAAATTACATATACCTCAAAACCCCTAAAGGCAATAAATACAAGATGGGAAGAAAAATATATTGTTGGGTAATTATATTGTACAGAAACTGCACGCATCAGGGAGCCATTATTATTATGCTTGCTTTTTACTTTCACTTTCGAGATTTGCGATCACATGTACTCTGTGCATACGCGGAGCGGCAGTACTTACCATACATTTTACAAGATTAGATTTACAAATCATTCACCGTTGTCCTATCAGCCATCTCTCCTTTTCTTTGTTTATGTGGTAAGTGAAATTTTGTTTATGTGGTAAGTGAATGTAATGTAACAGGCAACCGCTAGCAGGCAGCTAACCATGTCCCTTCAGTGGCTCCGTAGAACACGTTGTTCGTTTTCCATGCCTTTGCGAAATACGGATTCGGGCGCATCCATAATTCCCATAGTAACAAAAGGTAAATTACTTGCTAAATTACATGGAAGCATTGAAGACTGACATGGAAGACAAGAAAGTCATTATTTTTGTTTTCTTTGGACATAAAAAGTATTCTCATAGCTAAATTACGGTTGAACCACTGATGTCACATGGACTATTTTAAAGATGTCCTTACTACCTTTCTGGGTCTTGAACGTGTTAGTTGCATTGCTGTCTATGCAGGGTCAGAAAGCTCTCGGATTTCATCAAAAATAGCTTAATTTGTGTTCAGAAGATGAACGAAGGTCTTACAGGTTTGGAACGACATGAGGGTGAGTTAATAATTAATGACATAATTTTCATTTTTGGATGAACTATCCCTTTAAGGATGCACTGATATTAAAAGTCTGGTGATACATATTTCATTTTTTAGTGTTTTTAAAGATCAAGTTAACATGTTTGATCATAAAAGGGTTTTTTTTTCAATGTACATTCACAATGTACATTGTGAATAACTATAAACTGTCTCTTTCTCTCCCAGAAAGCCGGATCCTGAGGGAGGAGCTGAATATTTCTAACCCTTCTGGGTGGAGCTGCCTCATCACACAGGCCTCCACTGACATCCGACGATCCTGCACTACTCGGCCCTCGACCCTGACCGTTACAGATCCTGAGTCTCCTGACCTGCCCTAAAAAACCAACAAGCCTCATGAGCACGATCCGACCCACTCGACATGCATTCCAATGACATTCAGCCCCAGAGCTGTGAGAAGAGAAATGTGTCCATCCATACACTGAAACTCCCCTTTACCAGCAAGCACTGAGTTTAAGGACTAAGAGAGAGAAGAGAGGATGTGGGCGGTTGTAGATGCTGCTCTGTTTTAGATGGATGTGAGCCTGCAGCTCTAAATTCACTAAACGCTTTATACACAGGGTGTGGGAGGGAAAGTTCATGAGTGTTTGTTTTGATTTTCCTAAAATGCCATGAGACTGTCCATTTACTACATATCCTTACTTAAACCCCAAAGAACTTCTTGTTTCTGTTTATGACTTCTTTTTAAATCTCTAAATGTTTTCCAGCAGGTGTAATCACAGGTGCCTGACGTGCTTTGCGGTTTTGCAAAGCTTGCTTCGACAGGATTTTCTTCCTCTGCCATCTTGGCTTGTTTTTCCCTAATAAGTTTAAGCTGGATTGCACTTGTTTTGCACTAGGAAAACGAATTGATTTAAGTGCCTTCACATTCTTTTTCACGTAATCATATTTAAGATGCTCCTAACCACATAGTTTCCTCTTAAACCTCTCTCTTACTTTGCTTACTTTTATTAATGCATTTTATTTTTGTTTTCTACTTTTAAAAGGCAGAGGCTTTTGTACTGAATTAAAAATTTTATCCATAATATATTCTAGTATTTGCAGCATCCAAAAAAAGAGCATATTTATTTTATGCACAAAAAAATGATGAAAGTTATTGTGTGTTTTTTTTAAATGAAAGATGATGTAACGTTTACATGATCTTGTTGTCATAACTGTTAAACAGTTTTTTCTGTTATCTTTATTTCTGTGTAAAGAAAGTTTTGTATATATAGAGAAAAATGAACAGGGACGATCAAATCCTGTGCGTGTTTAACCATGTTCAATCTCTGAAGAATTCTGCACAATCCACATGAATACATTAAAAACATTGGCTAGAATGGATACAAAGTGAAAACAAACAGTCATTCCCTTTAAGAAAAGTGAACCTCTTTAAAATTAATGTTATTTAAACACATTTCTCTGATTATAGAATACTTCTTTTTAATGTTAGTCTAGACTGTCTGTATTCTGTACATGAGCGAACTGTTTGACCACTGTAAAATGTACCGCAAATATCTGGGAGTTGATAGTGCAGTTGTGTAAATATGCTTTACAAAATCTTCTTTTTTTCTTTTGTCACTGTTTAGAAACAATTTGTTAATCATAAAATATTTTTTGTTAAATCATTTTTCATAATGTCCTCTGATGCTTCAACCACAATATTATTTTTTATTGTACAGTTAGAGATAACCACTGATAGACATGATATTTTAATGCTCAAGTTTTTTTTTTTTTTGCCTCTGATTAAATTAAAGTAAGTAAAAGTGGTTGTCAAAAAGGAATCTGTCACTGTCAGTTTTTATAAAAGACTTTGTGGTATATGTGCCATAACATAATGAAAAACTGTAGATAACGCCCTGTTATCAGTGCAAAACTGAATTCACCATCGTTTTAAAGAGCTTTAAGTTTAAAGACAGAGCCATTCATATCACGGACTCTGTTACAGTCATCTCACCCATCGATATGTATTTCTGTAGTTTAATAATAACATTGAACTGGAAAAACATTAAGTGTTGATTTGTATATTTCTAAGACAATAAATGGAAATTTTATGACTTCATTGCACATAATGTTCACAGAAAATGAGTCTCAAACCTGGAACTCCAGAATATCTGAGCGTTCTGGAATTGAATCTAATGCCCAGTCTGACGATGGAGTTTATGCTTTAAATGTAATTGTTGCTGGTATTATCTGTATCTCTGCCCTTTTTTGCCCTTTGTACATATGACTGATGATAAATGTTGGTTGTAAATATGGAGGACGTATTTTTATATTTCCAATGCATTTTGGTAATCACCATGCGGCTTGGGTTGATTTGTATCCATGTATGGATCTGGCTCTGTATGTATCTATGCTCTGAACCTCTTGCTTTTTCTGTCTTATCTAAAGTAGAGTTAGAATGAAGCAAAATACAAAATTTGCAGATGCAACCTAATGTCTCCTGTCTTACTTTCTGTTTTATATCATCTTTATGCATAATTTGAAACATTTATTTGAAACCTGCAAAATCATTGTCTCAAGTGTTCATTGTATTTTCAAATTATAACCACCAGGTGTCAGGCCTTTACCTATCCCGTACTATAGACAATAGTGCAGTACTGGGCTATGACATTTTATTTTTAATATAGTTGGAATATATAGTTTTAATGTATTTAAAAAGCAATTTCTAACAAAATATATGAATTTCTGGCATAAAAACAAATGTTTTCACGTGCAATGCTATTGCCTAGCTAAACTGTATTTAGTATGAGTGGATAAACAAGACTGAACAAATATCAAATCAAACTGGTACATCAGGTTTAAAATGCAGTCAGTAATAAACAGTCGTAAAATGCCATTCAGTGTTTGTGTACTAAGAAAAGGTCTGCTGCTTGTAAAATGTTGAAGTCAACATATTTTTTGTTAAAAAATATTTAACAATATGCATGAAACTGTTACCAGAGAAACTGTAATCGAAGTTTAGGCCTGAGGCTTTGACTGAGTGCCGCTGTATATAAACTGGATTCATTCAGAGCGCCCTAGTATATTTTAAAATGTCTAGCACTGCTGCATTTCACATAGGTCTAACAATTTAAAAGATTACAACATTAAATTTTAAAATATACAGCATGAGACATCTATGAGTATTTCTACATTTTAATGCAGTTCCTGCTGACCTGTTATGTGGAGAGAATTTGCTCTGTGGTTTCTGGCCGTTTTGTTGTGTAGTTTCCATATTGATTCATCCATCTGATGACTTCAGGCCTCAACCAGTAATGTGACCCCACGAAACTCTCCAAATGTCCAGCAACACTCAATCCTGCATACAGTATTCATTCTGACATAATATTATTAACAAAACCAAATAAGTCACTCATTTTGTATGTGTGGTTAAATTGGGCTCCATCTTGAGATAGATGAAGGTTATGTCTTTTCTATGATCAGATAACATCAGCCATTTTGTGCTATAAAAGTAATTTCTGAAAGAGCACTTCTCACAGAGGTTGTGCTTTAGACCCAAAGAGAAATAAAACCCAAAGAGAGAGCGAGCGAATGAGAGATGGAGGATACAGAAACTGAGAGAGGAGGAGGGAAAAAAGAACATAAGCTGTGTTCTGCCCACACAAATATCCATAGTTCCCCATACCAGTATGCAGCCTGTGTGTGCTTGTGTGCACCTGATATTGATACTGTTATTGATACTGATACTGATTTTTATTTCATGAAAGCTGTAATCATTTTAAACTGACTCCTCCCTATATTCTGACACCAAATACACTGTAGTCAGTTGAGAAATTTTGAGAGAAGTCATGTGCATGTGTGAAGGCTATTTTAAAACGGGTACTGTGTTGAAAACCGTCTGGTTTTAATGTGAACTTTCAGTTGTTAATTGAGGAAACTGCAGGTGTAAACTCATTTTCAAGAAGACAACATCTGTGACTGTAACCCCACAGGCCTGCACTGTGAGTAGCATTACATTATTGTATTTTTGTTCAAACAAGTAATTAGTGATGTCAATTCTCTAAGGAGAAACTGGGACCTTGTGTTATGAGTTGTTTAGAAACCCTCTATTTGTTTCAGAAGTGTTCCTATTGAATTAATCAATAATTTAAAACTGAACTTTTCATAAAATTGTATTAACACTAAAAAAATCACTTTTCATGGCATGAAAACAAACAAATAATCTCTTCAATTTTCTCCATGTTTGCACAAATTGCTTACTCACTGACTACATATTTTCAGAGGGAACACAAAATTGCAGAAGTGTGTGGAGTTAAAGTAAGAGGTTGCAACGGTTGCTAGATCATCAGTGGTTTGAACTTGATGCGAGTCACAGCTGGCGGCCAGTGGAGTGAGACAAAAAGATTTGCGCTCCATAACATTTACATACCAGAAGTGTTGATGCATTAAATTTCCAGGAGCCAATGAGACATGATTGCTAAGAATACGTGTGAACATAATTCAAAAAAAAAAAATTTAGGATGACAACATTCTGATTACTCATTTTATGGGTTCAGAGTCAATCAAACTGTTATGTCACTGATAGAATGTGAACTTCCTGGTATTGCAGCCAGTGATCTGTGAAGTGTGTTGCATTGGTGTGTGGCAGTAAAACTGACCTTACATGATTAAGTAACACTGTAATGTAATTGGCAGTGAAAACAAAACTACGTCAGTTTTTGCTTTATAGTGGTGAATTAAGTTTTAAATCAGATGTTTACACGCACACATACTACTCAAATAGAAAACAATGCTCTATTTTAGGCACACTTCCTTCTTCCACAAACTGGCCTACACATACTATACAGATACTGTGGACTTATCAGCCAAAATGAATAATGCTGACAGACTTTGTTTCTTACATTGTTGTAATGTTAAAATTTGACGGTAAAAGGAATTCTCCTGAGGTTTATTTGGAGTGCTGTGGTTCTGTGCCAGTCTGAGCCTGTTGTTTAGGATTAGTTTATGTGTGACGCTGCGAGATAGAAAGTTCTTTCTTGTGATTGGATGATTCCGCGGCTGTGCTTAAAATGGGCGGGGCTTATCGGCATTCCCGCATATGATTGGCTAATCCTGAATGGAAGTGCGTGTGGGCGGGGACTCGTGACACAGTCAGCTGTGTGTTTTGAGGTGGTCGTCGTCTGCTCTACTGAAAGCAGATTCAACCTGAAGTGAAGGTGATGAGCAAATCTATTACAAACTGCCCCGAAACAACAATTCCTCTGTTAGTTATTCGTGCGACTTCACGGAAAGCACATATATCTTTTTAACTTCGGCTGTAGCTTTCAGTGTGATACTTTTAACCGTTATTAAGTTAGTTTAATAAATGGCAGAAGCATCAGTTGCGACCGTTGACGGTTCGTCTCGCGTTGCGCACAGCTCCGCGGACTCTCCGACCACGGTTGTGATATCCCCGACCTTGGAAGACGTGGTGGAGGAGGAGGACGTGTTCCTTTCTGAAAGCGGACACAGCGGAGCAACTTTAAAAGACCATGAGTGTCCGGGGAACGGGACTGACCGACTGGCGGTGGGGAGAGAAACGGGTCTGTCTCCTGAAAACCAGGCGGAGAGCAGCGAGTTCCTACACCTCACCATCCGGAAACAGGTGTCATACAGGTAAATCTCACTCACAATAAACAACTAGAGCAGTGTAAATTCGATAACGTCAAAGCATCCGAACAATTTGCTTTACTTCCAACTCTAAACAACTCCCACCTGTCTCAACTGGCCTTTGACCAGCGGGAGTTATGGTTTTGGTAAGGGAGTTTTGGTTCTGTTAGTAGTTACAGTCGCAGTTATTTCACTTACAGCTTGTTCAATTTTGTACGAATTTTCTTAAGAACAGGTGTGATACTATTAAATGATCTGGATTACTGCCAGCATAAAGTGAAACGCCACATTCTTGTAACCTACTTATTACCAGGCTAACAGAATTCACACACACACACACACACACACACACACATTGTGTGAATTGTGGGGACTTTCCATAGACTTCTATAGTTTTTATACTGACAAAATGATATTGTCTATCCCCTAACCCTAATAATAAACCTACCCCTTACAGAAAACATGTTTGCATTGTTACATTTTCAGATAAACATAATTTACTATTTTTAATAATTTTTTAACATTGTGCAGAATGTCAAAAAATTCAGGTTTTACTATCCTTGTGGGGACATTTGGTCCCCACAATGTAGCAAAAACAAGTACACACACATACACACGTACATTTCCATTTGTTGTTGTTCGTTTTGACAGGTAGTGTGGTAGTCTAATTAGAAAATGGTGACTAATTACAGTTCATCAGGCTGAACAACATGGCTCTCCTGTCATCAGGGTCAGTTTGTCATGATTGTAAATTGAATTATTATGGTGTCAGATGCCAGAATCTCCTTGCACATTATCAACGTCATCATCATTAGATTGGCTTATCTTAGGCCTGGTCATAGGGTCTTACAGTGTGTCCTTGGTGACATCAGCCATGTTGTTTTGCCACGTCTAACTATATGTTTGAATGGTTTGCACTGTTATGATGCTTAAAATGCATTTGTGTGTGCACTCTAACTCTGTTATTTTAGTGGGGTTGTAGTTTAGCTTTACTGGTCTATTTAGCATGCCAAGTTGGGCAATAAAAGTCTGTGTGTTTGTGATTGTTTCTAGTAGATGCTTTGATCTTTTCACGTTTGCTGTGTCATGTTAGTTTACTGTGTTATGTTATACATAACTTTTTGTTCCCTTGAATAGTGACTAAAATATTTACTGTAGTCACAGTACTGTAGGACTAACCTATATGTGACCCTGGACTACAAAACTAGTCATAAATTGCACGGGTATATTTATAGGAAAAGCCAACAATACATTGTATGGGTCAGAAATTATCGATTTTTCTTTTAAGGCAAAAATCATTAGGATATTAAGTATTTTCTCAATATTTTGATTTTTTTGCACTCTCAGATTCCAGATTTTCAAATAGTTGTATCTCAGTCAAAGTGTCCTATTCTAATGGATAGCTTATGTATTCAGCTTGCAGATTATGTATAAATCTCAGTTTCCATTTTGACCCTTATGACTGGTTTTGTGGTTCAGGGTCACACATTTGAGGTAATGAAACTTTTAAATGGAGTCAAATAATAGTAAAGTGTAATAAATTTGTCAGGTTTTCTTGTGCAACACATGGTTTTGTGTTGGATATTGGTTGCAACATCTACAGATAAGGGTTTATGAGCTGTTACTTCTGTGTTCTGTCATTAGTAGTTGTCTCTCAAACATTTTTTTTTCTCTTTTTTGTTTCTGTTGGACAAGGTAAAGTTGTTGTGTTATTGAAGGTCTTGACCTGTAATGGTCTGATAAAGAGGAAGTACAGGTTCCTCAGTTCTTCTCGGCCATTGTAACTGGATCTTTGGGAAATAATACAGCAGATTTGCTCTCCTCTTTTGGTTTAATCTCAAATGAAACCGGCAGCAGCTGTGCTGATTATGTAATAATGTTCAGGGTTTTATACTACGCAGTGTTAAGTGATGGAACTGCATATGTGTTTGTGGGTCTGATGGTGGATGGGTGCTTCTTTGCTCTGAGTGTGTTATATAAGAGGATGAGGGACACTGTGAAATCACAGGTGGTTTTGCATTGGTGAAAGAAGTTAACCAGAGTCAATGCCTGTCTGATTCTGATGCATGGAGGGCAGATGCTGATATAACCGTAGTAGTAGGGTCCTATAAAATCTCTTTATTTTTCCCAAAATCTTTTATTTTCTCCCCCTTTTTACTGTTTTAATATTTCTTGATTAAATTTTCTATTTTTTCGGAACTCCATTTTAATGGGTAAAATAATGGGTTTTAGTGGGTTTTTTTCACCCCCTCAAATTTCATTTTATTTTTCTCTAAATCTGTGTTTCTGATAAAAATTTTAAAATGTTTTCTGGATTAACATAAAACTATATAAAATTATATATATATTTAAATACAATTTTCAGAATTTATTATTTAATACAGATTTATTATTACAAATGGTATAATCAAATGAAGGCATAAAGCATTAACAATTTAATTTGAAATGCTCATAAAGTGACTCTCAGAGCAGCTCTGGAAATGAAGTTTGTGTTTTCATGTCCTCATATAGTAAGACAGCAGATACTGAAAGCGTCGTGAGCATCACGTTTGTTTGAGCATGTAGGGCCCTATGAATTTTTTTTTTTTTAAATTTCCAAAATTTTATTAATCAAAACGCATGTCTAGTTAATTGCAAACATGAAACATACACAATTTTAAGCAATTTATTAAAAGTTTAACAAAAATTACATTTTTTTGCAGTTGAATATTCACAAACACTAGTCCATAATGAGATGTTTAATTGCACAGCCCTACTTTTGATTTATTCATCCAAAATTGCAAATTCCACAACATTCTGCTGGATTCAGCGATTCCGTCCGTGTTTTCCGCATTCCAGATCATGAGGCTTCATCATAAAGGGCATGATCAACATCCTACATCAGCAACGGCAGGACAGACAGAGGGAAGAGAGGGACAATCAATGCATGGCTTAGAGTGAGAAAGAAAGAGGATCACAACTGAAACAGTCAATAACAGGCGGAAACACAATAGCAACCAATCTGTCCCTGTAGCCTTCCACCTCACTGCTGTTGTTGTGACCTCAGTAATGTGTTTGGGACAGTCAGCCGTGGATCATCATCATTCTGTCTCTAATTAGAGTGGGAGTCAATTACCAGCTAAAAAGGAGCGAAATATGTGGACGGCTACCTGTGGGAATATTAACAAAGTAAAAACAATGCAATACATGACCATCTAGTCAACCTGAATTTGTTGCTCTTGCTGTGTTTTGATGTAAATGTTGTTATATTATAGGACTAAAACCAGTTTCTTCTCGTTATTTTGATCTGATCTCAGTGCCTTTGCAGTAGTGACATGCTTCTTTCAACTTTATGTTCTGGTATTTGCTTTTAAAAGAGCTTTATACAGATATGGCAGTGTGTACAATAATGACATTCAAGAGTTTTTGTGCAGCACAGATTTAGATTATAGACATTTGCAAAGCAGGTTACTGTCTCACCTTTAACTTTAATTTAGGTTGAATTCCTCTGAATGTCTGTGTAGTGTGTAAAATCTAATAGTAAAGTAGTACTTGAATGCAAAAAGCTGTGAAAAAATAAAATAAAATAAAATAAAATAAATCTATAATTTTGATATGCAAGGAATTCATTGCCCCTCAAGCTGTGAAAAAAAAAAAAAAAAAAAAAAAAATATATATATATATATATATGTATATGTATATATATGTATATGTATATGTATATGTATATATATATATATATATATATATATATATATATATATATATATATATATATATATATATATGTGTATGAGCCCGTTTACAAACCTGGTGCCCAACAAAGATATCATTTATTGAACATTTAGATATCATCTAAATGAACTTCATAACATAGTTGAGTGTTTGAAATAACCTTTTGCTATCAGATGTGGCTTCATATCACAGAATGAGGGAGGAATCATACTATTTAATAGTATTATAAAAGCTACATAAACATAAAACTTAACATAAAACTATATATATATATATATTTAAATTACATTTTCAGAATTTATTATTTAATACAGATTTATTATTACAAATGGTATAATCAAATGAAGGCATAAAGCATTAACAATTTAATTTTAAAATAAGTAGTGAAATGCTCATAAAGTGACTCTCAGAGCAGCTCATGCTTTTTCTCTAAATAAACTTCATAACATAGTTGAGTGTTTGAAATAACCTTTTGCTATCAGATGTGGCTTCATATCACAGAATGAGGGAGAAATCATACTATTTAATAGTATTATAAAAGCTATGTTGATTAGCATTGCATTATAAATGTACTTTATCCTTATAAAAATACCCAAGATTGCTTGAAGAACACAGACAAACCATATGTTTATCGTATGTTTATTGTCAAATTTCATCAGTTAAAATTTCTCTATCTGCGTTTTATTTAGCTACAGCAATAACTGGCTTGGAGATTTCCTGAAGTGTCTTCAGTACCATTACTTCTGCTATAAAGCATATGTGGAGTTTCTGCGCAAGGGCCCCCTCCGGCTTCCAGTGAATTAACAGTCGTTACATTATACGTATGTACTCAGTTATGCTCTGTTTTGCGTAAAAATAGGAAAGATAATACTTTTCTCTGTAGAAACAGGATTCCCTGAATTATCTTCAGTGATAAAGTTATCGCAATAATACCAGAAATTATTGTGATACATTTTTAAGCCCATATCGCTAATCCATATTCGACCATTCCCCTCCCCTGTTGTTTATTTATGTAATGAAGCACTCAAGAACATACTTTTTAGAGATGCACTGGTCGACTAGCAATAAACTGAAACCGGACGTTTTTTCTAATTCTGTCTTTAGCCAATCTCTGTTCTAAACTTGCAAACATACTGCATTACACTTATTTTCCGAAATATAACTTGTGTAAAAAGGTCACAAAGTCTGTAAATGGGATGTTAAAGGGGTCATGAACTGAGAAATTAAAAGTCCCTTGATCTTTTTGACATATAAGTGGTTATTGTACAATAAAATATCCTGTAAGTTTCAGAACTCAGAACTTTCTTGTTAGTATAAAATCAGCTTATATTGAAGCCAGTCAACCAAAACGACAGGTTGTGGAACCTACTTCTACATTAATGCCTGTTTAGCCACACCAACCAATTTGCGCATGTAATGGGTAAATGACGAAAGAAGCAAATGCCTGTCTATGCAGAAATCAAGTGATAAAGATGGCTCCATAGACAATAAGATGCTGTGCAGTGCCATGTTGTGGGAAAACGCAGTCTTTGCCTTCCTTCTGGTTCCAACATCAGGAAAGAGTGGATTAACTTTATTTTTTAATGAAGACCACGTCAGTAAGAAATTGGTGGTTTGTTCACTTAATTTTACCACAGATTCATTTACAAACATGGCACAATTCAACAGAGGATATTCAGAAAGATTGAAAGTAAAAGACGATGCTGTGCAACTATATTGGATCCGACAGTAATGTCGCATGAAGTGTGAGTAACTTTTTTCTATTACGTGGTCACTATTGCTTTGTCTGTTACAGATCGTTTAATATGTACTTAGTATTTATGTATTTTTAGCCTAAATCACAGCAGCAGCGTCCATCTGTGAAGGAAGTAGTCTGTCAAACAAACACATCTGTTAGCCAATCATAGCACTGGGCGTTTACTTCCACATCTACAATCTGCCATGCCTATTCAAACAGAGCAATCTGATGAGGGCGGTCAAAACAGGACAGAAAATAGCCTGTTACTTCTAAATTATGTTTTTTATGTAAAAACATTATAAGTGGACCTTAGAGAAGAGTATAAAATAATAAAAAAGGCTGTTCATGACCCCTTTAACAGAGGCCAGAGACCTGTACCTATAAACAAAGGTATCAGCATTCTGAGTGAGTAACATATTGGGAATTTCTTAAATGTTCCACTTTTGCACATTATATATGCGTCTTATTTGCCTGGACATCAGCACTAATATATTACTTGTCTTTGCGCTGTGGTCTCATCTACATAATTCCTTTAGTGAATCAGGTGCTAAACCAGAGCAGTTAGTGCATGCCAAAAAACATTTTCAGTGGCACAACTCATTCTTAGTGAATCTGCCCTTTAGATCTTGTGGTGACGTATATCTTAAATAAAAGAGAAAATTATGAACCAGCTACCGCTACAGATCATTAAGTGCACTGCTGCTAAAACAATGATTCAGCATAATTTACTGCTTCTAAAAGAAATGTTCTGATACGTCACTGCTCTAACAGTTATAAAATAGTGTATTTATACAGTCACGTTGTGGTACAAATGTCAGTATCTGTTAAATCATATCTAGTAATACAATAAATTTAGGGTCAAATGTCTGAGGTTCAGTATCTGCCTCATACCTACCACATCGACAGAATGTGTTATTCGAATGTGGGGAGGTTGACTGTATAAGAACAACAGAACAACACTACTTATTTTAAATGAGTGAAGGATTCAATCTTTAGAAACCAGTAGCTCAGCTTTACAAATTACCAGCAGAAGTGCAGTTAGTGATCCATTAGTTGATAATGCTGGAATGCCTGTTAGCAATAAACAAGGCAACTATTTTGCAGGGTTTTTTTGGCTTTCTTACGAAGGAATCCTTATCAGAAAAGGGCAACATGTTTACTCAAACTATTTCTGTCAAATAGATGTTCTAGAACATGCGGTATTTAAACTTGGTGTAAGGTTATCTGTATTTTATGAGGTCTGGTCGGGTCAAACAGAGGAAGTTTTGTGTGTTATCCACTGTGTAGATTTACACAGATGACTAATCCAACACTGGATTACCAACACAACAGCACACATAAACACACACACACATACACACACACAGAGCGTCACATCACTACATCACTCAGGGATAGGTGGGTAAATAAAAAACATTATTGTGAAATATGAAAATGTGCTTCCTTCGAACTGAGATGCATGCAGTATGAGGATAAGGCGTGACATTTTGAGATGCTGTTAGTGTAAGCAAAACTGTACAATAATTAAATTATGATGATTAGATTTAGATTTTACTGTATTTTTATTTATTTTACTGTTAGAAGCTATTGTTGTGTATTCTTGAATATTTTTAAAAAAAAGAGGAGAGGCATTTGTGTGCATGCTTGCTTTCATGCAGAACAGTTATAATGAACAGAGCTAGGAAAAAGCCACTTTACCCTGTTTTGCATATTTAACATTCAGTTCATATAAACTATGGATAATTGTGTCATTTTCACATCATTGTCAAGTACTGAGACGCATCACGTGGCATACTTAAATTGCAAGAATGAAGTGTTTCAGGGGATTTAATATTTGTCACTATTCATTTGGCTTGTCAAATTCAGTACATCAGTGTCACAGTCTGTACCATCCCGTTGTCCTAAGACTCAGTACTTATTTGATAAATTCAGCTCACAAATTCCTTTATTCCAACACGTGCACCTGCTGATGCACGTGACTTGGTTCGTGATTTTTAAAATTGTATAAAAAGTATTATAATATTGTTTTGTACCACAACGCTTACTTCTGATAGCACTTTTTACATGATGTAATATAAGTCTCAGCTGTCCTCAGGATGTGTCTGTGAAGATTCAGCTCAAAATACATCACAGAACATTTATGCCATGCTGTAAATTCCACTTTTTGGCTGGAAGCATAAATAAGCTGTTTTCATGTGCCTTTTTAAATGCAAATGAGCTGCTGCTCCCCGCCCCCTTTTCAGAGAGGGCTGTGCCTTTAGAGGTCATAACTATGTTACTATGGAAACAACAAACATAACATTTCTTTGTTTTTGATTATCATATGAATTGCGCTTATGCTTACATAGCGTTACAGTTCTTAGGCATCATGAAAAGTTTATTTGCATGTTTAAAAAAAGCATGTCAGTTTAAACTTCTAAAGTCTGGTTTTGTGAGTGCACAGACAGCTGGCTCTTTCGTGTGAGCTGTAACAGTGTTTTAACAATGCTGAAGTTTTAGCTATGCTTCTATGAATGTAAACAGTTGTATGTGTGTCAGTCAGTCAGCCGGCAACACACTACTAAAGCAACTCAACCCAGCTTCGCCCCTTCATGTTTTTTGCATATTCTTTGGGTGGGGATTATTTAAATGAGTGATATTGTGGAGTGTGTGTTCTTAGAACAAAAATCAGGACTGCAGTCGAGGCATTTAGGTTCAGGAACATTTCTTAATAATATAGAGGATAAATGCCAAGTTCTGTCATGAAACTCTAGGTGGTGCAGGCTGATGGGTTGTTAACACGAACTGATTATATTAACAGTATTAAACTACTTGCCACAAGCTGATTGGTTCATGTTGCATACGCAGTCAATAAGCTTGCTGCTTTACATTTAAATGACTGGTTAGCAATCATTAGAGCAGTTCCTCTAAGATCCTCCACCTTCCCCAGCTCCACCTGTATAGATCTGCTATGGATTATTAGGTATGCTATTTGTGCAGCAGCAGTATGTTTTAAATACTCACAGCACCGTATCAATGTGTGTACTGGCAGTAGCAAGTACTTGCTTTGCAGCAGCAGTAATCTGCAACAATCTGTGAGTGCAGTGCATACATCTGAAGCATGAGCACAGAGAACAGCAGTCCCGGTGCGGGTTTCCATCCTGTGTTCATTTTCGAACCGTTCCAACCGTTCCACAAAGAAAACTATAGCGTTTTGAAACAATCGATTTTAGTTTTTGTGCCTGAAATTTGTTCAGATGTGTTTATTAATACTACCTCAAATTGAGTTGTTTGTTTCCAGTGTTGGGCACGTTACTTTAAAAAGTAATTAGTTATAGTTACTAGTTACTTCTCACAAATTGTTAGTAAACTGAGTTACATCATTATAAAAGTAAGTATTTACCAGGCAAAGTATCTATTGTTACTTTTTTTTTTAAAAATGGTCAAATGTCAAATAACTTGGATGCCCCCAATATTAAATATGGTAAATGAATAAAACATTGTACACTAATCTACGCTATTTTAATGTTGCTGTGGGACAATGTGAGAGACACCTTCCAGGGACTAAATATTACATTATTGGGGTCGCTTCAACCTGTTGACATGATAAACATCCCGTGGCAAAATTGTTAACTCTCTCAAATGTGAACAGTCATTAAGTTCATTTCAGCTACTTTTCGGAATAAGCCAGAATTTTCCTCAGAAGAAGAATGCAACGCAAAAATTATAGTCACACTGCATTTCATTGTCAGTAATGTTAACGCCGTTGTAACAGGGGGGAAACAGTAATTTGTTTCATTACTCATTACTGAAAAAAGTAATGCTGTTAGTAACACCGTTTATTTATAACACAACATAAATCACTGTAACCCACAGCCTTTTGTGGATTACGTCTTTGTTTTAGTTTTACCTGAATGCTTAGGTTACATGATGAGCTGACCATGTTATTGTAGTGATCTTTGGAGCAGTGTTTGGAACCAGGGATCAAAATTAAGAACAAAAGAACCATAGGAGGGCTGACTTAACAAATCTAGGGAACATCATGTGTACAAAGTGTTATTGTTCTTTTTATTTTTTAAGATATCTTGTTAATCAAAGCTCAGTGGCGTGGGACATAATCCAGTGCGTCTGTCAGATGGCTCAGACCTTGTTTTCGAGATGTACGCGGAAACTGAGCAGATCTGTCTTTATACAGATGACACACCACCAGCTGGTCTTTTATGAAACCACACATGGTCCATTGAAACAGCCTAATGACATTAAAACCACCAGACCAACATGAATTATGAATAATGGGCTTTGTAGTCTACCAGGGCTGATTAAGATGAAGGAGACGGTGATATGGTTCAAGAAGAGTTACTCATGTCTATATCAGATTTGTCTTTGATGAAGTAGGGGGAAGGGGTGCTGCTGGCCCTGCATGGACTCTGTTTGCTATGTAGTGCATTGATTTTTCCAAAGCGGTTGTCTGCTTTACTGTATCTGTTGTCTATCAAGGGACTGAATTTACCACGTTCTTCAATACGTAATACTATTATCAGAAACCTCACATCCATTCATATGGCACGTAACCTGTCTGATTTTTGAACATCAAGTCTGTATGTTTGCTAATAAAGTGTAAAAAAACGTGTCATGTCAGGCCAAATCAAAAGTCATAGTGGGCTGGTTTGGGCATCTTTGCACTAGACTAACACGCAAGTCTTTTTCTTTCTGTACACACCACTTCGTGGATTTAATTTAGTTTATTTTTTGGAGTAAATTCAGAGGTAAAAGTCTATTGTCATTCAGCATACTAAACAGAGGAGGAGTGACGACCAAATTAAATTGTAGTGTGTACGTGACCTCTTAACACCATGAATCTCCAAGCTAAAGATGTTCTCAGAAATTTATCCACAGTGGGGATTTTTGGTTTCCCAGAAACCAGAACACTCAAGACTAGGGCTCATTAAGGCCAGATAATGACCCAGGTTTCTCTGTACTGCTGGGCAGTAAGAGGATCAAAATGGGAAGAAAATCTGTTCTTCTGCAGAATAGGCCACTGCTGCAGTAATGAGATACCTAAAAGGTCAGGTCATAAAGGGGAATGATGCGGTAATATAAGGATAATGACTGGTGGGAAAGCCTATTGCTGTAAAAACATTAGGTTCTGGTTAGAGACAAGTACATGTTTTCTATAGTGGAGTACAGAATTCTGATCCTATTTGAGAGACTTTTCATTTTAGGTAACATGACTGAACCCTGTTTCTGTCACGACATGTCCTGTTTCTCTTCCTTATAGTGTTCTTTTCCTCTCCTGTTAGTTCAGTTCTATGGAACCGTCTACATCCACGAACAGTGCAATTACTGGCACTGAAATGACACTTCTCAACCGTGACAGAAAGAGAAAGTGCTGTTCTTTAGGTCATGTTGAACGTGTATTTGAAAAAGGAGAAAAATCAGGCCCACCTGGCCAAAAGAATATCCAGCAGTTTCACTGTGAGCTCTGCTGCATCTGTTGTGGATGTGTGTTAGCCATTACATTATATCATTGAAAACAGAGTTTGTTGTACTGTATGTAGACCAGTAAATGGAGACAATATAACTAATGGGCTCAAATACAGGGTCTTGACTGATTTAGTGCAGCCTCTTTAGATTGTAGCCAAACGTCTGTTGGCTTACGAAACCAGTCACAGTGAGAATTTAGCTCGATATGAGCGAAGTATATCCAGGCCAAACTGGAGTTTTCCCTTTGTATATTTGTGCCTGTACTTATTCAGCTGTAAATGCCAAGTCTCATGCAGGGTTAGGGCTGAGCAGTACATTAAATATTAGTGATATTTTCACAATATCTTTGCTGACAATATACCAGGGGTAGGCAAGTTTGGACCTAGAGAGCTAGTGTCCTTCAGAGTATAGCTCCAACCCTAATCAAACAAACACACTTGAACAAGCTAATTAATATCTTCAGGATTACTAAGGCTATAGTTTTTTTTTTTCAGGGTTGAAGCTGAACTCTGCAGGACAGTGACTCTCTACGACTGAACTTGCCTACAAATGCAATATGCAGTGGGAATATTGTGAATTTCATGATAATGTTAAGTTAAGTTTTTAAAGATGTTAAAAAATGTTTTTTGATGATAGTTTGGATTTATATTCATTTTAAGGAGACACATTTATGTGAACAAATGTAGAGGTCAGCCGATATCAGCTGATGCCGATATTTAGAAATCTGGGCAGCCGATGGCCGATATATAATGCTGACCTTTTTCGCTGATATGTTTGGCCGATTTTCCCCTTCAGCTTATAAAATCTGAACTCTACTTATTATTTTAAGTAAAACAATGTGCTTAAGTAATCAACAGTCAATAAAAACTTAGTTCATTTAGCACCATCAAGTTTCTGAGAACAAAAGTGTAAAATCTTAAACAATAGTATACTACACAGTAGTTTAGTTGACAAAATTAGACACAAATTTTTTTTTTTTTAACTCCTAAACTCCTAAACTGTCAGTCGCAGGCTCAAGTGTCTTATGTCGTATGTCAATTGGGTGTGCCCGGCCTTGGTCCAAAGTGCCACAAGTGTCTATAAGGACATTTGCATATCTCAAACAACATTGCTGTATCTATTGCTGTATATTCGTATCATGCGATAAAACTCCTCACTCTGGACAACTTTGCCTCTAGAGCCACTGCTGTCAATCAGATCATTTGTTAAATGATTGAGAATATGTCAAAAACTCTCTGGACTCTCTAGGTCATTAATTATCAAAAAGGTGTTGAAAAGGGGCCTGTCCAGATTTACCCAAAATACGGTAAAGCCTAAAGGAAAACTCAAAACTTTTTGGTGCGCACATGAGACAGGTGATTCTAAAGAAGCATGCCAAGTTTTAAGAAGATCTGACCACAGCTGGCACTAAAACAGTCATGAAGATTAAAAAACATAATATTTCTATGGTAAATTACCTGGATTTGCCAAAAATGCTTTTTTAAATCAATGATTTAGGAGGTTACAGGCTTGCTAAATGTCTTTTTTCATATGTGCCTTGAATGCCTTAAAGCACTTGAACCCCGATAATCGCTGCTTGCAGCTATATTATTTTATGATTATTTTATTTTTTATTTTGTGGGGAAAAAAAAAGAAAGAAAAAAAGTACTAGTGTCTAGTCACTTAATATTGGCCATCGGCTACCCTGCTCTCAAAGATATGATGGCATCGGCCATCAAAAAAATCTATATCAGCACTACTCAAGTCTTAAAAGGCTGGTTAAAGTCAGTTGCTTTGATGTGTTTAGATGTTATCTCTTTGCAAGCTTTGTTTCGACAGCATGACTACAAGAGCTTCACTTTTATACTGTTACATCTCTTAAATCTCTCTAACACACTGCTCATTCTCTCAGCTTTAAAGAATCCGGCCTTTGTAATCCTAGAGTGTGAGAAGAACTGGAAACAGAGGTGATTCAGAAAAGGTGATTTAAATAAGGGGTCTCCATGACATTGGTGTGATGCTTGGGATGTGGGAAAACTTTTTTTTTGATGTCATATGGTTAGTTCATATAGAAGATCAATCAAGAGCCTCAATAGACATTGCACTGATAACATGGAAAGGACTTTTGTGACCCAGTAAGAAAACAAATAAGCACAGACCTCCACAGATAATCTCAGTGGAGATTATTTTAGCCATCAGATTAGTGATCATGGCACTCAGTGAGCATTTGATAGTCTCTGACAGTTATCTGTGTGGGTTTGTGGGTTGTTCCAGAGGATAATGCTGCAGCTACAGACAGTAAGGAAGTGGGCGTTTGTTAATTGAGTCTCTCTCATTCTCTTTATTCCTCCCCCGTCTTTCTATCCCTCCTTCTGCCTCTGTATAACTCCCTGTCTGTCTTCATCTCTCTCAACCTCTATCCATTTCTAATTATTGTCACTCTGTTTCTCTCAGAGGGGATCTCTGTGCAGACTAGCAGCAGATACTTAATTTATTTTTCTGTTGATAGAGGTATAAATAAGAAATGCAACAGAAAATATTTGGTAGTTTATGGTATTTCGGTGCATCAGAGTTTTTTAGTCTAAACCCTCATGTTATCTTGTGTTATGATATTTTATAGAACTATGCCATGCAACAATACTAAAGATATTAAAGCTTAGTATAAATATTGAATCTCTTGATGCTTGATGCATCGTGCATGACAGATCTGATGATAATAAACTGATGCTTCGTTCTATTTCACAAAGGATAAATGATTTGTGTGACAGTGGTGGAATCACTAACAACGTACAAAAACCTGGGTTGGTGTTCTTTCAAAAAATAAAAATAAACTGATCATTAAACTAATGCAAATGTTGTGTCCCTGTGGTCTATATAATGATCAGTGCCTTTTTTGGTGAAGAGAGAGACTTTGTCACAGTGTATCATAAAGTTCCCATTCATGAAAAGGTTATGAGTCAAAATGTACATCTGCACTAGTCTGATTGTTCAGTATACTGGACATTATTCCATTATACCAGTGTGTATGCCTTTATGTATTAGGGGTGGGAATCTTCAGGCACTTCACAATCCGATCCAATTCCAATTCAGATTCTGGGAGTCATGATTCCAGAATGATTCTTGATCTACATTTTTTTCCCCAATTAATTCTCCTGCTGTGCAAATACATCTTTACAACCTTACATTTTAACCAAAATTGCACTTTCTTTAATTTTTGTTTATAGCTGGAATTTCTGTATGTCAGTACTGCCATCTTAAAAGTAGGGGTGTGAATCTTCACTGGTTTCACGATTCAATTCAGTTACAGTTTTCATTATCAACTCAATGTCACTATGCATCACATTCTCAGTTTTTATATTACTGCACATGGCTACATTTTCATATAAATTCTATATTAATTTATTTAGTGCAAACTTTATTTGTATTTTTTTTTTAATCATATAAACAGACTACTTTTTAAAACAATTACTTTTTTAAAATAAGTGTTCTTTAAGTATCTGGAAGTTTTAGACTAATGAGATCATAGACAGTGGCAGCTTTAACAGACTGTATTCACACTAATGCACAGATATATTTCGATATATCAGATGTTTTGTCCTGCTCTGAAAACATAACTGACTGTGTGAACATCAATTTTGTATAAAAGTATTTGAAAATGGAAGTGCATTTTTACCACAGCCGCAATCGATTTTCAGGACAACAAACACAAAGCGCTCGTGAAAGTCTGTCAGTGCATGAATTTCTTGCATCTAATAGTACTTCATTCCAAACTGCAATAATGAAAGCATATCTAAAGTAAAACACGGCAGGTGGAAGCACACACTGTCAAGCAATGCGCTATGCTGTGTCTGTCTGCTCTGCGCTGCACTATGAAACCTATTAATTTCAATTGCTTGCACAGCGGAGAGCACCACTGGCGTGCAAGCCACGCATGTCGCGCTTAAAGTTCAAAATAGTTGAACTTTTCACGTTCGGTGTGAAAGCTGCTTCTCACAGCGCAAATTCTGTGCAATAAAGCCGGCCACGTCTCTAGCACGCACATCGGAGGCATCGGACAAACGATTTTTTTTTCTCCCACTCCTATTATGTATTTGTTTGCTGTGTGTAAGAGTGAGTTAGAGGGTCCCAGCTGTACTGAAGGGTGTGTGTAATGGCTGTAGATTGGAGTGTATTTTGAGTGAGTCAGTGTGCCCTGCAGGTGCTGCTTTACCAGGAGTTCTCCTCCCACAGTCTGAGCCATCACAAAAACACCTCCTTTCCTCTGCTTTGAGCACTGAGATATTGGTTCCCTAAGTTTTGACATTACATGGTTTTAAAGGGAGCGAGGCTCAGATCCCACCGCACCATTTTGTGGCTAAGTACTTGAGTTAGGATGTGCTGTTTCATGAGTCCTGTTCATTAGTTTACTGAAACCAGTGCCTATAAGTGTTCTTAAGGCATCAAGTAGATACTCTTGAGAGAGAAAGCGGCTTCTTAGATGTTGTCAGAAAACCTAATCCTAAAACAATCGCGTACATGAAAGAGAGCTGAAACAAATGCGATCACACACCCTTGCACAGGTTTGTTACAGAAAGGACATCACTCAGTGACTGACACAAGAGAGCCTGTGACTGAGTTCAAATTAATTATTCAAGCCTTTTCTGTACAACACAGATTACAAATGCCCCTGTGTGTGTGAGAGACACTTGAGTAGATGTAAACTGCGTTCAATAGAACTGCATGTACTCTGGAACGGACTGAGGTGTGGACATAGACACGCGCTATTGCTGCAGAAAACCGGTTGCTTGTAATTTACACTATATTGTGCTCCTAAACTCTGTAAACGTTTAATAGGTCATGTTTTATTAGACAAACTCACCCTGCTTCAATTAGTCACTGTATCACGTCGTCATGACAATGCTGCAAACAAGCAAATGGAAGCCAATCACAACTGGCCTTCACTGTTTCCTAGTTAATCGATGCCTGTAGCTGATAAGCAGTCACTACAGTGACAGACACCATGGTAACTTTGGCCTTGATGTCTCTGAAGCTAGAGTTCATGGGCTGGAACACAATGTCCGACACACTCAGCTGAGAGAGATGCAGCAAATGCTGCCACATCACAAACAATCGATTTTCTGATAAAGCCAAACCACACACAATCTGCATCCGCAAAGTTGTGCACATCCTCCTTGGTTATTTGTTTCTTACATATTTTGTCTGACTTTATTTGTGCTTCTGAGAATTGTATATTGTAGTACTGTGAGTTTTGGGTTGTTGATAATTGACAGTTGTAAGTGTGCCAGTGGGCCGAGCTGCTCTTTGTGTGGAGATTCAAGATGACTGAGCAAAATGTCAATGAAACCCAGAGGGCCCTTCTATATGTTTTTTGTATAAATATGCAGGATCTTAAATGATTAGTTTACTTCCAGAATAAAATTTCCTGATAATTGACTCACCCCCATGTCATCCAAGATGTTTATGTCTTTCTGTCTTCAGGTTTTTGAGGAAAATGTTTCAGGATTTTTCTCCGTATAGTGGAATTCAATGGTGGCCAGTAGGTTGAAGGTCCAAATTGCAGTTTCAGTGCAGCTTCAAAAGGCTCTACACGGTCCCAGACGAGGAATAAGGGTCTTATCTAGTGAAACGATTGATCATCTTCTTAAAACAATAAAAATGTATATACTTTTTAACCACAAATCTTCAATTTGCACCAGCGTGACCTCACGCATTACGTAATAATGTTGGAAAGGTCACGTGTTATGTAGGTGGAAGTACCGACCCAGTGTTTACAAAGTGAATATGCAAAGAAAGTCTAATGCTCTTTTACGAGAAAGGGTAAAACAACGATGTTGGACTATTTTAAAGTTAGAGGTGAACATGAGATGGAGTTTTTACCCTACTTTACCTTTTTGAACCCAAGTACACAGACGAAGAACTGGCCACGTATGACTTTTCCAACGTGATTACGTAATGCATGTGCATCACAGAGCTAGTGCAAAACGAGCATTTGTGGTTGAAAGGTATATAAATTCGTTTTTTTTTTTTTTTTTTTTAAAATAGAAAACTGATCGTTTCACTAGATAAGACTCTTATTCCTCAGCTGGGATCATGTAGAGGCCTTTGAAGGTGCATTGAAACTGCAATTTGGACCTTCAACCCATTGGTTGCTAGTTATGTCACAATTCTCAATATAATATCGAACCATTCGGTACGACATCCACGGTTCAGTATGCGCTTGTGAATTGTGGTTTTTCGGTTTTGCGTTTAAATAACTTCCTTGTTTTATTTATTTAGTGATTTCACGTGCTGAAATGAGGAAACGCTTCCCCGCTTATATTTGAAAAAGCTACACACGCAGAGCATCTTCCACTCTGATGACATGCAATGATAAGTCTTTCTAAACCTGTTGTCCAACAAAACAGTTATAAAAAGAAGTTATAAAAAACATTATAACTTCAGTCACAACTTCAGTCGAGTGTTTGAAATAACTTCCTTATGTGATCTGATGTGGATTCTTATCACAGAATGAGGCAGACAATAAATTCTATACTCATATTCTATGTACACTCCTCTCCAAAGGTTTAGTTTTGGACAATACTGGCATGAATCCTTTTTAATTTGTGATTAATTTTGCACTGATAAGGGACAACACAAACTATGAAAACATATTTTATTGCATAAACAGTTTATACATAGAAAAAAATTAAATTTTCTATTCATCAAAATATCCACCATTAGCAGTAGCAAACTCTAATCAGTTTGTGACTGAAGACAGAAAGACATGAACACCTTAAATGACACAGGGTTGAGTAAATTATGAGGAAATTTTTATTCTGGAAGTGAACTTCAAGCAATAGTTCCCAAAAACTGATTCAGCGATGCAAAAAATGCAGATGGAATCATGGAATACAGTTATAAAAATGAAATTTACTAAATAATAAATCAAACGGTAGGGCTGTACACAAGTAAAATTGCCATGCAGACAAGTGTCTATAAATATTAAAATGCTATTTAAATACGGTATGTCTGTGTGTCTAAGTGAATTAATGCCAGTTTTGTCTACTACACACATACTCAAGCATGCATGATGCTTGTTTTTAGTGTCTGCTGTCTCACTATATGAGGACATGAACACAAACTTCATCTCCAAAGCTGCTCTGAGAGTCACTTCACGAGCATTTCAGCTTTTAATTTGTTAAAACTATTATCAGATACACAGAAACTATAAAGTTTTCACCACAACCTGCAAAAATAAAAGTGTGGATTAACTAGAAGAAATTCTGACAAATATATAGCAAAATGTACAATAATGCAGTTTTGCACCAAAAATAAAAAAGATTATTTGATGGCATTTTAAAAGATTAATTAAATTGTTAAAGTGTTATGCACTTATTTGTTTACCACAATTTTAAACAATACATTTGTATTAAATCATAAAACACAGAATCTAGAAACATGTAAATGGAAAAATATTAAAGGGGTCATCGGATGCAAACTTCACTTTTATATGTTGTTTGAACATTAATGTGTGTTGGCAGTGTATGTACACATCTACCCTATTATGACAAAAATCCACGCAGTGGTTTTTAATTAATCTGTAAAAATAATATCCCCTTTTTCAAATCGAGCCATTCTTAGATGCCGTCACACAGACAGAGGCCGCTCCCACGATAGTTGATTGACATGAGCGTCTTACCTCAGATCAGCTGTAACAGTCCACCTCCATTGTTCTGATGCCGGAGCAGGGATGTAAGTTAGACAAGAATTGAGCGATTGAAGTGTTGTGTTGCTGGATGTAATAATGAACATAGTGGTTGTGATTTACTCCCGACATCTGAGCCGCTGAAGATACAGTGGATTACATTTGTTTTTGAAGGGAATGCGCCTCCCGATCTACATAAATGCGTCTATGTTCACACAAATCATTCGTGATCCAGCTTCCTCTACAGCAGAAGTGAGTATAAGTTTTTTTTTATGAATCTCTGCAAACACCTTTCCTAGTAACGTGCTAGTTAGCAAGTTTTGCAGCTAAAAGCGCTAAATGTGGCTAAAGTAAACAATTTCTCAAGGCAGCAGAGAGAAGAGAGGGGCAGGGCGAGCAGAGCTCATTTGCATGTAAAGGAACAATCCCTCAGAATAGGATGATTTTTGCAGAGCTTATTTTGACAAGATAAAAAGGGTGTTGTTTTACACAACCATTGAGAAATTTTAACCAAAGTATATTATAAACTTTTCATTAAGACCCTAAAGAATCATATTAACTTGTGGAAAATGGGCATCCGATGACCCCTTTAAATGAGATTTGGGAAAAAATAAAGCATAAGGCTAAATTCAGACCCTATTACTGAGCCAATAATGCCTCGGTGCTCGTTCATTGTAAATGCATGGATAAGAGCAGCCAGCACAATCCACTTTTTTCCTGAACGTGGAAGTCTCATCCATCTCATAAAGGAAAGGTGCTTTACATTTCTGGTCTCTGGTGTTTCTGGACAAATTAACGCACAGCTTAACCTTGTGCACATTTTTATATTTAGTTATATTTATAAAGTTTCAGTTCAGTTAATTCACTTGATCTTTATACTGCATTGTAATAGGGATTTCTGTGGAGATCGGAAACACAAGAGCACCCAAACCGAGGTTAGAATCATCACTTAGAGATAGAAAGGGTATAGCATAACAGATTATAGAGCCATCAGTGAAGAAGAGTACATTCTCCCCCTAGTGGAGAGAGGAGAGATGACAGCATCTTACATGTTCTTTCTATACCTTTATATTATGTCCTTTTATATCTAAGAGTAATTATTTGGAGATAAATGATGTTCGGCAGTCTGGTCAGTACTAGATGCAGAAAGTCTGTCTTTTCATTTTAGCTAATGTAACACAATCTGCAAACCCAGTGTTCTGCAGAAAAACAATGGAGGATGGAAAGTGAAATTCAGCGATGACTGATTATGAAAATTGCTCAGTTGTGTAATTGATTTCACACTTTGTCTATTCCAAGGACTATAAACAAATACTTTTAATTTTGTGATTTGTTAAGGTAATATTTTTGATGATACTTTAGCCACTAGATTTTTGAGATGATTATAAAACTAAATATTTCAATATTGTTTGATTAGTTTTTTGAGTTGTCATAATGAGCAAAAATGCACATCTCTAATAGAAAGACAGACAACGGAAATGGATAACAGCCTTTGCTTTATAAAGTATCTTAAGATCTGCGGGTGAGCGTTTATGTGTGGTTAAAAGTGAGATGAGTGTGACAGAGGAAGTACAGTTGTACTATGTCTGTTCATGCTTTTTTATATAGCTGCTTGTGTTCTCATGCACAGAAATAGAAAAGTTCAAGATCATCAGTCACTTTCTTCTGTAAGAAGCAGGCAGAGCTGCCTGCCTCAGTGTGTGTGTGTGTGTGTGTTTGTGTGGGATTCTCCTTTAAGAGTACTAAAAATAGTTTGCTACAGGACTCTGTTCTATGTGTGTGTGTATTCCTGCAGTCTGTAGCTCATAGTGTATTTGAGGGTTTTTTTTTTTTTTAACCAGAATCAAGTTTTACCCCTGACCTATCTCTCTTTCTCTGTCTCTCTCACACACAATACAAACACAAACATACACTCACAGAAGGAAGTGTCACAACAGGAAGTTGGGGGTGTTGGGGAAGAAAGATTTAGCTCAGAGAGGCACAGACTGTGAGGGTCAGTTGCTGTTGCTACAGTAGCTGTGTGCATGACAGTAACCAGAGTCAATCTGGCAGGCCTGAAAGAGAAAAAGAAATGTGGGCACACAGGGGGAAATGGGTCTTGCCCCCCACCCCTCCGCCTCAACCTTACCACAGGTAAGACTGAACTACACTTGCTTATGCATCCATGTGCTTACCATTTGAGGGCCCATGCTGCTCGTGCCAATTCATTTAGCTCTGATCTCTGATCGGCACTATGAAGACATTGCAACGTGTAAATCTGAAGTCAACTGTAAAAACTCTTTTGCTGCATCAGAATATGCCTACTACGAGATATTGTGTATAATATGCGAAAAACAGAGTAGTATGTCCCAATTCATAGTATTTGAAAAACAATAGGTGAAAAGTACCCAGATGACCTGCTACTATGAGATTCAGGAATGTGTATTCCACGGATATTTTACTATCCCATGAAGCCAGATGAAAAAAGAAGTTGGGAATGTGTAGCAATGCAACTTGTGCTGGTAGGTCACATGGCAGTGACACATAGTTGATGTAGTATGTCAAAATTTATTTTGTATTACTCATGTTCATACTGTAAAACATACCTTTTTTTTAAACGGATGTTAAGACCTGCTAGATAATATGATTTCTGATTCAGCTTTTATGTAGTCTTGTAGCATTATCGTGTGAATGTGTGAACTTGTGAATATGTTCTAGCAGGCATATAGTAACTATTAAACTATTCTGTCACACTTATTGTGATTTATAGTAGAATAGCAGCTTGCTACTAATGTTGCGTCTGTATGCGACCGCTGTGCTGTCATCACAAGTGGATGTTTACTAAATATAAGTCAGTAAATGCATGAATTTTTGTTTGCAGAAAGCTGTGTTCTGAACCATTATGTAAATGCAGGTTAAGAATATTTACATTTCTGCTTTCATCTGAAGCAACTTACATTGCATTAAATTACATTTTATCAATCATGCGTTCCTAGGGAGTTAAACTCCTGACCTTGCTGATGCTAATGCCATAGTCTGCTGCTAAAAAAAGTGCATGTAAATGCGAATGCCACTTTTGCATCTCAATCAGTGATCTTGAAATAACTGACATTCTGGTGTGCATGTCCTGTAAATGTATTGTCTGGCTTGTTGTTCATAGGCTGGTTGAGTTTTAGTTTCACTGTCTGGTTGTTCTGTGTTCTTGAATGCATTTATGCCAGATGTAGTTAACCACCAAACCTGCATATGGAAACCATCTGTGACCACCAGCTCTTATCTCAGAATATCATCACAGAAGTGTGTGAGAGTGTGAGTGTGTGTGTGTGTGTGAGTGTGTGTGTGTGTGAGTGTGTGTGTGTGAGTGTGTGTGTAAGACAGAGAGAGAGGAAAGATAGCAATGTGGGGTTGTGAAGGATTGCCATGTATGTGAGTAAGGGGATTACACAGTTTAATAATAGTTCCAGTTGTATTTATTGTGGGAACAGAATGTCTGATATATTTATTTATTTCTTTAAGAAAGAAACATTCATAATCTGTGCATAGTTCAGAGTCAGTTTCACTTTGGTATAAATATTGCAAATATCTAATCTATTAATATACAATCTGAAACCACAAAATTTACCTGAGTAAATATATAAAGCTGTGGTTTTTAAGGACTGTAACCACAGTGTGAAAATCCCTGCAGGCATGCAGTTACTCAATGTAACCACAAGGTGGCGATCTAGTCTAGAGATGTGCAAAATCATAATTTCTTTACAATCTGTTTTAAACTCAAGCCCATAAAACTGGTTAATTTGATGCTTGAATTAAAATTGACTAGAATGTGTCCTACTGAGGTGCTACAGTGAAAATGACTGATTTCTGAATTTCTTCCTGCTTTTTTTTTTAGTGCTATATTAGATTAGGCTGAATCCAGGTTACAGTGGATCCCACTTGTTACTCCTACACAGTTATATTTCCTACCCATCATTTCAGCTGTCCTATTTTCACCTCCTATCTCCCTTCTTCCCTCTATATCTATAACTTGCTCTCTTACACAAGCACACACATATTGCTGACAGAAGAATAGCAGGAAACAATATGGTTTGTGGTCCAACCGTAATTGTGTATGACTCCCATTTTAGTGACATCATTTCCTTCCTTTACAGGAAGCCTGTAGTGAGTGTGAACAGAAGGTAGTGGAGAGGAATCTTTCAGCTTGCTTTCTGATTCTGTTGTCACGTAATAGTGTACACGCGTGCACACACACACACACACACACACAATGACCTAATGAGAATACTTCCCCTCTGGTTCTTGTGGTTCTGTGTTATTTTAGTATCACTGAGATACTATTATAGTTTCAATTCTTATTTTAAAGTAGTTTTTATTTTAATTTTAAAGAGGTCATCGGATGCAAAACTCACTTTGACATGTTGTTTGAACATAAATGTTTGTTAGCAGTGTGTGTACAAAACCACCTTATAATGATAAAAATCCACCCAGTGGTATTTTTTTTAATCTTTTGTCTTTAGTAATAAAAAGTAATATCCCTTTTTTCAAATCAAGCCATTCACAGCATCTTGACTATGTGACGTCACACAGGCCAAGGCCGCTCCCACGGTGGTTGATTGACATGGTCGTCTTACCTTAGACCCGCCCTGAGTGAGCTGTAACAGTCTTGGCCACCATTGTTTTGACTCTTGTGCAGGGAAAGACAAGAATGTCTCCAATTGAGCGATTGAGATGTTTTGTTGTTGGATGTAATAATGAACAGCAGACATCCGACATCTGAGCTGCTGAAGACACAGAGGATTAATGTTACTTTTGTTTTTGAAGGATATGTGCCGATTCCTGATCTGCCTAAATGGGTCTATGGTCACGCAAATCATTCGTGATGCAGTTTCACCTACAGCAGAAATTAGTATACGTTTTTTTTTTTTTTTTTTTTTATGCATCTGCAAATCACCTTTCCTAATAATGTGCTAGTTAACAAGTTGTGTGTCTAAACGTGGCTAAATAAAACAGAACGGCTCGTCAGCCCACAAAAAAGAGGGGCGGGGTGAGCAGAGCTCATTAGCATTTAAAGGCAAATGCAACAAAATGGCTTGCTCTGAAAAGGGCTGATTTTTTTACAAGGTAAAAAGGGTGTTTTTTTACACTACCACTAAGAAATTTTAACCAAGGTAAGTATCAGTTAAGTTAGTAGATCAAGTTTCACTAAATGAAAGTGAGAAATGTTGCCTTGGCAATTTTCTGAAACAAAGTTTTACTTTTAAATTTTATGTCCATATTTTCATTTCTTTCTTTTATTTCAGGTTTTTCCAGTTTTAGTTAACTCAGTTGCCCTTGTTCGCAATGTATGTACTGCATTGGGGGTTGGTAGTTTATGTAACTGTAAAAGATATAAAAGAAAAAACTTCAACAAATGTTAAGAGACATATACAGATGCCTAACACATAATAACAGCTGAGAACCTGAGGTGATCTCTTTTTCCATCTTTTTCCCCTCATGACTTTTGCTTTTTTTCTTTTTCTCAATGTCAGACTGCATTGAGAAGAAAGTGTGTGGGAGTGTGTTGTTTTACATTTTCCTTTATACGTTTCTGTGACCTCAGTTATACATCTTTTATCATTAGTTCTGTATAGAGATTTCTAAATGACCCCTCAAACTCAAAGTAACTCTTTTTCTGTAAGCAATATTTGTGAAAATAACTAGATGCACTACTGATCTGGTTTGTAAACTGTAAGCTGCTTTGTTCCATTGTTATATCTCATTCTCTTCTTTCAGAGTGAGAAAGACAGAGGTGAGTAGTTAAGGTTAAAAACAATCAGGCACCTGGAGGGGCAGCTATATTTGGGGTCCTATGAATGAGTCTCTTCTGAGTTTGACACTTCCTGGTGTGGTGCAATGTCTGTGAGTGTAACCGGCAGCTAGAGCGTATGTGTATGAGTCTGCATAGACGCGTGTGTGAGTGCAAGCGGCAGCTACCGTGGGAGGAAAACAAGAGACGAGCGCTTCAGTCCTCTCTTCATGTCTTTCTCTCTCTTGGAGGAACGCTCTCTGCTTTATGACTCTGCTTAGACTGGGACTGTAAGAACTTCCTGAGAGAGAAAGAGAGAGAGAGGGAGGAAGGAAAGAGAGGAGGGGGGGAGAGGAATGTGGGGGTTTGCTTATAGGATTAAGTATCTTGAAGGCGGAATGGGAAGCGGATCACACGTGGAAGTCTGCAAGGATCTGGAGGACTGAGCGCTGTTCGCGTTGTCCTCCCTCTCTTTCCGAGAGGCGGAGAGCAGGATGGTGCGACCCTTCTCTTCCAGTTTTTCTCATCATGAGGACTCTCTGATTCTGCGAGTTTGGGATTAGTTACCATTGTTTGATTGACGGCCCGAGGCTCCTGATGGAGCAGGAGCTAGGAGCAGGTTCACAGGACAGGGAAGAGGTCACAACCTCTCTGGCCTCCACGTCCGCTTCTTCATCCAACTCTGACCTCCCATCCAACCCCCAGCCTGAGGGGGAGAGAGTCACACTGGGTCGCCGACACAGCAGCAGGACTTTTACTGGGTTACGGCTGTTTGGAAGGAGGTGAGTCCAATGGGCACCTGATGAGTGTGTCTAGAGCTTGTCCGAGTGCACTTGTTTTTGTCTATGGGTAGATGTAAAGAAAGATTGCGTATTTATGAGAACTTGCGGGGAGTGTGTGTGCTCAAGTTTCCATTCAATGTTTCCATTTCAAACCTGAGCCTTGTGCTGTGTGTTTGCAATAACAACACATCGTGTCTGTAACACTCAACTGCATGTTACCTAGCCTGACTGTGACTGTGTGTTTGCTCACTGACAGTTTTGGTCTTCTGGCTGCAACAACTAATCAATAAAATTGAAAATAATCAACATAATTGAATTTGGTTATTGGTTAATCATGTTTGCGAACACTGAATTGGACTGAAAACATCCATCAGTCACATCACTTTTTTTTTTTTATTTCTATGGACAAAATGCATCTAGAAAACAGTGCAGGATGCAGACTGACTGCTTTGGGAAAAATGCAAGACTGAACATGAGAATGCACCATATTTAGCACTTCAAACAAAAACATATAGTTTAACTCCGGCCTACCCTGTTATGCGTTTCCTCAGCGCATAACTTCCTTTTCGCAGTTTCATTATTATCTTTAAATTTCGGAAAATCACATGAATATTTCCATTTTACATAAAGACTCGTTCTGACAACATGTGCATCTCAGTGAAAGAGTGCCGGGGTGGACAATAGAATAAAGAGTGCAATAATTCAGACATATTTTGAAAGCAATAACAGTAAAGGGACTATTATAACGGAGTATAAATATGATATGTTCTGATAAGTGAATGTGTGTTCCTTCTACCAGTACCCCATAACATATTAGTATGTGCTATTTTTCTGAAGTATCATTTTCAGTAGCCTTTGGTCGTTTAATTGCACATAGCCTTTATACAGTAGTTACATCCACCATATTTGTTTTCATTTCCTTAAAATTGCATTGTTTGAAGGACATAATGTGGAAATAATGGATTAAAATGAATGTATTATTTATTTATGTTGGTTTTTTTTTTTTTTTTTTTTTTTTTTTTTTTTCCTCCCCCAGTTCCTTTTTCAGATTTAATCCAATTGAAATCCAGTCTGGTTTTTGTGAAGTTGCTGTAACAGACCCAGATAATGTGATTGTAGCTTGGCTTCATCCAGCGTACACGCACATTAATCACACTACAGTTGACCTCTATGTTCTACTGCTCCTCCAAAAGACAGAGGTGATGCTTAATTTGTATTTAATCATTCAGATATTCGTTTAAGTGTTGTGTCGTGGGCATACAGAAGAAGGCCGTAGCTCTGCTATGCAAAACCTGCTGTAGCTTGATTATAGCTGTGCATGTTCACTAATTCTGAGAGAAGAGGAGCATTAAGGGGCAGTTTGTAGATTTTGGAGTTTTTGAGTTAGTATATTACTTGATTATTTACTTACATTTTTTTTAAAAGTGTGAGATAATAGTGTGCTTGCAGAGAGAGTCTGCCCACACGCTCTTTTAATTGGCTGGGATATGTGATTGATTTTTGGTCTGGTTGATGTCTGGTGTGTGAACAGACATTGTCACATCTGGTTAGGACACTGTGTTAGACTGGCCATGTATCCAGGGTGTTTCCCTGCCTTTGACCCAACAAGCTGGTGTATGCTTCATCACCCCTGTGACCCTGGATGGACCCTGAATGGATGGAAAGGTTGCTGAAAGGGTTTGGGTTTGTCTGTAGTAGCTAGTTAGCTTAGGGTTTTTTAAAAGAATTCTCTTCTGCTCACCAAGCCTCCATTTTATTTGATCCAAAATACGGCAATTGCAGTAATATTGTGAAAATATTTTCACTGTTTAAAATAACTGCTTTCTATTTAAATATATTTTAAAGTGTGATTTATTCCTGTGATCAAAGCTAAATTTTCAGCATCATTTCTCCAGTCTTCAGTGTCACATCATCCTTCAGAAATCATTCTAATATGCTGATTTGCTATTCAAGAAATATTATTATTATTATTAGTAGTAGTATCATCATCGTCAATATTTAAAACTGTTGAGTACTTTTTTCAGGATTCTTTGAATAGAAGGATCCAAACATCAGCATTTAGCTGAAAAAGCATTTGTAATATTGTACACTATATCATTCATAAGCTTGGAGTCAGTGTGTTTTATTTTATTTTATTTTATTTTATTTTATTTTATTTTATTTTATTTTATTTTATTTTATTTTATTTTATTTTATTTTGGGGAAAGAAATTATAAACATTAATGTTTATTTTGCAAGGATACTTTAAACTGATCAAAAGTGATGACTAAGATGTTTATAATGTTACAAAAGATTTCTGTTTTAGATAAATGCTGTTCTTCTGAACTTTCTATTCGTCAAGGAAACTAGAAAAAATTCTACTCGGCTGTTTTCAACATAAATGTTTTTTGAGCAGCAAATCAGAATATTAGAATGATTTCTGAAAGATCATATGACTGGAGTAATGATGCTAAAAATTCAGCTTTAAAATGACAGGAATAAATTACATTTTAAATTCGAATAGAAAGCAGTTCTTTTAAATAGTAAAAATATTTCAAAATGTTACTGTTTTTGCTGTACTTTGGATCACATAAATGCAGGCTTGGTGAGCAGAAGAGACTTCTTTAAAAATCTTACTGTTCAAAAACTTGTAACTGGTAGTGTATGCTTTCAGTAGAGTATATTTGCTAGGTAAACATGAGTGCGTTTGTGTTTGTCTGTGTGTTTGTGACTCTCTCAAACCCTCAGAAATCAGAGGTGGGCCTCTATCCTGGTTCTTCTGCTGATTAGTCACCATCTATTTTTAATCTGGTTTCTTCCTCTCCATCAAACAGTTTCACAGAGTAAACAGAAAATGACGGACTGATTAAAAAAGTGAGAGAAAGAGAGGGAGGCGGAGGTAGATAGTAGGATATGCAAACTCATCCCATCCTACATATGGAGAGTATGCTTCATACAGTCATAACTTAATAATGAAGCAGAACATAAAGAGATCACAGAGTGATTAGTTACGTCATCGAGTGTGGCAGAATGGGAGGATTTTACTCAGCTAAAATGATAGACGTTCATGTCAGCTCTGTAAGGTTTGACAGAAGCTCATTCAGCATGACAACATTTTTATCACCTCTATTATCTCTCGCCTTCTCAGCTCTGCATGTGTTCCCTCTGATGAGACGTCTCCTGCTGTGCGCTTTAGAGTGCGTGAGTGTGTCAAGCTTATTAATTGATGCATGAAGATGATCAGAGATGTGAGAAGAGGATGTCAATCAGACTAAATTATTAACTTTCTCTGGTAGAGCTCGGTTTCTGTGGGATCGGGTTCTTTTCAGACAGATCACAGGAATAATTAAGACTACAGTGACCAAAGCAGATATATAAGCGTGTATGTGCGTGTGTGTGTGTTTTCATTGCTTGGTCTGTGAAATTACACTGACGACATGAACAGTTACCTTTAAAGAATGGACATCATTCATATTTTTACCTCCTCGGCTCACTTACTCTCTCTCTCGGAGAGAGTAAGAACCTCTGTCATTTTGTTTGTTTACATTTTCATGCTTTTGTAAATAATCTCAGGCAGCGTTATTTATGAAACCCCGCCCATTGTTTGTTTTTGTTTATTTATTGAATACTCAATTGAGTTTACATTTAGGGCCTCTGTGACATCAGAGATGACGTTAAGCACAAATGTGAGTGAGTTGGTTGCGGTATGTGTGTGTGTGTGTGTGTGTGTGTGTGTGTGTGTGTAAAAGCATGAACCTTAGAGTGCTGTAGAGCATGATGGGATATTTCAGATCATGTCCTGGAACTCTGCTGTAAAACAGCAAGTTCCTCTGTGTCACCATGGCAACCCTGTGTCAGGCTGGAAGAACTCAGCAGAGACACATTCATCATGTTAGACTCCAGCTATCTGGGTCATCTCCACATATAACCTGTGATGAGTGACAGAAAAGTCATGTGATGGGAACTTTTGACAATACTGACTCATGTATGTGTCAGTGTCTGATGTTCTTTGTGTCTGCTTGTAATTTTAGAAGTGTGTGTGTAGTCAGTTTATGTAAGTGAAAATTGACTTCATCTATTTTGGATGCTGCTGCCTCTGTATTTGGGCTTAACTACGTTCTCAATGAATATAATGCCATTTCACATGCCATTTATTAATTGTAATATATATTTTTTTATTCCAACAAAACTCTGTTGCAAATGTATCTTGAAATGGGCAACTAATCAGTACTGAGACTGATTTAAGTCTCAAAGACTTATTTGCACTGCACATAGTGGTATGTGAAGTTCATTAGGGCCGTATGAAATCCATTTTATTTTTTCCCAAATTTCATTTTATTTTTTCCAAATTCAGTTTTTTTTTTGGATTCAGTTTTTTCTGTTTTAATTTTTCTAGACTCTGTTTTAATAGTTATTTTTATTAAAATCATGAAACTTACACAATTTAACAGCAGTTTTTTTAGTGTAACAAAAAATCTATGAAATAATGTTTTATTTTTTCTTAAAAGTATTTTTTCCAAATTCTGTGTTTTCCATTTAATTTTCAGTTGTTTTTTTTTAATGGTTTCATAAAATTTTTTATATAAAATTTATAATTTTAATAATCAAAAGCATCTCTGGCGTCACACAGACAGAGGCTGCTCCCACGATAGTTGATTGACATGAGCGTCTTACCTCAGATCAGCTGTAACAGTCCGACCTCCATTGTTTTGATGCCGGAGCAGGGATGTAAGTTAGACAAGAATATCTCCGACTGAGGGATTGACGTGTTGTGTTGCTGGATGTAATAATTAATACAGTGGTCGTCATTTACTCCCGACATCTGAGCCGCTGAAGATGCAGTGGATTACATTTGTTTGTGAAGGGAATGCACCTCTCGATCCACATAAATGCGTCTATGTTCGTGCAAATCATTCGTGATCCAGCTTCACCTACAGCAGAAGTGAGTATAAGGGTTTTTTTATGAATCTCTGCAATCACCTTCCCTAATAACGTGCTAGTTAGCAAGTTTAGTGGTTAAACGCGCTAAATGCGGCTAAAGTAAACAGGCTCGTCAATCCACAGAGAGAAGAGAGGGGCGTGGTGAACAGATCTTATTTGCAATTAAAGGAACAATCCCTCAGAATGGGATGATTTTTGCAGAGCTCATTTTGACAAGATAAAAAGGGTGTTGTTTTACACAACCATTGAGAATTTTTAACCAAAGTAAAGTATAGACTTTTCATTAAGACCCTAAAGAATCATATCAACTTGTGGAAAATGGGCATCCGATGACTCCTTTAAAATTAATATTTTGATTAAAAAAAAAATTTATTACTAGTAGTACTATATGTAGGGGTGCAGCTGGTTTAGGAGTCTGGTTTTGACACATGCTTCTGACTTGAATAAAAATAAATACATTGTTCATACCTTCGGGATAAAATACCAGTACATTTATTGTCTATTTGGTATTGCAAACAACAAAAAAAGTGAAACTAACTTAACGTCTTTCTTCATACAAACAAAATATGTAAATTCAAGACAAACTGTTACGAGTCCTGTACGGTGTGCTCGACACAGCAGTGCACGGTCAAAAATGTAGTTTGACCTTCCATTGCGCCATCTGTCACTAATCAATACCTTACTTAAAGGAACACTCCACTTTTTTTTTTTTTTTGAAAATAGGCTCATTTTCCAACTCCCCCAGAGATAAACAGTTGAGTTTTACCGTTTTCTAATCCATTCAGCCGATCTCTGGGTCTGGCCGTAGCACTTTTAGCATAGCTTAGCGTAGACCATTGAATCCGATTAGACCGTTAGCATCTCGCTCCAAAATGACCAAAGAGTTTTGAAGCAAAGTTCAAAGAGTACGGCAGCAAAGTTCCTTGATTATTATGCCGGAATGAGAGTATAGTTCCCAGCCATATTGGCCTAGAAAATCACATCGTTTTATGTTCCTTCGGTCTTAGTACACAATGTAACTACAGAAGAGTCAAGTTTTAAATAGGAAAAATATGGAAAACCTTTGGAAACTCTTTTTTGCGTTTTTTTTTTTTTTTTTTTTTTTTTTTTTTTTTTTTTTTTTTTTTTTAAAGGGCGTTTGACTCTCCTTGCACGTTCACTTTGTAAACACTGGGTCGGTACTTCAGTGGCAATGTAGGACGAGTTTGAATTTGGAGGAGAAAAGGTGTTGGGAATTTTTAGACATACCCTAACTGTACGCGGGTTAACGGATTAACCCTCACAGTGCAGAGCACAGCTTCTTCTCTACAGGAATCTGCTCCAGTGTTTGAGGGAGGGGGAGCTCAAGTTTTCCCGGGTCTGCGCGTGCAACAAGCGGGCAGACAATATGCTAAAGTTTCAAGATGACGTCAACTTAAAACAGCTTAAGATTCGTTTCAAAAACATTTTCATGATTCGGAATCGACTCTTTCTTTTAAAAGACAATAACTTTTATACATGGAGCATTTTCAGGTTTAAAACTCTGCAGGATGTGTTACACACTGCATGAAAGATAAATTCTCAAACGTCTGAAATAGGGGCACTTTAAATTTCTGTTTGCATTTGGTATGACGGTAGTGTTGGTTTCTCTTACAAGAAACTGTAAAATGCTCATAAAGTGACTCTTTGAGCAGTTCCAGAGATTGTTTATGTGTTCATATATTGAGGCATCAGGCTGAAAACATTGCGAGCATCACGCGCTTCAGTATATGTGTAGTAAATTAAATTGCACACCTGCTCCATACATTCACACAGAGACACGCAGAATGTGCAGAATTCATATTTAAAAAGTCTTTTGTGGTTTAATATTCACAGACACTACTCTGTATTGCATTTTGATTTAATTATAATGACCTATGTTTGATTTATTCATCCAAAATTTGGCAAATTCTGTTACATTCTGAATTATACAATAAATTCAATTTTTATGACTGGATTCCGTGATTCCATCCGTGTTTTCCACATTGTGAAAATCATAGCGCCCTAGTTCAGTAAATGAATCAGGTGTTCAGAATTCAGTACTCTCTAGGCTGCTAATGATTCAGTGAGTGAGTCGTTCAACAGACAGAGTTAAACTTATAGCTCAAGTGTTGCAGACAAGGTCTTGAGTGTATATTTTGTAATGAAATGATGTCATATGTTACCTGCTGTATGCAGCTGTGATTTATTTTTTTATTTTTTTTTTTTTTGGTGTGGTGTCAAACAGGCAGGGCTACATTTATGCCAGAACAAGACAGATCCACCACCTCCAGAACTGGATCTGGCACCAGTTTTAGTTCAACTCCCACACCATACGCCATTGTACGTTGTACGCTAATTACTTGTATGCATTTCTCACTAAAAATAAAGCACTTATTTACATTGTCAATAATGCAATTTTGTAAAAAGTGTTTTTTGTATTCACAAAACAGACAGTCTGAAAAATCACATTTATCGACTCAAACACACTTTTTAGAAAACATTGTCAGTTCACCTTTTGTGCAGTTGTCGAGATATAATCACAAACGGACTATAATCCGCAATGCTGTCTACCCTGTTTGCAGTGCAGGCCACTTGATTTCAATGGGAGTGATGCTTAAATGCACTGTTTTGTTGTGGCACACTTCATCACGTTCTCGTCATTTTCTTGAATTTGTTTCATATCAGTGCTAAGTAGTTGAGAGTGATAGATGAATAAAGGAGAATTAATCAAGCATGCTTTCCACTGTCTTTTTTAGAAGTACTTTTATTTCTCAGTGTGATTTATTAGGGAGTAAGAGATGAGAAAGGAGGTAGGGAGGCTGGACAAGAAGGACAGAAAGTGCACTTGGAGTCATTTGAGGCATTAGGATCTAGCTACAGACTCCTGTGTGTTTGACAGCACGTTCAATTTCTCATTTTAAGCAGAGAAACTCTTTGTTCTTGAAGCTGGACTAAGACCAGAGCTTTATTTTGCAAAAAAGAAAAGAGATATGAGAGATGAGTGTAATGGTCAGTGTGAAACTGAAGATGATCTGTCCTTTCTCCTCTCTGTGTGCTGTTCTCTCTCTGTCTCTCTCTTTCTCTGAGCTTCACTGCACGATGGCCCCTTCAGAACCACAGCAGAAGCCAGAAAACTGAGCATCCATCTGTCAGCACCTCACGACCTGGCTCTCCCTGCCAACTGCCCTACTTTACACTGAGAGAGAGCTGGAGTGAGGGAAAGCGGAGGAAGGGTTTTGTCAGTTCATTTAGAGTCAGTGTGTGTTTATGTCTAATAATAACCACATCTTGCAAATGTCTGTCTGTGTGCTGTGTGTAAATGTGTATGTGTAAGCTAGCTCAACAGATTTGAGTGCCTGATATGTGGTATGGCAGTTAGACATCGTAAATGTGTGGATGCACACACACTATGGGCTGCAGTGGTGTGTCTTTTCCTTAACCTCAGAGAGAGAGAGAGAGAGGGAGTGAAACTAATGAAGGAAGGCAGTTGTAAAGCGCAGACACTGTGTTATTCTGTCAGTGTTGAGCGGGAATGCAGCATTATATCAAAGCCATACTGCCAGTAACAATCCTGACTTGCATGATGTGCTAGGTGAGAACACTTAAAGGGGACATCGGATGCCTATTTTCCACAAGTTGGTATGATTCTTTATGGTCTTCGTGAAATGTCTGCAACATATTTTTGGTTAAAATTCCTTAACGGTCGAGTAAAACAAGATGTCAAAAACAGTTTTGCCATTTCAGTGCATGTCTCTTTAAATGATAATGAGCTACTGCTCACTCCGCCCCTCTTGCTTTTTTTGTGTATTTGATGGTGTATTACCATCAGAAACTAACTAATCGACTATTTCCTCAGTGGCTCTGATGTCGGGACCTACAAAACACCTGCATTGCTTACGAGACAGTGTCATCGCTACAGCTGTTTAAATGCGGAGGAAATGACGGACAGCGTACAACAGGCTGAGAGTGTAAAGATGCTAATAAGGGACAGTCCGTCAGCAGTTGTGTACAGGGCCTGAGCCAAAAAAAAGTCGAAATATAGTAGGGCTGTCACTAACACCGTGTCCTAACTACACGCGACGCTGCGACAGGCGATAAAAGGTATCTTTTCCCTGTTAATCTGAGTTTTTTTACTTGTGATTTTAAATGGGTTTAATATGTGGAATGCGCCACTTCCGGTATTTTGCCGATTACTTGACACAGGCACAATGCAGTTAAGGATTTTTAAAAAATCGAATACTCGAATAGAATCAAGAAATTGTTCAAGTCCTAAAATACACTACCATTCAAAATTTTGGGGTCATTTGGGGTAATGTATTGCAGTAAATTGTGAATATTGTGAAATATTATATTGTTTTTATATAATTCAAGTTCAAATGAATAGCATTTTTGTTAAATAAAAATCTTTTGTAACATTGTAAATGTCTTACTTTTGAATGGTATGATGTAAATTCCTTAAAAAACACCAGTATACTATATTTACTATTAAATATGGTACATTTTTTATGGTTTGGCTAACTGTATTGATTTCTAACAGGTAAAGAAACTTTTTTTTTTGATAGGCAAGTCACTTGTCTTACTTCTATAGTGCAGACGGCACCATACAGCAGCCGAAGCGAGAGGGGGCGTAGAAGCATAGCGCTGGGAGCCGCTCAGAAAATGTTACCTGCTAGGTCACTATTCAGTTTCACTGAGAGGGGTGGAACAAATAGTGGGCGCAACGCTGTGAAAATTTTGCAGTTAAGTGAGAAAAATGCATGTGTGGGCGCCCCAGAGAACACTGCCGCTCTAGGATATCGCCTATACCAGAACCCTACCTCTGCTTCTTACATAGGTCTTGTGCTGCTAGAGATCTAAGCACAGATCCTGCTCAGTAGCTTTTTTTTCTCTTTAAAGGGAGCATCAGAAGTTGGTATGATTCTTTAGGGTCTTCATGAATTGTCTGCAACATAAAAAAAAAAGGTGAAAATTTCTCAATGGTTGTGTACAACAACACCCTTTTTGCCTTGTCAAAAACAGCTCTATTAATAGCAACATGTTTTAGTGCATGTCTCTTTAAATGATAATCACCATGTGTGGCACCATCAAACACACCAACACACCGAGCATGGAGAAAATGGCAGAAAGCATACAACTTGTTGAGGGCGGAAATATGCTAATACAAGAGAGTCTGTCAGCAGTTGTGGGTGGGACCTGAGCAGTATAATGTCATACTGCTCAGAAAATCAAAACGGCTTGATAATTTGAAACTGCTTAGGTTTTTTGGGCATTAAAAAAGAGTGAATGGATTTTTATCATTGTAGAGTGGTTGTTACACACTAAAAGTGAATTTTGCATCTGATGTCCCCTTTAAATTTTGATGTATCCATAACACTTTATGTTCTGATTTCTAAAAACAAATTTTGCCAAAACCCAATTTTTTGTTGCATTTGCCACTTAGATAGAACAGTATACAGTAAAGCAGGAACTGGATTGCCTATGTAACAACCATCTTGGTCTGCTGCTGGAACATGGCTGATAATGATTCTGTGTTCTAAAGTACAAGAGCTCTTAGATAATGGATTAACCTACCAAAACCTGTACTGCCTGATTTAGATTAGGCATGAAGTGCTTTATGGTTTTATATCACTTCGTGTTGTACTGATGAACAAAAGCATCAACTAAACACACACAAAAGAAGAACACTACACACACAGAGAACGTCCCAATCAATGAGCTGACAAAAGTAGTAAATCATTGTTCACCATTTGTGTTTTATAACAGCACGGTGTGTTTTCTTGTGTGTGTGCACTGGTGGTTGTGTGCTGTAAGTTAATGAGACGGAGGTTAGGGTTCAAACTTTTGTCTGTTCACTGTCACTCTGTACTCTTATCTCATTTTTTAGCTACCGCGCTCTTTCAACCTGAAGTAATTGAATATCTTGCACTAAAGAGAATAATGTTCTTTGTCATGACTTAAAATAATTAAAACAACAGAATGGTTTAAATACAAAAATAACCTGTCATTTCAAGTAGCTGATTTTTAAACCTTTTTCCTAGTAAAAAGTTTTATTTAAAATAAATGGGGATATAAGCTTAAAAAAGGATACAAAATGTCTATAAAGTGTCCCATATAACTTATGCACTGTATTCCAAGTCATATGATGGCTTTGTGTGGCAGAAATTTAAATTTTCCGTTCAGTTGCTTTTACTGTACTTATCATTTTTCTAATCTAATGTGGTTATTCATTGTAAATTTGGTAATACCTTTGATATTATTTCATATGTTCCTATTCAGTAGAAGCAAAGACATGCTTTCGTAAACTGTATTGTTAGTTTACTGCAGATATCTCATGCATGTAACATCCGTGCCGTACAGCACATCCTATTTAGATCTAAAGGGTGTAGATGAGTTTAAAGCCATATGCACACAATCATACACTAAAGTCTTTTTGTGTGTTGTGTGTTTGAGCACACCTGTGTTGGTTTAGGCCGAATGTAAGAAGAGGTGTGTCTTTTGCGTTAATCACAACATTTCTGCCTGTCTGACAGGTTATGTGTAAAAATAAACACCATCTCCTTACTGACAGTCTACAGTAGAATAAATATCAGTGTTGTAGAATCAAATGTGATGTTTGGAAATGTTTGAATTACAGCTGCTCTAATCATTAAAAGAAATCACTTGTGTTTGGACAGTTTGATTTCAAACTAATCAATAGTCCTTTATTTTTTTCCCTCAATGGTTCTCTTAATGGCAAAATCATCTGTCATAGTTAAGTATCCATGTCTATTTGAAAGCATCTGTTCTGCTGACACAGTGGGTAAAAGGGTGATCTTGTATCCTTTCTGTGTGTGTGTGTGTGTGTGTGTATCAGGAGTAGAGTGCCTGTCCTTACTCATTTTTATTCCTCTTTTTTACCCTCCCGCAGGGTTTTCCCTAGGGATACACCGAAATTAAAATTTTGGTATGCACTTGGCCAAAAACTGAAGTTCTATGCAGCAGAATCAAATATAACTTTTTAACTAATTATCCAAATAATGTATAGTCCTACAAAGCTGTTATTCTCAGAGCATGTGAGCAGATGAGTGGATGGGAGCATCATTTTACCAGTGTTGCCCAGTACAGCTCTACTACAGCATGTTACAGCACAGTAGCACTACTGCAAACAGGAACAAGTAAAATACATAGAATTGTATTTATTTTTTCAGCGGCTGAAAATTCGGTGCATCCCTAGTTTTAGAATTTCAGTAGTCAACACCAGTAGCAGTTCCCCACACTATTATATCACCGCAAAAAAATAATTTTCTATTGAAAATATAAATATAGTTACATGTAAATATTAACAAATTTAGCCTTCAGGTGTTTCTCATTTAAATAAACATACACTAACATTCAAAGTTTGGGCTCAGTAAGAATTTTTTATTTATATTTTTTTAAGAAAATACTTTTTATTCAGCAAGGATGCATTAAACTGATGAAATATAGCACTAAAGACATAATATTTCAAATAAATGCTGTTCCTTATGGAAGCCCATTTCCACCACTGAATAAAAAAATAAAAAAAGGTAATTGTGACATTTTTGTCTCACAATTGTGAGATATAAATTTGAAATTGTGAGTAATAATTCTGAGAAAAAGTTGCAGTTCTGAGAAAGTTACAGTTCTCAGAGAAAAAGTTACTGTTCTCAGAAAAAGTCGCAATTCTAAGAAAGTCACTTTCGATTCTGACTTTTCTCACAATTGCGAGTTTATATCTTGCAATTGTGACTGTTTTTCTCAGAATTAAGAGTTAAGTCAGAATTGTGAGATATAAACTTGTGATTCTGAGAACATATCAGTCTTTTTTTTTTACCCTCAAATTTCGACTATAATTCGCAATTTCGAGAAAATTGCGAGAAAAAAGTCAGAATTGCGAGATATCCGCTTGCATTTGCAAGAAAAAAAGTCTTGTGAGTTATCGATATTCTCACACTTGTGAGTTTATATCACGCAATTATGAGGAAAAAGTCAGAATTGTTTTTATCTTGCAATTCTGACTTTATTTTTCACAACTGTAAGTTTATATCAAGCAATTTAAAAAAAAGTCAGAATTGCTATTTTGTATAATGCAATTCTGAGAAAAAAAGTCAGAATTGTGAGATAAAAAGTTTCAATAAGCTTTTTTTATTATTATTCCGTGGCAGAAGCAGGCTTCTATAGTTCGTTTGTTCTTAATTCATCAATAGAATCTTAAAAACTGTCACGATTTCTACAAATATATTAAGCAGCACAAACATTTTCAATTTTGATTAATGATAAGAAATATTTCTTCAGCACCGAATCAGCATCTTAGAATCTTAGAATGTGTTTTTGTTCAAATACAGTCAATTAAGTCTTGTTGGGTATGAAAAACATCTTTCAAAAACATTTAGAAAAAATCTTACTGACCCCAACCTTGTGAATGCTAGTGTGGCTTGTCAGATGTTTTTTGTTTTGAAGTAATTAATCAAGTAAACATTAATGAATTACAAGCAATTAGTTGTTTTCAGTTTTTCTTGTTAAAATTAAAATATGACTTAATAGGAAGGTTTATTAGGCTACATATGCACAGATTGGATATTTTGATGTACTGTACTGATTTATTTTTAAATACCTCACCAAGACCAACATCTTTGATCAAGTAGTATAGCTACATCACAGTGAAGGGTGTCTGCTCTCCAACACATGGAAACATCGCTTGATACCAAACTACTGGTATTTTTGAAATCACTGTTCTTCCACTGGGAATATCAGCCATCTGCCACTGAAACTGTCTCTGATCCTTTTCCCCATTAAAACACACACACACACACACACACACACACACACACACTGATAGTCTCAATAAGGTCACCAACCACTATATTCACCTGTCACAATCTCTCTGTGTCTATTCGTCCCTGTCTCAGTCTCTCCATGTCTATCCATCCCTCTGTCTCATTCAAGGGTAACCAGGCAAAGATAAAGAGACACAGGGAAAAAGGAGCGAGGGAGCACAAACACCAAAAATAATCTGATTCTCCAGGGCTCAGGCTCTTGAAGTCATAGAAAGTCCTGTCTTTTTGTGTCTGTGGTTCTCTTTGTGTGTGAGGTGTCCTTTTTACATGTCTCATATCGTATTATTTTCTTACCATTGGATCTCTTTTATGGTACCCCTATTGAAACCATGATACTGTGACTATTCTTTCAGCTCCTGAGAAGTGCACCAGTGCCGAGTATAAAACAATTGTGTGAAAATAAACCGAAAATTCTGTTGTCAAAAAAGAGATAGATAGAGGGTTTTTTGTTTTTGTTTTTGTTTTTTCTTTATACTGTCTGCTGACCATGTTTAAAATCTCATTGCTCCATCAAAGATAAAGCAAGGATGCTTGTTAGAGAGTAAACAATCTGGCCTGTTAAGTGTTATTTGTAAGATGGATTGTGTTTATTGATATAACCAGACAGAATCAGGGTGATCAATATCTACCACTTTCTCTGAAGCACGAGATCTTGGTCATAATCAGACCTAGATGAATTTGTTTGCTAAAAGCTCTGCCATTGTACCGTTGTGCCATTGTGATTGCTGATCTTGCAGCAGTCATAAAAAGATGTTGCCTTTTAACAGCATGTTAGCCTCTATGGCCTTGGAGACTCTGTATGTCTGGTTTTGTCTCTAGAGGGTCTGAGTCTCCCTTTTAAATTAGACTAACCTGTGACCAAGGAGCTGAATAAGAGGTCTGTTTGCAGGATGTTGAAGTGTGCTGTTATAATATGCACTGACTTCTGTGTTTATGTTTGTTTGTGGAACTTGTATTGTGTTCACTTTTTTTAGCCAGTCACACATACTTCTGTTTTCTTTATCACAGTATGATGTGGGGTTCCACTTAAGGACACACACGCCTTGCGGTTTGTTGAGTTAGATTAGCATTCTCTTCTAAAGTTGTTGCAATATGCTGTTTTGGTGTAGAGGGTGTGTATGTGTGTGTTTTGCTTATTTATGTGGCATGTTGATGCAGCAAAAGAGAGGCTAATGTTGGCAAGGAAACTGCAGAAGTCAGACAAGCAAAAATGATCAGAATTGAAAAATGTGTAGTTTTTAATGAAAAAGTAGTTTTTTTTCTTGGTATAGTATAAGGCTTTGGGTTAGGGTTTGTTTATACAATAATAAGAATAGCTGTTTTATGAAAATAATAGAGGTCTGTGCTATGTTCACATTTAGATAATTAGGTAAAAATACTGTATAGGGCTGGGTATCAATATAGAATTCCAGGTTTGATTCAAATTCAGACAGTCACTTAGATTCAGTATTATTCTCAGGACCTTAATCTGGTGTGCTTCACGTTACGTTGAGATATGCTGCCATCTGGTGGATAGGTATACGTGTTGCAGAATGGAAATGGTATACAATACCATTTAAATGTTTTGGGGTTTGGGGTTGTAGTTTTTTTTTTTTTTTCCCTCATGCTTATTTAATCAAAAAATACAGTATAAGCAGTAATATTGGGAAGTATTGGCAGCCATTACTCCAGTTTTCAGTGTTGCATGATCCTTTAGAAATCATTTTAATATGCTAATTTGGTGTGTAAAGGGATATTTCATCCAAAAATGAAAGTTCTCTCATTAATTATTCACCCTCATGTTGTTCCAAACCCATAAGACCTTTCATCTTCAGAACACAAATTAAGATATTTTTGATGAAATCCGAGACCTTTCTGAGCCTGCATAGACAGCGACCATCATGTTCAAAGGCCCAGAAAAGTAGGAAAAACATCATTCAAATCGTCCATGTGACATCAGTGGTTTAACCATAATTTTATAAAGCTTCAAAAATATTTCTTGTGCGCAAAGAAAACAAAAATTAAAACTTCGTTCAATAATTTCTTCTCCTCTGTGTCAGTCTTTGATGCGTGTTCTGATGAGGAACCTGGATACGCTGTGCCTTGTTTACAAGCAGAGGGAGACGCACAGTGTACATAAAACACACTTCGTTTTCATGAATATGTTGCTTTTGTTTTCTTTGTACACAAAAAGTATTTTTGTAGCATGACAACACTATGGTTGAACCACTGATGTAATGTGGACTGTATTAATGATGTCCTTTCAGGGCTCAAAGTTTACTTTTCTTTTTAGGAGCACAGTCAAAATTTTAGGAGCAAAATTCTGATGAAAAATTTGCCTTCCCCTTACGAGGTGATATTTGACTCCTTAAAGTGATTTACAGGGGAATTTTGTTACCTTTGTAATGGCATTTTTTCAACTGTATTAAAAGTATGTCATCTTTTATCAAATTTAAAAAAAAAAATATACATTTTATAAGCTTTTTAAAATTTCTAATTAAAACACCAGAGTAAGAACCAGTAGAATAAGAATAAGGTACCAATCAAATGAAATCAGTATTAACACAATTAATGTGTACTACATAGGTGGCACAGAACAACACAAAACTGGCTTGTAGGTGTATTTTCAGGTTTAATGGGGCTCAGAGGTGGCATGAGTGCAATCAAATTTATAAATTCATGTTGACATTAATGTTTTAAATATAAAATTTTGAATATAGGAATATTAAATGAATTACATAAGTGAAAAGATTTTTTAAAAAAGAAACTAAAACTGCCAGTAGGTGGCAGCAAGTCACTGATTTAATTACTGAATCATTCATTCATTTGATTTGTTCGAACGGCTGATTCATTCAGCAATAAAGCAAGTGACTGTCTTTATGAATGGGAAAATCAATCATTGACTCACTAGATTCGTTTAAAAATGCACGTTCATGCATAAACTAAACACCGCCGTGTTTGAATGGAGATGCGCAGCAGCTCAGTTGTGACTTGTTTCAAATTATTTTCGATGACGAAATAGAGCAAAATCAGGCAATAGTGTTATAGTCAGACAATATAGTCAGTCACTTAATATTAACTTCGTTTAACTATTGTATTAAATAAATATCTCGTTTACAAACTTCCTTAAAAAATCATTAAAAGTTGACACGCATCTTAGTTTATGGCGATCTCACAAAGTTTCATTATAAACAATGAATCTTTTATTTACGCTCTCTCTACACTTTGTTTATGAAAGGATTTGTGAGATATGTCTGTGATACATTACTCAACGTTGCAAAAACACAGAGAAACCTTTGAAGCTCCCCTCAGCGCAAACACAAATATGCTGATCGCACAGTCGCACTGGTGATCCTAAATATTTTTTCATAGTTGCACGCAGTAGTTTTCAGTCGCACTGTAGAGCCCTACCTTTCTGGGCTTTGAACCTGGTAGTTGCGTTGCTGTCTATGCAGGGTCAGAAAACTCTAGGATTTTATCAAAAATATCTTAATTTGTGTTCTTAAGATGAATGAAGGTCCTAAGGGTTTGAAACAACATGAGGGTGAGTAATTGACAGAATTTTCATTTTTGGGTGAACTATCCCTTTAAGAAACGTTTCTTATAATTACCACTGTTGTGCATCTTAATATTCCCATGGAAAATATAATACGTTTTTGGGTCAGTTTAATGCATCCTTGGTGAATAAAACCTCAACTTTTAAATGGTAGTCTATGTAACTTGACTTAACTTGACTTAACTGTCAGTATGTGTGATTTTTAAACCTTTAAACCTAAATCTAAGAATTTGTTAGGCAGTCAATCACACACACATCACATCTGTAATGTCAGCTTCTGACCAGCAGGTGCCTCCCTTTCTCAGTGTCTGCAACAACCTGTGTGCTGACACATGGGTGTGAGCAGGAGGAGAACGGCTGATGAGATTGCGTATGAAGATTGAGCCGTCAGCGGATATGACTGACAGCTGGCCTTAGGTGGTAGCTCAGATGATTATCAGGTAATGATGTGCAGTGACACCCAGACAGAAGCTGCAGCAGTTGCTGTGGGAGACGGGTATCCGTCGTCTGAGACAGCACATTCTGTTCACACACGGCGTCTAAATATACAGACAGGTTTTGCTTGTGTTCCTTGTTTGCGTGGTGACTCACACTCCCTCTCATTCCTCCCACTCCTGCACTCAGTGATGGAGTTCTAAATATAATCTCCTTGTCTGGTTTATGAAATGCTAATCTAAAACCCTTCTGTCTTTAACTATCAAGACTATCAAACCACGGTGGCTAATTTATGTGTTGAGCAGTGTAACGTTAGCAGCCACAGAGACTTGAAGCAGCACCTTTACCATATATGGCAGATGCAGACGCACGGATGGTTGTTCATCTAACGGCTCTTTGGTGAAGCATCTGCATAGAACAGACTCTGTTTGTGTGCGCACATGCATATCGACAGAGGCGGAGTGAGTAAGTGTTAGTGTGGGTTCAGGTGTGGGGGAAGGAAGCGTACAGTGTGTGTGTGTGTGTGAATGCATGTGCGACTGTTCACATGCTGTGTTTCAGTAAATGCTTTTTTAGGTTCTGCCCCCAATTACATCTCTTATAGCTCAGAGCATTCATTGTATTACACTACCACTACACTACTATCTTCTCACCAAGCCTGCATTTATTTGATCCTAAATACAACAAAATCAGTAATACTATGAAATATTTGTACTTTTTAAAATAACTACTTTCTATTTGAATGTATTTTAAAGTGCTCCTGTTATGCCTTTTCAAATATCACCTTTCATGTAGTGTGTCATGTAGCTGTATGTGAACATAAACCATATGAACCTTTTTTAATACATAATAGGGGCACTTTAAAATTTAATTTATTCCTGTGATCAAAGTTAAATTTTCAGTATCATTACTCGAGTCTTCAGTGTCACATGATCCTTCAGAAATCATTCTAATATGCTTTTCAAGTTACATTTATTATTATTTTTTATCAATATTTAAAACTGTTGAGTACATTTTTTAGCATTCTTTGATAAATAGAAAAATCCAAAGATCAGCATTTATCTGAAATAAAAAGCTTTTGTAACATTATACACTATACCATTCAAAAGCTTTGAGTCAGTATAATATTTATAGAAATCTTTTTTAAGCAGCAAATTAGAATATTAGAATGATCATGTGACTGGAATAATGATGCAAAAAATTCAGCTTTGAAATCACATGAATTGATTACATTTTAAATTAAAGCTGCAAGCAGTGTTGAAAGGGCCCTCGCCCCCGGGCTCACCACCACCCGGTGGCTTTAGGAAAACCGTTAACGGTGGGCAATATGCATTTAAAGCGGTAAATATAGAAGGAATATGTCAGAGTCATTTATATGTGACAAACTTCCTGTTGCCAACAGGTGGCGCTATGATTATAACTGAATTTTGGTCTTTAGATGTCTTCGGGCAGGACTCGGGTAGATCGGACATTGTATGACTGAGCTACAACACCTTCTAATCCCATGGTGAAACATAAAACACACTCTTAACGAAAACTCAAAATCTTCGCAATTTAACATTACAAAGGCTTTCAGAGTAGACTGACCAAATATAATGTTAATGTCATTAAATCTCTATGAGGAGCTGATTAGAGCGTAAAACATGCCACTTCCTGTTGCCAGCAGGCGGCGCTATGGCTATAACTGAATATGTGAAATGTTCACGGGCATGTGTTCAGGTCAGGGTCTTATCATGCTTGTGAATTTTTGATGCAGATCGGACATTGCATGTCTGAATTATAACAACTTCCTTTTTTATGGTGAAACATCAAACTTTGTCAACGAAAACTCAAGATCTTCGCAATTTAACGTCACAAAGGGCTTTAGATTACATGGAACAAATGTGGTATTTATCTGTTTAAACCTCTAGGAGTAGTTTGTTTAAATGCAGTGCTTGAAAATGGCAAAAATGACAAAACACTTAAATAACAGACTTCCTGTTGGGTTTCGGTCTTTATACGGAGGGACTTTTTTGTAGTTATCGGTGTGTTACATGTGTCTACTGAATTTCACATGAAATATAGCTTGAGGGGCACTACACTGAAATTTTATAGGTGGCGCTATCGAGACACACCCACTTCTGTAACCCATATCAGATGTAAAATGTCACCAATTTTGGCGTGTGTGCAAAGTTTCATGAGTTTACAAGCATGTATAGGCCCTCAAAAATGCGATTCATTTTGAAGAAGAAGAAAAAACTGAGCAATTCCAATAGGGTCCTCACACCACCAGTGCTCGGGCCCTAAATATATTCAAATAGAAAACAGTTATTTTAAATTAGTAAAAATATTTAAAAAAATTTACTGTTTTTCCTGTACTTTGGATCAAATAAATGCAGGCTTGGTCAGCAGAAGAGAATTCTTTAAAAACATTAAAAATCTTACTGTTCAAAAACTTTTGTCTGGTAGTGTATGTTAAATTCTGGGTACAATTTTTGTTGTGGCGGTCAAATTGACCCTAACTATGGTTAGTCCAAGTCATCACAGATTACATTATGAAAAAAACTTTAACATTAATGCTATATTAAATCGTACACATTACAAAAACCTTTAAGCATTTTTTAAATATATATTTTAACATTTTAAAAAGGAAAACTGATAAAAAGCACTTCTTTAATGCTTTACTAGAGCTCAAACAGTAAACCATGGTGAACTGTACATTCACAAACGGATAAAAATATATGCATTTAATGCAGTGCAGGTTTCCCAATTGATAAATATGAATACCTTCATAAGGTAGTTTAGAAACTGACATAAAACAATATATATATATATATATATATATATATATATATATATATATATATATATGTGTGTGTGTGTGTGTGTGTGTGTGTGTGTATATATATATATATATATATATATATATATATATATATATATATATATATATATATCAGGCCTGAGTAGCTATAAAACATGCATAATTGGACATAATCACAATATAATTTTTGTATGCACATTCCACAGTGCATTAAATTGTCAACACTTTGCAGGCATGTACGTGACCCTAAAAGAGAAAAGTCAAAATTTTACAAAAAAAATCATAGGTTAGCCAGTAATACAGAAAACCGAAAGAATCACCCCACAACACTCCAACATAATGAAAGGCTTTTAACCTTCTGTCTTTGTTTCTTAGCAAATTTCAGTTTTTCTTTTGCATTTTGTGAAACAGAAACTCTGAAACTGAGAGCACATGTGTATGTGTGCGTGTTGCTCTGTGTGTGGTAGATGCAGTAAACAGCTCAGTCTGAGATGGGCCTATCAGTCATCATAGGACAAAAAAGCTGTTGCGGTCCAACCACACGGGTAGCGCTCAGACGAGAACACACACACACACACACACACACACATACTGCTTGCGGCAGTGGCATCACACTCTGATCAAAGGGACTGTTGCCGTCTCCCTGTCACATCAGAGTTAAGAAACATGCACACTTTCCCCTGGCACAAACACCATGAGTACCCATGTGTGCGCACACACACTCGCTTTGACACATATACAGCTGGCTTGAGGATGTTTGTGGTTGATGTCCTCCCCATAGGAAACCGGGTGTGTGTTTGTGCGTAAAATAGTAACCTTGCTCTTGGGTTGTTGGGGGAGTCAAAAGCATGTTAGCTGTTTAAAACGAGCCATCTGAGCTGATCGGTGTCTCTTTTTTTTCCTACTCACAATATGCTGTGTTGATTGATTTCACTGTAGCTTTGAGGCACTTTCAGAATATTTGTTGCTACTTTAGTCTCTCTGTCCAACCAAACACAGTGAGTGTGAGTTTGGGACTTGAACTATGTTTGTCCAACCTATGGCCAACAGAGGGAGTGTTTGGGATCATGTGCAGAAATTACAAAAGTTGTTATTAAAAGTAAAGTGAGTTATTGGAAAAAGTAGAATTGAATTATAATATAATTGTATATTGCTTTGGGACTCTAAACAAATTATGTGTTTTAAATGGATTCACAGCACCTTGGAACAATCCAAATCTTTAGGACTTGCCCTCTTTTCTTCTGTGCAACACAAAATAAGAAATATAAGTATTTTTTGTCCATGTAATAATAGGCAAAGCGGTCCAATGTTGTTTGAATATCTTTCATGGAGGCTTGGAACAACATTAGGGTGAGTAAAAGTCAGAAATAGAGTTCCTCTAAATTCTCACTGGCTTGCTAAGGTTGTTTCATCATAAGCTTAATCATTTCTAGAGGCATATGTGTGCATATTTGCTGTGTGTACACATCTACTGTACGTACATGTCAGTGTGTATTCAAACGGAGCGTATCGTTCGACTCTGATCTGCATATATGATATGTGTTTGCGTCAGAGGAAGCATGCTTCGTCAGTAGAATCATGCTGCTTGCTGTCTGTGATCCCTCTCTCTCTCTCACCAGCTCTTTTTGACCCTCCCACTCTCTTAGGACAGACTGCATGCTCTCTCTTTCCCCATCCCCAGTCAACCTTCTTTCTGTCACCATTCTCCTCTTTCTCTCTCTTGTTCTCTTCCCCCTCTTTCTTTTTGCTTTCTCTAAAAGTTATCTGGTGAGGACAGGAAAAGACGTTTGGATGATTTTGACTCCTCCATCAGGTTGTACATTTCTCTGACTCTTCTCTCTTGAGAGGTTTAGTTGATCTAGAGTTGTAGAGTGCAGTGCTGTGTCCTTTAGACTGTGATTTTTGCTAACGGTGTGTGTGGGAGAGAGAGACGTGTTAAATCATCTACGGCTAAGTTGCAATGATTCTGATGTCATTGTTATCTGTCTGATTCTTTCATTATCTGCTGCTGCTGTTGTTAAACAGCATTGTGTTGTATCGTCCTGTGGTTTGTTGTTGTATAAAACCAGTTGTCATAATCTGTATTATATTACTTTCAGAGAGAAAAGAGGATATTGCAAGGTGCTGTTATTAGCAGAACTCTTCCTAGTTGGTGAAACTCTAAAAATAGTGCACTAATGCATGTACACTTGTGCTTATGTGTGTTAATAAGACCTCTTGGTACACCAAAGTTCGACAATAGAGGAAAAGCTTTTAACAGAGTCAAGCAAATGATTAAGCTACAGTGTTTATTTACACACTGACTGTGTGTGGAGAGACTGTAATTTCTAGCCTGCTGGCAAAGAGATAACTCTGATTTTATATGCACAAATTTCTCATTGCAAACTAGATATTTATTTAGAAAAAAGATAATAACTCTGGCTGCCTAAAGCCTAAAATGCTATATAATATATTGTACATTTAAGCAGTATGGTATGAGAAGCTGTTATATGGTGAGTATAGTCATAGTAAAATTTTCACCGATAGGAATGATGCATAGTAAAGTGTTTTCATCAAGATGAAATTGTGATTTTTACTATGGTTGTGTTTTTTTGGCACTTCAGAATGGGGTTTTTAGTACAGCTGTGTGCACACACAGTTGGTGGAAAGTTCTACTAAAGAAGAAAATGAGACCAGCCTGAATGAATGAATGAACGGTGACAGCATGGGAAGAAATGAGAGAGAGGAACAGAAGCTCAGACAGTGTTAAAAACTGAGACATGGTGTGACATAACACTCACATAGCACATATACTCGGAGCACAGGGTTAGTGAATTTAAACTCAGACACTGTTGAAATGTTCATTTAGTCTTTTGTGTGTGTGTGTGTGTGTGTGTGTGTGTGTGCGCGTGATCTTATTTGGATTTTGACTAATCAAACTAGGAATTTACCTATTTTTACAGAGAAGATATTTATTATGAGTTAATACATATATCAATCCAAAATTGGGTTATAGTTGACCCTTCATAGGGAGTTTGATAGACATGTAATCTGACCAATCATAACGCTGATTCTGGTTCTAAGACAGGACAGTAGAACTTTGGTGGACTTGAACTTGAAAAATGGTGTGTATTGATGTCTGTGTGCAGTTGAAACAAGATAACTTCTGATGTTTATTCATGTTATAAGTAGTGAAGAGGAAGAAATAATCAGTTCACATGCTGCTTGAACATTGCAAATCATTTGAATATCATAAATAGAATGCGGTAACTGTCGGGGATTTGTTGTGTCACGCCGTGCCGCATCCAGTGTGGACGACATTAATGTTTATAATGGGTTCTACTGTATTTTACTGTACATAGGAACATTATTCAAAACACTTCTGTAAGCTGATGTGTGAACAGGACATTTCGAGATTCACACCTGTAAGTAAATGCGGTTGTCAATCCCAAAAACTGACAGTGTGAACATAGCCTTTGCTCCACAATATATTTTTCACTGTGTGTGAACATGATGTGTGGTGTGAGAATGCCATGGCTTGACGGATATAGCAACAGTAACAAAGTGGGCCGGGTCTTTGCGAAGGGTCAGTTAAGGACAAAAAAAACAGTTAATCAAAAGAAACAAATATTCTGCATCTATTCGTTTTGATTCTCAGGGTGCATTCACACTTGTAATTCAGTTCTCTTGGTTTGTTTTGTCCAGACCAAAAAAGAAATACATTTGGTTCTGGTCCGCTTAGCGTTCACATTGGTATTTTTGACAGCAAACCTAAAGATTTCAAACCTAAAGGCATAGTGATACATTCACAACATGATAGGTTGGATTGAATGATGTATAGAACTCACCAAACACCCCAAACAAAAGGTGTGTTCGACTTAGTGTCGCTGTGCAGACTGATGGGTGTATGACATCAAAGTCGATTACACCTAATGCCGTTTCATTGTGTGCTCGTTGTTGTGTGTCCGTAGGATTTTATTTTCACCACCTGCGAACTAGGGCTGGGCAATATGGCCAAAAATTAAAATCTCGAATTTAATTTATTTATTTTTCCTGATTCAAGTAACTTTTTCTTTATTAACCCTCTAGTTAAAGAAAATTCTATTCCAAGTGCACCACGCATGAAGTTGACAACATGATGTAAATGCTAACTACATCTTGTACTTATCTTATACAAATTATGTATTAAGAAATAAGAGGAAAATGCTTTAAAAAAATATCAAAGGTCAAGATAATTCAAATTCAAAATGACTGAAGGTGTAACACCAGTAGACTATTATAAAACTATAAATGTTCTGTAAAAACAATGAACAGCAGCTTTCAGCCTGTCGTCATGATGCAAACATGAAATATCAGACATACAGTAGTAGTTCTTCAAAGGTGTTTTATTAGATTGCGCTGCTTTTCCATAGTCTTTTCTGTTGTTTTTCTATGTATGGTGCACACCAGGGTTCAGATGGCAGCGTTCACACTTAATCAAATGAACTGCGCTAACAGAGCAATCGCACCAGTTTGTTTTTATCGAACCAAACGAGAAAAGTGTGAACACACCCGCAGTCACCATGTACACATACACATCTCAGAATCATTTGCAGACACAAGTTTCATGAACAGGCTTGTTTTAAGTTTGCGTATAATTCACAGGCTTTGTCAGAACTGCTGCAAATGTCAGTGCTCAAGGACAAATTATGCATAAAACGTCTGAAAGCTGGGTCTGCTGAATTAATTGGTATCTGCACTAATCATCTAACCAGTGTTTCAGCAAAAGACGTGAAGACGTGCCAAACCAGAAACCAGCTTCAAAGCTTTATATACCCCCACATCTCCTTCATGTTAAAAATATCTGATTACCCATAAAAAAAAAGTCGATTTGTAGAAAATAATCAGGATGGAGGTGGAATATTAGGATATAGTTTGAAAATAGCACTCCGCACCTCAAATTATATGCTGTTGATGAGAGAATATAAAGTGTGGGTAGACTCGGGTCATCTTTGCTCATATTCGGTTGTAACCTACAAGCACCCTGCAGTGATCACCAGTGCCGATGTAATAGAGAAGAGGTCACGTCTGACTCATCCACTCAAAAACACATTGAATTGAGTTTTTCAATTAATGTAGTTTCACTAAAATTCACAAAGGGATTTCAGAAAAGGGACACGGCGGCCCTTAAGCACACATGGGGTTATTTTTATGGCACACACTTCACAGAATTGAACTGTGATGTTGAGACAGAGGCAAGGTCAGAGCTACACATTTAATAGCCTCAAGAAGTCTACACATTTAATGAAATCCTGCAACAAAAGTCAAAATGCGGCTCTGCTAGCATGCGTCTTGTCTGACTTGCCTCATAAAAAAGTGTGTGTGTTTGTGTGTGTGTGTGTGTTTGTGTAGCTATTAATCAACTTCACTTTCTAACCTCTCCTTCAACCTCCAAGGCCTCCTCTCATCCCCTCTCCTCTGGTAGATTATAGTACAGTTTAACTAACACAGGTGTCGTGTTATCTAATACATTCGAGAAGTGTAACCTTCACTTTACAAACAAAGCAGCATTAGCACAGTTAATCTGTTCCACTGTGGATCTGAGTGTGTGTGTGTGTGTGTGTGTGTGTGTGTGTGAATGTGACACAGAGGCATGTCATATCCAGAAACTGCCTCTGTGCACTCATGTAAATATTTACTCAAGCCGAAACGACTCTCCTTCTCTCCCCCGCCCCTCTCTTTTGCCCTTTCTCTCTTCCTCTCTCTCCCTCTCTCTCCCTCTTTCTGACATGTCTGTGGTGAGCTTTGGTAAATTTCAGACATGTGATTAGGGCAAAGGCACCTAAGTGAGATTTTACACTGAAAAGTAGTAAATTATACTGTACATCAACAGTAAATAACCAAGGCAGTTTTTCTGACAATATTGCTGAAAATATTTATGTCATTGAGTTTTGACTTTTGCTTAAAAACTATATTAGGTAAAAAGCCATGAGCTACATTCACATTTCATAGTTATTTACACTCTAATGCAGGGTGTGATATGACTGGGTTTGCATTACACAATATTAATGTGGCAATAACCACCCTACATGGAGTGCACTGAAACCATATAATCTTTAATAGTGTAGTAGTAAATCTGTGAGTTTAATTACTGCAAAAACAGCTATGATACCCCTTGATAACATAATGTAGGCCTAGTGATTTAATAGGTTTTAGGTCTGTCACGATTATTTTGGTAATCATGATTAATCAAGTAATCGGATAATTATAATTAATTTTTTGTAGTAATAAAAATAGACCTAAGTGAACAGTAGCCTTTAAAATGTCTTGAATACATATATAATAGCAATGAGGCAATAATAATTAGTTCAAATAAAGTATCAAAAGCAAGTAATCATGGTTTTATATAGCAAAACTTTTAAAATACATTTTGTATTACAGACCATAGAGCTAATGTACATTATGCATTTTAACAAATGACTGCAGAGGGCCTGACAATTGTTTTTACACTTTACTGCGCAGTCTTATCTGTGTTTAATATTGACTCAACAACGTTTAATTCAAATGTTCACTTAATTTTTACTATTTTGCCATTTATTTATGATAGAAAAGCTGCAGCCACTGTAATTTCTTGAAAATGTGGACATCAGTGTGTAAACTCAGAGCTTTTATTTTGAAACCGCAATGAACAGTTAGCATATTGAGAAAGATATTGATGTATTCTTTGTATGGGTTTATAAATGATTTACCTTACAAATATGATGAAATAGTGCACGTTGTGTTCCCAGATGAACGTTATAATAAACCCGAACTCACAACAACATGCAGAGAGTAAATGCTAAGAGTAGCAGCATTTACTGTGATGAAGCCGCTCTGAGATGCACGTACGTAACCACATATGTAAATAATTAAAGCGCATATATTAAACCTGCATCGCATATATTTATTTAATTGAATCGTAGCATTTGTGAATTCTAAATAGCATTATGCTATATTATGATTTTGAAATGGGTTTAATATGTGGAATGCCCCACTTCCGGTATTTTGTTGATTACTCGACACAGGCAAAATGCAATCATTCTTTTTTTTTTTTTCTTTTTTTTTTTTTTAATCGAATACTCGAATAGAATCGAGGAGTCGTTGCAGCTCCAGTAAGTTTATTTTGTTACTTCATGATTTTTTGATTTTTGTATGTGCAAAATGACTATATATAAAGCTGATTTGGTGCTTAAGAATGATGCTTTTTTCCAAGATTCTTCAGTGAGTGGGAAAAAAGTTGATGAAAAAGTTCAAAAGAACATTTATTGAATCTGAAATTTTTATTTAGAAAATGTATTCTTTTTTTTAAAACAAATATGTGTGTTTTTTTTTTGTTTTGTTTTGTTTTTACTTAATGGTTATACCACATGCCATTTCAGGGTCATTATACTGCAACTTTTATTTTTATTGAAAATAATTTTCAGAACCACATGAAACCATCCTAACTGCAAAAAGTATGTGTGTTTCCCTTTTGTTTATTGTTATCGCTTTTATTTGTCATTGACCCGTTAACACATAACACTTCCATGTCTGTAGTGTGTGTGTGTAAGTGAGGGGGAGACAACTGACCACAGACAGTTTAAGCGCTTCCTCTTTCCCATGGTCTAGGGCACAGCCCAAGAGGGACAGCCTTGTCATAATCACGCACATCGCGCACACATCACACAAAATCCCTAATGGCAAACAGAAAAAGTTCAGCTGCATACAGAGAGTTCAGATTCCCGATGGACAGGCACACATGTGCTCACACATGTAGTCACAGTTTTAAGTGATTTTGAAATAAAGATGGCCAACTGCTTATACAAGAACTAGATTTTGAAAAAAAAAAAAATAAATAAATAAATACAAAAAATGGCTCTGTACTTCTGCCTATGCCACACATGACCTTTCCAACGTGACCAATACATGAGGTCAAGCTAGAGCATTTGTGGTTAAAAAGTATCTAAATTTTGATTTATTTTTAGAAAATGATAGATGGTTTCATTAGATAAGACCCTTATTACTTGGCTGGGATTGTGTAGAGCCCTTTGAAACTGCATTGAAACTGCAGTTTGGACCTTCAGTCTGTTGGCTCCCATTGAAGTCTACTATATGGAGAAAAATCCTGGATTTTCCTTAAAAACCTTGATTTCTTTTCGACTGAAGAAAGAAAGACATGAACATCTTCAATGACATAGGAGTGAGTAAATTATCAGCTAATTTATTCTGAATAGTTCTCAATTTATTTATTCTGAAACTAATCGTTTAACAGATCTGAGAGAATTTTAGCAGGCTGTTAGACTGTCAGCACAGTAAAATCTCTTCAAGAAATTGTCTCTCTTAATTTATTCCCTTTTCAAACATCAGCGCTACAGCCATCAAATAGTGCTTGTGTAACAAAATCACTCCCCACAGCAGCATATTCCAAGACAATTGCTGTCAGAGTTTAATTGCATGCTGTGAGCAGTTTTCCTATTGTAATGCATAATCTGTATTGGCCTAACGTCTTTATAATATAGGTTAAGACTAAGAGTTTTGTGCTGTATGAATGTATATATTTAGTAGGGCTGGGGTTCTGTCAGCTCTTTTTGCCTGTTTGTCTGTGTACACATGCAGATATTAAACCATACTCTCAGGAAAAAAAGGTACACAAGCTGTCACTGGAGTGGTACCTGTTTAAAAGGTACTAATATTTACCATTTAGGTATAAGCTATTCAGAGACAAGTTGCTATATATAGTGTCAAGATACATAATTTAACTTTTTAAACTATATTAAAACCCCTGCATTGTGATCTGTTTTGTTGCACTCTGTGAACACATTAGATTTGTTTAAATGGAGTCTGATGATACAAGGTTTTAATAAAAGAGAAGTCCACTTGCAGAACAACAATTTACAGATAATGTACTCACCCCCTTGTCATCCAAGATGTTCAAGTCTTTCTTTCTTCAGTCGTAAAGAAATTGTTTTCTGAGGAAAACATTTCAGGATTTTTCTCCGTATAGTTGACGGATATGGTGCCCCGGGTTTGAACTTCCAAAATGCAGTTTAAATGCAGCTTCAAACAATCTCAAATGCAGTTGTAAACAATTCCAGCAGAGGAAGAAGGGTCTTATCTAGTAAAACAATCTGTTATTTTCGTAAAAACTTAGAAAAACTCTGACCGTATTTTATCCCTCAACTTCAGAATCATCCTATATGGCTGTTTTACCTTTTTTTGTTAAGGGTGTTTGATCTTCTTTGCATGTTCACTTTGCAAAGACTGGGTCAGAACTTCTGCAGCGATGTAGGATGATTTTGAAATGATTTATGGTCAGAGTTTTTTCTGTTTTGAGCCAGAATACACAGAAGAGAGAGTAAGACAAGAGGAGTGTTTGAGATTAAAAAGTATTTAAATTGTATTTTACAAAAATACAAATACGTTATTTGTAAATTGTTGTTCGGGAAGTGAACTTCTCCTTTAAGACCAACCAGTCAACTACAACTCATTGCAGAAATGAAAGTTTAAGTTAGACAGTTTTTTCAACAAGCCTAGTTGATTATGAAAATGTTTAGTTTTACACATGTGTACTAGAGGAAATCTAATCACTTAGACATCTGTGCAATCTCTCTTGTCTTTTTCCCTTTTTCTCACTTACACACTTTCTTTCTTGTCTCCATTAAATCTTTGCTTTCTGAAGCACAATATTTCATGTGCTCCTCAGCTGTAGAACCATTTGTTTTGTTAAGCAGTATGAATTTGGTTCATGCTGTCTGATGCATTTTGTTTAAAGCCGTGCCAGTCGCTTCTGGACATGCTCAGATCATTTACTCCTAACACACTTTCGTCTGGGCTGTGACTCATTGTCTGTATGTGCATGTCTTTCTAATGTGGTGAAACTGCTATTTTACAGACCTATAACACAACTAGAACTGCTTACTGGTGATGATATAAAATCAACATCAAAATAAAATCTGATATGTTATGTATTATTGCTGTAAGCAGTTCCTAAAAACGTTTCTGGTCAGAGGTTACTCGTTTGATAGGAAAATTATTAGCCACAAAATTTAAAAGCGGAAAATTGAAATATCTCTGTATCTGTTTTTAATAAATTGGATGTCTCTATAAATTGAGGTTGGTACCACAGTGTGTCATTCACAGCAAACATACTCGTCATGCAAACGAGGTGGTCTTTGCATCTCTCACAAGGCTCTTTATAGCAGCTGAACAATACTGCCCTGTTAAAGCCTGCATATGCAAATCATCAGCACCACTCCATAGGACTGATCAGCGTTCTTGTTGTTCTTCATTTATTTGTCTGACACGTTTTGCTGTTTGCTCTTTAAAACAGTTTTGATGGTTCTGTCTTTACGCACATATAAATGTTTGAAATAGATTATCTTTAACCTCAGTGTCAAAACTTGAGACTCGACTGACAGCTTTTTTAAAATGTCTGAGCATAATGAAGGAGGGGTCATCTGTATCCTGTTAAGCTGTGAATTTTAAGCGTTCACATGCAAAGTTGTGCATGATGCGAGAGGGTGCTAAAAAGTCGTTAATGTGCTGCCATTACCAACACTTCTTGTATGCTTCGTCTCATTTACTGTTGTCCATTATTTTTTTTTCTACTATGTGAACTCATTTATTTCATGCATTTTTCAGCATTATTGTTAAATGTGCTAAACAAACTGAAATGTCAGCATTTATTAAGTCTATTGTACAAGTGTTGGCAGTTGAAGAATTTCAACTTGCTTTTGTCATCAATATAAATTCATGCATTTTCCCTATTTTTACATTTTGATTAGCTTTACCATTTGCAAATGCTAAAATAAATAAATAAATAAATAAAAAGACAAACAATTTAATGCTGACATCAAAGGATTAAATAATGTCAGCCATTTAGTTTTTCCGTTAAAAAATACAGTAAAATATAGTGATTTATAGAAGTGTTTAACATTTTGCTTTACCACATAGAGGGTAGACAGTGAAATAGAATGGTTGTTTTGTCAATTGTGCGTATGTGTGTTGTTTTGCTGAAGAAGTGTTAAATGTGAAGTTTCTATTTAAAGTAGCCTCTTAACCAGCTTTAACCTTTAACTCCAGACCACAGCAGTTTATCATGCAACACTAACCCACCCACACGCCATCTTCTCTGCTGCTTTCTTGCTCTCAGAAACGTTTTTAATCTGGTCATGGTATAAGCATTAGCTCTACTGGATTACACACACACATAATCCAGCCCCTTAAGACATGAGAGTCATCTGGTGCAGTTGTGTGTGTTCTGTTTGGAGAACAAACAGCCTAAAATGCTTGAAAGGGTGAAGTGACAGGCTGTGTAGAGATTAATTTGTGATGTGCAGTAATGTCTCATTTATGATGTTCACTGTGCAGAGTACAATAGAGTTATCCAGTTTGTCACAATTTGTTTCAGCAGTGCCGTAGTGTATGGGTGTGAAATTGCAATAGACAACCTAGTGACTTAATTTGTGTGTGTGTGTTTGCTTGACTATGAGCTAAAAGTAATCTCATGATTTTATAGATTAGGGATCCAAACCCATCCATGTTGCCATATGTAGGCCCACACAAAACCTGTGTCCACAGAATTCAGCAGATTGTGGTCTAGGCCAGGTCTAGCCTCTTCAAAAACCTTTTGAGGTAGTCTCAAAGCGTATTACTGTAAGGTATCTATTTCTATATGTGTTTAAAAATCTATTCATTTACTTTTTTATTTTGTTATTACTATTTTTTTATATTAACAAAACAGGAAAAGGAATTAGAAAAACAATTCAATAGTGTCGATTATAATTGATTCCTGTGATCAAAGCTAAATTTTCAGCATCATCACTCCTTTCTTCAGTGTCACATGATCCTTCAGAAATCATTCTAATATGCAGCAATGATTTGCTGTTCAAAAAACATTTATTATTATTATATTATTATCAAAATGTGAGTACACTTGAGTACTCTTTTCAGGAATTTTTGATGAATAAAAACATCCAAAGATCAGCATTGATCTGAAATAAAAAAGCTTTTATACACTATACCATTCAAAAGCTTGGAGTCAGTGTAATTTTTGGGGGGAGGAGAAGAAATTATAGAAATTAATACTTTTATTTAGCAAGGATTATTTAAATTTTTCAAAACCTATGATAAAGATATTTATAATGTTACAAAAGACTTCTATTTTAGATAAATGCTGTTCTCCTGAACTCTCTATTCATCAAAGACACTGAAAAAATTCTACTCAGCTGTTTTCAACATAATAATAATAATAAATGTTTTTAGCAGCAAATCAGAATAATTGAATGATTTCTGGAGGATCATGTGACTGGAGTAATGATGCTAAAAATTTGCTTTGAAATCACTGAAATACGTTTTAAAATATATTTAAATAGAAAACATATTTTAAGTAGTAAAACTGCACTTTTTTGCTGTACTTTGGATCAAGTAAAGAGACTTCTTTAAAAAAAAAACATTAAGTCTTACTGTTCAAAAACTTTTTACTGGTAGTGTAGATCTTATATATTACTTCTCTGTGTCTGCACTTTAACATGGAATCTGCTCAAATACCTTTGAATTCATTGCAATGCTTTGCAGTAGTTAATAATTGATCATTTTATTGAATACCATGTAATTAATAGGATATTCAATTATGTTCTTAACTTGAGAGATGTAGAGCATCAAACAATGGAATGCAATGTATTTAGGCTGATTTGGCCATTTCATTTTAGTGCAAATTATTCATAAAAAAAAAAAACACACAAAACAAATTTATACTGTTTTTCAAAATAAAGTTGAAAATGTTGAAGTTGAATAAATTATAGGGGGTTCAATGTTTTAGGAAGAGGTAGTCTCAGACAGTGGAAGTCTGAGTAGAAAGGGCAGTATCAGAAGCAGTGGAAGTCTGGTAGTCTTAGAGGTAATGTCAGTCTTATAGGCAGTTTCAGCCTCTGAGGCAGTCTCAGATTCAGTGTCATTCTTAATGGCAGTGTCGGTCTGAGAGTCAGTGGTTAAAAAAAAAAAATGGCGGCAGAAACTATTAAACGGTTAAATCTACTTCATTTGTATTACTAATTCTTCCTGTTAATATATGGTTAGTTGCTCTCTTGGTGAAAAAAGTAATTCAGCTTTACTTTAAATGTCAAGATCCCCCTTTCATCATGACATTATAAACCAGAACTATTACATGATACCTTTCAAAGCTGGGCAGAGCATCTTACACAACTTAGAAATTATGACACATTTGATGAAGATAATTTACAATGATACAATAACTGACTTATTAAACTTGCCTAGATATTATTTGAAACCGCATGCCAGTTATGTCTTGGTTTTCTGTTTATTTGAAGATCACCCTTATATCATTAAATCATAAACTAGAAACTGTAGTATTACCTTTTGAAACTGGCGTTCTTCCTCCTTATCAGAAACAAATGCAAAGCCTAGAACATCAAATAATAATCATAAAAAGCCCTTAATTTTAACGAAAGACTTAGATTGTGCATTCATTAAGATATATTCAAAGAAGATATTTGATTTACTTATATTTATATATTTTGTTTTGTTTTTGAATTTTTGTTCACTCTGCTAGAGAAGTACCATAACAGCACCAGACAAGTAGTGATCAGTATGGTTTAACATTTGCTGAGAACCAGATGGAATCTTCTAGACAACCGTGGAAACTTAATGTTGTAGACAATCTTGCAGACTGAATATATCAAACTATTGAGTTAAATGAATTGTCTATGCAGTCAAGCTGACTGAAACGTGCAGACAGTCTTGCAGGCTGAATATTGGTGTCAATTGAGTAGACTGAATGCAGACACATAGGTCATCTGTAAATGAAAGAATCATGAAGCAATCAGGCATCTGAGACTGACAGGTTTGCATATGATGGGGGATAATGGTGGTATGCATTTCTTTGTTTTATATGGAAAAAAGTAAAGAGAATATTTTAAATAAAGCCAATTTTTGTGTTTTTTTTAAATCTTTGATGAGTGAGTGGAGGTGAACAAGGTTCCACTGATGTTTTGGCCAACAAATGCTTTTTCCTGAACAGGGTTGTTTTTTTTTTGTTTTTTTAGTATTGTTTGCATTTTGCACCTGTCACAGGATGCATCAATGTACCACTCTTTTTTTTTTTTTTTTATTTAAATCAAGATATGGTTTAGTGCAACTGTCAAATTGCAAAAGGCAATTTCACTGCCAGGTTCACTTTGTTTTTACTTGCACAATTTTCAGCATTTTTGTGGAAGCAATTTTACAGTATTATTTTACCGTGTATGGAATGAGAAGCAAACCTGTTGTCAATGAAACACAAACGTTAAGATCTCCCTGTGATTTTCCTCCAAAATAAAAGCTTAAAGATTTTAATGCTTAAAGATGTAAATATTTAAGAAATGACTGACCACAGGCTGTTGAATTATTTTAAAATGCGGCAGACCTGAGGTGGTAATGCATCATTTTAGAGCAAGTATTAGAGGTGAGAGAGAGCGTGTGTGAATTACACTGTGTAGTTGTGGTAAAAAAAAAAAAAAAAAAGGCAAATACATTTTTTCCACTCTGCTCAGTTTGGACACTGAAAAGGTCTGAGAAGGTTTTTGTAAAGAGTATATCCAAGTTCGAATGCTCTTAAAGTAACTCTTTCTATTGGCATCAATGTGTGGTGTCTTTGTTCGTTTGCCTCGATGTTTTAGCATCAGCAGTTCGAGATGATTTTATATTGAGACTAAATGTTTACATACTGGTGTTCATATCATTTGCCTTCTATGACAAAACAATCTAAATACCTTTTTTTGTACCCCAAACGATGTAAGAAAGCAGTAGCAGAATTCTTGTACCTCTCTCTCTCTGGAATGTCACCAGGTAGCCGACTCCGTCTCTGTGAGTTTTTATGACCCAGAGCTAAAAATATAAGTACCATTGTGTTCTTTCTGCACTTAGTTTGTGTTATTTGAATTTGTATCGTGCTCTTTAGTTTAATGAGTCAAGTTTCCAGTTACAAGTTGGTCTAACAACCTTACCTTACATGAGTCACCAAAACCTAATTACCAGTCTCTCTCGCCCTTTCTTTCTCTGCTGACTTCAGCCCACAGACCTTTTAGCGCTATAACAGTTGAGTGTGTGTTTCTCGTGTTTCGTGTTGTCTTTCCCTTGAAGCAAGTTAACACTCTGTTGTAGGCAGGCCACGGGGGCGGCCTTTTTTGAACAGACCCTCCACGCTTTCTTTCTCTCTGTGCCTCCACCTCGCTGTTTCTCTGCTGGAGTGCAGTACAGCGGATATAGTACAACAATAGATGAAATATCAGCGCATTATATACGACCAGCAACGCTTTTCGAGATATTTGGGACAGACAGACTATCATAATATGTTATAAAACATGAGACAGTGTTGTGTTAGAAATAAAGTATCTTATAGATAAATAAAGGTTATTAGAAAATAAACGTTATATGCATGTGGAATATTGTAGTATATAATTAGAAAACACTGAGGGATGAGAAGATGGAAATAGTGAGCATATGCTCATAGTTCTTCTTAAGACCTAAGGTCACAGTAACTGAGATGTGTACTACTGTTTGTCTGGTCATTTAGCTTTTACAGCCTTCCTCTTTGCAAATGCTATACTCTGGAAATATGTTAAAAATGTATATGTTACTGGTTTGGATTTGATCTTGAACAGTCAAGTGGCCTACTGCAATGGGGTAGTGTTGCACGATATACCGGTACTTAAAAAGTATCGCGATAACCTGCTTTTAAAAATGGTACGATTCCGCATTTTACTAGAACCGGTATTTTAAGAATGCATTTTAATAAGAGCCGTATTTCTGCGTGTCTGTGTTAGTGAATGGCGCAGACGCACAGTTTTGTTTACATACGCATGACGCTTGCAGTGTTTTCAGCCTCTGCCGCCTCAATATATGACTACATGAACACATGAACATAATCGCTAGAACTTCTCTGAGAGTCAGTTAAGGAGCATTTTACAGTTTCTTTTGCGGAAAACTATCGTCATATAATGAAGACCCTAAAGGTCTTCACAGCAACCTGTCAAAATAAAAGTTAGATTTAATTTGAGAGTCAGAAATATATTAATATATTACTTAATGTAAAGATAGTAGTACTACTACTACTAATAAAACATATTATTAAAACAATGTTTAAGGAATATTTACCAGAAAAAATATTTATCTGAATTTATTTACAAGAAAATTGTAAATACACAACACAGTATTTCTGAAAAAAAAAAAAATAAATAAATAAATAAATAGCCTATAATAAATTAATTCTTTATCAAATCTAATTATCCTTTATAAATTCATTAGACATGCTTTTGATTTCTGAAAAGTAATAAAACGATTAAAATAGAATCCAGAAAATTCATGGAAAATAGAGACTCACAAACAAAACTGAATTTGAGACAAATAATAAAATGTATTGCATAGGGCCTTAAAAATTTAATTTTTGTTAAACTTTTAATAAACTGCTGTTAAATTCTGCAGGTTTCATGATTTCAATTAATTAGCCATACTTTTTGATAAATCGTTTTTTTAATATAACCATTAAAGAGTCTAGAAAAATTCAAATGGAATTTAGGAAAAAATTCCTTTGTTTTATTGTAGTTGTGCTTTAGTTTGTTACTTGCGTCTAGGTTCTTATTATTAATAACAAAGATAAAATAACAAAAAATTACTATGTCATGATATAAATTGTTGTTGTGAAATATAATTACTATATCATGAAATAAGATTTGGCTTAATCCTTTAAGCTAACTTGCCAATATCGCAAAGATCTCCACATACCTGTAGGCACGGTAGTTTTTCACCATAATCCTGTGTAGTGGCACTGGCATGTGATTATTATTGTTTTGTTTTTTTGTTTTTTTGTTTTTTTTGTATCGGTTCAGTAGTAGTATTGTGATATTTTAGTCAGGTATCGTATCGAAGTCAAAATTTTGGTATCGTGACAACACTACAATGGGGTACAATTTGTAAACGGTGTATTCGATAGTCTGCATTTTATTCAAGCCCACTCTTACTTACAGTAAAGCCCACACAACCGCACAAAGCCAGGTGGTAGATTTCTTGAACTATTGTAAGTTGTTTTATACTGACCTCAATTTCCTCTGAGCGTAGTTCACACAGTGGTACATTTTGAAATCGTTACCTCTGCTGACCTTAGCAGTGAAAACCAAAGAGTGACACTTAAGACACACTTAAGACACATTTTTAAAGGTGTTATTGAAAGTGGCTGCCATGATCATTTGATGAACATACAGTAGAGTACATCACAGACTTATATTTTTGTAGCGTTTATCCATTACATTATAAGAGATAAAGTAGCACTAGTGTCATCCACCAGAAAAGTGCTTGACTGTCACTTTAAAATCTTGCTTAAATAGAATCTGACAGTGTCATAGTTATATTCATGGACTTCTGTTTATGGAAACGTATATTTACACTATAAATTATTCTGTCCTTTCCGTTTATTTGCATTATACAATAATGTGTCAGTCGTGTGGTGTATTTTTGACAAACAGTTACTCACTGGTGACCTTTAGCAGTGTGGGAATCTGATAACAGGCCTGCGAGCTCACATGACTTATGAAACTTTTTCTTTTCAAACAAAATCAAACTGTGGTGCTTGAGTTATGCACAACATTTTTTAGAGGCTGCAGAAATTAATCCACACACTTTCAGTGTTGTTTAGACTATGTAGTTCTTCATTTGTTTAGTGTGTTTAATTACAAAAATTAAGGTTTTCATTAGATTCCACTGTTTTTGTCTCTTGTTAAATATAGATAAAATGTATACTATACTGTGTTTCATTGGACAGTCATGTAGGTGGTCTTTTTATATGAATGTGCTAAATTAAGTAACTTATTATGAGCATTGATCTCATTTTATTCATTAAATGTTCCACAGCAGGTTTATTTTGTCATATTTAGCTGGATATCCTAATGTTTATGAACGTATTTAAAGAGATAGTGTTTTGTAATTTAAGGCCTCGTTTAGATTTTGGAGCATGTCTGATTGGAATTTGATCATACACTACCAGTCAAAAGTTTTTGAACAGTAAGACTTTTAAAGTTTTTTTTTTTTTTTTAAATAAGTCTCTTCTGCTCACCGAGCCTGCGTTTATTTGATTCAAAGTACAGCAAAAACAGTAAAATTCTGAACTATTTTTACATTTTAAAATAACTACTTTCTATTTGAATGCATTATAAAATGTAATTTATTCCTGTGATCAAAGCTGAATGTTCAAAATCATCACTCCATTCTTCGGTGTCACATGATCCTTCAGAAATCATTCTAATATGCTGATTTGCTGTTCAAGAAACATTTTTCAATTATTATTATCCTCAATATTTAAGATAGAAATCATAGAAACTAATACTTTTATTTAGCAAGGATGCTTTAAAAGTGATGATAAAGACATTTATAATGTTACAGAAGATTTCTGTTTCAGATAAATGCTGTTTCTGAACTTAATATTCATCAGAGAAACCTGAAAAAATTCTACTCAGCTGTTTTCAACATAATTATAATAATAAATGTTTTTGAACAGCTAATCAGAATATTAGAATGATTTCTGAAGGATCATGTGACTGGAGTAATGATGCTAAAATTTCAGCTTTGAATTTACACGAATAAATTACATTTAAAAATCGATTCAAGTAGAAAGCAGTTATTTTAAATAGCCAAAATATTTCAAAATTGTAATGTTTTTGCTGTACTTCGGTTCAAATAAATGCAGGCTTGGTGAGCAGAAGAGGCTTCTGTAAAAAAAAATCTTACTGTTAAAAAACATTTGACTGGTAGTGTGTTCAGACAAAAAAAGACATAACATACGATTTTTTACAAATCCTTTTAAGCTACATTCATATATGGTTGGAAATTCTATTTAAACTGCTTTTCTGGAAATCCGTCTGACCGCTCAGATCGGATTTTGCGTATCTTCTGACTTTCTCACACCATGTAAATCATAAACACGTCAGACATTGTTTGTGGAAAACATGTTGAATGTGTTTGCAGAAACAAGGTTGTGTTGTTGGGAAGTACAAGTCAAGCGAAAAATGACAATATACTGCTGCTCTACCCAACTCTTTGAGTTTTGAGACTGGTGGAGATAGCAAAACAAAATAAAGCGCATTACAGCTTCCTACTTTTCTGCCACTGACGCATATGTGCCATGTTCTAAGATAACACCTGTATGCTGTTGTTGTTTCAGCAGACATACCAACACAAAGTTGTTGCCATAAAGAAAAACATTGCAGATATTCTGTAAAATAAAACCACGGGGGACACATATTGAATCTGAAGAGTTGTGATACACAGTGTGGACAGTCAATAATTTAATTCAGATTTCAGTCAGATAAACAAATTTGAATTGACAGTGCGAACAAGGCTCGTCAAATAGTCGTGCTGTAGCCGATACTATTGATAAACACATTTTTTTCATAGCTAACATATAAATTGTTTTAAATTTCTCTTTTGGCATTAATGTAGTCTGTAAACTTTTAAGTCATATTTTGTGCATGTGCATGAAACTAAAAGAACACAATACAACAGGAGTACAAAAATTCTGACTTAATATATTTATTAGTTCAGTAATTCATGTTAGACAAAAGTCTAATATTTCTTTTTAGACTTTTTGCTTTAAAAGCAGGCGTTGTTTATATTTAACCTTTTTTTGCACAATGTATTTCATAGTCTGTATAGATGCGTTCACTTCAAATTGCACATTGTTTGGATGACAACATTGCGAAGTATGTGGTAGTATGTAATTATTAATATTTTGTTTTTAATAATTAAAGAAATAATTGACAATCAATAATCAAATAAAAAATCGATTATTAAAATAAGTAGTGAGTAGTTATTTTTGAGTACTGATGCAGAATTCATGCGGGGGTGTTAGTATGGGTGAGTGTGGTGGGATGTGTTTTTGAGGTTGATTGAGATTTAAATAGAGACTTCCGACAGAAATGCTTCTCAGGTCTGCTAGTAAAATGACAATTCTGTCACATCTGACTCATGTAGTTTCTGTATGGCACTCTTTTTTTCTGTGGAACGCAGAAGATATTTTTAAAAAGTCTTTCAAGTGTTTATGTCCATACAGCAAAAGTCACTCGGGTCCAGTGTTGTTTTGGACCATTTTTGGGTGAACTATCCCTTTAAGGGATCTGTCGAGAAGTCTCTCTGTGGAATCAGAAAGTGGAGAGTGGAGATGACTTCTATAAATATCGCGGTCAGATACACTTTCTCCAAGGTAACGTTACCTGAGCGCAGTCAGGTATATCATGACCACATTATACTCCTGAATCAATTGTTATCGTATGTCGTCCAGTTACATAGCATTGCTGATTAAAGGAGGTTTCATTTGCTTGATTACAATTCAGACAGATACTCTTTTGCAGAGGATTTAGATGCTTAGGGCAGATGGTTTCATCTGAGCTGCTAAATAAGTCACGCAGGTGAGGAGAATAGAGTTGATTGGCGTTGAATAGCACTGAATAGAGCTGATTGGAGTGATTAGTGGTGGTCTGATATCCCATCATTGTTATTTCAAAAAAGGTCAAAGGAACAGCACTGTATTCGTGGAGACAGTCAGACTAGAATTGTTCATGTGTGTCGTAGGATGTGTATTGTGTGTGCTGACTGACTCGCTCTTGCGCCCACAGCGTCCTCTGGGGAAAACATCATTCGTGGCTTATAGCCTCTTCACTTATCACCCAGTCCAATGGATGCATTGTTTGGCCTGCGTTTCAGACGGAAAGCTTGTGAGCCAAGCGGTCGCAGGCACTCCAGCGTGTCACTTCCAGCGAGTAAAGCGCGCCGGCGCTCCAACGTGGGCCTGGCGTCAGCAGGCCTGGCTCAGAGGCGCAGGTCTAGCGCTCAGCTCCAAACCAGCAATGTACAGCCTGGGTTCTTACAGTACAGAAGAGGCCACTTCACCAGGAGGAGGTCGAGCGGTGCAACGGCTTGCCTCACCCCGCGGTTCGCTATCCGTCGAAGACAGGCTGCCAAACACCGCAGCATTCACGCCCAGCTCCTGGGACCTTCACTGCTCTTGGCTAGCGTGGTGCAAATGAGTGAAGATTACGAAACGGAGAATAAGAATGTAGAAGAATACTCCTCTCTTTCTGATAGTGACTGTAGCCAGGAGGAGCACAAACAAGCAAGAATGGACTTAGAGTCAGAGTCTGAGAAGTGTATGACCTGGTTGGCTCAGGGTTTGTTGGAGGGAGATAGAGTTCAGCCCCGCCCCCTCATCCGCGCCCCACGTTGCTTGCGGCGAAACTCCTCACACTTACTACCTGCTGAGGCTGTTTACCGAAGCCCAGCCGCTTATGGGCTGTACGGCCGTTACCGTAGGACCAGTCAGACACAGGGCCTGTCTAATATAGGTGGATTGTGGGCAGGGAGAAAAAGTTCTCTTGCACCTCGAGGATCAGTTGCACTGTACAGGACGAGCTCCCCTTGCTGGCCAGACCTTGATCTTTCGCAAACACTGCAGGGATCTTACTACAACCCACAGATTGACACATGGAGTGCGTTCCTATCGTATGTAGAGTCATAACTACAGCTGTATGTTTTAGTAGTGTGTGTTTGTAATGTTTTCACTCAAAGCTATTTGGACTTTTCTATCCTGTTTTGTTCCTGTGGATATGTGAAAGCTTATATGTCGCTTTTCAAGCTTTGGGGAAGCTATTTTTTTTTTTTTTTTTTACTACCTTATTTCAACCCCAAAATAAATGACCATAAAAGGATAGTTCACCCAAAAATGCAAATTCTGTCATTTATTACTCAACCTCAAATCTGAGAGCTTTTGACCTTCAATAGACAATAACGCAACTGACACATTCAAGGCCCAGAAAAGAAGTTAGGACATCATTAAAATAGTCCATGTAATGTTTGTGGTTAAAATTTAATTTTATCAAGCTATGAGAATATTTTTTGTGTGCAAAGAAAACAAAAATAACTTTATTAAACAATTTTTTTTTCTTCTGTGTCAGTCTTTGACTCAGTTTTGGGTTTGGAATGACATGAGGGTGAGTAATTAATGACAGAATTTTCATTTTTGGGTGAACTATCCCTTTTATACTCTAGCTACTAGCCTTATATATATATAGCCTGTATATCAAGCACTCCAACCGTAATTCCAATATATAGACCAATTTGGAGTAGATGTCACAGTTCTGTCAGTTGGAGCTGCGTGTGCATTGTGGTGGCAGAAAAACATTGGTAACAATTGGAAAGTATCATGTGAATTCAATGGAATAAAAGAAAAAAATTATTGTTGTGCCACTGGATATCAAAATCGGAATGCAAATCATTTTTATAGAATACTGTTGTCAAAGACACCATTTGAAGCTAAACGCAGATGTTTAAATGGACTGACTAATGGTTGAAACCTGCTATGACTACTCTACTTCTAAAGCATTAATTTATACAATAAGTCTGCATAATATTCAAGCAGTTCATAATATTAATTATGATTTGTTACATTTATATAGTTACAGCATTACATACTATTTAAACCTAAATTATTTTACATTTACCTATTTTATCTCACAGTTCTGACTTTTTTATTGCAAATTTAAATTTATATCTCATATTTTGGACTTTATAACTCTATTTAATTCAGCAAAAGCAAATTTGTCAATTCTAAACTCATGATTCTGTGCCGAAGGGAAAATAGTGAATGACTAGTTGATTTTTCTTATCAGAATTGTGAGATATAATCTCAGAATTATGAGAGTAAAGTCAGAATTTTGAAATTTAAACTTAAATTTACCTTTTTTATTTTTTTATTCTATGGCTTCCATAGACTGGCACCTGAAAACTGTCATTTTCTGCCACCAGATAACCTCCGTCCACGAAAAAAGTCATCACTGTTTGCAAAAACCGAATTGGTCTATATGTGATTAGTGGGGTGATTATGGAACTTTGCCTGTTGTATTCTTGTATTCTCTTTGGTATTTTGACACTCTAGTGAGCTATTCCTTTAGTTGAATGTGGAGTTTAAGAGCAGTGGTATTATTTTATGAGTGTCAGTTTGGCTGCTGACCACAAAGATTCAGTATTTCTGTTTCTCTTTTATTGTTATTCTTTCCTTTCGTTTTTCAAATTGAATTATCTCTCTTTTCCCAAGGCATTTTTTTTAAATGTTTTGCATATGATGCACACTGTTAAACAACAATAATTTGAACATTTAGTTTTATGTGACACTTTTACTGTCCTTTTTTGTATATGTATACATCTTGGCTATACATTGAGTTTTTGTTTATCAGTTTTGCGTGATCTTTTATAGGGCTTGTCTGTTTTGTGTTTGTTTGTAGGAAGGCCATTGCCAAGTCTGGTCTCCAACACCTCTCATGCCAGCCCAGTGCTGCAGTGTTGGCCAAGGGGGAAACGGACAGAGAAATCCGCAGCACAGTGGACTGGAGTGTGAGTAACACAAACCCAAATAATCTGGACTTCAGATCTCTATTCATTGGACTCTTGATAGAGCTACAGTTTCTTTTTCTGGTTTCACATTTAATTTGATGCTTTGTATTTGATTAGGAATCAGCTCTGTATGGAGAGCACATCTGGTTTGAGACAAATGTCTCTGGGGACTTCTGTTATGTTGGAGAACAGCACTGTTATGCCAAGTCCCTGGTGAGTGTGTGTGCTATAGGAATGCCAGCATAAGTCCCTCTATGAAAGGGTGATAAACAAAGGAGAGTAAATAGCGTGAGATGTGACAAATTCCAGATTAGAGAGAATAAAGGATGGTGTAATGTATGGAGAGTATGGGTGGATGGTAAAGGTGGAAATAAGAGAGAATCTCTCAATTTCTCTTTTCCGCTCATATTTTCCCTCATAGTGTAATGCTGCCCCCTGGTGGCTAGTTTACAAAATGCATTGCATAATTTAAACTTTCACATTATGTGCAATCATTATTATTTAGGAATTTTGCATTAAGTGTAAATCTAATCTTCTCCTGTTTTTCACAGCAAAAGTCTGTTGCTCGGAAAAAATGTGCTGCTTGCAAGATCGTAGTCCACTCCATCTGCATTGAACAGCTGGAAAAGGTGAGTGCTGGTACCAGTGGGAACACAAAGGTAGAGGCATGATATGACACTGCATCACAGACCATACGTGTTCCTCCCTTCAGTTATTGGACTGGCATGCTCCGCCCCAAGGGGAGGGGCTTGATGAGGTGCCTCTCAAAGACCCGTCATTCAGAGTGAGAAACCCTCTAGCTTTTTCTCAGACTCGGCTGGGGCTAATGGATCACTCACACATCTGATCTTAGTAAAGACTGGTGACTGTCTGGCCTGATAAACCTAGTACAGCCAAATAACAGCATCCTGTTAACATCTGGAGCCACTTTAGCTCTCAGTCCATCCAGCCTGTGAAGAGGACATCCAAATCTCTTTTTGATAACTTGATTGGTTTGAAGTTAAAACGAAAGCTGGTTTTAATCATACAATGCAGAAAGGTTTTCTTGCCAGACATATTCTTTTTCTTGTTAGTACCTAATCACTATCGGTTTGATTGGGCAAGGCAGTATCGGGATATTGGTGGAGTTTTGTTTTATACATGAGGCACAGATTCTGTGTGCTCAGTATTGAATCTGGCTGGTGGATTTGACAATTTATACCTGGTATGTGGGGCTGATTGTGGTGAAATGATGTTTGATCGGGGTGATTTTAATCATACTTCACACTAACCAGGCTAACAAGCTTAGAGAAGATGCAAAGGCAAGTGGTGCTTCTGGTTTTTGCTCTGCTCACATACAATTCCAAAATTATTTTTCCCTCTATAGAAATAAGAAGTTCAGTTGGCAACCTCAAAATCTGAACATGTTTTCTGGAAAACAATACAAAAGTTTATGGCTTTGATGGGCTGCTGTGTTGGGGTTTACATTAGGGTAAATAAGATTTTTTTATTTTCTTTCAGATAAACTTCAGATGTAAGCCATCTTTTAGGGAGTCAGGTTCACGGAACATCCGGGAAGTGAGTTTGTTCTTTTTTCTTCTTTTCTTTATTTTTGAAATATCTGTCCCATTTCCAATTCTGTCAAACTTCTGTAAAACCATCATATCTCGATATAAACAGCCAACAGCAGTGTGTCATTGTATTGGTATTATTTATTAATTTAATTTTAAAGGAGAAGTCGGTAACATTTTATTTTACGGTTTCTTAACTAGTTGGTTATTAGCATGCATATTACTAGAATATTAGCCATTTATTAGTACCAGTTAAGCACATATTAATGCCTTATTCTACATGACCTTACTCTACATCCCTAATCCTACCCAATACCTAAACTTAACAACTACCTTACTGACTATTAATAATCAGCGAATTAGGAATTTATTGAGAAAAATCTCGTAGTTAATAAGTGAATAAATGTACGCTATTCTAAAGTGTTACCGAAAAGTCCCAATTCCAAAACAAAGATTTACAGATAATCTACTCACCCCCTTGTCTTCCAAGATGTTCATGTCTTTCTTTCTTCAGTCGTAAAGAAATTATGATTTTTGAGGAAAACATTTCAGGTACAAACATTTTTCAAACATTTTCTTTCCATATAATGGACTGCTATGATGCCCCGAGTTTGAACTTCCAAAATGCAGTTTAAGTGCGACTTCAAACCATCCCAAATGCGGTTGTAAACAATCCCAGTCAAGGATGAAGGGCCTTATTTAGTGGAACGATTGGTTATTTTCATAAAAAATAATACAATTTATATACTTTTTAATGTCAAACGCTCGTCTTGTCTTACTCTGCCTGGACTGCAACGAACGTTGTTTTCCGGTTCATGACAGTTAGGGTATGTCTGAAAACTCCCATCTCATGTTTTCCCTCAACTTAAAAAAAAAAAAAAAAGTCCTATATCGCTGTTTTACCTCTTTTGTTAAGGGTGTTTGATCTTCTTTGCATGTTCACTTTGCAAAGACTGGGTCGGTACTTCTGCAGCGATTGGAGTTTCTTAACATACCCTAACTGTCTTTAGCCAGAATACACAGAGTTCAGGCAGAGCAAGACAAGACGAGCGTTTGAGATTAAAAAGTATTTAAATTGTATTTTTTTTAAAAATGAAATAACCGATCGTTTCGCCAGATAAGACCCTTCTTCCTCGGCTGGGATTGTTTACAACCGCATTTGGGATCGTTTGAGGCCGCGTCTAAACAACATTTTGGAAGTTCAAAATCGGGGCACCATATCAGTCCATTAAATAAAAAAAAAATGCTGAAATGTTTTCCTCAAAAAACATATTTTCTTTATGATTGAAGAAAGAAAGACATGACCATCTTGGATGACAAGGGGGTGAGTACATTATCTGTAAATTTTTGTTCTGGAAGTGAACTTCTCCTTAAAATAATAAGTTTTTCCATTTTCTTCATTTTTATTGCTAAGTTGAAGATTTGTAAGTAGCTCTTGCAGCTGTCTGAATGACCCCTGACTGTTTTACACACACACATTTCAGGGGCAGATGCTGTTTGCTGTTTAAATCTCTCTTTTATCCTCTGTTTTCCTTTTTATGCTTTCCCTATGTCACTCTCACTACTGTAATCCATCCCTTGCTTCCTCATCCCTATCTCTTCATTGCACTTCTGCTCCTCTGTTTGCCCTGTCTCTTCCTGTCTCCCATCTTGCCTTGGTGGGTTAGCACACCTGGCGACGCAGAGCTTTCAGAGGTCGCCGTGCTTTGGAGCAATTGAGAGGTGCTGCAGCTAAATGTAGTGCGTACACCTCTATCGCACAGGTATCACACACACTTTCACACAGCTGTGGTGACACCTTTACTTGGCTAAATAAGGGCTTGTACAAGAACTACAAACTAACCTAGTTAGGATTAAAATTGTGTTGTGTTCACAATAAATGGGAGATGATCCACAAATAAATGTAGTGAAATTCACAAAAACAACTAAATCACAAATAAACAGAATGACGTCCACAAATATTAATTAACTGATAAATTAAACCAGCTTTGTATTGTTACAGTGTCATTAGTATATGTAAATAAACATTGTGCGAAAGTTCAAAATCCATTTGTACTGTTGTCTGAAGTAACGCAAGCCAGTCAGAAATTTAATAGTGCATCTTTGTCACATCACATCGCTTCATGACGCATCTTGAATAGTGTTTCTACAGTCACATGGTGTCGCAGTGTTCCCCTCACATCTGGTGTCAACACTGTGTAAACCCAAACTACAGTATAACCCCTAATCCTAAAAGACAATAATTTTAATAACTTTAAAAAATAATCTGAATCTTTTTGTCTATGGGTATGTCTAAGGGAGTTTGTACCTTAAGTAGAGCCGTATGACATGTCATTTTTGTTAAACCTTTATTAAATTGATGTGAAAATTTTTGATGATTTTAATTAATTAGACATGCTCTTTAATTAATAAAATTTAATTTACCATTAAAAAAGAGTTGAGAAAAATTAAAACGGAAAAACAGAATTTGGAAAAAAATTTGGAATTTGGAAAAAAAATAAAATGGAATTTGGGAAAAAATAAAATGGATTTCATAGGGCCCTACTTAAGTATTAAAGTAAGTATTTCTCACCGTCATACAGGCATTTTATCATGGTGAGTTGACATACATTTTAAATACATTTCCAGAGGTTTTCTGTTCTCCTTTCTGTTCTGCTGTCTGCTTCTGTTCACGTCATATCCCAGACTTTTGAATCTTGATCTTGTGGTGATGTGGCATCTTTTTAGCACAGATTCTCATAATCTATAGATGGCACAGTTATGTGAGATCTTGTGTGTGTGTGTGTGTGCTTTTTTTAATGGCAGCCAGCAATAGTGCGACACCACTGGGTCCATCGGAGAAGGCAAGAGGGCAAATGCAAACAGTGTGGAAAGGTGGGTAGAATGAATCACAGCAAGAGAGTTTAGAGTGTCTAGACGTAATGTTTGAGAATTTACAAGTATTACATGTACATTTCAAAATGCTATTAAATAAAGTCTAAAGATTTTAAGTTTATAACAGTATCTGATTTCCACCTACAGGGGTTTCAGCAGAAATTTGCCTTTCACAGTAAAGAGATTGTAGCCATTAGCTGCTCCTGGTGCAAACAGGCAGTAAGTCTCAGTCTCTCAGGCTGTATGCATTCGTTTGTTTTCATTTCGTAGAGTATGTATGTGTGTGTAACTTTCCTCTGTTTTTCTGTCTGTCTGCAGTATCATAATAAGGTGACATGCTTTATGCTGCAGCAGATAGAAGAACCGTGTTCATTAGGAGCACACGCTGCCGTTATAGTACCTCCTACCTGGATCATACGGGTTCGCCGACCTCAGGTATACACACATTACACCCTGTTACTTCTCTATTTGCCTTGTTTGCAGTTATGTGGAAAGTGAGTTAGTGGTTAATTGAATTTGGTGGCTGTGTTAATTATTAAGCAGTGCTAACAGCATCTCTATGGCAAAATTAAAGGTGCACTAAGCAATTTTTGTAAAACGCTTTTAACTGCAGTGTCGGACCGCGTCCCAAAACACAAAACATGACTAGTATTGATAAAGAGAAGAGAGGGATCAGTTTGAGTGCACAGGACCAGTGTTGCCAAGTTGGGCTTCTTTAACGCGGTTGCCGCGGGTTGTTTTTCATGTCTGCGCTGGTCGAAGTGAGTCCAACAACTTGATATTTAGCGTTATTGAGGAACCGCGCCAAAAAATATGTATTTTACCCCCAGGAATGTGATTTTACTGGGGGACCCCTCTCCAAATGTGATTGGGCTAGTTTTGAGTAGCAATTGGCCAGGTTTTGTTGTGAAAGCCTGCCAACCCTGCACAGGATGGAGATTTGGAAGATAAAAAAAAAAGAGGAAAATATCGGAGAAACAAAACTTTAAAAAATAGGTTTACGATCAGGCAAGAGGTAGGACTCACGTAAAAATCGGAGCAGCTTTCCAGTGGTGGAGAGAGTTAGTAGCGGGAAGGGCTTGAACCGCCAAGGTTGCGTTGTTTCTTTTTGATTGGTAAGTAACGTGCATTATTTCACACAACTTATCTGTGTTGGCTTTTGTTTGAATATGCTTGTGTGTCATCTTCGCTTGTTTCTGTGATCGTTGTTTTGCCAGGGTTGTGTACGTACATGTGGGGCGGTGATATCAAAATAGGGGCAAGGTCCTGTTGGGGTATGGGCGTGTTTGTTTGGGTGCTTTCAGATATCAACATATTTTGGCAAACATTGCTTAGTGCACCTTTAAATGAAAAGCATTAGATGTAAACACCTTTGATACAAATCCTATGGCATTCTGGCTACAATGCTCTGACAAAAAGATGCAAATTTGCTAATCGTAGTGTAGTATTGCTTACTTCTTCAAAAGTAATATTCTGCTCTGTGTTGAAATGTTCTTCTGAAATGTTTTGTCATCCCTGAATACACTCCAACATACAAAATGTATGATACAGCATTCTTTGTTCAGTACTAAATTAGAATAAGTAAAAGTTTTTTTTTTTTTAAATGGCAGAAACTGTATAGAACCAGAGAGCATTTTTATGCTGAATTGTGTTTTCAATGAATGTGTTTGATTTTGTAATGGAGTGCTTATGTAATGTTGTGCTATTTTTTTTTTTTTTTAATTGTAGTCCTCACTAAAATCAAGCAAAAAGAAGAAACGAACGTCTTTCAAACGCAAATCCAGCAAGAAAGGAGCGGAGGTATGAGTAAAACCAAGTAATTGATTCTATTATATGGATAAATAATTCCATTAAAGAAGAACACTTTTTGGGTTTTTACATCTTCACCCCTAGTATCTTTCTTTTTCTTCATTTCAGGAGGCTCGATGGAAGCCCTTCATTGTGAGACCTATTCCCTCTCAACTCATGAAGCCACTGCTGGTGTTTGTAAACCCAAAGAGTGGAGGAAATCAGGTATTATAATTAATAATAAGTAATTAATTAGCATTGATTATATTAATAATAATTAAATAAACCATAAAAATGATAATAACCTATATTAACTATTTCCCTCCTGCTCTCTCCTTCTCTCTCAGGGATCTAAAATCATCCAGTCTTTTCTATGGTACCTGAACCCTCGGCAGGTCTTTGATCTCAGTCAGGGGGGTCCCCAGGAAGGGTCAGTACCTGCATGTGGAGTGCATGCTTCAGAAGAACAATACTTATCTGTCCCATTGGTGTAATGTGTTTCAATAAGATTATTGATATTTTTATGTATATTCATTTTTTTCATATTTTAGCTTGGAGATGTATCGCAAAGTTCACAATTTGAGAATTTTGGCCTGTGGTGGGGATGGCACGGTGAGTGAGTGTGTCTGTATACGACAAAATAATGTGCAAGGAAATGTCTGTGTTGTACATGTTAGGTGATTGGTTTATGTAGGAATTATAAACCCCTCCAGTAGGGGGTGGCACTGCAGTCTTATCTCCCAGCCTGTGAGCTGCACCAGAGATGATTCTCTTGAGTCATAATACTATGACAATATTCTGATGAGTCATGTTTTCAAGGAGTTTTCTGACATAAAATGCTGATTTGTGTGTCCTGGTTTACCCCATGGTGTCACATCTCTGAAATCCGTTTGTGAGAGTAATTAAGAGTGTTAAAGTGGAATCTGAACGCAGTCATATTTCATACCCTGACTTTGATCCATGAGAGAGAAGTTTGGGAATAATGCCTTAAGCCCAACCGAAATAAGGAGTTTTAATCCATCCTTCCCATCACTCGTCTTCCACCCTGCTGAACAGCTGAACTGCTATTTTCTGAGTTAAACACTCCGAATATATTCATATTCTCCTGTGTTTTTCTGTGGGGTTCTCTTGGTTTGATGTGATTTCACAAAACAAGATATCTAACTTGTTTTTCAATTAGGTGTTAGATGATTTTATCCGTTTGTGTGTCTGATAGGGACATTTATTGCTTTTTATGAATTTTTTTGAGCATTTTATGCATTTCTCTCTCTCACACACACACTCATTAAATGTTTCGTTGTCTCAGGTGGGCTGGATTTTGTCCGCTCTTGATCAGCTGCAGCTAAACCCTTCTCCTGCTGTGGCAGTACTTCCTCTGGGCACTGGAAATGACCTTGCTAGGACGCTAAACTGGGGTGGGGTGAGTTAATCTTAGGTCTGAAATTTGCGCAGTCAGACGCGTTCAGTCAGAAGAACTTTGAGGTTCCTTTGTTGTAAATTTCATTGTAATTCATGCAGCATAATCTGTATATAAAAGGGTTTGCTGAATGAGCATTTTTTCTACAATCATATGCATGTAGGGTTACACAGATGAACCTCTGAGTAAAATCCTGTCTCACGTTGAGGATGGGAATATTGTACAGCTAGATCGATGGAATCTTATTGTAAAGCCCAACCCAGAGGCAGGGTCAGAGGAAAAAGACGAGCAGGTGACAGACAAGGTACAGTAAGAGCTCCACCTGCAGTGCTGTTTCTGTTTGCATCAGTGTGTAAGCAGCTGAAGAGTAATTGATGTTTCTCTGCTCCACAGCTTCCTCTGGACGTCTTCAATAATTACTTCAGCCTTGGGTTTGATGCTCATGTCACTTTAGAGTTCCACGAATCCCGAGGTTGGTGTAAAGGCACTAGTCTGTCATATAAATGTAACTGTTTAATAGCAAGTGTAATGCAAGAGTAATATTTCATCTGCGACGTCAGATTTATTGGTGCTAATTGAGATTAATGATGGTTTCTCCTTACTCTTCAGAGGCCAACCCTGAGAAATTTAACAGCCGATTCAGAAACAAAATGTTCTATGCAGGGGTAAGTAAAATACACATAAACTCCCACACTCAAACAGACAAATTTCTCACAAAGTACTTACTTTATCCTGTATTTTTTTTCCAAAAGCATGCTATTGATCTTGTGAATGATTCATCTATGCGTTTTTCTTTTTTTTTTAAAAGCTTTTACCTTGTAATACTTAAAGGAGAAGTTCACTTCCAGAACAAAAATTTCTTGATAATGTACTCACTCCCCTGTGATCGAAGATGTTCATGTCTTTCTGTCTTCAGTCGCAAAAAAAAAGGTTTTTGAGGAAAACATTTCAGGATTTCTCTCCATATAAGTAAAGTTCAGTTTTGGCCAATGGGTTGAAGGTCTAAATTGCTGTTTCATTGCAGCTTCAAAGGGCTCTACATGATCCCAGCCAAGAAATAAGGGCCTTATCTAGTGAAACGATCTGTCCTTTTCTAAAAAAATAAAATTGAGATAAATAAGATTTAGATTTTAACCACAAATGATCATCGCTTTTGAATTTCTTTGCATGTTCGCTTTGTAAACACTGGGTCAGTACTTCTGCCTACGTCACAAGTGACCTTTCCAACATGACCTTATCCTTTAATCAGAATCTCATAACTGGATCTTCCAGTAGAGTGACAGACTGATGCTGGACTTCTCCAATCATTTAGTCTGTTTAATCACCACCTCTTTCTTACAATCAATTGTAGTCTCACATTCAGATCTGCCTTTATCCAATCATTAAATGATGCATAGAAACAAGTCCATGCCCTACATTTTTTTTCTTTTCAATAATCCGTTTCACTTGAATGTACATTAGAATTCAGAGTAAAGCATCTGTCACTATTTCCGTTACATCACCACTTTTATAAATGCAAACCCCTTTGTTAACCACAACTTTAATGTGACAGTGAGTTGGTGGTGACAGAAATGCAAATAATGTTTCTTTTTTTCCTACAGACAGCATTTTCTGATTTCTTGATGGGCAGCTCCAAAGACCTGGCTAAACACATTAGAGTGGTGGTAAGTATTGGAGTTAAACTAAACCAAGACCCCTTTGTGCAAAACAAGAGGGGAAATATGTGTGCACGCCTGTGTGTGTGAGTGTTTTGATATGCAAATGAACATGCTGCGTTTTTTAGGCTTGACTCTAAGGCTCTGTTTTTGCGTGATTGTTTGTTTATATTTCTTCCTCTTGGGCTTTAGCACTGAGAGGTGGGGTGCCTAAATTTGAGTTGCAACCGTTTTTTCTGCTGACTGTTGGTTTGTTTTGCTGACTTACTCAGTTTATACCACTTTCTCTTTATTCTTCAAAGTGTGATGGCACAGATTTGACCTCTAAAGTCCAGGATTTGAAACTGCAATGCCTGGTCTTCCTCAATATCCCCAGGTAACACACAAACATTTTTTCTTACGCAACCATTCATAAGTTTGGGTCTGTAAAATTCTCTGTTTTTGAAAGAATTGTTTTACGCTCACCAAAGGTGCATTTATTTGATCAAAAATACAGTAATACTGTGAAATATTTGTAACTGTTTCTATTTTAATGTATTTAAAAATGTAATTTAAAAGTGAAATCTTCAGTTGTAGATATGTCTGTGTGAAGAGTCCGCATGTTTGGATGTTCATGTTTATTGCAGGTACTGTGCGGGCACTATGCCATGGGGAAATCCAAGTGAGCATCATGACTTTGAGCCTCAGCGTCATGATGATGGCTGCATTGAGGTCATTGGATTCACAATGACATCACTGGTATGTTTCACCTACCTGAATTAATTTGAAGTGAGTTTTTATAGTGTGATCGGTAAATTGACAGTCTCTGTATTGTTTGTTATGAATGTAGGCCACGCTGCAGGTTGGAGGTCACGGTGAGAGGTTAAATCAGTGTCGTGAAGTCACCCTCACCACCTTTAAGCCAATCCCCATGCAGGTGGATGGCGAGCCTTGCAAACTAGCTCCATCTGTTATTCACATCTCCCTAAGAAACCAGGCCAACATGGTGCAGAAAACCAAGAGACGCACATCAATACCACTGCTCAACGAGTAAGTGCGTGCAACATATGTGAAAACACACTGGATGCTGTGTCTCAATATCATATATTCACTACACAGTTATCGTGGCCAAAAGAATATTTATACAGTTATGATATCTATAGAATTTTTTTTAAATGCTGTCAAGTTAAATTCATCTTTAACTTTGCCTCTTTCCAGTTTTCTCTTTTTGGCCATAACTTACTTAGGGTGTCTAACACCACATCTTTTACATGTAATCCAAAAAACCCCTCCTAAACTGACAAGCTAGCTTTTCTTAGGTATGGATAGAGTGTCTCGCTTTTGTCTGTGTTGTCAGACAACATGACATTTTGTGTGGCAGCAGTAAATATAAAAAGTAGTAAATATGTTATTGCTGCTGGATTCAACCAGTAACTGGTGCTAGATTATTTACAGTATTATAGTGTGTAGTATTATCATGATATTAATAATATCTCTTTTTTTATATTCTTTTTTAATATCGTGGTTATTGCCAATACTGGTGTATGTATGTTTTATCACGGAAAAGGTCTGCAATTTCTGAATGAGATTTAAAAAGCGTGACTGCTCTTTAAAAGGGCACAGCACCAAAATGTGTGCACACACACGTACATTTGAGTATTTGATATGAGCGGATGTTTAAAAAATAGTCAGAGTGAGCAGAAAGCTAAACTGCTGGATTGATGTCTCTCTCTATAGAGCTGTTACTGAAAGTGTGAAAATTTAGTGTGATTTATTCGCTGTCGCAGTCTCATTTCTTTTCCTTGACACTTGAAGTGAATATATTACCCTCATAAATGGCTGCTAAGGACAGACAGGCTTGCTTAGTCCTGCTGAAATTAGATAATCGCTCTCTCTCTCTCTCTGAGGATTTGTTAATTTCACACTTGGCCGATTCGAGGTGAAGGAATTGTATCGACGGCAGATAGGCCTGTAATGAAACATCGTTTAAAAAGCTAAATATCGGAAGTGGAGACAGATTTAATTAGTGTGGCGACAGCAGCACTGTTTAGTGAAGTGCAAGACACTGTACCTAGCCAAGACAGCATACTCGCTATTACACACTACTGTTATCAAAAGCTTTGTTTTGTATGTTTTACTTTCTAACTGGATTTTTTTCTTTTCATCCAGTAGTCAGCAACCATTTCCAGAACGATTACGGATCAGAGTGAGCCGTATCAGCATGCATGATTATGAAGCTCTGCACTACGACAAGGAGAAACTCAAAGAAGCTTGTAAGTATAAAACAAACATTTCAGTCCAGAAAATACACTTGTGGCTCCTGGTGTACTGTGATTTAAAGGGTTAGTTCAAAGCCATGACCATGTCTTGAACATTGGAGGGGGGAGGTTGTGATGTTCTTTTTAATTAAAGGAATTAAATGGTTAGAAGGGATTTAAGAAAATAAAGAAAAAGTAATTAGAACGAAAAACAAAATCTAGACCTGTTCACACCGAGAATGATAAATGTAAAGATAACTATTATGACAAAAGATATTGACATCCACACAGATGAATTATGCCATTCTGTTTATTATAAGCACAAGGTGTAGTTACACTATGTCTTCTGCAGATTTGAAGGGGACATATCATGAAAATCTGATTTTTTCCATGTCTAAGTGCTATAATCGGGTCCCCGGTGCATCTACCAGTCCAGAAAACGTGAAAAAGATCAACCTAGTACTTTTTTTTTTTTTTTGGTAAGCCTTTCTCTGCAAGCTTGTGAAAAAACGAGCTGCTCAGATTTCTTTCCCCCTGTGATGTTGGAAGAGGATCTTATTTTAATATCACCATCCGTTATTCTGCACATTTCCACCCACGGCGCCGCCGTTGTGGTTTTGCAAGCGACAAGAGTGTACCTGTTCTAACGCCATGGCGAAAGTTTGAGCAAAGCATGCTAACTTTTCTTTTCTTCCTAACTGTTTACCTTCACAGGCATAACTGCCTGTTTTTGTAACTTAAGTGTTTTTAACATATGCATATTTGACAGTTTAAATGCAGTAAGACATGAAAGAGGACTTTAGTACTCACATGACGTGTGACAGCCGCTTTCTGTGTTTGTGCTTTGGATGTGTGTGCTCAGAAAACCTTATATCAAAAGTTTAAACTAATATGGTTTAAAACGCATGATTTCAGTGCGACAGACATGATAATCAAAACCAGACAGATGTTGTTTGGCAGAGTATCTGAGGTATGAGCTGTAAAGACAGTCCTATTCTGGAAAAGGGGGCGGGGAGCAGCAGCTTTTTGCATTTAAAGAGACATGCCTGAAAACAGTGTGTTTCTGCTTTCACTCAAAACAGGAATTTTTAAAAAACTGATGTAATAAATGGTCTGTGGGTTATTTTGAGCTGAGGCTTCACAGACACATTCTGGGGACACTTTAGACTTATATTACATATTGTAAAAAGGGGCATAATAGGTCTCCTTTAAATGCGCAAAATCTTTAAAATGATATGAATTCTGAATGGCTGTCTGTTTTATTGCTTATCAGCTGGACGAAAAACATTCTGAAAGACATTCCAACGATATAATTCCTCTGTGTTGTTTTCGTTATAGTTGTGATGTGGATATTCCTACTTTCACAGAATAATGTTAAAGTTAAATAAGAAATTTTAAAACTTTTTGTCTTTTTAACAACAGCTGTGCATAAAGGAATGCAGCAGGGTGGAATATTAAATACTGTCTGCACCGACAGCGCTGTGGCAGTACACTGACATATAGCGCCGTTGCATTACGGGCATCCCGAGTTCGAATCCTGGCTTGTGTACCTTTCCTGATCCCACCCCCCGCCTCTCTCTCCCACTTAACTTCCTGTCAGATACTTACTGTCCTATTCAAATCAAGACAAAAAAAAAATATTTATATATATTAAAAAAACATAGATATGTCCACTTCTAATTATTAGGGGAAGGGGGTGAAACTTCTCCTCAATCCACTTGTTAAGTCTGACGTCACACATGATTGTTTGCAGGTTTCCAAGTGCTCTATCACATCCCAAAAGCAAACAACTTACGGAGCTAGTATACACTCACTTTGTGCTGTAATACAACTGAAATATCATGCTTGTAACCTTACAAAGATTCATATTTTCTAAATTATTAAAATACTGGTGTCTAGGATGCTGTGAGCTCAAACAGTAGTGTACACCATGAATGTATAATAAATCTGTGCTTTAAATAAGCAGTGCTCATAAACAGCTGTTCAGATATTATTCTCACTTGAAACAGAGTGGAGGCTTGCTCCTAGAAACCCAGAAACAGTATTTGTTACATCACAGCTTAACAAGTGGATGTTTATAGTGGTTATGACTCTTTTTTTAGCTCACTTAAAAATGGTCAGAAAACTTTCAGGTATATCAAAAATATTTAATTTGTGTTCTCTAAAAGTACATTCAAGCTGCAGTTGTATTTTTCAGCACTAGGTGTCGTCCCATCTCTACTGTGAGTGATTTTGGCATGTACTGATGGAATTAAGTGGATTTTTGAGAGTACATTCAGATGCAGCTTTCTGCTTCTATTGTGTTTTGACACAGAGCAATTTGTGCCGGTCCATCAGACATTTTAACATCACATTTCTGTTTTTGGCGATATATCATCAACTATTTTCAAAAAATCAAATCTCAGCCTCACAATAAATTATGAAAGATTTGTTTTATTTTGCTAGTGTGTAAGAATATCTTTGTGTGTGTGTAAACAAGCAACAGTAAGTGCAAATACATGTGCAGTTAAACTTAAGCTGTTTGTGTAAGTATGCACGACACAGTGCATAATAAGATAACTGAAGTATTGAATACTCATCGCACGTCACCTCAGAAGCACACTATGCTGAGACAAATTGTAGTGTTATTAACTTGCTGCACAAAGCTGAGCTTCTCAGAAAGAAAACAGACTGCCGTGATGTTCATTTAACATCTTAAAAAGACACATTATTGCTTTAGTTTGACTGAAATCAAACTTTTAAAGTGCATGTCAGCTGTGAGAATGCGATTAGCTCTTTGCTGTTCATACAGCTGTTCTGTACTCTCTCCTTTTGTGATACAAAAATATACCACTCATCCCTGTGTCTCATCTGCTCACTGCTGTCAGTCCCTCTTCACTCTTCAGAAGAGTCTTGACAATACCACCGACTGAACAGAAAGAGAGAGAGCGAAGAACAAACCTGAATTGAATTTAGGAACGACTGTTCAGATGTTGCTAAGCAACCCAACATTCCTCAATGGAAGAGACCTCTCCCTTGTCTCGCTACTCTCTCTCTCTCTGCTCGTTTCTTCCTTCCTCCCCTGTCGCTTTCTCTCTGTCTCACTCTCTCACTTCCCACTTTGTCAGAGAAACTTGCCGTCCTCTTGAGAATGCTCATTTAATTTAGAAATATTACCCTGCCTCTGAAGCCTGTGAGACTCAGCTCAGGGTAGGGCATGACTACTGCTTCTTCAGCTTTCAAATATACACTACTGTATCTTCATAACGCTAAGGGGGGTTGAGTGCATCATGCTACAGTTGGGATCTCAGTGTGGGATCTATGCTTTTTACCCTTTTCCTCTAAAGTGACTTGGACATGAGAATATCCATATGCATGAGAGGACACATGTACCCTCAGCAACCACTGCAGAAAGATCATGTTTCATCGTATTCTCTCACTGACAGCACATATAAGAGCAGGCCTACAGCCATGTGTCTACAAAATGCCTGCAGTGGTTTAGACTCTTTGCCACATCCTCCCCATCATGTCCTATTACTGTCTGACCTTGTTTCATGTGGATTCTGTGGATTAATTTGAATGGGTTTGATTGGGTCTGAGCCAGTGCATGTTGCATACAACTGCCATAAATCATATTTATCAACTCTTCTGCCTACGGATGCATTCACATAGATTGAGATTTTTCTTTCTTTCTTTCTTTCTTTCTTTCTTTCTTTCTTTCTTTCTTTCTTTCTTTCTTTCTTTCTTTCTTTCTTTCTTTCTTTCTTTCTTTCTTTCTTTCTTTCTTTCTTTCTTTCTTTCTTTCTTTCTTTCGCTGTCTTCTTTTATTTTTACCCTTTCTCCCACTGCTGATCAGTATCTCCTGAGAGGAAAAATGTGGGCCAAGTTTTTCACAACACACAGCAGACTGTTACTGTGTGTACTGTTAGAAACTGTTCTGTTTTTTCTCCTCATCCCTCGTTCTAACTTCTCTTTTTGTGTCTTTCCTTATCACAGCAATTCCTCTGGGTCTCATCGTTGTCCCAGGAGACAGTGATTTGGAAACCTGCCGAGCTCACATCGAGAGACTACAGGAGGTAAAAAATGAGAGGGTGGGGTTCACAGATGGAGAGGGGTAAAAGTGAGAAATGAAGAGGATGGGAAAAGAGAGAGGAGGAGAGAGGTGTTAGGGTTTGATTAATGATGGGAACAGTCAGTCACAGTCAGAATATAATGAGGGAGAAGTTATACTGCACTACAGTACAGAACAGAACAGTTCTGCTCTGTGAATTATCCTGTAGGACACAGACAACACAACACAGTATCAAAATTGTTTATTATACAGTAGCAAAGAAAAATCGGCAACACACTTAAAGTTGAAGTCAAAAGTTTACATACACCTTGCAGAATCTGCAAAATGCTAATTATTTTACCAAAATAAAAGGGATCATAAAAATGCATGTTATTTTTTTTTTAGTACTGACCTGAATAAGATATTTTACATAAAAGATGTTTACAATACAGTCCACAAGAGAAAATAATAGTTTAATTTATTAAAATGACCCCGTTCAAAAGTTTACATACATTTGAATCTTAATACTGTGTTGTTACCTGAATGATCCACAGCTGTGTTTTTTTGTTTAGTGATAGTTGTTCACAAGTCCCTTGTTTGGGTTTAACAGTTAAACTGCCTGCTGTTCTTCAGAAAAATCCTTCAGGTTCCAAAAATTCTTTGGTTTTTCAGTATTTTTGTGTATTTGAACCCTTTTTAACAATGGCAGTATGGTTTTGAGATCCATCTTTTCACACTGAGGACAACTGAAGGACTCAGTACAGAAGGTTCAAACGCTCACTAATGCTACAAAAGGAAGTTGCCTTCAGTGTGAAAAGGTGGATCTCAAAATCAAACAGTCATTGTTGGAAAGGGTTCAAATATACAAAAATGCTGAAAAACCAAAGAATATGTGGGACCTGAAGAACAGCAGGCAGTTCACCAGTTTAACTAAGAATCAAGTGTATGTAAACTTTTGAATGGGGTCATTTTTATAAATTCATCTGTTTTCTCTTGTGGACTAAATGTAAATGCCTTTGTTGTGAATTATCTTTTTCAGGTTAGTTCTAAATAAAAAATAAAATGCATTTTGTATGATCCTCTTATTTTGGTAAAATAAATAACATTTTGCAAGGTGTAAGATTCTGCAAGGTGTATGTAAACTTTTGACCTCAGCTGTATTAACAGCAGTTAATGAAATGGGTATTATGAAATCAGTAAACAAATTCTGTCATCAGTTATTCACCCTCATGTCGATCCAAACCTGTATGACTTTTTCTTCTGTGGAACATAAAAGATGATGTTATGACAAAAATTGGTAATCAAGTTTTGGTGACAATTGACTTGCATTTAAAAAAAATAAATAAATAAAAATCTTACGTAATTCCACTAGGTAAGAAAGACAGTTTTAGAACAATATAAAGTGAGTAAATGATAGCAGAATTTTTAATTTTGCATTAAAGGGATAGTTTTGCATTAAAGGAGTTCACCCGAAAATGAAAATTTTTTCATTAATTACCTATCCTCATGTCTTTCCAAACCCTTAAGACCTTCGTTCATCTTCAGAACACAAATTAAGATATTTCTGATTAAATCTGAGAGCTTTCTGACCCTGCATAGACATCAACGCAACTACCAAGCCCAGAAATGTAGTAAGGACATGTGACAACCTTAATTTTGTGAAGGTATGGGAATGCTACATACCACTGTATTCGTGATGTCCTTACTACCTTTGATTTAATAAAAAATATTTTAATTTGTGTTCCAAAGATGAACCTTATTGTAAAATTTTGCCCAAATCAAACATTAAAATATGTTGTTAATACTATATTTCAGCAATATGCATAATTATTAAAATTACATATTAAATAAGAAAACTCTCATTTGAATTCCGATAATGCCATCCTATCTAGTCTCTAGACAGTAATTCACAGACAAAACAAATTGGGATGTGCAGAAACAATGTTTGTCGTTTAGCAAGTGAACCCATGTTCAGTCTTATGTAATAATGTATTTTTCCATGCCAGCATCCGCCCCATGTATATTGTTTCTGTGAAGTGGCATATGAAATACTGTAGTTTAATCAGACACACAGTCATTGACGTCAGCAACTAAAAATAAGGTGCAGTGTTTTATCATCCTTTTTTAAAAGTTATTCTAATAATTGACTGTTGTGACTCATTTTTTGGGTTAGGTGAACATTACTGTGTGCATTTGTTTTTTTCCCTAATGTTACTAACCACCATCTTATTGGTTCATGCCACCTCGTTCTGGCCTTATTTTAGTTCATACATTCCTGTCAACAAACAATATATACAAATATAACTTCACAATCAACTGAAAAACAAAATGATTTCCAAACTAGTCAGAGTCTTCGTTTAGGTATATGTACAGGTTTGATTTTGAAGGGAAATTCTCTCTCTCACACACTCACACACTGTGCAGCAGGTCATAATGAAACACCCTTGGCAGAAAGGTTGTGTGAGTGTTTCTAGGAGAATAAAGCGTTCTTGAAAAAGAAGGGTAGTCTCATTTACAAATTCACATGCTGTAGGGTCTTCTCCCAGAAACACTGTTGTCCCTCTGCTCCAATCTTATATGTATGTCTCTGAACTAGGGCTGCCCCCTAATAGTCGACTAACCATTAGTCCACAAGAAGAGGTTTGGTCGACCAAAATTTTATTAGTCACTTAGTCGCAGAAAAAAAAATCCACAGGATATGGCGAAGTCCGTGACCGACAGATTGCTTACCTATCATTCATTGACCTCAAATATGACTTATCATCTATATGTAAGTAACAGCAACTTTACATGGCCACCTAATCTAATGTTAAACTAGAAAAATGTGCGCTATTCAAGTTTCTGTGTGAAGTGTGGAAACTGAATAGTAGCGCGCTTGCTGCATGACAAATGCAGTCATTTTGCTCTTAAAATACTCCGTCATTTTTGGTCATACAGATAAAAGTAATGCATCTTTTGAATTTGCAAAGACTCTGTTTATTTGTGTGCACTCACAATAACAACGAAACATTGTGCTTTTATAAAACAATTAAAGTAAATAGGATGCACTTTCTGCCGTCTCAGTCTCTGTGAACTTGAGTGTGTCCAAGAAAAAAATGCAACCACAACCCTGTGTATAGACTACTTGTCTTATGGACATGAAAAAATATATAGAGAGAGAGCAAAATGTCTACTTTCAAGTGAACTAGTTCAAATGGAAAACAAATTCTCAGATTATATAATCCGTATGAAACATGCGTATAGACGCAACCACTACTGTGGAAATGATGAGTCCATGTCACCAACTTCATCTAGCTGAAAATGAAGAAAGCACTAGTTTATCAATAAATTATTACGTTAATGCAGCCACCTTACTGTTTTTCCCTGACGCATTCATAAACATTACTGCTTTGTGTGTGTTTAAGTGCTTATCAGGTTATGCAGGCAATTGATGGCTCTTTATTATGATTTAAATGGTTTATTAATAAATGTGTGATTAGTTGATTAATGCTCAAAATGAACGACTACTAGTCATCCAGAAAAATATTTAGTCAAGGGCAGCCCTAATCTGAATTGATGGGTTGTTCTGATGGGCTGTGTGTGTGTGTGTGTGTGTGTGTATCTAATGTAATGGGGTCTCCTGCAGGACTTTGTGTCGTGTCACCCATCTCTGCAGCGGCTGGTGCTCCAGGTGGGTGAGACACCTGCGAGAGGTGAGACAGGCACACCTGGAGCACTTTCAGGAACAAGACTGGAAATACAGCCCGGATTTTGATGGACATGCTTCCACAAACCCAAACTAGATAGACTTGAGCAGCACATCTGTGTACTCTAAAAGTAGGCTCGGAGGTTGTTTACCACAAGAGTGCATAAACCCCTAGAGAGATAAAATAAGCACGAGAGTTTGTTTTCAGATAGAGCTTAACATGATCCCTAAAGCAGAGTATTCTGCAATTCATCCTAAATCTCTCCCACATCATTCTCTGTGAGATTAGAGCACTCTAGCGCCTCCTAGACACTAGTCTGTTTGCAGACGTGAAGAGAGCCCTCGTTAGTACCGTATTCCCTAATGACAGATGTTATGGGTGAAACTTCAAATAAGCACAAATTACCGAAAGCGCTTACTAAGTTAAATCCAACTTGCTCAGAACCTCGCTCCCTGGATATTTCCCCTGGGTCCTAAGTGCTCCCGTGTGCTTTGTTTGGATGGATGCCTTGGATCACATTTTTGAGAATGGCAGCTTTCTTTATAGTGATGGTGCATGCAGGTGTTGTGTTCATTGTGTGCTGTGAGTGTAGTCTTTGTAGTGTGTAGTGTGTATTTGACTCTGTTGCATGACTTATATAGATCTTCAGATGGCAGTTTGGCTCTTTAGGGAAAGAATTGATGTGACAGAAAATAATGACAGGTCTGTGTGTGTGTGATGTAGATAGTGAACTTGTGCACTGTTCATATACTGTTCATTTGGTTTGAGTGCCATAAACTGACACTAATCTGAATTCTGTCAACCTTTCCTCTCTTTCCATCTCCTACACTATACTTTCTTCTCCTTTCATTCACAGGAAGGTGACGGGACCAAATCGAAGGCTTTGTCGTCTCAAAGGCTGTCACCAAAATGGTGCTTTCTAGACTGTGAGTATGCTTTTTACAGTAGTTTGGATGTTAGAATTCAGAGTCAGATCTGGGGTAGTGAACAGCAAATGTGCCATGGTGGCCCTCAAGGATGTGGGCTGGAGTTGTGTTTATCAGTGCACAAAGCTGTAGGTGTTTGCAGTGAATAAAATGGCAGAGAGTAAAGGTCAGAGATTCAAAACCATGAGTCAGACCCACAAAATATTCTCTTATCAGTGCCAGAATCAAAGCTAGGAACAGAGAAAGAGTCATAAATCTCCATACTAAAGAACAGAATCTACTCTGGCATTTCAGTGCTAATAAGGAGTGCCGAGATTATTATTGTCAGCGAGAGAGAATTACAGCCACAGGGAAAAAGGGAGGAGCTGTTTGCGTCATATTAACTGCATGTCTGGAATGATGAACTCTGTGAGTATGTGTGTTCCTGCGATCAGCGGGAATTTAAAGGTATAGTTCATACAAAAATGAAAATTTTATCTTTAATTATTCACTCTCATGTCGTTCCAAACCCGTAAGACCTTAAATAAGATATTTTTGATTAAATCTGAGAATTTTCGGACCCTGCATAGACAACAACGCAACTACCACATCCAAGACCCAGAAGGGTAGTAAGGACATTGTTAAAATAGTCTGTGGTTCAACCTTAATTTTATGAAGCTATGAGAATACTTTTTTATTCTCTTCCCTGTCAGTCTTCAATGCACATTCATGAGAGTATGACAACGCATCAAAGACACAGAAGAAAAGAAATTGTTGTATAAGTCATTATTTTTGTTTTCTTTCTGTTCAAAAATTATTCTCGTAGCTTCTGAACCACTAATGTCACATGGACTATTCAAGGCCTTTCTAGGCCTTGAACATGGTGGTTGCGTTGCTGTCTATGCTGTCATCAAAAATATCTTAATAAAAGGTCTTACGGGTTTGGAACAATATGAGGGTGAGTAATTAATGACAGAATTTTCATTTTTGATAGAATTTTTCCCTTTAGGTCATCACCTGGGCATGCATTCTGGGCATGACTTCTATTCCAATTTATGTATTCAGTAAGATTATTAAAATATACATTTTTTGCTTAATTGTTTGTTATTAAGAAAATACTAAATATTTTGAACTTTCTATTAATGAACAAATCCAGAAAAAAATTATCACAGTTTCCAAAAAAAATACTAAGCAGGAATTAACTGCTTTCTACATTTATCACAATCAAAAATGTTTCTTGAGGAACAACTCAGCATATTTGAATGATTTCTGAAAGATCACAGTAATACATTTTTTAAATATATTCAATATATTCATAGAAATAGAAATAGAAACCTGTTATGTTATAGTATTGTAATATTTCACAATATATACCTTTTTATTACTGTATTTTTGATCAAATGAATGCGACCTTGGTGAGCATATAAGACTTCTTTCAGAAACAATAATTTATACTAACCTCAAACTTTTGAACGGTAGTGTATTTATTTAATATCCTACAAGCCCATTTTTGGCATTATGCATGGCTTTATGTGAACAGCTTTTCAATTCTTATAGTAATCTCCTTTTTAATCAGTGTGAAGCTGTGAAGATGTGGATTAATGTCAGCTCAATGAAAAGTGGAGAATCGGACTACGTATGTCTTGATTAAAACGATTCAACAATGTGTTTACAACCTAGTAGTATCAATGCACATTTATATAGTGCCATGTAATGGCAACTAATTTAAAAAGACTGATAAGGGTGAAAAGTAATGGGTGCTTCAAGGAGTCGAGGCTTTCAGATTAACATATTTCATATGTAAACATTCCCTAATGCACTGAACTGTCAAGGAGCAAAGAGATAATTATACACATTATGTATTCTATGAGAATTGATAAATAAAAATAAATAGCTTTTCGCAAACAGGTGACACTTTTGTTGAGAGGTGCACTGAAGCACTGATGCGAGTTGCCTTGAAAGGGCCATCAGACTTTCCTTTGACAGCATCTCTAGATATGGGGAGTCAGTCATCATTATACACAGATCCTGTGTGACAGCTGAGTCACATTCACATAGATCGTAAACTGCTACACATCAAATGCGTGAAATAGTAGACCACAATCCCCTGTTCAATACTTGCATCTTTCCAACCTTTTTTCATCCTTTCATTCCAGTCCCTCCTTCCTCTCTTCCCACCGGCCCACTGCAAAACTCATCTCCTCATTTTAAGACTAAAAGGCTTCTGAGGGCTTTATTACCAGAGCAGAGAACTGCAGGATGAGTCAGAACTTTTTAGAGTGATTGTGGCAGCACTTCTGATCTCAGCTCAGTGTTATGAAGTTGCTGTCAAGTAATTACCAGTGCAAGAAGCGGGAAAGTCTGATCCGAGACCAGTGTTATACAGTTCTCATAGATAGTTCATGCCCCAGAGCAGATGTCACTAGAGTGTGAGGTATCAAATGCATTCATTACTTTTGCTGCAAAAGTCGTATTTACAGGTAAGAGGACAAGCTTGTGGGAGTTTGTGTGTGCATTTTCAGCACATGCATTCTCTTTGGGAGTAATTTGCTTCTAAGAGATGTGAGATCCATAGCGATCTCTCTTTTCCCGCTCATTAAGACAACATGAACAGTGTTTTGTCTGTGAGTGTCACACATCTCCACTAATCCATCAAGACCACTGGTCTAAGTGACTTCTTGTGGCAACCTCTGACTACATTTAGACTGAAGGCAAGTATGGCCCAAATCAGATTTTTTTTTTTTTTTTTCCTCACTTGTGACTCTTCCACTTGTGCCACTTCCGTATGTGATAGTATATCTGATACAAGTCAGATGATTTGCAATGCGACCCCAGTCTGAACAGTCATATTGGAATTCATGTTATTTTAAAGTCACTCGTGATCAACATTCGTCAGGATTCTGCGCTCATGGGAGTCACTTCAAAGATTTTACATATCCAAAGTTATCAGGACAGTTGCGAAAGGTTGTCAGTGGAAGTGTGTCAGAACTTATAAGTATTAAAGTCAGTGACAGCTCTGTATACAAGCAACGGGGTTTACACAGGTCTTTAAAAAAGGCTTAAAAAGTCTTACATAGTTTTTCTGTGAATTAAGGCCTTGAAAAGTTCTTAAATCAGAGCAGCAAGTCTTAAATTCATATGATTGTGGAATTCATTTTTGTGAGGGATTGTTTCCTCATGTGTTTAATTTTAAAGTGAAGCGAAAGCGTAATTTCTGTGCTACACGGCTTAGGTCGCTCAATATTCATTAAACAATTTATGGTAGATGGCGGTATGTGCTCCTTTATCTGCCAGTGACCCTAAAGAAGCAAATGCATTTTGCCAAGCAGATTTTAAACTGCTCTTTTCTGTCACATCTTTGTCTTTATTTTTCATATTGCCTGTGCATAATTTCACTAGCTTCTGCATCAGATCACACAATAAATAAACACATAATCACTCACTTTATGTGCTCTGTTTACTTCTGTATGACAGCGCGCTGCACAAGTGTTGCCAAGTCCACAGTTTTTCTACGGAATTGGGCTACTTTTTCACTGTTGCCGCAGCTTGTTTTTAAACTCAGTGGGTTGAAGTGACCCCACTAACCCCCACGGAAAGCGACTGGGCTAGTTTTGGACTAGTTTTAAGAAGCGACTGGGCAGTGTTTGTTCTGGAAACCTGGCAACCCTGTTAATATTGTTCTTTTGGGTATGCGGGTCAAGTCAGAACCATGATCTGTTCACACTGGAAATATGATATTGGCCATATTTAAAACAAACGTCAACAGAAAAAAAAAATCAGGGCTTGCAGTGTGAACATGCCTCTGATTCACTGACTATACAGTGTATTTAGGCTATAGTAATTATCAGAAGAAAACAGCAATAGACAAAAATATAGGCAAAAGTGAAAACAATGTGTACATGGGTTTGAGTGAGAAAAAGTAAAATGTCATATGAATTTATATGAATATATATATAATATATAATTATATTTATTATTTATTTAAATCTCCTGTTTAAAAATAGGAAAATAGATGCGCTATAGTTGTATATAATTAAATTTTAAATTGTATTGCGTACCTGTTGCTGCTACAATAATGACCTATTTCAATATTTCCGTGCATTTCATCTCTTTCTTCTTTTTATTCTTAACAACACACACTTGCTGTGATGGAGCAGTTATGAAATATTGTTTTTGCAAATACTTTCCAGCATTTCAGTAATAAATACTGTATGCATGCAAATTACAGTGAAGTGTAGCAGTTACTGCACAGTGTTCTGCAGTGGTCATTGAGGTTCTAAACAGTGAATTTTGAATCAATTTCTTCTTGTAAACTCGTGCACTTGTAAATTCGTACGGCAATTAAATTACCACACAGCCTTGGTGTTTGTCAAAAAACAGTAGATAATTCGGCCAGGGATTTTTACGGGAGTGGTGGGAGAAAAAACCCTAGATGTTTTGGAATCAGACAGCAATAAAATTATAGACTAGCCCCTGTAAATGTTGGAAATAGCTTACGTCTCCATGAGAAACAATTACTGTCCAAATAGGGATTCATACAGTTAAATTATATTTCTTTTAAAATGATAATTAAACATTGTTAATAAAATGTTGATTATTATGCTTTGATTAGTTTTGTTCTATGCCTGAGTACTGCAGGCATCTGCACTCAGAGAACTGTTGGAACGTGCATGACATGCATGATTTCTTTCATGTCTGCAGCACTGTTGAGTTACTGATTATGAGCAATAATTAACCCAAATTGGGTCAAATCAACCCAGCTTCCTTCCCCAATAGTCTCAATCAAGTGTTTGAGTTGAAAAAATAACCCAGGGTTTTATAGAGTGCACATGTTGAAACAATAATTTTGTGTAATTGGAAACCTGAACATTAGAACAAGAGAGATATTTTGTCATCTCTTTTGCTTGAACTTGCTCTTGAATGTCTGGTACCTAATCACAGGCCTGATTTGTGTTGTTTTTTTGTGTTTTGTGTTTGCAGCTACAACAGCTGATCGATTCTACAGGATTGATCGAGCTCAAGTGAGTCCTCAGTACAATACCTCTTAGAGTAATTCAAAGTACAATTGAGCAATTTTGAGTATCCACAAACAAATCGTTCACATTTGTCTGGTGTCTGTGTCATCCCTCAGGAGCATCTTAACTACGTGACTGAAATTTCTCAGGATGAGCTGTTCGTTTTGGATCCAGAGCTGGTTGTCACAGAGTCGGTCAGCACGTCGCCGGGTATGCCAGACCTGGTGGACTCCTCTGGTGATGCCCCATCTGACCCACATAAATTTGCCTTCCCATCATCCTCGTCTTCTCCGCCAAACTCACCGGGACCCAGGTGAGACACTGTAAACATACACAGACAAACTGTATTCAGTGCCGCAGTGTCAGCTAAACTGTGCCTGTGTCAGTATAACAATATTTTGATGAGTTATTTCATACAAACTTTAGTACAGAAGACATTTTCATTATTAGTGGCAGCTAATAACTCGGATGGCTGTTAGCTGACAGCAGCTACTGCTCTGTAACATCAGCCAACAGGGAGCAGTAGAGGATCGAGCCGCCTGGTGGCAGTGTGGTTCTCACAGCTCAGCTGCTTTGTACAAATGCTACATTAACACTTATTCTAATGTACCGATAACTGTATGTTTAGCATCCACCTAGGGTACCTTATAGTTGTTGCTTCTTAGATGCTTTTTATATAAACGTATATGTAGGCAGGTTCATACAGGAATGCCTATGCATGTTTGCATGTGCAAATGAGAATGTGATTGTGATTGTGTGTGTATAGCAGGATAATTGCGTGGTTCAGAATGAATAAAACAGAGCGTTTCCTGCAGTGCAGAGCTTGATCCGATTCTCTATTTATAGCCGCCTGAAAAAGTCATACAGCACCGCAGCCCCTGCTAATCTCCTCTGTGTGTGTGTGTGCGTGCGTGTGTGTTTGTGTTTGGAGGGGTAATAGAGCTCAAGACAGAGAAAGAGAATACAGACAGTAATTTAGCTTTTTTGCATTTCTGTTTTTCTGTCTTTGTGAATGTTTAAGGTTTAATTTTTAAATGATTAGATTAAATGAGTTGAAATTGTCAGAATATTTATCTAAGCTTCGTAAGCTTCATCATCACATCCTTTCTGTTTGGTAAGTGTAAAGGTCTGTAATTAGTGTGCATTTGTTTATTTTCTATTATTATATTATTTAACCTTAGATGAATGCTCTGCTGAAAAGACAAGAATGGATTTCTATTGCTGGTTAATGCCAATTAATTAATTTTGTGCTGGTAAAGGCTGTCAGCCAGCATGGTCATTCTAGTGAAGCCAATTGATCATGGAAATCTTATTAGTTAAGCTAGTTAAGAAGCCTGTAGAGGACACCTGCATGCTAGGATCCAATGATAGGGTCCAGCTTCCAAAACACAACATACGCTACTGTTTAAAAGTGTGGGGTCAGTAGGATTTTATGAAATTAATGCTTTTAAATGTTTATTTCTCCCTAGTTTATTTACTCACCCTTATGTTGAACACAAAAGAAAATATTTTGAAGAATTTTGGAGAACCAAACAGTTGCTGGTCCCCACTGACTTTCATAGTAGTGAAAGAAATACTATGGAAGTCCATGGGATCATCAACTGTTTGATTACCAGCGTTCTTCAAAATATATTCTTTTATGTTCATCATAAGAAAGAAACGCATATAGGTTTGGAACGACATGAGTAAATGACAAAATTTTCATTTTTGGGTGAACTATCCCTTTAAATTCAGTTGATCAGATACAGGAAATACATTTACAATCTTACAAAAGATATTTTTACTATTTAAAATAAATGCTGTTCTTTTGAATTTCCTATTCTTTAAAATTCAAAATTCAAAAGTTTACATCCCCCTTTCAGAATCCTTAAAAATAATTATTTGACCAAAATAAGAGGGTTTGTACAAAATGCATGTTATTGTTTATTTAGTACCGACCTGAATAAGGTATTTCACATATAGTCCACAAGAAAAAATAATAGTTGAATTTATACAAATGACCCAGTTCAAAAGTTTATATCCCCTTGGTTCTTAATACTGTCTTTTTACCTGAATGATCCACAGCTGTGATTCCTAGTGATAGTTGTTCATGAGTCCCTTGTTTGCCCTGCACAGTTAAACTGCCTGCTGTTCTTCAGAAAAATCCTTCAGGTCCCACAAATTCTTACGTTTTCCAACATCTTTGTGTATTTAAATCAACAATGACTTTGCTTTTGAGATTCATCTTTTCACATTGAGGACAACTGAGGGACTCATATACAACTATTACAGAAGATTCAAACACTCACTGATGCTTCAGAAGGAAACACGTTGCGTTAAGAGCTGGTTTGGCCTCAACTGTAAATAAAGAAAATCACAGTTTCCACAAACATTTTAAACTGTTTTCAACACTGATAAGAAATAAGAAATGTTTCTTAAGCACCAAATCAGCATATTATAATGATTTCTGAAGGCTCATGTAACAGTAAAAACTAATGTAGTAAATTACATTTTAAAATGAAAACAACTTTTCATATATCTAGCTCATATTTGTCAGGATAAGTTTAATAGGAAATTGATTGATCGGAATGGCTGAATAGTTAGATCTGTGTTGTTTGTGTCATTATCATTGTCCTCCCAGCGTTTTGAAGCAGTCTAATGTGTCTGGTTGAAACACAGACAAGCCGCTGCACTGGGCATAGCTCTTCTGATTATGTCATGATTGTATAACCCATCGGATAGGAGCTTTTGTTTATGGCCCTCAATGGAAAACATCGAGCGAACCCTCAGAGCACTTTCAGTCCTGATGCTGTTGTCGTGTGCTGTGATTGTGAGAAAACACTCAGCCTTTTGTCTTTAGGGGCTGTGGGAGCTTGAGATGTGCTGATATATCCTCTATCTCTCTGTATTTAAACTTCAGCATGTCTTTCTCTCACGTTATACTTACACTCCAGAGTTTGTGTCATTTATCATTGAAATACTACCTTTTCTGTCACCCTTTCTCTTGGGTTCAGTCTAAGCCGCTTGGGTTTTCCACATCAAAGCTGAAGTTTTCTTTAATCAGTCTTGTTTACTTCAATAATTGTGTGCTGTTTATTGAACTCTGTTGTGTTAGAAACACCACAAGCGTACAAAGCCACAAAATGTCGGCATTCAGTTTGGTTTCTGCTTCTATAATGATTTTTTTATATATATGTTTGTGTTTGTTTTTTTGTAGAATGTGTAAAAACAGCAGTATAAAAGATTTCAGATATCATTATGTCCATTCGCTTCGCTTTTTGTTGCAATAGCCTTGGATATTTTCTTTCTTGTCGATACATAAGTATAGTTTCTGCAGTCCTAATGACATGCTTGCGAAACAGCAGGAGTCTTTCAGAGTCTTGGAGAACTTTGGCTCACCTTCTTGTAATTGACAACAGTCCTTTTTCCACATCCTTTTTTACTTCCACTTTTTTGTCCTTTCGCATTGCATTTGCGCATTTCATCTTTTTATTTTACGTGTTTAATCAGAGGCACTTTTTGTTTCGGATGCGTTTTTTTTTGGCAACTTTTCTGCGCCTGATTTGTTGTTAGTCGCACAGGCTCGATCAGTCACACAGGCGTACGACTGCTGATGCGTTTGGCAGGCATTATTACATCCCTTAACTCCCTTGGGCATGAAATAACGATCTCTTGCCGAGGCAACATTGAACATGCTTTTGTTCAATTCCGAATCACACAGAATCGCTCATGAAAGGAATATTAAATTAATAAAAAGATGTAATTAGCCTTTGTGGTGTTCTCTTTGTGGTGTTAAGTGCTGAGTTTGCCAGGGTGAGCTGTGGGTGAACAAAGTGACAGGAAGCATTGTCTTTTTGAGTCTGTAGAAATGTTGGCTTTCTTTCTCTCTCTCTCTCTCTCTCTCTCTCTCTCTCTTGTCTTCGTAATGTTTTTCCACCGGTTATGCTTTTCCACCAAATGAGATCAGACTGCTACAGGGTGATACATGCGCTAGTCGAGATCAAAGGATAGTGTCTCTGTCTCTCTGTCTCCACCTTCATCTGTTCTTTTCCCTTTCTCTCACGTACTATTATTATATACTATAAACAGAAGCAGTATGCATCTAAACATATTTCTATATGTTTTAGGTTTTAGGTTATTCCTCATCTGTTAGATGTGCTTTTGTTAGCCAGACTGTAATATCTCAAAGACTTCCAACTTTAAAGAACAAGTGCACAAATCATTATGATTTGTTAGCAGCTGGACTGTGGTACATCACAGCCTTTGTTTTTTGTTGGCTGCAGATATAATGACTGGCCTGCTGTTTCAGTAACAGATATTCCTCTTGATAATGTCTGTGTGTGTCTCTCGCATTGTATTTTCAGGGTTGCAGAGCTCCAAAGGAAGCGAGTTTCCAGTGACAGTTCTGTGGCAGAAGCACTTGCACACAGTGACTCGCTCAGATCAGCCAAACCAGCTCTCAGCAGGTAAGAACTGCAGAGAGAACATTTATGATCCTCTAGAACACGTCTCTGAAACTTCAGCCACGTGGATCAAGCCTGCTGCCATACAGAAATTGTTTTATTTTTTTCTTATTCAGACTGAATGTTCTTGCGTGTTCTTTCTGATCTGCATTTGTATGGCCCTAAGCAGAATATTGAGTTCTGCGCTGCTATGCGAGATGCAGATCTGTGATTCTTGTGTAGTTCTGTCCTTTCTAGCAAATCTCTGTTATAGTAAACAAGAACTAACTCCTTTTGCATATCTCTTTTTGTGATGTTTTATATAAGTTGCATGGGTATATTTGTAGCAAAAGCCAACAATACATTGTATGGGTCAAAATGATCGTCGTTTTTTTTTTCTTTCTACACCAAAAATCATTAGGATATTACGTAAATATCATGTTTCTTGAAGATATTTTGTAAATTTCCTGCCATAAATATATCAAAACATAATTTTTGATTAGTAATATGCGTTGCTAAGAACTTCATTTGGACAACTTTAAAGGTAATTTTTTTTCAATATTTTTTTTTTTTTTTTTTTTTTTGCACTCTCAGATTCCAGATTTTGAAATAGTTGTATCTCTGGCCAAATATTGTGCTAATAAATAATGTGTTTATATCTGTTTTATAACATCACTCCCCTCTAAAATGTAAAAGATGTGTAAATGTGTTGAGTCTGTGTGCTTGAATCTCTGTTGGTTCATTTGCAACTTCAGCTGTGGCCACCAGGCATTTTTTGTGAAAAGTATGACATCTCATTTACTGTGCAGAAATGCATTTTGCATTTTCCTTGCACTCTATGTGTATGTGTGTATGTGTGTGTGTGTGTGTGTGTGTGTGTGTGTGTGTGTGAAAGAGAGAGTGTGTCCAAAGGGTTTTCATGAAGGTTTTTTAAGGATGCATTTAATAGTTTCCCATGAGCGTTTCATGAGTGCTGCATGAAAAGATTAAACCGTTTTCACATACATGCCATAATGCTTACAGTAAATTGAAGAAAATGCTGGAATGTTTAATTTATTATGTTTGCTTAGAATAAGTCTCTGTTCCTGCTTATATTGTTTAAAAATAGATTTAAAAATTATTTATATTACGGATGCACAATGTTGGATTTTTGCTGATATCAGATATCCCGATATTTTTTCAGCTCATTTTGGCTGATAGCCGATGCCAATATCGATATATTTCCTTTTGTTTGGAAACAACACCAAGTCTGTGTGGAAATGATAAGCAATTTATTTTTTATTTTGGTTAGTTCTTAACAAAAACTTTAGAATTAAACAAACAATAATGTTCTCTATTAGTCCGATAATATAATTCTCTAATCCCCCCAATCCCTAATTTATATCTGTGATGGAGATTTAGTTTGTAAGGCAGACGTCTCCAGAGCTGATTTGTTTTTGACATAATTTAATTTAATTTTATGTTTGATTGGTAAGTATCTGGCAGGACAGAAAGACATTTGGCTCCTGCTTCTTGTGATGATGTGTGTATCTGCATATGTGACCAGGATAAGATTTCCTTAGATGCCCGTTGTTATCCCAGACCTCATAATGGCATACAGCAACCGACCACTGGAAACAGGCCAAGAGATGAAAATGCAAAAAGCTGCTGGCCGTGAACAGTTAGGTTTTACTGCACAGAAGACATAAGGGATATCACTGCCTGACTGCTTTCTAGTCAGAAAGCACAATCACAAATCTCCCTCTTGTGTGAAATCAGCTCTGTAAAGCACAGAGGCCGTCCTGGGCTTACACACTCCTTTGTGCTCCTAAATGATGGGCTCTTTGGGTCCTATTAAGTTTCTCCTAGGGTCAGTGATATCTCAGTAAAGGAAACTCCAATGTCTGTCTGTCTGTGGTACATTATATAACATTTGTGCTGGCCATGAATTGATATGCTCCAGTGGTGTCCAGGCCACGACCCTGCCTGAGGGGAGGAATATCTGGCCAGACCAGAAATAATAGAACCACCCCTGTTTGTAGTGGTGAAATGTGTCTGCATTACATCACATGGCTGTTGTTTTTTGAGTCTCTAAAATGCCACACCAACTCAATCCACAGTCCTTTTAATTTTATTGCCCTATGGTATTTTTTTACTGCCATATACATTTGAGGTCAAAAGTTTACATCACAAACTTTCAGAATCTGCAAAATGTTAATTATTTCACCAAAATAAGAGGGATCATACAAAATGCGTGTTATTATATGTGACCCTGGACCACAAAACCAGTCTTAAGTCGCTGGGGTATATTTGTAGCAATAGCCAAAAATACATTGAATGGGTCAAAATGATTGATTTTTGTTTTATGCCAAAAATCGTTAGGATATTAAATAAAGATCATGTTCCATGAATAAAATTCCTACTGTAAATATATCAAAACTTAAGTTTTTGATTAGTAATGTGCATTGTTAAGAACTTTCTTTGGACAACTTTAAAGGTGATTTTCTCAGTATTTGGATTTTTTTTGCACCCTCAGATTCCAGATATTCAAATAGTTGCATCTCTGCCAAATATTGTTCTATTATAGCAAACCATACATTAATGGAAAGCTTATTTATTCAGCTTTCAAGTGATGTATAAATCTTAATTTGGAAAAATTTACCCTTATGACTGGTTTTGTGTACCAGGGTCACATATAGTACTGACCTGAATAAGATATTTCACATAAAATATGTTTACATATAGTCCACAAGAGAGAATAATAGTTCATTTTTTATAAAAATGACCCTGTTCAAAAGTTTACATACCCTTGATTCTTGATGCTGTGTTGCTACCTGAATGATCTACAGCTGGTTTTTTTTTTTTTGTTTAGTGATAGTTGTTCATGAGTCCCTTGTTTGTCCTGAACCGTTAAACTGTCTGCTGTTCTTCAGAAAAATCCTTCAGGTCCCACAAATTCTGTAGTTTTCCAGCATTTTTGTGTATTTGAACCCTTTCCAACAATTACTGTATGATTTTTAGATCCATCTCTTTAGGACTCATATGCAACAATTACAGAAAGTTCAAACACTCACTGATGCTTCAGAAGAAAAAACATGCATTAAGAGCCATTTTTTAACCAAATGGCGATGTGTAAATTTTTCTTATTTTGCCTAAATATCATATTTTTTGATTACTGCTCTTCAGAGGCTACAGAAGATACTTACACGTTTTACCCCCCCAACCCGGCTCTTAATGCATCATTTTTCCTTCTGAACCTTCTGTAATAGTTTCATATGAGTTCCTCAGTTGTCCTCAGTGTGAAAAGATGGATCTCAAAATCATACAGTCATTGTTGGAAAGGGTTCATATACACAAAAATGCTGAAAAACCAAAGAAATTTGTTGGACCTGATGGATTTTTCTGAAGAGCAGCAAGCAGTTTAACTGTTCAGGACAAACAAGGGGCTCAGGAATAACTATCACTAGACAAAAAAAAAAACAGCTGTGGATCTTTCAGGTAACAGCTTTTGAACCGGGTTTTTTTTTATAAATTCAACTATTATTTTCTCTTGCGGACTATATCTAAACGTCTTTTATGTGAAGTATCTTATTCAGGTCAGTACTAAATAAACAATAACATGCATTTTGTATGATCCCTCTTATTTTGGTAAAATAATTAAGATTTTGCAGATTCTGAAAGGGGGATGTAAACTTTTGACTTCAACTGTAAGCATCAGTTTTTCTTTTGGGTAATGAAAATGTTGTTTGTACTGTATCACTGTTATGTCAAAGATTATTGTTTATGGTCATGTCTTTATCATTTCTGTCTTACATTTCTGTTCATTTTTTTGCTCGTTTTTTGGTTTAATTTTTTTGTTTGTTGTTGTTTTAAAGGGTGGGGGGTGTTCATCGGTCAAATACAACAGCAGCAGATTTCAAACCTACCAGCAGGTGAGACAAAGCTTTACAGACTATGTTTCTGTATTCGTCCCCTCTCTGTACCCTTTTAAATGCATCTTCTCAGAGCTGCTATAGATGTTAGTGTTGAAAGTGTTCAAAGAGCGGCTCTACTCTTTTAATCCCAGTGGGAATAGTTACTGGCGGCCAGTGGCTTTTCTTAACGTGGGCTATGAGTGTCATTGCTGCAATGAGGAAATGAACTCCAGCACAGCGGGACCACACCATTTCTGCTGCTTATTATTATTTTTACCAGCCTGTTCTGTTCCTTATTAGGCCCAGCTGTCTCTGTTCTGTTGACACGACTTTGGAGGAGAGATGCACACACATGAACAAGTACACATAAACAAGCAAAAGTTCTGCAAAGTAAAGTACAATCAGAGCAGTAATTTACCCTGTTCTGGCCTAATCTAGTCTGTGCTGGTCCAGTGTAGTCACTCCTAGTCTGGTTTGTTCGTGTCTTGTCTTGTCTGGCATTCTCCAGTGGGATGTCTGTCATCCTATTCTGTAACTGCTGTTTACTTAAAGACTATGGGCCGGTTCACACAGAATGCATTTTTATGTTCCACTTCACTGGTTTTTGCTTTTCTATGTAAACAGCTGCTACACAGACATCTTTGACAATTGCGGTATGTCTCACTGCTTTTTCAGCGTCTCGCGCATAAGCTCCCCATTTTTAAGATACTGTTTAAGGTTAAAAGAAGTTCAACTTTCAAAACCACATCTTAAGACTTAACCTTTCTTTCATTCATCAGTGCTGCAGCTCTGCAGTCACATACTATATCTTGCATTTTAAAAGCAAAAACTGTATTCTTTTGTGAACGGCCCCTCTTAATGGTAATCCCATGTATATTAAGACTTGTATGGCTTAATATAGTGTAAATAATGTCTCTTACTGAAATCTGTGGTAGAAAACCCATGAAAGATTTACATTATGTAAAAACCCACTTCGTTTTATACATATTTTGGGCGCCATTATTTAATCTGTACCGAATTTCCATACCTGAGAACGCATCTGATCGTGTACGTTACAGAGAGATAAAGACCCGGTGATGTGATGTCACCCCTGCAACTCGTTCAAACACAGGGCAAAGAGTTCATTCATAAAAATGGAATTACTCTATAGTGCAGAATGCCACAGAATTCATACATTTTTGGATGAATAAATCAAAATTAGGTCTGTCACTTCATTCGAATCACGATATAGACTAGTGTCTGTGAATATTAAAACACAACAAGTTTAAATATGAATCCATTTAAATATTAATCCTGTATGTTCCGCTTGCCTCTGTATAAATGAATGGTGGAGACGCAGTTTTGTTTACATCACAGAACAGCAGCAGAAGTCCAATTTAATTTATTAAGTGAAGTGAGAAGAGTGAGTTTAATGGAAGTTCTAAGAGTTTGACGTTGTATTTTGTTGTTGCTTGAATTGGATCGATGGTGAATTGCTGATAATTTGAAAGTGAAACTAAAATGTGCACTTTTACAAGGTATTTAAAAGAGAAGGAAAGTGAGGAAAAGAGGGAAAACTCAAATGAACAAATCAGTTTTGGCCTTATTTTTTCACTGAAATAAATGTTTTTGTTGTTACACAGAGAGTATAGCTTTGGTCTGCTAAAATCATCAAAGGCATCAGGGCTAAAGTAGAGAAAACAAAGACGCAGGTATTCAGGAAGTTTTATTTATCCACAGGTATCTTCCTATTCTTTTCTCCTTGTCTTATTGCTAGGAGAGCAGTGAAGACTTGCATCGCTTCTCTTGTTGCCCTTCGGCTGAAACCAAAAGTCCAAAATATGTATGAAACAGAGACATAATTTACATTATATGAACCCAATATACAAGTCTTAATTCCCGGGGTTTCCTTTAAAGGGATACTTTAAAAGGGACACTCTAAAATGAAAATCCTGTGATCATTTACCCATCCTCTTGTCTTTCCAACCCTATATGACTTCTTTTGTTGAACATCAAATAAATATATATTTGAGCAGTGTCTTAGTTCATACAATATCAGTAAGTTGTTGTATGATGTTATTTTGAACAACGCTAAAAAGTCATATATGTTTGGAATGACAGAGTGAGTAAATGATAAAAGAATTCTCATTTTTTTTTAGTGAACTGTCCCTTTAAGGAATGTCTTCAATCTGGTATAGACAAGCACAAAGACAGCTTGTTAAAACTGTGACGGCCTGTAAACCCAATCTCTTCTTTAACGGCACTATCTCTTCCAGTGCCCATATTCTACAGCTCATCAATACCTCAGATCAGCTTAGCATGCTTGAAAGTTTGATTAAACCAACAGCTTGTGCTCTCTCTCTCTTTCTCTCCCTCTCTGTATCTCTGTCTACCAGAGAAATTGATTAGGTTTCTGCTCTTGTTGGTTTAATTTTGAATAGAAGCCGTAATTAATTGATGCATGTTTTATGTTGTTTTTCCTGTCATACATAAATGAGGGATTTGTATTTTCCTCTGTAATGGAATTATAGCCGGGCCCATGAGTAACTCTCATTCTGAGACAGATTTACATCTGAACACTGATACTCCAAGCAAATAACAGCAGGAGGAAGCAGGAGCGTGAGTGAGAGATTAGCCCCTTGTTTCCTGTGCAGTCTGAGCGAACCGTCTTTAATGTGGTGTCTGCAAATGGTAAATTGGAAGGCGCATAATAAAGGTTACATTGATGAGGAGAAGCAAACAAGGAAAGATACGCAAGAGCAGCGAGGGCAGTTTAATGACGCATTGCAGCTTTCATTACCAAGCTGAGATCCCGTTCATGCCAAAGCCTGATTTGTCCCTAGTGAGCTGAACTTTGACCCTTAAAACCTTCCTACATTGAAGTATATTGAAGTTTGCTCTAATGGTATTGTATTCACAGCACGGACCATCAAGCGCCCTCATTAAGACTTGCTTTTGTTTAACGAAAAGACCTCTGCTCATAAATCTCACTAGTGATTAGAGGGAGAACATTCCAGTCCACAATCAATAATAAAACTAGCTTGCAAATGCGATTTGTCGTGTACTGGTAAGAGATGGTGATCTGGCTGAGTAAACGCCAGGCCAGTCTAGATTCAGATTGCTGTTTCTCTCTAAAGCTAATAAGGGGTTTCTGGACTCATATCAAATAATTGGCTTGATGTCACATTTCTACCCTTTCTGTAAATGTGGTAAATTACTAGCAATTACAGCTAGCAAAAACTCAATAACCCCATTATAGCTGCCGTGAGCTATTTTGCGGTGTTGAGAATGTGTGTTAGGGTGTCTTTTTGAGAGTGTGTTGTGAAAGCAGGCTGAGGAACGTCAGTAATTGCAGCTGCCGTCTGGGTTACATACCAAGGAATGGTTCAGACATGTTGAAACACTGGATGATCATTTAGGCTGGGGGAATAAACCGCTAGCCAGCTTTTCCTCTGGGACATGATGGTTAGACAGATACATTTGCACTGATTCCAGTCACATACATCAAGCTCACATAATACACAGATTTGAGTGACATCATCGCATCTTCCCTAATGCGAGTCCCAACTCAGCTGTACACCTTTTTTTTGTCTGAAGAGGTTGTCTCAGCAAAATGGATTTGGCTGAAAATAAATGTGGATGCAATGTGAATCAGTTTTAAGTGGTTAAGTTGTGTTTTTCTCAACTGTAGTGCTGCTGTGAACTTTCAGTCACACAGGAAAAGATTGCCTTCTCTGTACATTCCCCACGGCTGACCTGAGATCAGTGTATTTGAACGTCATTTGTCATGATAGAGCTATATGAAAAGATAAATGATGATTGATAGAGATGGTTTTTGATAGCTGAGAGTCACAATTTGTGGTTTCAGGGATCTGAGATCCACTTACCTGAGCAAATTTCACTGCCTGGAGGCTAAACCTCAGCTGCAAGGCTAGAGGGGACATGCAGACATTACAGTAAAGGTGTGTGTGTGTTAGGAAGACATGTTAGAGACCAGATTTATGAGCCTATGAACTGCTTTTAATTACGGGACACACTCAGATTCCTTAGCAAGGGTAACACTCTTTCTCTCTCTCTCTCTCTCTCACACACACACACACGCACACAATCACTCATAGGCATATCACAATGAAAACAGTGTGTTATGGCTTTGACTTAAGTGTTCGTGAACTCCTTCACCTTTCCCTCCATCTTTTTCTGTCTCACTCAATTTGAGGGTGTGTTTGAAGTGAAACAGGTTTATTGTTTTACAATTGACTGTGATCTGACCTCTCTTGACCTCTGACCCTACTATGATATACAAAAGATCTGCATTACAGTCAACTCTTATTCGACAAGCTGTAGGAAACAGTTACATATTTCCTTGCGGTGTGTTTCTGGTGATGACACCATCTCAGAACCACATTGCTTTTAGCAAAATTCAAGATCCAAAGCCCTGTGCGGCACACGTCTTTATTTCTTAATGTCCCAGCCTTCTTAGTGTGGGGTGGGGAGCACTTTGATCAAATATTCTTTTAGGTGAGAGCGCACAGGAGATGCTCCAGTCAGGGGAAGAGACAGAGAGGAGGTGTAGTGTCAACGATGGCATCGTCATTAGGTGTGTTCGACTTTGGATGTGCCTGCCTTACCGATCAGCGAGGTTTTTGAGGGAGGAGTTGAAAAAGTTATCAAAACGGACACTTTAACTTCTCGTAGTGACGTTCGCACAGTGTTTGTGTACGTTGTCACAGACAGAGTGGATTAGATGTAATACATCTCAGATAAACAGACTTTTGAATTTTATGTGTAGCTACCAGAAACACAGTTCATTGAATTCAGAGGTAACGAGTTCACATACACCTTGCAGAATCTGCAAGTACTGACCTGAATAAGATATTTCACATAAAAGACATTTACATATAGCAAAATAATAGTTGAATTTATAAAAATGACGATTAAAAGTTTACATACGCTTGATTCTTAATACTGTGTTTTTACCTTAATGATCCACAGCTGTTTTTTTTTTTTTTTGTGACAGTTGTCCCTTGTTCATCCTGAACAGTTCTTTAGAAAAATCATTCAGCTCCCACAAATTCATTGATTTTTTTTTTTTTTTTTTTTTTTTTTTTTTGTGTGTGTGTGTGTGTGTGTGTGTGTGTGTGTGTGTATTTGAACCCTTTCCAATAATTACTGTGTGATTGTGAGATCCATCTTTTCACACTGAGGACAACTGAGGGACTCATATTCAACAATTACAGAAGGTTCAAACGCTCACTGATGCTTCAAAAGGAAACATGATGCATTAGAAGCCATAGAAGCCACGGTGTAAACTTTTGAAAAGAATGACAGTATTTACATTTTATTATTTTGCCTAAATATATATATTTTTTTATTTAGTACTGCCCTTCAGAAGCTACAGAAGATTTACCCTGATCTTTAAATTCAACGTTTTCACCTCCGGCTCTTAATGCATTGTGTTTCCTTCTGGAACATCAGTGAGCATTTGAACCTTCTGTAAAAGTTGCATTTGAGTCTTTCAGTTGTCCTCAGTGTGAAAAGATGGATCTCAAAACCATATAGTCATTGTTGGAAAGGGTTCAAATACACAAAAGTGCAGAAAAACCAAAGAATTTGTGGGACCTGAAGGGTTTTTCTGAAGAACAGCAGACAGTTCAACTGTTCAGGACAAACAAGGGACTCATGAACAACTATCACTAAACAAATAACACAGCTGTGGATCATTCAGATAACAACACGGTATTGAGAATCAAACGCATGTAAACTTTCGAACAGGGTCATTTTTATAAATTCAACTTTTATTTTCTCTTGTAGACTATATGTAAATGTCTTTTATGTGAAATATCTTATTCAGATAAGTACTAAATAAAAAAATAAACATGCATTTTGTATGATCCCTCTTATTTTGGTAAATGAATTAACGTTTCCCAGATTCTGCAAGGTGTATGCAAACTTTTGACTTCAACTGTAAGCTGTATTATTTATCCATTTTATTTTGAACAGTATGACATTAAGATTATATGAAAAGAGTTTTTACTGTTATAAAAACACTGATTTGTGAGCATTAGTAGAACTGAGGGTGTCAGAATAAACATGAAATGCACACCATCGGTGAGTCTGACCAATCGTGAAATGGCTCTTATCATTAGAGCTTGTGCAGCCACTCTAGAAAATTATGCTGGCTTATCTAGCCAACTGCTCTCGACTCGCTCTTGTGATACTTTGATGGTCAAAACAAAATTTCTAACCGATATGCCGTGCTCAAAACTCATGCTCATGTTCTGTGCAGTGCCATGTGAAGTCAAACAGACCTCATGTCATACAGATAGCATTGCTAATTTGAGTTCTCTTAATTCATCTCTTGCAGATATTATGAAGCTCACTTCTTTTATTCTTTTGTTCAGTAAATCTCTGAGATATTGAATGTTGAGTGGGGGTTAAAAGAGTGCATGCATGTGCATTGTAGCCATTCTTTAGAAAAATCTAAACAGCTTTATCAGGAAAAACATTAGGAGATAATTCAGTGGCTTCACAGTGTGTGCATCAAGAATTTCAGATACCTGCTGTGAAGAAGTCCCCTAAAATATTTGTGTCAGTTGATTTGAAGTGTATCATTCACACAGATGTTTTTGTTTCTCTCACAGGTTTGAGAAGAGCGACCTGAACAATGCAAACTCTGGTAAGAAGTTTAAGTGTTTCTTCAGTGAATGAACATCAAGTGAACTTTACCCAGTGTTGCTTTGGATAAAAAGTTCTAATTCTAAACGAATATATGGAAATGGCACAACAGTGAAGGCTGAAGTCTTTCCTTGTAAGAACAAGTTAAGTTGTACAGGTCCCTGCGAGAAGCAAATTGGGACCGCTGCGTGTAGTAGAGCAGCTCTTGCTCAGTGAATCATTTCTGACTTTCATTACGTGTAAGTTGAGCGTAAACGCTCCTTGGTCTTGGTTCTTGTTCCTTTTTTAATGAGCTGCTGCCTGTCAGGAGAGGGCATGTGCCAAGGCTGTGGTGTTTTCCGCTCTCTTGGCATTGGTAGGGGCAGGAAGAGAGAGAGCGGAGGAAAGGGCTGTCTCACAGTCTGTGAGGTGCAGCGAGGCAGAGCAGGTTATCATCACTCACATTGATCCACATTAGAATTCAGCGCTAGCTCCAAAGCTTCCTGGCTCGAGCTGAGGAGGAACGCATTTCCAAAACCTGATTTGGCTCTGTGCACGCTTTCTCTAGACAGGAAAAAAGACTCTTCAATTCCATAAAGCGGCCGAGTTTTGAGAGCTGGATTGGAGCGGGCATATCTTTAGACACAGGCGTAGATTTAGCTTTACAGCGCGTGTTAGCCCGACATCCCAGCTGGGTGTTTTCATATTTTACCTCTCGAGGTTTGTAAAGCAACACACAAGATTGCTGGATTAGGAAGGCAAATCTACAAAGGGCATTGCAAAGCTTTGAACACAGATTTAGCATATTGAGACTGAACCCTCAGAGCCAGCATCAGCTAATGTGATTAACACCCGTAATTAAAATCGTATTTTTACTCCCGTTTTAACTGTCTGCTCCCAAAGCATTAAATAAACAGAACATCTTCTTGTGTAACTCTGAATAACTTAATATTGAACAAATATGCATAAGCGATTCATGCATGCAGGCAGTTTTTGAATAATAATACCTTTAAGTAATTTGGGAGTCGTCAATCGTCATGAGGAAACTACAACACCAGTATTTGCACATCTGGTATCACAGCTTTACAAATCTTTTACTAGTAACACATTTGTTTTTTTGCTGATGCCATACAGTTTCATACATATGGTCTCATTTCATCTTTTGAAATTTATTTTCATCTTCTCACAAATTCATCTTCCAAACAGTGTTTTTGCCTTAGCCTGAATCACTACAGTAAGCCTATAAAAATAATGTATATTTTAGATCTGTCAGGTCAGATTTAGTGGGAAACTGCATTCTTCTATCATTTGTCTGTGTGTTTATGTAGTAAAGGAAAGAAGGTCAGGTTACTACTGTATGCAGTGGAAAGTGTCATAGCAGGTTGCAGCTACCATCGAACTAAAAATGAATTCCAAGTGAAAGGAAAAGCACCAGTGCCTGTAATAAAAACTCAACTTTTTCTTGGCTTTTCAAAAATCTTTCAAAAATGCTTAGACTCATATTTATTAGGTTCATAAAAGAATGTCAATCTCTAAACCAGTTACTACTTTGGTCTGTTTGCCTATAACTAGAACTAGAAATTTTGATGTCTTATGACAAACTTTTGTAACAATTTTTTTTTTAAAAAATGAGTCAAAACAACTGTACTTTCTCTTAATTTTTTTTCTTAGACATCTGTCTTAATTTCATTATTTATTTATTTATTTATTTATTTATTTATTTATTAGAGTTTTGATGATGTTGGTTACGTTCACATATATGGTGCTTATGTATTAATTCATCTGTGCGTTATAGTAAAGCAGAACTCAAGATCACCAAAAAATGGTCCTCCACAAGTAACAAATTACAGTTTTATTCAAAAGTTTGGGAACTCTTTGCAGAATCTGTGAAAATGTGAATCAAAAAAAAAAAATTTGCTGAAATTATTAAAATTACCACCTGCAAAAGTTAATACTGTGTGTGGTTACCTAGATGATCTACGACTGTTTTTTTTGTTGTTGTTGTTGTTGTTGTTGTTTTGTCCACTCAACAAGTCCATTGTTTGTTTTGAACAGTTAAACTGAGCACTGTTCTTCAGACAAATCCTCCAGGTCCTGCAGATTCTTGTTTTCCAGCATCTTTTGCATATTTGAACCCTTTCCAGCAGATTTTGAGATCCATCTTTTCTCACAGAGAACAATTAAAGCACTCAAACACAACTATTAAAAAACATTCACTGATGCTCCAGAAGGAAACACGATGCATTACCAGCCAGGGGGTGAAAACATTTGAACAGGATGTCCAAATTTTTCTTATTTTGTTGAAATATATATATATATTTTTTCCATTTAGTACTGCCCTTTGGAAGCAACAGAAGATATTTGCATGTTTCCCAGAATACAAATTAAGTACAATTTAACTTGATCATCAAATTCAAAATGTTTTCACCCCCCAGCTCTTAATACATCATGTTTCCTTCTGGAGCATCAGTGAATGTTTGAACTTTTTTTAATTGTTGTGTTTGAGTCCCTCAGTTGTCGTCAGTGTGATAAGATGTATCTCGAAATCATACAGTCACTGCTGGAAAACTGCTCAAATACGCAAAAGAATCTGCAGGTTCTGGAGGATTTTTCTTAGGAATAGTGCTCAGTTTAACTGTTCAGAACAATCAAGGGACTCATGAACAACCATCACAAGACAAAGCAGGGGGTTATTTTAATAATTTCAGCTATTGTTTTGTCTTGTGGCCTATATGTAAGCATCTTTTATGTAAAATATCTTACTTATATCTCTCTTATTTTGTTAAAATGATTCACATTTTCACAGATTCTGCAAGGGGTTCCCAAACTTTTGCATAAAACTGTATGCTTCAACCAGAGTCAAAAGTTACATAGTATAGCTTTAATTGCAAGCAAGTAAAATTATTAAAATAAGATCAGGATTAATTAAAATTACCCAGCTACCAAAAACTACCAAAATTATACTTCAGTCTCAATTAACTATTTTATTTTATGCTGGTGACGTGCTGTTTTGGTCACATTTCATCTTGGTAAACTCAGTCTTTGCCTAAATTACACTTGAGTAATCATATCAAAATAAGTTTAAGATCAATTAAGTTATGAAAACAGCAAAAAAAGAAAGAAATTATGTTTCAGTATCCATTAACTCTGTTTTTGATGCTGATGACAAAGGTTTTCACACATCTAGTCATTTAATCTTGGTAAACAGTCTTTGCTTTGCAAAATAAGTTCAAGATCACTTGACACACTATAAAAAAAGAAAAAAAGAAAAAATACCCTTGATTCTCCATTAACAGAGTACTCTTGTTTATTTAACAGTGTCAGCAGACAATCTAATTGAATGTGTGAAGAAGAAAGACCATCAGAAGGTAAGATCATTTGAATATATTAAAGGAGTAGTTCATTTCCAGAACAAAAATGTACATATAGTGTACTCACCCCCTTGTCATCCAAGATGTTCATGTCTGTCTTTCTTCATTCGTAAAGAAATTGTTTTTTGAGGAAAACACTTCAGGATTATTTTTGTACAATGGACTTCTATGGTGCCCCCCGAGTTTGAACTTCCAAAATGTAGTTTAAATGCAGCTTCAAAAAGCTCTAAGCCCCTTCTTCCTTGGCTGGGATCGCTTAGAGCCCTTTGAAGCTGCATTTAAACTGTGTTTTGGAAGTTCAAACTCAGAGGCACCATAGAAGTCCACTATATGGAGAAAAATCCTGAAATGTTTTCCTCAAAAAAACACAATTTCTTTATAAATATTGAACATCTTGGATGACAAGGGGGTGAGTACATTATCTGTACATTTTTGTTCTGGAAATGTACTACTCCTTCAAGTACACGCTATATACAACAACCTTCATTTTTTGCCTTCTAGGCTTCTCCGATGTTGACTTTTGACAGTTTTTTTTTTTTTTTTTTTTTTTTTTTTTTTCCCTAACAAAATTGTTTGCAATACACCGATTATTTGAGTAGGTAGTTTGGATGTTGTGTTTTACAGTGATTTAATATGCAAGAGAGCGATCCGTGTGCTTTTAGTTAAATGTTCACTTGGCCTAAAGGATATTCTGTCGTCTCTAACGCAGGACTGACCTCACCATTAAATGTCAAGTATCTTGCAGAGCGGAGGCGGAACCAGATAAATGATCCTGCATATTCTCTTGACCTTTCACTCGTTCTTGGTTTCTATGGTGACCAAACAGACTTTCTCCAGAATGATAATCTCTCTTACCCAGCCCAAAACCTGTTCCCACTCGTAATGCCTCAGTACAGAGAGATATATAATTTCAGATATATCAATGTTTGGCAGGTTGCAGTGGGCAGTGATGTGCATTACACCGCATCCTTTATCTGCCCCAGTTAGCATCTCACCACCCTTACAGCTGGACCATACAACCAAACATGGTCAACTCTGACATTTAAACTCGCATGAAATATGCAGAACTACATACAGACTCTCAGACACTCAGGTGTGTCTGTAATTACCAGGTTGTGGAGTGCAGAGAGTGCACTGTTTAGTGTGTAGATGGTGTCTTCTCAGTCCTCCCAGGGCATTCATCTCCTCCAAATGAGACTGAAAACTGGTGAATAAAAAACCTCTGATGATACTAATCTTTCTAGACTTACTGGACTGGTGATAATACCAGTATTTTATGCCCAAACTCTCTCTGGTGTATAAAAGAGTGCTGGCAAGTTTCTGACAGATTTTTGGGCTTTATCGCATGGAAGGGTCCTTTGAACCTATTGAGACGGTCACTGGCATGTTTGCTATCAGCCTCCAGCCAAACTTGTTCTTTTCTCCTTAAGCACATCTGAGTCCAATCACCAGGTTCTGTTTGAATAACCATGTGGAAACCAGTACTTTTTTTGGCACTTCGCAGTAATTAATAACACTCAGAGACCATGTGGCTTCCCGTAATGATTCTCTCTTTGGTTTTCTGTTGTTTGGGATGTTTTTCTCAGTGTTTGTTTGTATGACTGGCAGCTTTTTCTCTGCAGTTGAAGGAGCTGCATAAGAAGGGGGCAGACCTGTGTGTGCAGGACCCCGTGGGCCGCACCCTACTGCACTATGCTGTGGAAGTGGGAAGCAAGGAGATCGTCAGATACATCATTGATAATGGTAAAATGATCACATAACACGTATCTGTTACAGCTCTCAAAAGCTGCTGGCATAGACAAAAGGGCTTAATGTATATCTTGTCATTTCTGTTTAATAATCAATTTAAAAGCTGCGTATGTGGAGTAGATTTTGAAATGTCTACTATCTCTCAGTTCTCAAATTCAGACTACTAGTGAAAACTATATCTCAGTTTATATTTTTAATACAATTTCTTAACTACAAATGATTTTGTTAACACAGTATTTTATGTCAAAAGTTGATTTGGTTAACATGATTGCAGTGCAGTATCGTATCAAATTAACGTCTTAATGTTTTCTTTTTTGTTTACATTTTTTCAACATATTTATTTCTAGGTATATTTGTTTTAATTGTTGTACAATACTAGTTAAAGTTGGTTCACACCTGCATATTCATTGCTATATTTTAAAATGTGAAAAAATACACTACCAGTCAAAAGTTTTTGATGATTTTTATTGTTTTTAAAGAAGTCTCTTTTGCTCACCAAGCCTGCATTTATTTGATCCAAAGTACAGCAAAAACCGTAAAAATCTGAAATATTTTTACTATTTAAAATAACTGTTTTCTATTTGAATATATTTTAAAATGAAATTTCTTCCTGTGATTGCAAAGCTGATTGTTTGCATCATTACTCCAGTCACGATCTTTCAGAAATCATTTTAATATTCTGATTTGGTGCTCAAAAAAACATTTATTATTATTATTAGTAGTAGTAGTAGTAGTAGTAGTAGTATTGTTGTTGAAAACAGCTGAGTAGAATTTTATTTAGGTTTCTTTGATAAATAGAAAGTTTAGAAGAACAGCATTTATCTGAAATAGAAATCTTTTGTAACATTGTAAAATGTCTTTCTCATCACTTTTGATCAGTTAAAAGCGACATATAATAATGAATGTTTCTTGAACAGCAAATCTGCATATTATTATGATTTCTGAAGGATCATGTGACACTGAAGACTGGAGTAATGATGCTGAAAATTTAGCTTTGTTCACAGGAATAAATTACATTTTAAAATATTCAAATAAAAATAGTTCTTCTAAGTAGTAAAATATTTCAAAATGTTACTGTTTTTGCTGTATTTTGGATCAAATAAATGAAGCCTGTTTCTTTAAACAAAAATAAAAAAAACGTACTGTGCAAAAACTTTTGACTGGTAGTGTGATATCGAAACTGACATAAATGGACATTATATTTATAGATTGTACATTTTGTTTTGGCTTTGTCTAAAAAAACAAAAAAAACAAACATAACATACATTTTTATCTACAAAACAAATTTCAAGCTTCCAATCCTTTAGGTCAACAGGTCTCCATGATCATAAAAAACACATTCAGGTGTGTCCAAACTGACTGGTGTTTGCTTTCAGTCGCTGGTTAGTTTGTTACCTCTAGTGTATGTGGGGGGGGTGGTGTGTGAAGCAGGTCATCTCTTTCTCCCACGCAAGCTTTTTACAGCTCTTCATTAAGCAACACACCATCACCTCAGGGCACATGCTTTAGTGTGGTTGCGAGGTTTGATTATTTTTTTTTTCTACAGCACCCACCGATATCCTGGATGTAACAGAGAGAGAAAAGTGAGTGTCATTCTGAATGCACACTGATGCCATTTGTTATTTTTATCTGTTGACAGTAGAGGTTCACGTTCTGTTTTGTAATACTGTAGTCAGGACTGGCTCACTCAAAAGGCCAGGCTTTCTCAGGAATTATTTTGAGTTTCATTTTTAACAGCCTCAAACTTGTCTTGTTTTTCTGACTTTTGCTTTCTCTGTCTATTTATCCCCCTCTCTCTATCTCTTGCTTCCTCTTTGTCTGTCTCTTTCTTTCTTATTCAGTGGAGAGACGGTATTGCACAAAGCGGCCTCGTTGTGTCAGAGGACAATCTGTCATTACCTAGTGGAGGCGGGAGCATCTCTCATGAAGACAGACTTACAGGTGAGAGAGACATGTAGAGACATAGAGTTCATGTTCATGTTTGATGCTAGAATAAAGGGAATAGTTCATCCAAAAATGAAAATTCTGTCTTTATTACTCACCCTCATGTTGTTCCAAACCCATAAGACCTTGTGTTGATCTTTAGAACACAAATTAAGATATTTTTTATGAAATCCGAGAGCTTTCTGACCCTGCATAGACAGGAACCCAACTGACACGTTCAAGGCCCAGGAAGCTAGTAAGGACATTGTTAAAATAATCCATATGACATCAGTGGTTCAGCCAAGAGAAGAATTGTTGAATAAAGTCATTATTTTTGTTTTCTTTACACAAAAAGTATTCTCGTAGCTTCATAAAATTACGGTTGAACCACCAATGTCACATGGACTATTTTAATGATGTCCTGACTACCTTTCTGGGCCTTGAACGTGTCAGTTGCATTGCTGTCTATGTAGGATCAGAAAGGTCTTGGATTTCATCAAAAATAGCTTTAAAATTTGTGGTTTTGAAGATGAACAAAGGTCTTACGGGTTTGGAACGACATGAGGGTGAGTAATTAATAACAGAGTTTTCATTTTTGGGTGAACTATCCCTTTAATCAACCTCAAGTTATTCCAAACCAATAAGAATTTTGTTAAAGGCAGATCTCAGAAACACAAATTAAATTGATTTTGATTTGTAGATATAAAGAAGCCTAAATTAAGTCTGTTCAGCACATAAAACGACCGCATATCTTGACTTGGACTGTACGGTTTGATTCATATGGATTTATTTTTCAATGCCATTATTGCCTTTTTGGATCTTCTAAGGTTTGGTTACTTGCACTTTCAGTGAAGGGAAAGAAAAAATATCTTAGTTTGTGTTTTAAAGATTAACCATAAAGTCTTATGGGTTTGGAACAAGATGAAAGTGAATAAATGATGATAAATTTTCATTTTGGGGTAAACTACTCCCTTTAATGTTCGTAGTGGTCTACTTGCATGCACAGAATGAAGCCTCGTGACCAGGTCTGGTGTCATGCCTGACTAAAACAGAATGAGAAATAATGTCCTAGCGTTTGATACACATCCTGTCAGAGTTTATTCGTTCTTTGTATTTGATATAAGAATTTAGGAAGGAGTCATTTTGGTAAGTTCTGAATACAGATGCATGCCAGGCTGGTTCTCAGTAGACGCTTGTGGCTTTTGGATCTCTCTCATTTTGGCTGCAGCCTCCAGCTGGTCTCCATCCCTGAACGTCTCTGTACTCAACCGCTCTGTTAGTCAGTGCTGACTAAGACCTCGGCATGAAACAAGGAACCATTCTTCCCCCCAGCAGCCCACCCTCTCCCCTGCTCACCTCCACAGATCCAGCCAAGAGACTCAAGCTCTCCTGCAGCACTTCTGATTGGTGTACCGCAAAATTACACACAGCTGTAGACACACTAGACTCTAATTACTGCCTCTCTTCTTTTCAGAAGAAACATCAATTTAAAAACTACTTATTTGAAGAGATCTGTGAGGGAATGATTTTCCACAAAGCACAGAAATCTCATTTGTGGTTAGAACTCTCAGCAGTACTTTCAGTCGCTTGCTCGCTCTCCTTTTTTCCTGTAGTTTTGTACCTTTGCACCACTGGGCCTCGGTGTAACCGGCTCCTCTAAAGCTCACAGCAGTCTAACGGACCTTTCCCAGCTCCCATCTGATAAACGTGTGAGACGGCACTGATTGAGTCTCCTGGGTGCCGATGGACTCTAGTCTGTCTGACAGCCTTCAGTTCTATCTATGTAATTATCAGTAACTCATGTGCTGTTGAGGGAGATGAAATGTGTAAAGTCACCAGTCTGACACGGTCTGAGAGCGGACCAAGGTGAAGATTTTTCTCTTCAGAGGATATCCTGTGATTTTCATCTACCCTCTTCAGGGAGACTGTCCTCCTGTGCTCCTGACAGACTCAGCCTGAACGAGACCTGATTTAGCTGTGCCGTTTTCCTGGACTGTGGTCTGTTGCGATTAACAGCTCCATCAGCACTTTTCTGCTCTGCTTTCCCTCTGTTTCCATCAAATCTAAGGATCCCGTACTCTTGGTTTCATTTAATCCAGAAAACATCAAATCCTGGATAGAGTGACTCATGGTTCATTGCCCTGTGATGAAGCACAATCCTCTTCACTGACTCCCTCCCGCTCACTTCCTTTACACTCTATCCATCTGTCATTGTCTTTATATAATAAGCATCCCTATTATCCTTTCCATCATTTTTTCCCTTCTCTCCTTTGTGACTTGTATGAGGATGAATGCTGGTTTTTAAAAGCACCATAAAAGTGTGATTATATTTCTGTTCGGCATGCCCTGCAGGAATCAGTCTCTTAACCACAAAGCTTTTTTTTTTTTTTTTTTTTTTTTTTTTTTTTCCTCCTGTGGAACTCGTCTCTTTTAGTTCATCACGGCTAATATTCTCCATTCTGCTAGCTACAGGACTCTTTTGACAGCTTTTCCAGAACTGCCTTTGTTTGCATCTGAAAGGCTGAAAATGGAGGGATGCAGCACCGCACTGGAAGTTGAGCAGTATGAAAAGGTGCTGGTGGCCGATCGTACTGTACGCTCCTGAACAAAAGCAGCTTCATCTGTGGCACAACAATGAAAGCGCCTGGCGGGCAGTTTGAGTGCTAGGAACAGTCCAGGCCTTTCTCTCAGACTCTCAGCAACAGGCCTGCCTGCAATTAACAACAATTACTGTTGAGCAATGCTGGCACCAGCAACATGGAAAAAGAGGGGCGTTTTCTGAGCGAACATGTTTACCATTACAGGCTCAGTGAAATCTTTGATTTCTCTTCTTCATTGTTCATGAAGAGTCTGTCTGAAAGAAACTGTCCGTAATTAAGGCCCGAAGCAACCATAGACGTTCTCTGTGTAGTTTGGTTCATTTCACGAAGCATGTTCTTTAACTTCTGCTTGTGTTTGTATTTGTATTTGGAGTCTCAATAGAACAGAGAGCAGTTTAATTATAAATTGTCAATTATAATTTTTTTTTTTTTTTTTTTTTTTTTTTTTTTTTACCTCTGCAGCATTATGTTTGAACTTGAAAAATTAGTTTACTTATGGAATAAAAATTTTCTGCTATTTTACTAACCCCAATATCATCCAAGATGTTAATGTCTTCAGTCACAAAGAAATTAAGTTCTTGAGGAAAACATTCCAGAATTTTTCTCCATATAGTGGACTTCAATGGTGGCCAACAGGTTGAAGGTCCAAACTGCAGTTTCAGTGTAGCTTTAAAAGGCTCTACAAAATCCTAGTCGAGGAATAAGGATCTTATCTAGTGAAATGATCTGTCATTCTCTAAAAAAAATAAAAATGTATTTACTTTTTAACCACAAACGCTCTAGCTTCATGCATTACATTGGTCACGCACGGTTACCTCTTCATCTTTGTACTCCGGTTCAAAAAGGTAAGGTAGGGTAAAAAAACTCTCATTAGGTGCGTTTCCATTACAGATTTGCAAAAAATGTTTTCCATAAACTGATTTTATGCTACTAAAACGTCTTTTTTTCCTCTTGCGATGAGTCGTGGCAATGGATGTTGGTACACCATGGACACTTCTGAAACTGAAACGAGCTGTGGCCTGCCTGGTATAAACACAAGCTTTGACTAGAGTGGCCACGATCAGGTCCGCAGACTTTTACAATGTAAATAAGGTTATAAAAGCTTTAATGGCAAGGAAAGCCCCTTATTCAAGCATTGTGTGCCACTTATGAGGTGTTCTTTGAGCTTATAGTACATTAAAGAATGATCATGTGACTTTTTTGTACAAAGGGGCCTGTAAATGCGAAAAAGCCATTTACATTGCAGTTTTGCGAAATATTCGTATTTCAAATTGCCTGAAAAACCACCTTATGCAAGCGTAAAACCTTTATGCGATATATGGAAGTTTTTGTGAAATTGACATGTTTCATTAGGTGTATTTTCAATTCACAATTGAAAATTGGGTAATGGAAATGCAGCTAGTGTCTTTAAAATCGTACGACATTGTTGTTTTACCTTTTTCACTTTGTAAACACTGGATCAGTATTTCCTCCTACATCACGCATAAACTTTCCAACATAATTATGGAATGCGTGAAGTCAAGCTAGTGCAAGATGAGCATTTAAGGTTAAAAAGTAAATACATTTTAATTTTTTTTTAGAAAACGACCGATCGTTTTGCTAGATAAGACCCTTATTCCTCAGGTGGGATCGTGTAGAGCCTTTTGAAGCTGCACTGAAACTGCAATTTGGACCTTCAACCCATTGATCCCCATTGAAGTCCACTATATGGAGAAAAATCCTGGAATGTTTTCCTCGAAAACCTTAATTTCTTTCAACTGAAAAGAAAAACATGAACATCTCATATGACATGGGGGTGAATAAATGAATAATTTTTATTCTGAAAGTGAACTAATCCTAATGTCTCTTCATTTCCAGGGTGACACTCCAAAGCATCGTGCCGAGAAGGCGAAAGATGCAGAACTTGCGGCGTATCTCGAGAACCGCCAGCACTACCAAATGATCCAGCGTGAGGACCAAGAGACTGCAGTTTGACCATTAACCTCTCACCCTTCACCTCAGCCGGCGTCCTCCTTTTTGTGCCAAAACAACAGTAACCAAAAATGTATCGCAGGCACTCTGGACTGCAGAGGGGGGGTGATACATTCCCAGAAAGGGAAGATGGTCACACACTTTAGTGTCTCTGAAGAGGTCCCAAGCTTTCATCATCTTTCTCTGAATGACCTGTTGGACTTACTGTCTTTCATTTCATTGCACTGCCAAAACATCTTAGAGTTTGTATGTATGAGACAGAATGCATTCCCCTCTATGTTAATGCACTCATCAAGCTTGCTTTTCTAGTTTGACAATGCTGAATGTTCAATGAATGCAATGAGGATTTAAAGATGCAGGACAGTGCTGTGTCTGCCTCCAGATTCATCACTGTCTGCAAGTGTATCTGGAGCGTTCACCGTAGCCCTGACTCCACAGCTAGCTTCAGTACTGCTCTGTTAAGGCTGAGCATTAATCTGGTTAGAGGTCCAGAACATGAACCGGAACCGGAAACGACATTTCAGTTAGCTGACTTATTCCTTAATAACATTAGAGCCATTAATTATGTTAATTATGTATAATGTAACTTTCTAGATTCCCCTGCACTGAAAGAGTTCAGGTTGGTTCAAAGATAGGAATGTCTTCTGGGGTCTTGATTTGAGTATCAGAACTATTTAGATTTTTTCAGGTGTGTTATTGGAAGGATTTTGCATTTTCATAGATTTCTGTGCTGTTTCTAATAACATTCGGTACTGTAAATGTATGCGAGTAGCTTTTCTGTTTAAGAGGCATTTGCACTGTAGCTTTGATTGCCTTCTTTATTCTATACTCTGGATTTATAATTGATGTACTAAAATATAGCTTATTTCCTACAATATTTTTAAGTAAATAGATGTTTATATAATTTGTAGCTATAAAAGATGTGTTGTCATGTTTGTATTATAAAACTCTGTAAATTAGATTTTGGTTTATTGGAGTTGAGAACAGATCTCTCTGTGACTCGGCTCATTTTTCTTAAATCTTTGTGATAAACGACACACTCTATAAGAGTTTATTGTTTTGTTTCGTATTTTTTTAGTGCTGCTGTCTTAATGCAGATTGTAGATTTTAGGATGCATATATTTATTTTCCTAAATCTTCATATATTGAAATTAATTTGGCCTTGGAAGCTTACATATTTAATAATATTAGTAATTTATGACTTGTTTCAATTATTTACATCATAGAATGAAACTCTTCTCTGTCCAGAGACTTCATTAATGATATGACCCACTGATTTCAAAGTTCTTTACAATAAATGTCATCATACAGTATGTATGCATATTCATATTGTAAATAAGTAAAACACTGTGTTTGGGTGAAACACAGCACTAGCATCTTTAGTGCTCTTTATTCGCTGTTAGAAATGCATTTTCAGCTCTCTCAGTTCTATTCTCTCCCCTTGGAAAGATTTTGGAAAGTTTGAGTGTTTAAAAAACCATCCATCCATCTATCCACCCATCTCACCCTTTTACTCAGACAGCTATTTGACAGGAGCCTTGATGAACGAGATCATACAAATGACATCATACGCCATAAACTGAACTCACTGAACTCTTTCAATAAACATGTGATTTATCTTAATGATCGATTTTCTTAAATCCTAAAAGACTTTTTTTTTGGTTTCAGATTTTTTTGCCCTTCAGACCTTTTTAGTATGAAAAATTGGGCTTGTTGTCCATGGAAATGTTTTTTTTTTTTCATCCTGTTCTTTTCATTTTCAATCTGAGAAGTGTTAAGGCTGATTGTGTGATGTGTATAGGATGCAAACACGTTTGGATTTTTAAGACTGGTGTTACTGAATAGCTCCTGCGCTACAGTAATCGAAAAGCTCTTTCATATATTTTAGACAGATTCACCATTCACAGATGCATTCTGGGAGAAAACAAGAGCTAGAACTGTAAATGGTCTTCAAGCCAACAGAGCTTTTGACTCAGTCATGCCAAGCTCATTCCTTTACTGCGCAATTTTGATCATTTAATTTTACTGTTTGAGATAAACAGCCTACAGGAACCTTTGGCGCTCACAGTGATTGAAGGGATTAAGAGACAATTTTGTGAGTTTGGAGGCTTTCAATTTCTTCATAATTATCATAATCCTAAAACGAGAGTTTGTCAGACTAATAGGCAGGACAGATGGAATAGATTTGCCGCAAATGTTTGAATTCATTTCTAAACACTTAGAGGAGGGTTTTTCTTCTGTACTGTAGTAGTTAGAACAAACTTAAACCTTCAAAAGCAGTTGTGTGATGTAAATTCAGTTTATGAATTTTTATCTCTTATTTAAAGTATGTTAGAGCCTTTCTACAATACTAAACACTCTATTTTTTTCTGTAAAATTTTTGATTTGGAGTTTCATTGGCATGGAGTTCTTAGAATTATAACAGCCTTAAATTAGTGATTTACAAGTGCATATATGTCCACAATTTCATACCTGACTGTTAGCAATATGAATTTTTGATTGGCATGATGATGTCCAACTGCATGTACTATATCCACTGCTATTATTGAAGTGGATATTTTAATGGCCAGTTTTTAAGTGCTGTAGACTGCATTTAGCGTATTGTTTCATATAGCTCTTAAGGCAAGTGAGGTCTATGCCCCCTGCATTAGCCCACAGTTACAGATTTTATCACCCAGACTTTAATGATATGCTTCTTTTGTTTTGGTGTTGATCCATTTACTCTGTGGCACCATAAGAGGAGGTTGTAAACCAAGCTGGCAGTGTCGTATTACAATTCTTTCTCCTCTGCTGTGATTTATTTTCATCCAACCAAGAGATCACGATTATGGTTCTGTATAGTGCTTCATTATAAATAGATGTTTTCTCAAGCAGCTATTGATGGCTGGACCTTACACGTCCTTCCATTATCTTATTAAAACCCAGTTTTTTAATCCAACGCTTATTTTAGCCTCTCTTATCTTTAGCAATACACTGTCCGCAGGCACTGTTTTTGCCATTAATTACTTTTCTCTAATATCCTTCATGTTCAGGACTTGCCAACATTATGAATACACAGAGTTGAGATTTTCCAAGAAATCTAACATTTTTCCACTCTTATATGGAAATCTTCTTACTTTTACTTTCAAAGGGCAAAGCAATGTAATATGTATGTATTTTGAATTTCTGAATGTGTTTTGTTGCTGTGTATTTTCTTGCTCAATTAAGCTCTTATAAGCCTTTAGCCACCATTGAGATGCATGAAAGCAATGCGAGGATGAAGAACTGCCTCTTTCATTGATTTACAGGGAAAAGGATCTGACATTGACATTAATTTGTGTCTAGTTTTAGTTTTGTGTTTTTTTTTAGTTGTTTTTTTTTTTTTCTTTTTTGAGTTGCAGTGCAATTCAAGGCTCTAGAGTTTCTTAGAGGTTTTGATAAGGAGAAAGCAGAAAGCATGGGTTCCAGTGCAATATATTGGGTTTTAAGAAATGTTTTATGAATATTTTGTTCTGTAACATGTAGTCAATATTTATCTCTTCAGTGAAATATTCTGTTACTGTCTGGTTAATAAAATAATAATAAAGCATATTGAATATTTCATACTGAACAGCAAGGTTATTTGTTGCTTAAAACACATGGATGTCTTAAAGAGACTGGACAGAATACTTTGGCTGCTTATTTTAAGGTAAGATAGTCCACACTGCATTGAATTTTTAAGTATTTGTTTTTTTGGACATTCAGTACTGACAAATATGTAAGAAGATCCGCATATTTTTATATTCAGGTTTTATTTCCAGTTAGTCATTTCAGTAGTTTAACTTTGAAATGTTGCTTTGACAACAGTTTTTGTCTAATGTTTTTATTTTATGTTTTAGTATTTTTGTTGTTGTTGTTTTTGTTAGTGATAATAAGCCTGATTAAGTCTAATGCGAGCTGTTTTAAGAAGCTGGTGAAAAATTGATATTCTTCTGTACTGCACTCCACAGATGGTTGAATGTGAGGCTTTGGAGTCTGGAACAACTCTGCTGTTTTAATTTTAATATAGTTGAGTCATCCTTGGAATGTATTAACAACATTTCCCTCAGACTCTGATACCGAATTTCTTTTTGTCTCTGCAGGAGTGAGTTGCCGGCTCAGAGATGAGAGGCAGGTAATAATACGAAAAAAAAAAATGCAATTCTTGTCCCTGGCTGCAGGCAGTAAAAGAGTCATGATATCAGTCATTGAATAATCACCATATATGATATGAATATGAATCATGATGATGTGGAATGTCTATCCATCTTTTTCTTCCCGTAAGAATGGGCGCTTGATATTGCAAAATGGTGTGTCTTACCATGTTATTTTAATGTGTCGGCGCCAGTAGCCTTGTGGGCAGTGTGCCGATATGTAGCGCAATTGCGCTCTGGGCGTCCCAAGTTCGAGTCCTGGCTCGTGGACCTTTCCTGATTACCCCCCCCCCCCAAGACTGAAAAAGTGTTTATTTTATAAATTGCATTGTGCAAAAAGTGCAAAGTGCATGTGAGTTAATAACAGACGGACACGAGCAAGCAAGCAGACATTTCAGCACATTGCTATCTTCAGTGCTCACTTAACAACTGACATTCACCCTTTTTCTAAGAAGGTCAACAATTAAAGACAATCAGCTGGATTCAGTTATCTCAGGTAGACCACAATTATCACAAGCAGAACTCCAAGAAAGTCTGATCATTCACGTATAATTGGCTAAAAACACATCTCTTCCGTCTTTATTTGACTCTCTAACTCTAGCACTCTCTATTCTAATTCTATTCTTTATAAAAATAAAAAAACTTGCCCTTTTAGACTTATACACATTTATTTACTTGTTTTCTCAAGAAAATAATAAATCATAACACTAGCTTCTGTTATTTTTGTATTCCATGTATTATTTTTTTCTCTTTGTTTATTATAGAATTAACAAAAAGCAAAAATAGAAGGCCTCTAACAGTAGCTTGCTTTTTCTTTTTTTTTCTTTTTTTTTATTCGATCTGTTTTCTTTTTATTAATTATATAATAAAAAAAAAAACTTGCTATGTGTACTGCATTAGGATTATTTGTAAAAGCACTTGCATGTTATTGTTCTTTTGTTGATATTAATTGCTTCCATTGTCCTTTTTTGTAAGTCGCTTTGGATAAAAGTGTCTGGTAAATATCTAAATGTAAATGTATATAGTAGAAAGTTTGAAGTATACAATTCCAAAAAAGATCAACCATTACAAATACAACAAATATAAAACTTAAAAAAAAAAACACACACAAACTAACGTTGAACAATTTTCTTACAGAATTTTGTTAATCAAATTTTTCAAGTTCATTGAATGCAATATGAATGAACATGAATTAACAATGAACAATAATGCATAAATTAGCATTAACCTAGATGACCTAAAAATTGCTGTAATTGTTGTCCATTGTTAGTTTATGATACCTAGCATTAACTATAAAATCTGTCTATCTATTTAAAAAATAACATCTTTGCTTTTGAATTGTGAACTTGTTCAAAGTCATTGCGCTTGTCTTTCATTACATATTTATTACTTTTAGGGTTAAAAAAAAAGACCAACTGCATGTGTGTGTGAGAGGAAGTGTAGAGTCCATTCTTTTGTTCATGCTCCGAGTGACCTCTGCCTTTTAAATAATCACAATGTAAATGCCGGCTACACTTGCGTCTCAGAAAGCACAGACTTCATCCTCAACTCTTTAACCTTTTCATGGACAAACACTCACATGCTGCTTCACCCTTTGCCCATTTGGCAAGCTTTCCCATGACTTCCCGTTGATCCAAAGAGGCAGAGAGTGGGGAGAGAGGAGGAGTGTTGGGGTTTTGTTGATCATTTGTGGTGGCTGTGAGCTGCCTTTTATTCAAACAGTGATTGTTCCATCTGGTCCTCTGTTGTGAGACAGAGGTTTCACTGTGGAGAGCAGGGAGGAGGTCTTGCCTTTTCAGGTTGCTACAAAATATGTAGCCTATATAAACCTCCCAACCCGTTCTTTCTTTCTTTTTGTTCCTCACCCCACTTTGATTTCCTCCATCACCCGGATTTTCCCTGTGGTCCCTTTAGTCTTCTTGGAATGGATGTGTGAAATGAACAGTACTTTGTACTCAGAAGTGGCTTTTTTTTAAATAAAAAAAGCCTAATGCATGTTGGCTATTACAGGCTATACAGAAGATGTGTTCTGACTAAAGTGTAAAGCTTACAGAAAAACTATGAAAAGACATTTTTCATTCTGTCATCATAGTTTGCAGTCATTTTATATTGATCCATATGGACCATGTGTATGCTGCTGTAAAAGTTTGTGATTGTTAGGTTTTATGTGAATGCTGTCTATGAGAATGGCTTTATGGGTAGAGTTGGCTCAGGTCATTGTATGTGCTCTGTTCTGGCCTGTCTCAGCCTGCAGAGAGATTGTTTATCTGACTGCACCATTTGTCCTATTGAGCCGCTGCTTCCTGCCCTTAGGGGTCTACACACATTCACAAATACACCCACATAAAATCACATAGCAGGCAAAAAAGGAGAATCTATAGCCCCTGAAAACATTTTAGCTGTTTAAAATGATTTAGCTGTTTGCAGCACAAACAAAAAAATACACATAAAACTCTACCAAAGTACTTTTATGATTTAAAGAGATATTTTGTTAAAACTAGCTGTTATTTGGAATATTACTGTGTGCATCAATATGTCTTTAATAAGTCTTTTACAGATTCAAACTTTATATTTTTTATACTTTATGTTAAATTTGTAAATATCTGTAATTGATTATGGTAGTCAGATGCAGTATTTTGCAGTACACTTTAAATTCTCTCTTGACATAGCAGTTATATCTGCCTTTTTCATCTCTCTCTCTGTACTGTTTGTTCTTTGTGTGTTTTGATAATCTGATTTAGTCTTATTGAGTTTCTGTTGTGAGGAACTGCCACAAGTATTAGTTAACATAGCCATCTCTGTTATCAATTAATAGGTGGAAGGTCTTGCTTTCACAGCAGAATTTTAGTATTTAATATCTTTAAGTCTTTTTATTATGTACACACATAGTAGTGTATTATATACTGAATTTTTATTTCTTTAGCCTATATTATATTATATTATATTATATTAGCCTATAATAATATAATTATTATTAGTACATTTTTTTAGGTTGACTAACAGGTCTCATGGCTGTGCCTGAGGTCTGTTGACTGCGGCTGACGTGGGCTGCGACGTCACGGCGGGGTTAATTTAAATGGGGTTCAGGGGGAGAGAAACAGATTAAATTAGTTTGGGGGGAAACAAAGAGCCGGAGCGACGCATAAAGGCGGATGCTGGAGAAGAGTTAACACACCAAACTTCAGCAAGACATTTCAGTTTTTCAGTGTGGAAACTTTCAGCACAGAAAGCAAGTGAGTTAAATTTGCTCTTTTCACATCAACAGTTGTTATCGGACTAGTAACGTTACATGGGTTTTCTATTTGATTCACTCCGTTAAACTTTTTTAAAAGTGCCACTGGGAAGTTATAAAGCGAAAAAGTGGATATATAGATAGTTTTTTTTCTCGCGATATACAACAATAAGAATATTTAGAGATGAACAAAGTGCGAGGGAAATTCTTTTTTAAAAAGCTGATGTTTCTGAGGACTGTTAAACGTTTAAAGAAGAGCGTTTAGATAAACACCCCGTATGAATTCAGTAGAAGTATTTAATAATACTCTTGATTTGATCTAAGAAGTTTTGTTATCCATGAACTAAAATACTAACCGTTCTGAGGAGCGCAAACATTTAGACTACGTTTGTGTTGCGAGCTGTTGCCTTCTTGCAATGCAGGAGACGGTTTTGCTGCGGGTTTCCTTTAAGTGGGAAGTTGTACGTTTCTGTGTGAAAAATAAAAGCGTTTTATGGATTAAAAACTATTTTGAGGTAATATGTATGCATATATATTTAGCGATCATGTTAATAAATGATAACATGTACATTCGTACTTTTAATGGACTTTATTTAGAAGAAAATACATTTGATTACCTTAATAAATTAATGTACAAAATATAAACTTACACATACTATGACACTGGTTTAAGTTTAAGTAGAAATTCTACATTTCTAAACTTTTTGTATCACAGATTAAGACACGTTAAGTATTTTGAGTACTTTTACTGTTCATAAAGTTATTATAATATGCTGACGCAAAGCCTCCAAATCTGCTTAAAAATGCATTTTTGGCCATCATATGTCATGTTCTGGGTCACCTCCCTTCTCACTCACACTCAGTGTGCTCAGTTGCTGAGAGGATATTCAGCTTGTTGTGACTATCTTTGCAAAAAAGTTTTTACACAAAGCAGATGGTGGTCTGCACTAACCCATAATGTTGCAAAGATGCTTGTCAGTGTTATGCAGTGTTGGGAAAAGTTACTTTCAAAAGCAATGCATTACAATATTGCGTTACTCCCTAAAAAGTTACTAAATGCGCTTAATTTTTACAGGTTTGCATCATATTCTGAGTTACATTTCTTTGTTTTTGTTCATTTTGATGAATACGGAGTCTAGAATTCTAGAACTAAAGTAACATCATACTCCCGATTTCTCTCAACATGTGGACAGGGGAGCTTTTAATCAATAAATGGGGAAAAATATTAAAAAAATAACTCTTTCTTGTAAATTAAAAAGTAATTCAAAACTTTTTAACTAATTTCTTTAAAAAAGTAATCTGATTACGTAACCCACATTACTTGTAATGCGTTTCTCCCAAAACTGGTGTTATGAGTATCTTCTTTTTCTATGTACTTTTGACCTTTGCTTATTTTAGCCTGACTGAAATGTAAAAAGTAAATAGTGTTTTAATTTCTGATGCATGTGAAATGTGTGTGTGTGTGTGTGTGTGTGTGTACTTGTTTTTGCTACATTGTGGGGACCAAATGTCCCCACAAGGATAGTAAAACCTGAAATTTTTGACATGTTAAAAAATGATTAAAAATAGTAAATGATGTTTATCTGAAAGTGTAACGATGCAAACATGTTTTCTGTGAGGGTTAGGGTTAGGGTTAGGGGATAGACAATATCGTTTGGTCAGTATAAAATCTATAGAAGTCTATGGAAAGTCCCCACAATTCACAAAAACAAACGTGTGTGTGTGTGTGTGTGTGTGAGCTAATGCCTTAAACGTAGAATCACCATAATTCAGTTCTCTTGCGCAAAACTTTGTGTGTCTGTGTGTGCGTTAGGGATCATTGTGCATTTAATGCTCTTGGCTTCATTCACTCCCTCTCTCTCCTCTTGAATAGAGTGATTAAAGTGAGTACGGTCAAAGGGTGCAGGGCAGAAAGGAAGAGGACCGCGTTCCATCTTTTCTTCTCTTGCTCTTTCAGAGACCCTTTTCACCTGACCTGCATTCTGACCTGCCCCCCCACTCTTTCATTTCTCTTTCTTTAGACACTTTCAGGGCCTTTTCATCCCAGAGTGGGTCTAAGAAAGTGCAAAAAATACACTTTTATTGAAGGGATTACTCATTTGGAGCTATACCACTTCACAGTACTTCAGCAAAGTTGTAAACATTCAACCTTTTGGCCTCTGCCCTGTTTTGATGCGAGCATAGACACAGAGATTTTGTTTGGGTCAAAACACTGTGTTCAGATCAAACTAAACAGAAAGTGAGAGAAGAAAACTGCTCAGCATGATTATTAACTAGCTCATATGAATAATTGTGTGGTGAGCGCAAAAGCATATTTTACATAGACATGTTATAATTTATATAAGACATCCCTCATGTTTTGTTAGCCAAGTGAGTCGCATTTGAGGCTTTATTTCACATTACCTACAGAGGAGAAATGGAGTGTGTTTCAGAGCGATATTACAAAGCCCTTTTGCCCTCTGCACTGTAGAGATATGCTTTTAACTCAGCTTCTGGTTATATGAGTGTTTGTCCTCAGGGTGTGTATAGAACGTGTCTCAGTCACTGGTTTCTTCTTAAAGAACAGGGATGTGGTTACATGTTGATTTGTGTGTGTGTGCCTCACTAACTCTGAACTCTCAGATTCACAGGCCTCTAGTGCAATGCTGGTCACAGTTTCTGTCAGAAAGCATTTGGTGTAACACTTACCTAATGCTTTACAGCACTGGACTGGTGACAGCCTTTGTGTGTGTGTGTGGACATCACCCAGCTGCACACGCCCATCAGAAAGAATGATGGGAGACTCACAATGATTTATGGCTGCTAGCCTCAGACCTGTGTCTGAGTAAATCTTGTGCTGAGGTGAACTTAAACAGCTGTTTTTGGTTTGAACACCGTCTCCAGACGTCTCTCTCCTCCCCCGTGTCTGTCAGTCTGTCTCTCTGCGGTTTAGATGACTGATAAAGCCAGTGCTGACTTGAACTCCCTCTGCACTGTGTCTGAAGACTAACGCTCACTCAGTACCAGCTTAGCCTTAAGGGCCTGCTTTGCTTCAGACTTAATGAAAGCACCTCCGTCTAATATAGTCCTTACAGGAAAAACGCAGCGCTTGTAATAGAATTTAAGAGCTGCTGAAAGGAAAGACTCTAAATGGAAATCTGTAATTGAAAAGTGGCACTGATAAGCGTGAAACTGTGCCATATGTCTGACTATGAGTGAAGTGGGTCAGAGCTTTGTGTTGTTTTCTCTGCTATGGAAATGAGTTTGAAGTCCAGCTGGTTGCGCGGCGAGGGACTCGCGCACTCGAACGCTGGGTCCTGGAACGCTCTGAAAAGATGTGAGGGGAGGAGAGAGGACCAGAGGAGGGGAGAGACGAGAAACCGCGTGTGTCCAGCGGCCCGCATTCCTCTGCGCTTGTGATAATGGAAGCCCCGTGGCGTATGATGAGTGAGTAAGGCCCTCAAAGAGTGTGTGTGTTTCTGTGGGAGGAATGGGGCTTTTAAAGGGATTTTTACCCTTGGATTGTATGAGGTGTGTGTGTGTGGACCCAGCGGGTCAGAACAGCCTCGTTAGGATGTCTGGAACACCCCCCTCCATCATTCGCACACACACACATATAACACAAAGAAGACTGCCTGATGAGAGATTTCGGAGAAAGGTCAGAGAAAAACGGTGAGGAGGAGGAACTTTTTTGGACCCGGAGAGGGGGTGAAGACATTTTTGGGCCAGGAAAATGGGGGTTGGGGTGCTCGAGATTTGTGTTTTTCTGAGAGAGGTTAGTCACGCTTCGCTGAGCGGCTGACACTTAATTACTGTTTGGAGGGAGTTGCAGGATTTACTGGGTCAACAGAATATTTTATAAACGGCTTTAGAAGAGCATTTAGTGTCTGAGAGTGAGAGATGGGGGGAAAAACAGAGGTAGAAAGCATTTTTACTGCCTCTGCTTACGGTGACCTATAAAGGTCTGGCGCCTGAGTGATGAGGGACGGCGTTTGTGCTGGGACGGGACTTTGAGTTGGAAGTTACAGCTGAGAGATAGTGAGAGTCCAGAACATTTCACCCAGCCACAATGGGAACGAGAGCAGCTAGAAAACGAGATCCGATGGGCCCTCCGGAGCGGACACATCGACTGCAGTGAATGGAAAGTGCTATAGTCAGAACGAGAGACTTGTGTTTGGACCTAATAGATGCTTAATTATCCTCAAAGACGGTACAATACTGCTTTTCATCAGTCCGGCTAATTCTGGCTGCTTTGAGTCTTGCGTCTTACAGAGGCCGTTCTCTCTTTCAACAGGAGATCAGCTTTTGTTAGCGTTAATTGCTTTTCCTGCTAACAGAACTCTGAAACAGGATGTCGTCTTATTGACCAAAAAGTCACTCCCACACTGACAATGGTGCTGAGTTGTTAGTAAATGTGTCTGTGGGAAGCTGGCTGATGTGTGAGTTCTGTAATCTGTGTGGGTCCATATGTGAGTGTACGTCTCTGTGTGAGCTGCTGCTTCAGTCCTCTTGCCTTCACATCCACGGAGCGTTCCGGAAGAATGGCGTCCCGCGGCGATGATTCCATTCTCTTCAGACAATGCGCTTCTACTATCTCACAGCACGCGGGCGAATCATCTCCATGGAGATCACAAGCAGAGGCTAAAGAGCGCACTCGCGCAGCCAGAGTCACAAACACAAAACCCATATAAGCAAATCTGTGTACATGCAGAAACCCTCATTTGAGATGATCTAGTCAAATAAATGTGACATTGAAAAAGCTCTTTTAAAAAGCTCTTTTTTATTCGTGGTGTTAGTAGAACTAAACATCCCACCGTTTTTGGCGATGTGAGGTCTTGTGTTTTTTTCAGTTTTGAATGCTGACATGTTAAAAAGCAGAAGAGCATGTATACACAGCTGAGCAGAGACGGAGAGAAAACACAGATGTGAGGACTGTGGAGCCGGATGCCAGCAGGACAGAAGGGACGTGTTCAAAAACACATCAACTCTCTTTCTTTTGAGCGTGAATGGATGTTTAGTCACGGCTGGGAATGTTGTGTATTTGCGAGTGTCGTTTTGGATGTTTATGTTTGATGATTCACAGCAACAAGCTAGTACAGTGGCGGCGGTGCTTTCGGTGCCAAGAACGTCATTACCATAATTCCAAGACAATCACTATGCGTTCCCCCATTTCAGTAGCTGTTACATCATACTTCTGTGCAATGTGTTTGTGTGCCATTTCTGTGGGCAGCTGGAGGAATTTAAGCGCTGTTGTTACATTATAATCTGGTGGCAGTGATAGCAGAGAATCATGCAGTCCTTCAGCATTATGACCTTTTGTGTTTGCACGAGCCAAGTCTGCGACATTTTAATGCCGGTCCGTTGAATTCAGTCAGCGAAGCTGTAATTAATCATTCTGAATGATCATCCTTATCTGCTCCATCCATTCATCTCTAATTGGGAATTTGAAATATTAAAAGGGCAAAGTAATGCCTCAGCATAGATGGCTCGATTACTGTCCTGCCCTTTGATAACAGTACTTATGACAGAAATTGTTCAGTTACTGAAACTTGCAGTTTTGCTCTGCAACAGCTGACGATTCTGTGTGTTTTTCAGAATGCGTGGCCTGTTTTCCACCCTCATCGTGGTGCTGGTGGCCTTAATGATCGTGACCACAGAAGCTGGGAAGAACAAAAAAGGTATAAAATATTGGAGAAACCATCTCACCCCTCTTTCCTTTCTTCCATTAGTTCAGCTCTCACTTAGAATTATATCCTGTGATCTCTTACTTTGACTCTTAAGGGTGGATTACACTACTTGTGGCAACAGATGTTGCCCCAAATTGCAGTTTAGGCAAGTCAGCACTAGTTGCTGAATGTCTGAGCTACTGCATTAAATTTTGTGCGTTTTATTGAAAATTGCATAGTGTAAAATGGGCACAGACTCCAATATTTAGCTTCAGACTGTGATTCCATCCAGTTGAAGGATTGCAGGTTTTTTCGAACATTCAAACATGGTATTTTGAGCCATTTTTAGGCATATTGTTTTCATTGTGTTAATTGTAAAAGAAGATATTGAAAGAACCTTGGTAATCTAATATTTGCTTTATTTCCATAGTATAGAATATGGAAGTCAGAAGCTACCAGCAACTCTTTGGTTACCAACATTTTTTAACTCTTTCCCTGCCAAACATGGAATTTTTGGTTATTTGTGATACAATGCTTGTCTGCCAAACACAGAATTTTCTGAGTTTCCATGTTTTCACTGCCATACATCTGGAGCTTTATTACGCATCTCCTAAATGAGTCCAAAATCTCCTAATCAAAAACACAGATGATGAAGATGCAGAAACAAGTGATCTTATATATAAGCAGATGCATATTAAAATACGAACATCAACAATAAACAGCATATAAATGACAAATGCCTAATGTTACAGAGTGAAATGTCAATCCAGGAAGTGGTAAAAGACTGTGAAGCTTCGGGTGTGCCAGTGGAAGTGATCTACTGCATCTGTGCTTTGATTATCGTACTGAGTATGATCCAGATGTAGTATGATAAAAGCATAATTTTCTTAGCTTTTTGCTCAAAATGTTGCTTTTTTATTAAACTTACCTACTTTCAAGAGCAGTTGGGTAAGTTACTCACAGTGTAATTAGATTACTGTACAAGTTACTCTCCCCAAAAAGTATTTAATTACTTATTACTTATTACATTCTAAATCCTATATCAGCCCTATCAACCTTGACAAGTTAATGAATGATATAGGATAGACATGAAACGTTATTTTAATTCTTTCAAATAAATTGTTGTCACACTTTAGATTAGGGTCCAATTCTCATTATTAACTAACTATACTTTTGCCTCATTATACTCCTAATTACTGCTTATTAATCCTTAATAAAATAGCTGTTGACAATTAACTAAATGTGCTTTTTAAGTAATAATAAACAGCCAATATCCAGATAATATTCATGCTAATAACCAACTAATTAATAGTGAGAATTGGACACTACAGTGTTACCAATATTCTTATTAACTTAAAGTATTTAAAGCGAGAAGGTTATATAAAAAGTATGCATTTTAAGGTTAGACTCCACTATTGTATTGTATTGTATATAAATGTTCTACAGTCTACACAGTATTTAGTTCAGTTACATAAGAAGGAACTGTAATTAAATTACAGGGGAAAAAATCCCTTACTTTATTTTTTCAAGAAAAAAGTAATTAAATTACAGTAAGTAATTACTTACTAACTAGTTACACCCAACACTGTTCAAGAGTTCATAAAAAAGAAAGCTTGAAGCTAAAATAAAACATGTGTTTTGCTTGTTTAAAAGTAGAGGCTCCGTTCTTTATTTTGATGTATTGCATGTTCAGATATTCATACAACATGTACATTTTAGTAAAAATGACCAAAAATGCTGGCGGTGCCTTGCAGCTTTTTTCAAAAATATCTGGTGGGGAAAGAGTTAAAATATCGTAACATTTTCATTTTTGGGTGAGCTATTCTTTTAAGCCAATACATGGGCAGATTTTAACATGGGCAGTTTTGAATGAGTTTCTGTAATATTTGGCTGAAGCGGAGGTGAAGGTAATCTCATGAAGTAACACTGCTGTCTGTGTGTCGTGATAGAGAAGAACAAAGGAGGTAAGGGTGGTTCAGACTGTGCGGAGTGGCGCTATGGCCGTTGTGTGGCCAATAACGGAGACTGCGGAGCAGGCACGAGGGAAGGCACCTGTAATGAGCAGACCAAGAAAGTCAAATGCAAAGTGCCCTGCAACTGGAAGAAAGAATTTGGAGGTGAGTGATGATGTGGTACTGCTGAAATGTTTTAACTTCTCACAATTCTCTTATTATATTTAGCCATCACTTTTGTTTTTGGTATTTATCTTTTATATTTAGTGTTTTTGTGCTGCTGTGTATTTCTCTTTGTTCTGTGCATTTCATATTATCTTACATACTGTATTGCAACTCATTTCATGCAGCCGACTGCAAGTATAAGTTTGGTAACTGGGGCGAGTGTGATGCAGCCATAAGCACAAAGAGCCGCTCTGGCACTCTGGTAAAGGCTCTCTTCAACGTCGACTGTCAGCAAACCATCTCTGTGTCCAAACCCTGCACCACCAAGGTCAAAAACAAACCCAAAGGTACATCTTCAACACCAAACCCAAAACTGACATTCAGTGACCGAAGGCCTCTGCTTGATCTTTTGTGTATGTTAGGCTCAAATGTTAGTATTAACATTCAACTACTAATAATGAATATAATAAAATGAAAATCAGTTAAGAATTATTTGAAATTATTACTAAAAAACATTTGTGACTCTGGACCACAAAACCAGTCTTAGGCAACATGGGAATATTTGTAACAATAGCCAAAAATACACTGTATGGGTCGAAATGATCAATTTTTCTTTTATGCCAAAAATCATTTGGATATTAAGTAAAGATCATGTTCCATAAAGATATTTTGTACATTTCCTACCATAAATATATTAAAACTTCATTTTTGAGTAGTAATATGCATTGCTAAGAGCTTTATTTGGACAGCTTTAAAGACAATTTTCTCAAAATTTTGATTTTTTTTTGCACCCTCAGATGCCAGATTTTCAGTTGTATCTCGGCCAAATATTGCCCAATCCTAACAAACCATACATCAATGGAAAGCTTATTTATTCAGCTGTCAGATAATGTATAAATCTCAATTTTAAAAAAAATTAAACCCCTATGACTGGTTTAGTGGTCCAGGGTTACATTTTTTATTATTTAAGTTTGTTAATGAGAGCTACCTCAAACACACATGACTCAACAGGTGTTATACTGTTAGCAGTTTATTGTTTTGGTTTGGCTGAATGGAAAACGAAATGCATGTAATCTGCTCCGGTTGTGTAATCTTGGCCTGTTGGCCGTGGTGGGTGTCTGAGTGGGATTCTGAAATCAATAATGAACCTCTACTCATACATAAGAGGCAGATGTCTAAGTCGGTCCTTTCAAATCGTGTGTTTGTGGTTAATATGCTTATCTGAATGTGGATTCCAGCAATAATACTGTAGCATTAGTTTCTAAGAGCATATGCATTTCCTAACTGGCGTGAGACGGGGATGCGTCGTCAAGAGTTTCGGGGTTTACCGCTGGATCTAAATAATGAGATTTTGTGTCACTCTCTCTACAGGAAAGAAAGGCAAGGGGAAAGGGAACTAAAGCGAGCAAGAGATCCAGAGGAGCAGTAAACACCCCGTTATCATCCGTCATCCAAACACGGCCTTTTATATCTCTACTCAGTGTTCTTCAGCATGAGCGCGACTCACTCTACAGCCACAAACACATAGCTTTAGAAGACTATGACAGAGTAACAGCTGAGTATTTGACACGTTACATGATTTTTTCATGTGTGAGGGAGGGGAGGGGAGAATAAAATGCCGTTGTTTAGCGTGTGGTGCCCTGTAGCTGACCCATTCCTCTGATGTTCCCTCCAGGACAGATCTATCTCTCTCTCTCTCTCTCTCTGTACTATCTATCAGCTGTGTAAGCCTCAGGCCTCTCATTTGCTAAAGGACAACAATCAGTAGATCTCAGTCAGACACATCTATTTTATTACTGTTTTACTTACAAATCTGGTTTTGTAAAATTGTGTAATTTACAGGATTATATTACTAGCAGGGTATTCAAGTAGTGTTTGGATAAGCCACCCTTCTCTTTTTTTGTATCCTAAAATATAAAACTGAGGAGTGTTGTTTGAAATAAATGATTTCTCTTTTTCTATAAAAGGTGTAGTTTATGTAAAAGCAAAAATACCCCAATACTTTTTCCTTTTGACTTGACTGTTACTAACAGATCCACGGGTGACAGAGGGTTAAACTGCACGAAGAGGAGTCCGTTCCCTCTTGTGCAAAGCTGTTTTATAAGCATTTAAGAAAGACAGTAAACTTTTGTTACTGAGCTTTGTGTGTTATATGTAGTTAACTAAAGGTAAATGAGTGATGACAGTTCATTATTAAAGACACTTGAGCCCTCCAAATTTCTCATTATGCAAACCCACATGTGTGTTCATGAATATGTATTGTAAATAAGCATTCTCGTCTCTTCATGGTCAGTGTGCTTAAGATCTTTATTAAGCTTTATGCAATAGAAAAAGAACCATACACTCTTACTGTATGTACACTGGCTTTTTAAGGGCAGTGGTAGATAAGTCAATAATTACAGTGTGTTCATTCCATCAGCTTCACTGGGGTAATAATCACTGACTTTGCCCTTCAGCTGGTATTTCTTTATTAATTCCTATGTACAGTTGACATCAAAAGTGTACATACACATTGTAGAATCAGCAAAATCCCAAAATAAGAGGGATCATACAAAATGCATGTTATTTTTTATTTAGTACTGACCTGAATAAGGTATTTCACATAAAAGATGTTTACATTTCGTCCACAAGAGAAAATTCTAGCTGAATCTATAAAAACGAGCCTGTTCAAAAGTTTACATACACTTAATTCTTAATACTGTGTTTTTACCTGAATGATCCACAGCTGATTTGTATTCTTTGTTTTTTTGCGATAGAAACACAATGCATTAAGAGTTGGGGGGTGAAAACTTTTGGAATTTGAAGATCAGGGTAAATTGAACTTTTTTTTGTCTTCTTGGAAACATCTAAGTATCTTCTGTAGTTTCTGAAGGGCAGTACTAAGTGAAAAAATATGATATGTAGGCAAAATAAGAAAAATTGACACATCTTTATTCTTTTCAAAAGTTTTCACCCCCCGGCTCTTAATGCATTATTTTTCCTTCTGAGGCATCAGTGAGTGATTAAACGTTCTGTAATAGTTGCATATGAGTCTTTCAGTCATCCTCAGTGTCAAAAGATGGATCTCCAAATCACAGTCATTGTTGTAAAGGGTTCAAAAACCCAAAAATGCTGAAAAACCAAAGAATCTGTGGGACCTGAAGGATTTTTCTGAAGAAAAGCGGGCAGTTGAACTGTTCAGGACGAACAACTATCAAGCAAACAACTATCACTTAATAACAACATCAACAAAAAACACAGGTGTGGATCATTCAGGTAACAACACAGTATTAAGAATCAAGCATATTTTCAATGGGGTCATTTTTATAAATTCAACTATTATTTTCTCTTGTGGACTATATGTAAATGTCTTTCATGTGAAATATCTTATTCAAGTCAGTACTAAATAAAAAACAACATGCATTTTGCATGATTCCTCTTAAATAGGTAAAATAATTAACATTTTGCAGATTCTGCAAGGTGTATGAAAACTTTTGACTTCAACTGTAATTTACATTTTATAAACATTTCAAGTGGCCAGAGGAAAGAGGGCCTCATTTTCCTGTATTGGTCATCTAATAGGTGCTAAGGTTTGACCTTTGTTATTTTCAGAATTGCAGAAGGACAATATTTAGTAACCGATCGGATTGCATGATTGAATTTCTTTAGTACAGTTACAAAAGGAGTTACAGTTACATAACTCTCTTAGAGATGATATTCCAATGTGAAGTCTTCAAACTTTGCATCACAGTTGGCAACACTTTTTATAAAAGCACAGCTTTGAATGACTAAGATTTGTAGTGAACAGCCTACTTCAGCATAGTCCATGAATCAGAAGAAGACCAAAGCAAGTTTGAAACATTCAGAAAAATGGAAATCTGGTTTTAAATTCTTTCTCAATGGCATAATAGACTCTTAGTCTTCACCGCTCATTAAAAAGAGATTTAGAGCTGGATACAGACACTATGAATGGAAATTTGATGTGTATGAGGTAGAAACATGAAACCAAACCCAAGACGTTGGAGGCAAGTCTCTGCATCTTAAAATGATGCTAATGAATGAATAATCTCTCTTCCAGACCAGGCCTAATAACAGACCAGTGCGGCACGACCTCTTTGGTTTAATGCTTTAAAGTCTGTAATTGCTGAAACTGGCAGCTTGTTAATATTATAACAACATGAGCCCTAAAACATCAACACACTTCTCCCTCTGTGCTAATTCTGACCACATGTTCTCAAACAAACTGCAGGAGATCATTCCTTCTAGTTTACATGCTGCGGTTTCATCAGTTACAAACTGTGGATTTAAATACAAACTAAGCAAAATTATATTGCACCATGAGAAAACAATGTTATGAAGTGGATATCTATTAAATCAACATTGTGTTTTACAGGGGGAAATAAAACCAATTTTCCATTTCTCAAATTTACGGACAGTCCTTTGTGCCCCGTTTTAAATGAAACGCTTGAAATTGAACATCTTATAAACAGGTTAAATAAATGTAATAGTCTTCTATTATTAATTTTCTTTTTTTCGAAGTATATCACAAATTATAAATGCTTTCAACAGTTTTGCATACAGACGACAATACATTTAATATTTAATCTGTAAAATCACATGAAGTTCACCAACTAAATACAAGAGGAACACAAACATCCAGACATTAAATGCAGGGAAGAAATAATACTTTCAAGAGCATATATTCATCATAACTAAACATATTTACACACCTCTGTAAGATCAAACCCTTACAGTGACATTTCTCAGCTCAGTATAGAGTGTCTCATCCCGTTTCAAGTCTATAATGCCTATCCCAATCCATTGAGGAGATCCTTTTGAATTTTGACCTATTCCAGAACCTCAAGAGGATCACGCTAAGAGGATAATGATGACTAACTTCTTCCAGGCTAAACCACATGCCCTGAATTTGTCGCGCTGAATGTAATGGACTACACAGCTGTTGTGGTCAGCAAGCAGCTCCAGTCTATGACTATCGTCATTTGGAAAGTGGAAGGTGCAGGTATAGGAAACTGAATCTCACTCGGGAGAACCGTGTCCAACAAGAAGCTTTTCCATATGTTATCAGTTCTGGCTGTCAGACGAATCTGCATCCTCTCACAGAAGTCTGGGTCAGAAACAGTGTTAATACTAACCAAAAGGACTTGGTTGATATAATTTGTGCTGTTCTGGGAATATAAATGAATCAATAACATCCTAGAATTCACCAAGTCTGGTTTATGTTTGCTGCGGTTCTCTCTCTTCACTTTTGGGAATAATGAGCCATCAAAGGCTTGATCTTCACATTACTGTAGTGCAAAATTCCAGTGGTCTTAGCAGTGCAGCAATGATCAGATTACTCATGACCTCAGCTTGATTTCTTCAGTGATTCAGTTTCTTGTCCATCGCTCCATCATCTTCTTGTAAACACTGATTCCTTAACACATAAACTTTGGGTTATGACACACTATTTCAGCATTATGTGACTATGAAGCCTCACAATGTACTGCACAGTGCCTTCCAAAGTTTCAAAGGTATCAGGGCCAGAAGAGCCTTTGCACCCTCCATTTCATATCCTTCATCTCTGCTGGCTGCTTCTTCACTTAGCTCATCTGGTGCCGATGTTCTTATACTGGCACATGAGCAGGTTTTTGAAGGTCTTTTTGAAGGTGGCGTTACAGAGTGCATAGCAAGCGGGGTTGATGGTGCTGTTGACGTAGCAGAGCCAGTATCCAATGGCCCAGACTGTGTCTGGAACGCAGGACTGGCAGAACGTGCTGATTAAAACCATCACGTTGTACGGCGTCCATGTGATAATGAAGGCCAGCAGGATGGCGAAGATTGTTTTTGTCACTTTCTTCTCTCGTGCCGCCATCTGCCTTTTCCGCTTCACCTGGCTGCGGGCGATGCTGGCAAACTTGCGCGCCACCGTGCGGGGACGGTTCACGGGGATGGAACGCCTCTCGCCGGTACTGTTTGGTGGGACGATCTCAATGGCTGTGATGCACTCGTCTCCTGCTTGTTTGGTGACTATCTTGATCTTGGACCATTTGGATTGAGGGTTGACTTTAGGTGCGGCTGTCGGTGCCGGTGTCAGGCCGGCTTCTGAAGTCGCCTCGCTGTTCGCTCGTTCTTTAGGCTCTTTAGGTGCTATGCTGGCCGTGCTGGAGTCGTTCGAGCTTTCCTTCTCCTCCGGTTGCACGGAGTCAGCTTTAGCGGACACCACAGACTCATCTAGTTTGCCGTTCTTCATAGTGTCCACCGTAGAACAGGTATCCAGGCTGGGCTTAGGAGGAGACTGGTTGTTGTTGTTCTGCTTTAAGATGTGACTCTTGAGCAGCCCACTGGACTTCTGCCCTTTCTTCTCCTTTTTAACCTCAGGCTTTTGTTTGGACACACGGCTGCGGCTGGCCAGAGAGATGTGCACGTAAAGCACCGTCATGATGACCACCGGTAGGTAGAACGCAGCGATGGCCGTGCCGAACGTGACCGCGGGGTTGGAGAGGAACTGGATGTAACATTCACCAGGTGCTACGGTCCGTGCTCCGACGATGAACTGCCAGAACAGGATAGCGGGAGCCCACAGGATGAAAGAGAGGATCCAGGCGGAGGCAATCATGAGGCCGGCCATCTTGGTGGTTCTGCGTGTGGGATAACTCAGAGGTTTGGTCACACAGAAGTATCGGTCGAAGCTGATGATTAACAGGTTCATGACGGAAGCGTTGCTGACCACGTAATCCAGCGCGAGCCACAGGTCACACACAACAGGGCCGAGCGGCCAGTAGCCCTTGATGATGTAGACGGTGTAAAGGTTCATGGAGAACACACCGATGATCAGATCTGCACAGGCCAGGCTGAAAAGGAAGTAGTTGTTGACCGTCTGTAGGTGTCGATTGACCTTGATCGAGAGCATGACGAGGATGTTGCCCACGACGGTGACAAAACTGAGGGATCCTGTAACCAGTGCGATGAAGACCATCTCCACCGTTTTGTACGGGCTGTCGCCATCCACCTCAGACGCTGCACATGAGCCATTGGTGCTGCCGCTGTCGCAACTGAAGTTGGCGTCATTGGATACGTTGCTCAATGAGCCTGAAATACACACACAACACACAATGTTATGGATGACAAACATTTCAGAAGGTGTGGATATCATAGATTGATAAACAGATAAGCAGTGTTTGCATATGGAGGAACAGCATGACATTCATTATGATGCATATTACTGCGGAGCTTTCATTTGCATCCTGACATATAAATATGCTGTTTATATTAGAAGGAAGAGACCCAGTTCTCCATGACTTCTGTAATCGTGCCCATATGGAAAGAAATAAATCAGTGAGGGAAATCCTTTGGGACACCATTGTACATTTGTTCGGTAGAATGTGACCCAGCTGGCAAGAAGTCATTCAACAGCTCTGAAATCACTTAGAGCTGTTACAGTTATCATGAAACATACAGCCCTATACATCTTGGTCTAATTTACTTTTTTTTCTTGCAGATTTTCAGGATTGTGTAGCCTGTAGTCAAACATTAATTCAAGCATTTCCTCTTTTTCTTGAACAGTATCTGGTGTAATGTTGTAATTGTGTTCTGTTGAATTTCAGGTGAAACTCTTTAAATAATCTCTACAGAATACTGAAATGCTTCGATTAATATAAAACTATGAATTTCTTAATCTACTGAACCACTGGCACTAACATCTGAACAAAGAATGGCCATCACAGTCAAAAACAAAGTACTGTTACACATGCTATTTCTTTTTTTTTATGTTAATGTATGCAAAATAGAGTTTTGCATAAGAGTTGCAAATTCAATTTATTTAAATTAGTTAATGAAATAATAAACAACAACAATAATAATAAATGTATGATATGTTTGCTGCATTTATCTTGCTTAATGTTAATTTCTACATATAAATTAATATATAATGTATAAATTAACATTCATCTATTATGAACAAACATTATTTAATAATGAATAATGGTATATTTATAAAATTACACTAACCTACACTGTTGTTCAATAGTTTGGGATTAGTAAGATTTTTAATGTTTTTTTACGTAAGTCTTTTCTGCTCATCAAGTCTGTGTTTATTTGATTAAAAATACAGAAAAAAACAGTAATATTGTAAAATGTTTTTGCAATTTTAAAAAGTGGTTTTCTATTTTAATATACTTTAAAATGTTTTCCTGTGATGCAAAGCTGAATTTTCAGCATCATTACTCCAGTCTTCAGTGTCACATGATCCTTCAGAAATCATTCTAATATGCTGATTTATTATCAAATGTTATTATCAATGAAAACAGTTAATGCTTCTTAACATTTTTTTTTTGGAGCCTGGGATACTTTTTTCTGGATTCTTTGATAAATAAAACATTACAAAGAACAGCATTTATTAAAAATAAAAATCTTTTGTAACAATATACAATATCGTTCAAAGTTTGGTGTTTGGCTTGGTGTTCTTTGAAAGAAATTATTACTTTTATTCAGCAAGGATGTGTTAAATTGATCAAAATTGATAGTAAAGACTTATCTTGTTAGAAAAGATTTCTATTTTGAATAAATGTTGTTGTTTTCAACTTTTTATTCATCAAAGAATCCTGAAAAAAGTATCACAGGTTCCAAACAATAATTAAATAAATAAATAAATAAATCAAGCCGCACAACTGTTTCCAACATTGATAATAAATTAGCATATTAGAATTTCTGAAGGATTGTGTGACACTTAAGACTGGAGTGATGATGCTGAAAATTCAGCTTTGTACCACAGAAATAAATTATATTTTATAGTACATTAAAATAGAAACTCTTATTTTAAATTGCAAAAGTATTTCATAAGATTACTTTTTTCTGTATTTTCGGTCAGATAAATGGAACTTTGATGAGCATAACAGACTTAACATTAAAAATCTTACTGCTCCCAATCTTTTGAATGGCAGTGTAGATTCATACATGTTGTGAAAACTGTTGTTCATTGTTAATTCATGACACCAAATGCACTAATTGAGGCTTATTCTAAAGCTTTACCAAATAACTACCGATCTACACATTTGTGTTGAAATCTGACAGTGTGAGAGCATTCGGGCATCGGGTGAGCAGTCTCAGGTGAAGAGAAGATTAATTAAATCCTCATGATTAATAACATGCTCATGTTTTATTCAGATACACAAGCTTGACTCCTAACGACATTATCCAATCAAAGAACGCAAAGCTGCCCTGTCGTTAAATTCAGCTGACCCCCTGGGCATCCTAATGATCTGAGCTGCTCAGGAACAATTAAAGACAATTATTTGACATGGAACTCTGAGAACCTCAGTGCTGAGAAAAAAAAAACCTCAAGCCATGAAACCAGACTTCATTTACTACAGTACATGCACAATTTGCATAAAATGAATATTTAGATTGCTTCCTTTATCACAGATATTCAAGTAAAGATCTTGTTTTATGAAATATTAAGGGTTTTGGCATGCCATTTGTGAATGTGGGCTGCATTTCTAGAGGTTTCGTCATGATGCATGCTGCATGCTAAACTATACGAGAGACAGTGCAGACCATATAAAGAGGCAAGTAAAAAAAATATACATAATTAATTTGAATGCATAAATGTGAGAAGGTTTTGGTTTCAGATCATCTATTATCTATCACCTTCACGTATACTTCTGAGAAGCTGTTGCCATACTGAAATTATTAATCCAACATGCTCAGGTCAGACACTAAATGCACAAAATACACTAAAGCAGGTGCACCAGAATAAACGCAAATATATTTTAAATGTTTTAGAGACTCTCTTTACTACTGCCCGTTTTAATGTCTAGAGGAGTTGACTCTGTCATATCTTTTGAAGGTTGCCATCTTCTGGATAACCAGGGAAACTACAACCCATCACTATGAATAAACATATTTAAAGACTTGTAAAGACTGCTTTCCTAAATTATTCAGTAGTTTAAAATACTCTCGATGAGTAAAGACATACATCTTTTTATTACTATTCGATCTGAAATCAGTTTCCCACCAGAGGAAGGACCCCGACCCAGCCCCTCTCTTTATCTTTATTCTCTCTAAAAACCACCTGACTGATCATCAGCAGGCATCAAAGCGCTGCCACACTCCGGACGGCCAGACGCCACATATCCTATTCCTTTTGAAACCTTCTGACAAACAGACGCACATTCTCTCCTCCTCTCTCACGCCAAAACAAATCAGACTTCTTAAAGACTGTGCCTATTGATACTTCAGAGATTAGAAAGTTGATATAGTTTGGGTCTCGTTCTGAATTTCCCCCTCGGGTGCAGGTGATTCAGTACAGGGAGAGGATTCTTTACCCCTTATCAAATATGAATCAGCAATTACTCAACTGTGGATTCGAGCAGAGCGGAAAGATAAGTGCCAAGCCTCATTAAATATGAATCAAGAATATTCATCTGATATCACCGTGGGAGAAAGCTCTCCAGGACTGTTTTATTTAGCTTTCTTGTACAATTTGACTCTGTACACAAATCCCAACCCCTAAAACCCCAAACTACTCCAGTCAAGCAGAACAGGTGAAGATTGACTATGTGTGTCATGCTGCTATAGACCCAGGGTTAGTATGTTATTGTTAACTGCTTTTATTCATATTTTATTTGAATTTGAATTTTAGTATTTTAAAGCAGCCAAAGTTAAAGGATTAGTTCACTTCCAGAACAAAAATTTACAGATAATTTACTCACACCCTTGTCATCCGAGATGTTCATGTCAGAGGCAGAGCTAGACAAGACAAACATTTGAAATGAAATGAAAATAACCGATTGTTTCGCTAGGTAAGACCCTTCTTCCTTGGCTGGGATTGTTTAGATCCCTTTCAAGCTGCATTTAAACTGCATTTTGGAAGTTCAAACTCACGGGCACCATAGAAGTCCACTGTATGGAGAGAAAGTCTGAAATGTTTTCCTCAGAAAACATGATTTCTTTACGACTGAAGAAAGAAAGACATGAAAATCTTGAATGACAAGTGGGTGAGTAAATTATCTGTAAATTTTTGTTCCAAAAGTGAACTAATCATTTAATGCACTGATTGGGTGATATTGCTATCTATTGGCATTTTCTTGTGTAATGCAGATACACTACAAAGGTTTCAAATTTTATAATATGCCATGTATTTTAAAAAAATAATAATTAAATTTGATTGTAGCCTGGTAAAGGTACAGTATGTAATTTTCGCTAAAAGAGGGCGCATATTCAAAACAAAAAGTGCGTAGTTTGATGATGGGAGTTTTGTCTTCATCCACACAGCCGATTCAGTCGACAGGACTCAATGAGAAGTTAAGTTCATGGATGAGGTAATGTATTAAAGTTTTAATAACATCACTGTAGTATGAAGCAAGGTGGGGCTGAAAGCTGTGGAAGAGAATGAGGCTGCTGGAGCGACTGATAATGACAGACGAGCGCAACACACGGCTTGAAAGCAACGGAGCTTTTATTATGCAACAGTCGACTGCTTCCGTCGTGCGTATGTGGGATAAAGCAGCTCTGTTTTATCATATTACATACATTTGAGAGTGTTGGAAGTTCTGTTGTAATACTATTTTGTGTGTTCGTCACCTGTCTAATAAAATGCATAACATATTAAACCATGTTTTCTACAAAATAAAATCGAGGATATCGAGGGTATATGACATCACTGGCAGGCAACACAATGACTATAGGATGGGACACTAGTTTAAATAGCTTATTTATCTGGATTTAAACATTCTTGGAAACATTTTGGGATGATGTGAGTATACAAGTCTACAAACACTTCTAGTTGTTTTTGGATATATTAACAAAAAAGGACCATGCATATTGTGCTTTTAACTGCAAATATAGTGTTTTCAGGAGGCGTCATCAAACGGCCATTGGGGGCACTGAATGTAAACAATGCCACTTAACGAACTAAATTCGCGTATTTTGCTCATTATTGCTGCTGAAAATGGTCAGTTATTGTCATGTTTTGGGCTGTATTAATTGGTCAGACCGGGAAAAACATTTGGAGTACTACAGCTTGCCAAAACTTATAACAAATCAAGGAGAAGAGTGCAAAAAACTGTCTGAGAAGAAAAAAAAAAAAGCTGTGGTTGTCCAAATTGAACCAGGATTTCCAAGGCAATTCATGTTTATTCTTATCATTTACAGTCAGGTGGGTGAAATATTAGACTAATATCTTAATTAATACTGTTTGTACGTATCTTTACCACCTATTAACTTTAGTTTGTCAAAATACTCAGCCCATTCCTGGTAACCAAGTCCTTCTCAATATGATTTAATAGCTTCCACATGTTTTTCTGTGGTTTAGACAGCATAAATTAGCAGAACAATGTATTCAGTAGTACATTAATAGTGCAATCCATGCTGTTATTTACATATGAGTATTGCCAATATGGCTGTGTATCCGAGTAACTGATCGACCGTGATTTAAGTGCAAACCCTATATTTCTGTTCACAGAATGTGTTAATATAGTTTTCATTGTAATTTTGTTGATGATAATACTGATTAAAAACCTTAATATGTGCTACTGTCAGTACTGTAAGTGTGCAGACTGAAGCCATTTCTCAACAGCAAGATACAATGTGTCAAGAAAAAAAGCTGTAACATGCTCTGTTGCACACATCACACACATGCACTGCAGAACCAAAGTCCTGCACGTATGGCTAGTTGAAAAGCTCTACCACCTCACCGTAAGATCAGCTTTGGTTGAAAACTTGACTTTTCTTCCTGGCTTCCTCTGATCTGGCATTTTGTCATTAAAAATCTCACAGTTGAAATCAGAATTCCTAAACAGAATAATACCAGGAGAAAGCCTTGCATTCAAAAATAAAATCTGTTTACACAAACAGTCTGAGACACAGTCATCCTCAAAGCGAATGTATAATGAGACTTTCAATGTCAGGACAAATCACTCTCTCTGATGGCTGCATTTTCTTGGTGTATGCTTTACATGCAATAATATTAATTTTTTTTCTGTATAATTTTTTTTCCCCACCCATGAAGACCTTTAAAAACACTGTCCCCTCAATGCTGAAGGGGCTGCAAGGAAACGTCACCTGAAAGAGCCGGCGTTGTTTATGTTTGTTTGTTTTGTTTGAGGGTTTTCCCCTCTTCTGAAGGTTAATATTCAGAGAGTCAAAGCTCTTTGAGGATGGAGTGACATTTGTGTGCTGAGAGGGTGGCTGAGCTTTGAACCAGCACAATACAGCACTGACTCTCATGTCAGGAGATAAAAACAGTCTGGAGCATTTCGACATGCTGACAAACATCTCAACGATGCCTGCACTAAACATTCAATTCTTGCCGTTACCGGTGGATTTTGAACAGATTGTTGCAGTTGCAGTGCCGGCAGCTTTATTGAAATTGATGGCAAGCAAAGCCGCCACCCTCCTCCTCCAAACCACAGCTGATTCTATCTGGGCCATTTTTTTGCAGTTTGCATCCGATGGGCGGAACTGAATATCCATAACGGAGACAGGCAGTCGATCTCAAATTAACCGATGATTCCCGTATCTCACTGCATGATGAATACGTGATGCTGACAGTGTACGCTACTGAAACCAGACACTCAAATGTACATACACTTACAGTCCAAGAATAAAATATTGCACGACGGGCTGTGAAAGAATATTCATGGATTCGATCTGGGATTTTTTTGTATCTGTTCTGCTCCTAGAAAGGCTCAACAATAAACATACACTAAATTACAGCAACCTCTCATAGTTTAACATGATTTAGTACCATAAATGTGTAATGTAGCCTCAAAATGGCTAAAGAATTATTACATGCACAATTAAGCAAGTGTGAGCGGCATGTCTTTTTTTGTGATGGGATCTCGTTCGGAAGTTCTCCCACAGCTGTGGCTGTGGAGTTGGCAGGATGCAGATGCAGAGAGGGTGATCAGTGCTCAGCCTGCAGCAGTGAGATATGAGGGGTCTGATCTCAGCTGGCTCTCAGCACCGCGGCAGCTCCGTGGCTGATCACAGCCCCATGCCAACGCCGTGCAGATGTATTCCTCTGCCCCATTCTGTGTTCCTCAGCTCAATGTCCTAAGCGAGTTGATATGGGACCTGCTTGACAGAGCTTTGAAAAACAATACCCGTCTAACCGGTCTACAGTTACCAAGAGGAGGGTAATCTGTGTCTACAGAATGACCCCTGAGAGGTCATTGCGAAAGCAGTGATATGTCACTGATGTGTTAAGATGTTATTAATAGTGCTCATTTCTAACTGAACATCATTAGGCTGAAAAAGAGCTCCATGGCTTATATAATCATAATAATTCATCTACTTTTACCTCTTCTCATCTCTCTCTCTGGACATATTCTGCACATTAACGCCTTATTGATGACCCTTATCTCTCCCTCTCTCTCAAACACATTTGCTCTTTTTGACTTCAAATATATGTGGTTAGTCTCACAAAAATTCTTAAACACAAACCAAACATCCTTCTAAATAAGTTTAAAATTGCATAATTACATGCCAGGGGTGCACGTAAGGAATACGTAGGTGCGCATGTGTGACCAAAATAAAAGTTTAGCCTACTCATTAGGGTATATGTTGAAAACAGGTCTCGTTGCTTCCGCTTATTGAAGAACGTGTTAATAGCCATGCTGAATAATGGCCATATCTAGGTAATCAAGGTAATCATTTAAACTAGCTAGCTGTTTTTTATTTTTAATGTTTTATTCTATTTTTACATCTAAATGTTAGTGAAAAGAATAAAAAAACTTAGATATCAATCCACATATGTGACCCTGGACCACGAAACCAGTCTTAAGTACCACAGGTATATTTGTAGCAATAGCCAAAAATACATTGTATGGCTAAAAATTATCGATTTTTCTTTAATGCCAAAAATTATTAGGATATTAAGTAAAGATCATGTCCTATTAAGATATTTTGTAAATTTCCTTCTGTAAATACATCAAAATTTAATTTTTGATTAGTAATATGCATTGCTAAGAACTTCATTTGGACAACTTTAAAGGCGATTTTCTTCTGATTTTTTTATTATTTTATTTTTTTTGCACCCTCAGATTACAGATTTTCAAACAGGTGTATCATAACAAACCATGGAAAGCTTATTTATATAGCTTTCAGATGATGTTTAAGTCTCAGTTTGAAAAACATTGACACTTATGACTGGTTTTGTGGTCCCAGGTCACATATGTGACCCTGGACCATAAAACCAGTCTTAAGTCGCTGGGGTATATTTGTAGCAATAGCCAAAAATACATTGCATGGGTCAAAATTACTGATTTTTGTTTTATGCCAAAAATCATTAGGATATTAAGTGAAGATCGTGTTCCATGAAGATATTTTGTAAATTTCCTACTGTAAATATATAAAAACTTGATTTTTGATTAATAATATGCATTATTAAGAACTGTATTTGGACAACTTTCAAGGTGATTTTCTCAGTATTTTGATATTTTGGCACCCTCAGATTCTAGATATTCAAATAGTTATATATCGACCAAATATTGTCCTATCCTAACAAACCATATATCAGTGGAAAGATTATTTATTCAGCTTTCAGATGATGTATGAATCTCATTTGGAAAAATTGACCCTTATGACTGGTTTTGTCGTCCAGGGTCACATATGTGATTGACATTGGTTATGATCATCTTTGGTATCTACTTTGAAGGCATCTTAAGTAAAACAGCTTCATATTAAATGAAGCATATGCACAACGCATTAAACGGAAGTGACGAGACCTGTTTACCAGAATAGGGAAGTCCATTGTGTATAATTCTGTTTGCGTACCTACATGGTTGAAATCTGTTAATACACAATCACCATTTTAGATCGACTAACTGTAATAATGTATGAGATTGCCAATCAAAATAGAGTGCCAGATTTAGAGTGAAACGCAAAACATTCGCTGATGTGCTTCACTCAACAGCGCTAAAACCGGCAGCACATTTGCGGCAACCCATCAAAATACAAAATACCGTCAAAACTTGCTGATTTAAATTCATATAAAAATAAAAAGTAAAAAAGTGAGTAAAAAAGTAAATATCAGCATTGTGTTTTTTAAGTGTATTATAATGAAATTGTATTTTTTATAGTAGTAGTATAATAGTATTACCATACTTTTATTATACCATACTATTACTTTACTTTTTAACGTCATACTATATGCTGTGTGAGCACCAAACTAAATCTTTAGGTGCTCTCATGAGAACCAGACCGAAAAACATATGTGTGCCCCTGAATATAATATTAATTATATATTACTGCTCTCTTTTAAAACACATTATTATTAAGACACATACGGAGAGAGAAAGAGTGTGGTGAAAGGACAGAACAAAACAACCAGAGCCACCAGGTGTTGTCACACGTAGCGATGTTTGTGTCAGTACCTTCAAAAAGCCTGTTATTGTTCATTGGAGACTCTACCTTCTTTCTGCACTTTGGCTGTTTGGCTGCGTGTACAGTGAGGCAGTGACATCTTGTCAGAAATACAGTGAAAGACGTTTCCAGAGTCTCCTAAGCGAGTCGCAAACTGAGACTTTTATATAAGCTGTCATTCTCTCCACTGTGTGTCTCCTGTGCTAAGCACTGGGATGCAGAAGACAGCAGCTGTTGCTCAAACACTTTCCTGCTTCACACACACACACACTGGCACACTCTCACATGTTCATAATGGCTAAACACTTCTTCTTTTAAATTTAATTGAATGAGTATAAACAGGAAGGGAGTCAACTCAGCTGCAGAGGATTCGACTATGGATGTAGTCACACACGCTTGTCTGCACAAACAAATGCATGCACACCAACAAACACACGGATGCTGCTCATTTAGTAACTCTGCTGGGACTAAAAGCAGAAAGCCTCCAGTTACCAGCTGGCAGCTCGAAACATAAAGCCATCTGCTACCAAATATACTTTTCCCCACCAGTATAGCAAAAACCACACATAAATATCTGTTAATTAACATAAACATCTATAACAAGGTGTCAGCATACAAATAACAAACCGAAAGGTTCCATATTACTATCAAAAAAGTGTTAAATTAGTGTTTTTGTGTGGTGCAGCCAAGACATTTTTCCAATTTTTATTGGGACGAGCAACGGAAAGCGTCTTTGACAATCAAAAGTTAGAGTTTGTTAACAAGGCAACCAGGACACACAGACAAATACACAGACGGCACACAGGCCTCTGCAGATTCGGACAGACATCGCAGTGGGAGTGTGTGTGGGCTGCTTTGTGGTCTGTTCATCAGACTCCTCCTTTGATTCTGCTATGTGCTCGTTATAAGATCCCCCATACTGGCCACTGGCAAACTAATGACTCTCTCGTACGCTCTCCCACACACACAAACACACACAATTCTAATTCTCTGCTAATTCTCTGAATATCGGATCGAAATCAGGCACAATGCCCCGCTGTGCTACAGTTTTGCAGCGTTGATTAAGCTGATCAGCACACAGATGATCTAAACATCAAAACCATCAAGTGGCGTGGCATCCTTGCATCAGTCGCAGACTTGAGAACACATTTTAATGCAACTAGTGAAATATTCTAGAAGTTTCTGATTGGCAGATTGTCTAAAGGAGAGATGGCAATGTGGGTGATGGTTTCCTGGTAACTACGCCATCCTGAGCGGCATGAAAAGAACATTTGCAATTATTTACACACACCAGCCCACAATTCACACAGTTATCAGCATTATCCTCTCCAGTAGGTAAAAACAAAATCAGTGTCTGATAACCTCCAGTGGCATTAGGTTTTCATTCATTATTGATAAATGCAAAGTTCAGCATTGCTTTTCTCCCAAGGTGCTGGAAGATACACTAAACTCCATTGATATAAGTCAACTCCCATGAGAAATTAATGCACATGAATGAAAACTCTGGAGACCAGTGCCAATAATAATTACATAAATAACAATTACACTAAATCAACCCAATCTGAACTCTTGGCATGCCACAGACTCAGCTGATCCCCAAATCAACCTGGGGAAACAAAAGACTTCTCACACAATTAAGTGTGGAGATTTCATTCAATCAAAGTTGATGGTTGAAAGTTGATAGTGTCACTGTGCACATTTTCCTAATCTGAATTCTTTGTATGCACCCCCAAAGCAATTAGGAGCATTTTAACAGTAGAGGGCACCATTTGGGATCAGAATCAGTTTTAATGTCCCATGAGAGGCTGTACATGATGTTGTAACTATCTACTGCTGCACAGTAATGATATACTGGACTGACAACTAAAATGGGCTACGCCTGATGAAATATTTAGTCTAAAGGTGTCACAGGTGATGCAACTGTTGGTGACCAGTGACATGATGGTCAGGGCTTTGTTTAGAGCTACAAGCCAATCCTGCTACTTCAGCTGCTGTAGCTGTGTTCTTTCTCCCCATTGAGATCCCACAGAGAACTGGCTGTGTCTCCAGGCATTTCATTCTTTTCTCAGAGTGTTTGTGTGTGAGCGTAACAGGGTGAAACAGCAGCATAGCGACACACTTTCTTCTGTGAAACTGGGTTAACACCCAGCCAGAGACAAAGAGAGCAAGAGTGAGGGAGAGGAAGAGTGAGAAAACCCAACATAGAGAGAGAGAGACATCAGACTTTGACTCTGGGGGATTCTTTTAGTACTTTACCAGTTCACTCAGTAAGAATCATGGTCAAAGAATCAAAGAGTTGTCGTCATGCGCAGCAGTGAGATGTGATTGAGTCGGTCAGAGATAACGGAACTGAGAGATTTGTATTCTTTTAAAACGCTCTCAGAGTGAACTGTGACTGACGCGCAGTCTTTGAGTTTCTTTCTCCCATGCTCAGTGCCCCAAAATGTCTCTGTTTTCTGTTTTAATGTCAGTTTGGAGAGAGGAGTCTGAGGGAGAATGTGTGCCTGCTCTGTGGTGATATGAACTCGGCTTCTTATGAGCTTAAAAGACAAATTTCAGAACTGGATCCAATGCACAGAGTATTTAGATAAAATATAAATGTGCATTCTGTGCCGCATATGGGATTCTTTGATGCTTCATTGAAAGAGGGGCATTACTGATACTTGTCGCTGAGAACAGGGTTTACTTTTCCCCCTTTCTCATCTATTTAAAACCAGAGGAGAACAGGTGGAACAGACAGAAAGTCATTGCATGTTCAAATATACATTATATGTATACATCGATTGATTGGAAGAGAGAGAGAGAGAGAGAGAGAGAGAGAGAGACAGAGAGAGACAGAGAGAGACAGAGAGAGACAGGTATTTGAGAATATTTTTCACAATTTGATTGTGCATCAAGATTCACAGAGGAAAATGCAAAGTAGATATTGTGGTGGGTGTATAACATTGGGCTTTGTTACTACTCTGTATTAATCATAAAGCACAAGCTGCAGAAAGAGACCACAGAGGCTTGAGAATCAGGTCCTGACAGATCAGTTAGCAAAGTGGCAGAGACAGAGTGGAGAGAAACCAATGGTGAATTGGCCAGAAATTCCTTTCTGCCTAAAACCTAGACTAATCTACATGTAAACATAAACACTAATCTCACCTAAATGTCAATCAGCCCTTGTCAAATCCACCCTCACCCAATGCATCAGGACAACCAGCAAAAATCACCATAGAATCACACACACACAGAAGACTCACATAATCCATGTTTAAGTTGTTTGGTGTATATATACTCTTCTTTCTGCTAAAGCATTACAGTACACACATACACAAAAACATGTATGGCATTTTGACAGTTTTTTGTTTGGAGCAAATTAGAGGCAAAAACGTTTAAGTTTATAACCTTTGTTTTAATAACACACAAGTAAATTGTATTACCTGTATCTAGAATTAACAAAAGCATTACAGCATGAATGCAATCACAGCCCTGGCATGTTTTTTCAAACCACCCCACTTCAAAATATTCTTATATCATGTAATGTATCAAGTAAAATATTTCAAACTGAATTTTACTGATTTAATTACATGTATGCATTAGAACGCTGATTTTGGGCTGCATTTTTGTTGTTGTTGTTTTTGTTGCCATTTTGCTGGAGTATATATGTACCATTAAAACTTATTTCATATGCTTTTTCAGCTCAAACTGTCAAGATGTAAATGGATTTATACAATTATTAGCCTACGCAGACAATAAGAAGAACCCTGAACATATTTACCGTGGAAAACTTTACCGGACAATTGGAATTTTTGTTGGAATAACACCACTACAGTCACAAATGTGTTACTTTGGACATGGTCTCAGTATATGTACTCACGCAATGGACACATTCATCGTAAATTTCTGTTGAGATAAGAAACCCTTTCAAACTCTTTCGTGTCGTTTAAGCTTGACGCCTTCACTCGCAACTTACCGTTGAAGTTCCAGGGCGCGAGTCCCTCTGCTCCAGTGCTGTTAGTTACATTCATGTTGCATGATTTTAAAAATGCTCAGCCATCCAGAAGAAAAAAAGAAAAAGAATCCACCCTTCCTCCTTCACTCCGTCAAGTTTTTCCTTAAGATTATTAGAAGGGCTGTCCTCATGTTGCGCGGGAGCACTTTGTTTTTCACATCATGCGCTCTTGATGTGCGCGGCTCTCGCCAGCGGTGAGAAGCTCATTAAGTCTCTGACCATCGCGACTGGCTGTTCACTTAAACACACCTCGAGCGAATGGTTTTCTCTAGGTCGAGTCGGTTTACAGTCCGCCAGATGTGGCTCCCATCTGCGCGAGCGGCTCTGATCTCTTTCCAGGAGTTTAGCGCGCGGCTGAGGCAGCGGACTTTCAATGATGTCATCCACCTCCAGCCAATCACCTGAGAGTCCGCAGGTTCGACTGAATCAACCTATAGCTAGTACTGTCCTGTGAACCCAGCGCTCTAAACTCTAAACATCCATCCAGATAAATGCATTCACTACAATAACCGCTTTAGTCAGACTTCATTACACGATGTGACTAACCATAGGCGGAGGGCGAACCAACTACTGCGTAAAACCATGGTCTAAATTATGGCGGTATGTCAAAACAAAAGGTTAAGGGGCCTTAAAAGTATGGTTTGAGGTCAGCTAACGTTTCAGTAAAGACAAATGCAGATTAAAAGCTAGAAAGTGCGCCTTTAATCAACTAGCAGACGTTCTTGAACAGAATCACGTTCGCTTGAGGTAACGCAAGAGGATCGAGGGCATTCGAGAATAATTAGGATCACACTGGCAAACCACAAATAGACCTAAATATTAAGACTACAGATAGCCTACATTACACTTACACTTACAAGCAAGTAAGATAGCAGTAATTTGGAAAAGACTATTTGTGTTGCTCCTTAACAGATTGCGCCCTAAAAATACCCAAATGAATTTCCTTTAAAACGCCGAACCAACGACAGTTATTGCATAATTCGCTGACTGGGTAAAACTGTCTAATCTAGGGGTTGTTTTTTTCCACTCTATAACTTAAGAAATAACCGAGAAATAAATTCTTACTGTTTAAATAAAACCAAGTAGTGCGAATTTAAAAAGAAATATGTAACATACTTGGATGAGGTTTGATTTTACCATATATAAACTAAGTAAATAAAGCTGCAGGTAGCCACTTATCTAACGTTGTTTTTTCCTCTTCAGACAAGTAATTAAAATCTGGATTTGGGGAGGGGAACCTGATCCTAGACCTGTTATCCCAGAGCAGCAGTTGGAATCCCACAGCATCTGTGGTCATATACACAAATTATCCACGCGGTCTGGGGAAGGCTACGCTTTCCCCAGCCGTGCAGACGCTCCGCCTATGTGGCTTGTGACTGTACATCGGTGTAATTGCTTATGATGAGTGTGGCTCTCAACATATGCCAGGCTCTTGAGCGCAGCACACAAGTTCAGCACCATCGCTCATGGACAGCGCCCTACAACCCGAGCTTTCAGCTCTCTTCCAAAAACATCACGTTACAAGTTAGAAATAAAAACACGCGTTGTACTTTTTATAGTGTCATGTTTCTCCAAATCAACAGCAAAGTTCAGATAAATAAACCATAATAAAGCGTTTAATGAAGTAAAGTATAGAGGAGAGGAGGGATGGGGTGTTTTCTTCAGTCTCAGAACCATCCTCCTCCAGAGATTTTTAAAACAGCTGAATGGTTGCTGTCTGTCGCTAGTGCGTGAACTGGCACCAGAGCAATGAGTGACAACCGCACGCGTTTAGACCCGCCAGAGGCTGCCTGAGGCTGCAGTGTGTGTATCGTCAAAAGGCATAAAGTTTTGAACCATAAGAGTATTTGGGAGCTTCTATAAGGTTTATGAATGACAATTCACCAACAATACCTAGCCCTTTCTCGCCCTCATCAGTCCCCGTCGGCAGATTCGGATGGTTTGCACACAGACTCACGGATTAATCTGGCAGCTGTCTCACAGCAGACAAAAATGAGATTGATGCCGGCCAAAACAGAGAGATCGCGCACAGAAAATCATTTCAATGGCAGCACAGAGCAGAAACCTGACAGCCACTGACAACCCGGAACGAAATCATCTAAATCAGATGCAGGCGGAACGTTCTTTCAGTCGGTACGCGCTCCGCCGCCGACGAGCAGCGCTGTTAATTAAAGTACACAAGCGTAAAATGTGGAATAAAGAAAGCGCGTCCTGTAACTAAGTTTACAAATATGTAGGCAATCAGTTCGACTTGTCTTTTTCAATTTGGTGCTCCCAAATTACGATTTGTCATTTGCATGTGCCGTTTATGCAATAAGACATCTAAATGTCGCCAGTGATTTAGGAGAGACATCACTTTAAGTTTATGTTATAATGATCAGCCTCACGAATTATTTATTTATTTATTTACTTTTAGATTGTAGCAATTTAATGCGAGGCCAGGTAAATGCCTGTCACAGTTGACAACAAAGAAAGGTTTTTGGACATTTGAGGAGAACATTAACAAAAAAATGAAAATTCCGTCAGTTACTCACCCTCATGTTGTTTCTGTAATGATATTAAAACGAGGCTCAAGATACTATTTTGGAGCACTCTGGGTAATTTTAATTTATTAGTTATTATTCTATTCTATCCACCTTATTTTTCCCTTAAAGGGGTCATCGGATGCAAAACTCACTTTTATGTTGTACCCAGTGTTTTTTTTTTTTAATCTTTAAAAGTAATATCCCAGTTTTCTAATCAAGCCATTCTCAGCATCATGTCTGTGTGACGTCACACTGACCAAGGCCGCTCCCATGATTGTTGATTGACCCGTCTTACCTTAGACCTGCCCTGAGTGAGTTTGTCCACCACTGTTTCGACGCAGGTGCAGAGGAAGAGAAGAATGGCTTCTAAGCGATTTAGGTGTTTTATTGTTGGATGTAATAATGAACATAGCAGTCATCATGGAGATGAACTAAAATTTAGACCTTCGTTTATGTGATACCTTGCTGAAGCACAAAATGACATTAACATTCTGCTTGATCAGATGGAAACTGTAACTTAATGAAAGCATGACAATCAGAAATGAATGTTGAATAATAAAATAAATTCCTCTCAGAATACCTGGAATCAGTGTTACGAGTACCCCAGGCATCGTTTTAACATTTTTATAGCATAAACACCATTTATAAAAACCATTGAGAGTTTCATGTCTTCCAGTGTTTCTTTATGGTGCTGAAACCTAAAGATGTCAGAGTTCTGGCCCCCGTGCAGCTGATACTCAACTGCCATTGGCTTATCTGTGTTTGAGGGGAGGGGCTTACCGATAGGTCAGTTAGGTCATGTAATGTGCCAGAAGGAGAGACAGTAAAGTATTAGTTGGTTGTGTTTAGATTTCATCATTGTGCAAAGGCCTTGAGATCCTTCTGAAACCAGGCATGATGGGAATAACTTATTTTACTAGTGCATAATATTCAAGCAGATAAAGAAACAAGGAAAGAGAAGGAAACAGAAAAAGCTTTTCAGAACGCTACTTTAATCTTAGGTGCGTTAGCAGTCTTTGACCTACAGGTCAAATTGGCGAGTTCTTACCAAAAACGTATCTGCTATAGGCCCCTCTCACAGCTTTGTTAGACATTGCTTCCTATAGTGGCTTTACAGCTATGTCACATTTACAGGACGCAATTATAGTAGTGTATTTTCTTACTTGATTCAAACCTCAGAGGATGAGTGGGTGTGAGGACGTGTGTGTGTGTGTGTGTTCCTCTCAAAGGCAGAGAGTAAAGAGGGAATTCTGTTACATTCACAGAACAAAAGTACATCTTTCACGGCACAGCTTCACTAAACTCCCAGCAGCCTTTCCCACAGAGCGGCCAATCTGTTTCCATTAGCTGAGCAGGTACAGGCAACAATTAAAGCAGATAAAAACATGATGTGCTAAGTGACTTGGATGATTAGTCTGTTATTAAGATAATGTGTGTTTCGTGGCATCAGTAATCCACAGGGAGAAAGAATTCACCACAATGACATCAAACAGCACCGCAGAGAGAGAACATTAACAGCCGAGTGCTGCTGTAACTTCACCCACTCACCTCCTATATCCTCTTCAGTAAAATGAGGAAAAGAAACAGACAGAACAGCTATATAGTTTTAACACAACAAATGACATAACAAATCCCTGTTCTCTTGTACAAATGTTTTGCTATTAGCTACATTTTAAATTCACAACCTAATTTTGAAACTGCATTTTAATATATTTTCTTTTAGGATGGATTCATTTAAACATCTTTTGGGAATCAGTCCCTCTCCAGCTCATAGTCTCTAAATTTGGCAGGAAATTAAAATATTACATTCTCACCCCTCTTAAAACAAACACACTGCGGCGTATATTGTTAAGCCAGGTTTGCGCATTTGTGCAACAAATCACAGATCAGCGTACAAATTTACAACATTATCAATAATTACCTTATTAAAGAGGCAGATTAATCGGTGTGAAAAAAGGGTACACCCTTTGCACTATCCACCCATGAAAGATGCATATTAGTTACCTTGGAGAGATAATTCACTCAACTTTTTCCAAAATTGTAATGCTTTCTTTTGTCAAAAAACATTGCATGTCACTGACTTTCAATGTATGGACAGAAAAAAAAGATATTTTTTCAAATATTTACTTTTATGTTCCAAGAAGAAAGTCATAAATATTTGGAACGACATGAGGGTGAGTAAATGATGGCAGAATTCTCATATTTTAATGCAGGGGTGCCCAAACTCGGTCCTGGAGGGCCGATGTCTGCAGAGTTTAACTCTAACCCTAATTAGATAAACCTGAACCAGCAAATCAAGCTCTTACTAGGCATACTAGAAACTTCCCAGCAGGTGTGTTGAGGCAAGTTGGAGCTAAACTTTGCAGGACAGCGGCCCTCAAGGACTGAGTTTGGGCATTCCTGTTTTAATGGAGTTTTAATGGAGTTTGATTGACAGGCGATCTGACAAATCATAACGCTGAATCTGAAGTAAAGAAGGAGGGTGGGTTTTTGCCAACAGTCAGTTATCCCTTTATAGATACATATAACATACTTTTTGCATTCTACTATGCGATATGTGAATAAGTCAATAAGTGACGTTCTACTAAGTAAATACCGTAATATTAATATTAAATAAATTAGCAAACAAGACATAATGAGAATACCGAGGCATTTCTATTTCTGTATAAGTTTAAACTGTTTTGTTAGGGCTGTGTTTACTTGTTTATAGGTTTTTATGTAATGTATTTGCTTAAGGCTGTAAGTGACTGTTCCAGGTAGGAGGAAGAGCTATAACATTTTCTTCCATTCTCCAAAAAGAAGCAGAGTTCAGCGGTTGCACGAGGCCAGCAAAAAGACACAGCATGAACCTCAGCATGGGTAAATACAACAGGACACCATTAGTGACTTTGAGGAGGAAGTTTTGGAGAACAGGAATAACACAGCACACCTGCATCTCTGAAAAGCCAAAGAGCAGGAATGCATGGACTATAAATATTTGTGTGAATTTCAGTTGCTTCAGTCAGTGTGGAAATATTTGAATTGATGGCAGCACCAGCCAACAACTTTATAAATGCTTTCTAAAGCAAAAGGAAACACATTAAAATGTCCAGTCAAACTCATATGAGCAAGTGTGTGTGAGGGGAATTGCCTACAAACATACTCACTGGTACTTTGGCCTTCTTTGCCTTCCCTGCATTTCCAGCCTCCATCTCTCTCTTTCTCTGATGTGGTTATGTTAAATTAGATTTCCTGCAGCATGGCTGATCTAATTGGACATAACCTGCCTTCGGGGAATGCCAGTATTACCCAGCATGCATCTCTCAGGGGAGCAGTCATGAGCATGTCAGTGGTGGTGGTGGTTTCTACAGGTGTCGAGTGAAAGAGAGAAAATAGATCTAGTTGAGCACCTTTAAGACAGGTATGATGCAAACGCTACAATGCATCTTGACTTCCATGACAAAATGTTTTTCTGTCAACTATAAATATTGGTGAATGTCTAGGTCATAAAAGTAGCAGCTGATTCTGTTTTGATTCTGTATTTGTCTGTTTTGTGCTTGTCCTGAAGTTAGCTGATGTAATTCTCGGTCAACTCACCTGTCTGTTTCAGTTTAATGAGGTGATGGAGAAGCAGAATAGATGTGGGTTTGTTTAAATATACACATACTAGACACTGGTCTGTTTCCGAAACTGAGAAGCACATACGCATTAGTACACAAAACTGTACACCACAAAGTCTAGACAAAACTATAAACACTATAATGGAAATACTCTGGTGTCCCAAAAATGAAAATTCTGTCCTTAATTATCCACCATCATTTCGTTCCAAACCCGTAAGGCCTTCATTCATCTTCAGAACACAAATTAAGATATTTTGGATGAAATCCAAAAGCTTTCTGACCCTACATAGCAACGCAACTGACAAGTTCAAGGCCTAGAAAAGTAGGAAGGACACTGATAAAATAGTCCATGTGACATCAGTTGTTCAAACTTAATTTTATGAAGCTACAAGAATACTTTTTGTGCACTAAGAAAACAAAAATAATTTCATTCAGCAATTTCTTCTCTTCCGTGTCAGTCTTCGATGTGTGTTCACAAGAGTACCATGACGTGAGAAATTAATTACAGAATTTTCATTTTTGGGTGAGCAAACCCTTTAAGGACGAGGAATGGTGTGACGTTACTGGCAGATGAATGAATTTAAGTGAAATGCCAGTCACAGAGCTGTATACTTGTAGAATTCATCTGTGATCTTCTGACAGTTCAGTGGCACAGAAGACATATGTGCGTGTCTGCGTGAGAGAAGACATTTGATTGACAGAGGCTAAATGCAGCCTGACTTCCTCTCACAAACAACCCTATTTATAGTAGCAATCTCACCTCCGCTTGGATTCGTGTTTTCCAACAGCGCTTCAGTCTTCCTTATTTTCCCAAATAAAATTAAGCTCATTAAGAGGTTGCTTTCACACAGGAGGATTGTGTGATCTTCAGAAAGATCTTTGAGCATTTTCTCAATAACAGCTGGAATCTGAGACAGGGACAATTATGCTACACCAGACTGAGTTAATGGCAGAATTACACTAGAAGCTCAAATGGCCTTTTGATTGCAACAAGAGGTCAACTGTGTCTGATCTCACCTCAGCTGAAAATCGTGTCAAACACCTGCTTTATCACTGAGAGATAAAGAGAAAGAAAAGTACAGTGATTACTATTGATATTTCTTCCTGTGGTCTGCAGGGAAAGCACTGCTTCTTTCAGAGTCTCCTAGCCCATTTGATTTTGTTTTTCCCAGCGCTTGTTAATGGCCGGAATGGTCTTACCCTTTTCTAATGTGATTTACAGCATGCTGCATAGACTTTGTTTGCCATCTTAATATAATTCAGGAGGTTACAGTAGTCCTTGTTATTTCATTTTCCTTTAAGACTTATTGTATGAGTCATAAAACAATAATTAATAATTGTTTTTACAGTTCCTTGCAATAGACTGATAAAATGTTCTGGAAAATTTGCAACATAGGCTCACTGGAAATACATGTCTCTATATACATTTATGCAAAACTGAAAGAAAAACAAAAACGTACCTATATGTACAAATCACTGCAGTCTCCAGTTGAAATGAACACTGAGGCAATAAAACTCAGACAACTTTTATTCCTTTTCACGCAAAGTATGATTTACAGGTACAGAGTTTTGATTAATAAAGACAGAAAAAAATATTTTCACACATTTATTTGCAGAATATTATGTTATGACTTCAAAACAATTTTAACATTGCACAATTTGAAAACTGATACTTTTGAAGGTTGTCCTCACATATACAGCTTCATATGCATGAGTGAAACAGCTCAAAACCACATCAACAAATGCGTTTTTATATCACGTTTGCATTTGTTAACACTATCGGGTAGGTTTAGGGTTGGCTTTGGTGTAGAGGATATTTCCAACACAATAGAGCATTAACCTTTAGCGACACTCCCTGGATATTTGAATTCTAAACAGCCACAATAAGTACCTCAAGCAGCGTGATAAAAATGCACCTTTATGTGCCTGTACCAATGTAATAAAAAACGTGGCACGATCACGTATTGAACATCTGTTTTAGCGCCACTGGACATTTCATTTTGAAACTTTGAATTTTACATTTTATGCATTAAGAGTGAAGGAATATGAAAACTTTACTCTCTGAAACCAAGAAAATGTTTAAATTAAACATCAGACCAGGCTCTGAAGTCTGAAGACTTGTATTTAAAAAAAAAACCTTTTAATAAAACTTTTTCATGATATGGCAGTCAGAGTGATTGGCACTGCTGCGATTTGACTGAATTCGCTCTCATCTTTCATCACTCGCTGCACAGCATTTCATAGTTTATAATATCTGTCATGCTGTCGATTGTACCACACTACAGCATCATCCCTCTACATGAGTCCAAATGAAATCCCAATGTCTCCAGACTGCTTAAGCAGTAGACTTCATGGGAAATGAGGGAGATTAGCGGGAGAAAAAGGGGCCAGAATGACGGCCCACAAATCAATAGCTGCTTCACAGATGAGCAGAATTTATACCTCTGTAAATAGAGTTGAGTCTAGTGGACAGTAATCAGATTTAGACTTACGCTCCTGCTGAAGAAGCAGCTGAGGAGCACAGTAAACATACTTAGAGAGAAAGAAGGACCCAGGGCAAATGTTTGGGGTAGAGGATGAATGCAAGACTGTGCAAAATGTGCATGGCTCAGGTCCCAGAATGTTATGGTGTTTTCATACTTCTCTCATTTACTCAGAGTGAAGTCACTGCTCATTAGGCTGGACAGATGCTGGGGAGATGGTGCACAAGGGATGTTGTTACTTTTGGACTGCTTTGACTGGAGGTACAGTAACTGTGGGCAGGGATATAATCAAGAGTCCTCCTGAACTGCTGGGAGTTTGGGCTGTGTAAACACTTTAAACACCTTAAACACTATCCCGATGCCAGCCAAGATGCAACCCTGACAGGCAAACCATATGGGCAACACACAAAGTGTTAAGCTCGGTGAATCTCCATCATTTATGTAGCTTCACCAAATCCACAATCTGCTCCCTGCAGTGTGTTGGAGATGCAGGTTAGCTTTCTGTTTGTACTGGCACTGCAGTGTAATCTACAGGGCAACATGAACCAACTGAGCCAAAAGACAGCGAGCACTCCATCAGAATAAATGCCAGTGGGTCCTTGTCTCCCCTTGCAGTTAAATGTCATTCTTTTACGTTCTTCTCCTCTCTTTCACCTCTATTCGTTCTCCCTCTGCCTCTCTCTCCTCCCATTTCTGACAGTTGCTCAAAGCTGTGTGATTATTATGCCACTAAAATCAATGACATTCAGGAGAACCTGTCCTGCAGGAAAGGTCACATACACACTTTCTCTGTTCCTCATATATATATATATATATATAAAAGGGAGATAGAATTCTATTAATTAAACAGATAGCACACATGACAATATGGCCAAATACTGCACATGTAACTACACAGACCGCATACTTTAAAGCGAACTAGAAAAGCCTGTCAATATGCACAGCAAATGGTTTGTCAGATGTGGACTACTGAACAATCTGCTCTTAAATCCTCTGTAGGTCACAACCGCTTTGAAGATAAGGGTCTATTAGTGGAGGAATGCAAAACCTTAGCTGACTAAATCAATATGTAATGAACACACTGGCCTCCTAAGAATACTACTGACTCTAAATGAACACAATCTTTTAAAAGTCGTCTATCAAGAGAGTGACCACAGGCAGTGTAGGTTATGCTTAAATTGTTTCACCTCTAAAAAAAAAAGCTAACTGCAGTCCTAAATATTTACTGTTTCACAACAGTTTTAGAGAAAATTCAAATGTCATTTTTTTTTTAATCAACCTGTCATTTCAAAATTCTAAGTTCTACTTAAAGATATTATACCATGATCCATTCCTCCAGTACAATCAAATACACATGCAATTCTGATATGCACTGACAAACACATGCCATTTTTTAGTTAGTTTTAAAAAACTGTTAGTCAAACAAGATTTAAAAGCATCTTGAGGTGGATTTTTTTAAATATGTTCCTTGACGTTTACTTATAATGTTAATAAAGTTTTATACACAAAAAAAAAAAAAAAATTAATATGAATCTTTTCAGTCCTCATTTCGACACTTGTCTAAAATTCCCTGTGTCCTTAAAATCTTGTCAATAAACCACTACTGTTATGATTGGCTAACATCATTGCATAGGCCCCACCCCCTCGCTATAGCATGTGAGTGTTTGACAACTTAATCAAAAATAAAATGGCAATTTCCAGACAAAACATTATGAAATCATTTACTTACAGTTTGTGATGCAGCGGCAGTCAGATGTAGTTCCGCTTCATCTTTCAATAAATGTTTCTTTGTGAACTCTACATGACACTGTGGCTCATTTACAAAACAAAACGCTCCGGATATTTCTCTGACATGATCCGGGATGCAAAATTAAAAATTAACTATGCACTTGTTCCTTTCGCTGGAATCCTTGTGATGCCCGTACGAAGACATGAACGTTGTTTCACTCCATTTATCCTATTGACAACAGACTCGCATGGACTGTGTTAGAAAGCGAATGCACATCTGTATACTGTATCCAGTGTAGACAATATAACGGCAGTGATTGTAATTTCTACAATCACTTGCATTCAGGGTAATCAAGTGTTAGGCCGTTACGTGACTGAACGCCAGTGGGCGGGGCCTATGGTGAGAAGATGACTATTATGTGTTGCTCTGAAGGCAGTATTTATGCAAACGACTGGGCCCAGGTGACATCATCTCCCACCTCAGATTCAAACAGGCCATTTTTGTAGCTTGATTAAATACAGTGCCTTGCGAAAGTATTCATACCCCCTCATTTTTTCACATTTTGTTATGTTGCTGCCTTAGGTTAAACTGCTTTAATTTTTTTTCCACATCAATTTACAACCCATTTACCATAATGACAAAGCAAAAACAGAATTGTCCCAACTTCGTAAATGTATTAAAAATAATAAAACTAAAATAAGTATTCATACCCTTAACTCAGTACTTAGCTGAAGCACCTTTACAGCCTCAAATCTTTTTGGGTATGATGCGACAAGCTTTGCTCGTCAGCATTTGCCAGTTCTTTTCCTCACTTCTTCACCTCTCAAGCTCTGTCAGGTTGGATGGGGTCAGACATACATTTTCAGGTTTCTCCAGAATCATTTGATTGGGTTCAATGCGAGGCTCTGGCTGGGCCACTCAAGGACATTCACAGAGTTGTCTATGGTCTGTGTGCTTAGGCTCATTGTCCTGTTGGAAGATAACCCTTTTGCCCAGTCTGAGGTTCTTAACGCTCTGGACTGGGTTTTCGTTAAGGCTATCTCAATATTTTGGTGCATTAAGCTTCTCTTCTACTCTGACGAGTCCCTCAATCCCTGCTGCTGAAAATCAGCCCCACAGCATGAGGCTGCTACCAACATACTGTTGAGATGGTACTCTTAAGGTGATGAGCAGTGTCAGGTTTCCTTCAAACATGATGCTTGGAGTTGAGGTTCATCAGACCAGAAAATTCTCAGAGTCTGAGAGTGTGTTTTCATGTGTCTTCACTGAGGAAAGGATTGAGTCTTGTCACAAAGCCCAGATCAGTGGAGTGTTGCAGTGATGTTTGTTCTTCTGTAGATATCTTCGTATATATTATCATGGAGCTCAACTAGAGTGACCATCAGGTTCTTGGTCACCACTCTAACTAAGACGTGTGTGCATTTCCAAACCATAACCATTCAAATTAATTTGCCACAGGTTAACTTTACTCAAATTGTAGTAACATCTACAAGCATTATGAATGCTCCTGAGCTAAATTTAAAGTGTCCCAGATAAGGGTATGAATATTTATGCAATGGAATCATTTAAGTTCTTCTATTTTAATAAATTTGCAAAGATGTTAAAAACCTGTTTTTTGTTTTGCCATTATGGTGTACGGAGAGTAGGTTGATGTGGTAAAAAAGTAATTTAAAGCAGTATAACCTAAGGCATTAACATAAAATATGAAAAAAAAAAGATGTGGTATGAATACTTTCGCAAGGCACTGTAAATGCTTTGTATATAATGAGTAGAAGGTTTTAAGCTACGAAACATGCAGGATGTTTTAATGGTAAAAAGACCTCTTATATGCCAAAAGATCAATGCAAATTTGATTTCTCATGTCATGGCCCCTTTAAACTCACAACTAACCACTCCTAAAGCAAAAGTTATGAGCCACAACAGATCACATTCACTAGAGGGCTGAGCCCCCCTAAGCCTGAAATCCTTGAATCACCCTTGGATTAGGCCTGGACTATTTTCCATGCAGAAGGTCAAAATAAATCCCAAGTCATGCACAATACACAAGACAACAGAATCCTAAATTAAAGTCCTAAACTAAGCTAAGCCAAGTTCTACATTATTAGAGATGTAAATTATTAAGACACTGTTATCCTGCTAGCAGTTTTGATGGAAACTACAGTATAAGAGTTTGTAATTTAAGCTATAGAAGAAAACTCATCTTTCACAACATTGTGCATCTGGAATTGCTATCATTGATCAGCATATACCTAGACACTTTCTTTATGAGTCGATTACTCACCAGCTTAGGAGACTAAAGAAAAAAGTGGATGTTTAAGAATTAAATATTGTGTGCTTGTAGGGTTTCTCTATTTCTCTGTGGACTTTTTAGAGTGGAAGCATGTTGATTTAAGAGAAACATTAAATGCAATACCTAGCAATTATCTAAATAATTCACACCAGTTCTGTATTAAAGAATGCTGTACAAGCAAGTTTGGGGAATTTGAGATTTCAAAGAGCATCTGAGGATGCAATCTGTGGGGGACTGAGAATCAGTTTTGTGTGTGTCTCTCTATGGTCAGTTTCGCACAGGCATTAAGGGTTCATTAGTTCAGTTCATTCTAATGTTGATTCTTGGTGACACATCAAACAAGCTTGTGATTAGTTCTGAGAGCTGCCGTACCATGTGATGTTTGTTCCGATCATGTCTAGAGATTCAAGAAAGAAAAAAAGAACTACGAAAGCAATGTAAAATGTTCCACAGTTTTCGACCACTTTATGAATGCTATACATTTTAGATTTAGATTATTTTCTGATGCAAACGAAAGTCATTCCTGCAGTCTGTTCAATCAATATGCTAATCCACATAATCACATTCAATCCATAATCAATATTCAGTTCCTTCCATGGTAGATTAGGCACAGAGGAAGAGAAATATGCTTCTCTCTGGCATAAGAAATAAGAAGCACCCCACCTGATCTCAGAGCTCTAAATGATTGTGTCAGCACTGTCAGTGTCTGTCTGCACCTACCATCAAAACACATCACTGCTGCCTCTTTACTCAGCAGATTAATCTTTCCACAGACATTAAACAGCCCTGGCAAACAGGGTTCAGAGGTCGGAACAATTAGATGTTTGTGCAGCACCTCCAACCAACATTATTTAAACCATTTGATCTGACTGAGGCTAAAGAAAACGCTTCAGGACAGAAAAGCGCAAGTCAGTTAACTCTGTCTTAAACTAAAAACCAGTCCACCATTCTGCAAATTTTAATTTGTGACTTTTTAGTTAAAAGAAAAGGAGATTTTATTCATTCAAATGCAAGCAAATCTTCGAGGGTGTTAGTATTCAATTAAGCCTGCACTTTGCAAAACTACAAAGCACATCAACAAAAACAGGCATTGATTTAATATTCATTTTCAATCTTTCTACACCAATACTTATATATTCATTTCTATTTTCCAGTACTTAAACAACACATTATAATTTTAGATATTTATTTTTAAAAGCGGTAATCAAATGTTCAAACACAACTGTCCTGATAATACACTAGGAATATGACTACTTGTAGGGCACCAGGCACATTAAAATTACTTGAAAAACTGAAAGAAAGAGTGAAGAAAAAGAAATCTTCCTCCCAAACGTTCCACTTTTCCAAACAGAAGCAGAATGATATAGAACGTAGAGAGCTTCTCATTCTTAGGCCTGTAGTATTCAGTACTAAAGTGAGGCTAGGATATAGATGGGAGAGGAAGAAAGTCACTACAATGCCATTCAGCCATGTAAAATGTTCGCCTAAAGCGCAAAAAGGATTTGTCATAAAAATCTATCATGTATACAGCAGACAACATCAGCAATGAAAATCCTACCAGTTGTGAATGAAGTAAAGCACTCCTGTAGTTACAAGTATAAAGTACAGATACCTTGATTGAATGAAGTTTAAATTTCTACTTAAGTAAAAGTAGAAAAGAAAGCTTGCTTTTGAATGTACTAAAGTATCAAATGTAAAGGTACTGAGTGATTGTTTGTTATTTTTCTGCATAAGCTCCATTAATTGATAATAAAATAATAAATAATAAAAATATAATAATAAAAAAAAAAAAATAATAATAATAATAATAAAAAAGTACAATTGTTTAATGAAATTCTAAATATGTCTGTCTATCTAGTTGGCAACTGATAAAAGCGAAGCAATATAATATTTTTCTTTAGCCATTTGTACAGTTTAGTAATAAAACATTGAGTGGAACACCATAAATCAACACATGCACAAGTCTCCTTTAAGCAATCATGGACAAAGTGGTACACATCTTTATTATTTGATTATTTACATTACTCTTCAACGCAGAAGTAAGCCTCTGGGCTGGACTTCCGGTTCATTACCCGCTATAACTGTCACGTTACAGCAGGGATGAGACCAGAGGCAGAGGTAAGGTGCAAACCAAACAAGAGCTTTATTGACAAGGTTGCAATATGGAGTGCAAATATGGGTTGAGCAGTAATAATGCTTATCTGTAAGTCCTTGTGTACGATGAGCTAGAGTAGTGCGTCCGTATGGGGAAATCAACGAGGAATCCAGGTAGAAAACGGGTGAATCCAATGGCGGGAAAGAAGAGAGGTCTGAAGCTAGCATCAGGTAGTGAACAGCAAACCAGACAGTGAAAGACTGAGGGTGTGAGTCTTATATAGGGAGGGGCTGATTGGGAACAGGTGTGGAGGATCAGTATTCAGGTGATTGAGATTGGGTGGGCGGTGCTTCTGGTGACGTGGATGGTGGAGGTGGTTGTGGTGAATGCCTGACAATAACGGAATAACGAGAAGAATAACAACGTGCAGTAAACTGTAAAACTGTTTGCACTACAAATCACTGTGTTCATAATTAAAATAATACATTTAAAAATAAGGTGGTAAGAGACACCAATTTGCAATATCAAGCAGCTGTTTTTTACAGCTAAACATTGTCGGACGCAAATGAGACCGGAAGTCAGACCCATACAATTTTACAAATGACCACGCCTGCTTTTACGAGAAAAATAATATGGTCATAATTTTTCATTATCCTTTCTTGACTGATTGATTTATTTGATTTATTTGCTGCTTAGCCTACAGGAATGCACCCTTAATATGTAAAAAGTGCATGTAACTGCATTCTAAGTTACAAAGTTTTCGTTGTATATCAAGACTTTCATATTCAAAGATCAAAGAAAAATTGATTTCTCATTATGTGTTCCCTTTAATTAGAAAAGGTATACCCCTATAACCCCTATGAATTTCTTTTGCAATTACCCAAATTATTTTTGCAGCTTTTGATCAAACCTGCAAAGGGGTTTTGAGGCATGCTTTTTAGACCAAACTGTTTTGATTTATGTATATGTTTGAACACCATCAGAACACCACTGAATGAGCCTGAGGTCACTCTGACTTTTGGCCATTATAGGATTTCTTCTGCTTGATCTCTTCTGTTTTTGATTACATCTTTTGGGCGTTAGATGACAAACAGATGCTCTGACATTTAAATATAAAACTGATACAAATTCTCAATTTTAGCACACCATTACACTCCCTCCACATTTATTGACAGCTGGGATGACGCTTTTCTGAAACGGAGCTTCATGTTTTCTTTAAATAAAATGCTTTGTACCGTGACCAAATGTTTTGTCTGTCCACAGACCATTGTTTTAGAAGAGCTGTGGGTAAATTATTTATTGCTTTGGAGAGCAGTGGTTTCCACTACAGTTACCTCTCATGTACAACATTCTAGCAACAGTTCTGATGTTTTTCCACCTGTCATCTATCTGTCTGGTGGTACACTGATCGAGGCCCCAGTCTTCAGAATTTCTTTTGTAAGGCTTTCAAGTCTTAGGAGCTTCAACAACTCTTCCCTGGGGTGCTCAAAAATGTTTCCTTCTTTTTCTTCTTTCAACCAGTTTGTACTCAAAGCAAAAACTGGTTCAAAATGGTATAGTTTAAAAAAAAAAAAGAAAAAAGAGTAGGTTTCTGTCCACCTTATTTTTCCTGTAAGAGTGGCCATTTGTAAACTTAATGGGTCTGGCTTTGGTCTCATCCACCTTCAGCTATTTTTACCTGTACAAAACAGCTTGTTTTGCTGCTTGATATTGCAAATTGGTGTGTCTTACCATATTCCTTTAATGTGTTATCTTAATTATGATCACACTGATTTGTAGTGCAAACAGTTTAACCATTTACTGCAAGTTGTTATTCTTCTCATCATTTCCCCACAGCGGCTAATGAACTGGAAGTCTCGCCCATACGCTTATTTCTGCACTGAAGAATAAGGTGGATATGGCAAAACAGGACAGAAAAGAGTTTGTTGTGAATAAGGCCAGTTATTGTAATTACTACAGACAGTCTCACGATATTATGAATAAGAAGTGTGGTTTACAGGGGACAATGGAAATCTTTGTTATCTGATAAGCGATGTGACACTGTAAGAGATGCTTGTTCAGTTCATACTTAATGGTTGATTGCACATGTGTGTTGATGCATGTGTTCCTTAAAATGGGGAATCGGTGCTCAGGGCCATGTGGAGAGATTTGGGACCTCTAAACACTGTTGGCCTGATTAAGTCAATCCTTGTAAAATTCTGGAAACACACACACATTCACTCACTCAGGTGCAAGAATAAAGACTGCATGCTCCACCGGCTTTGAGACGGAAAGAGAGGAGGAGTGATGAGAGGAGAGAGAGGGCATAGGAACAAAACGATAGTGAGGGATTCAGGAAAGAGAATGGAAACTTTACAGTGACATTCCTCTGCTCTCAAATCCATGTGCAAGAATGCATGAGCTCTCTTACACATGCATACAAGACATAAATCGAAAATAGTGTATGTTCTTGTTAACTGATCTTAAACTGAATGGGCACAAACTGTCAAATAGTGCAAGGATATCTTGTAGATTACGTAAGGAATAACTGATGACTGGCTGTTAAATTATGAGAACATAATGCACACTTGAGGTGTGTGTGTGTCCGTGCTGTATGTGTGTGAGTTTATAAGGGAGATAGAGTGGGAGAAAAAGAGTATCCTATGTGCTTTCCATACACAACGAAACGTAATTTTGTGGCAAAAACAAGGAAATAATTTGTTGTTTTTATCTCGTTGTTTACTATATTTATTTAATTGGTCAGTGTTGGCATGGGTTTTGGTTCTTTTGCTGTTTTAGGCTGTAATGACCTTCAAGACCTGCCTGGAACTATTTTTTTTTCTTGACCTGGTCAAGACCTGCCTGGAACTACTTTTGCCATGCGTTTCCCTGAAAATAATTACACACCTTAGAACAGGGATGGGGAACCTTGATCCTGCAGGGCCGGTGTCCATGCAGAGTTTAGCTCCAACCCTAATCAAACACACCTGAACAAGCGAATCAAGGCCTTCAGGATACAAGTTGTTTGCAGGGACACTGGCCCTCCAGGATCGAGGTTCCCCACCCCTGCCTTAGAACGTTCATCAGCCAATCAGATTTTAGCATTCAACAGCCCTGTACTATAATTCAAATTAACCTGCAGGTAAATGTACAATAACAGTTGTAAATTATGTTGTCACCGGTACTAAAAAGCCAGAAGATAAAAATATGGAAAGATAGATGTTTAAAATCACTTCAATAATTAATTAATTAATTAATTAACAATAAAAACAATCAAACAAACAAAACAAAAAATAGCTAATATAAAATATTAAATAAATAATTTACATAGCCTTAAATAATGTGACCTAATTATTTGCCCTGGTCTTTACTAAACATTAAAAACTGAAAAATGAAATAAAATAAAATAAAATAAAATAAAATAAAATAAAATAAAATAAAATAAAATAAAATAAAATAAAATAAAATAAAATAAAATAAAATAATAGTTGACTGGTTGGCTGGCCTGAGCTGCTTTTAGGAATCTAGCTAAGACCAGCATAGACTGAATTTAGCTGGTTATTTTTCAGCAGAACAAACAGATCAAGCCAGTAAAAGAGATTTTGCCTCTGTCTACATGGCTTATGCTTGTGTTTGTTTAATGAAGTTAAATTTCATTTCAATTCAATTACATTTGATTCATTATAGTCAAGGCCATAAAGAAGACATTGCAGAAGCATATGTGCAGGTTTCACTGTGAAGTCTATAATATCAGAAGGGAAAATTCTCTCATGCAAACAGACCACAGGGTAGGGAATAAGATCTGAGGGAGTTGTTAATGAGGTGAGGCAGACCAGCACTCCTGTGTGGACATGAGAAGATGTCTCAACTAAATCACTGTGTGTATAGTAGCAGTAATACGCTCTGGTCTCTCATTAGTTCAGTGTGAATACTTAGCTTGATGATCTGAGTACAGCAGGACAGAGATCACTGAACTTAAACAGAATAGCAAATATCAAAGTACAATGCTTCAAAAACTAAAACTTAACCAAAAACCCTTTGCTAAAACTAATAGGCCTACTACTGAGACACAGTTATTTAACAAATCTTTATTTTGTCTTATGTTTTATTTTGGTTCATTGGATGTTTAGTGAAATGCCCCCATCTAGTAGGGAACAACAACAAAAAGACAGGTAGAATAAGATTATAATGAACAGCCACTGACTCATGCTGGTGTGAGAAACCAGTTCGAGTCAGGAATAGATGTCCATACGTTTTCTAACAAGTCAAATGATAGGCTCATTAAGCTCATACATCACAGACACGCATAACAAATTCTGTTTTACTTCACTTGCTCACCCACCGCTTTCAAATGAGATGGATGAGATATAGCACTGCTGCTGAGTTCAGCCTGCATCAGTTCAGTCTTGCTTTGTTAATTTTAGAATTGCTGAATCTGGTGTTGTTAAATCTAGATTACATGAGCATGAGATTACGTTGAGTTTGGTTTAGTTGACACTGATTCATTGTATCTGGGATTCTTGTGCACGTTCTGTAGAATTATTGAAGCTGCAGGCTCAAGGCAGAGCCTGTCTCAGTAAAACTACTGATAATAAAACTGATTTGCAATAGCTAACTGAATTGCTGACAAAGTAAATTACTTTTTTTCTCAGTTTTCCTGCTGGCTTTTTCTGTTAATGTTTATCAAGGTAATAAAAGCTCTTTCAAGTACCCCTCTAACTTTATGTGGTTGATCTAAACCAAAACCGTAAACTGAAAGAGTCACTACCGACTTAAATGTGCCATGAGTGGCACTAGTGTTTGATTCAGAGAGAGGTTTATTAGGCCTGAGAGTAAGGCAGTACTGATTTAGAAAAACAGATTGAATTCAATATAGATCTCTCTCGCTCTCTAAATTGAATTAATTGGCAGGCTTCTTTGAAGTAATAACTACTGTACACTATAAAAAATGCTGGGTTATTTTTAACCCAAATGCTGGGTTCAGCCTGCTGGGTCATTTTATTGGGTTATTTTTCCTTTTTTTTTTGCGCTGGGTCATTGTAAGCCAGTGTTGGGTAGTCTGTGGCAAACCGTGTAAAACTGGATATATTTCTTATCGTCCATTTTGTGTTCTGTCCAGAGAGAAAACTTGACTTGAAACTTCCTGAATCAAATTAAGATTTGCATTACATTATATTCCTGTCAAATTATTACTATTCAAATAGAAAAACGTCTGTAGTCTTACATTTTTCTTAAATATTTAAATGTATGTCGCAGCTAGCATCTGGTTGGAATGGTAGCCTTTCAAAAACACTGTATTTACCGGATGTACACTCAAAGCAAACTCAAAGCTGGTGCCACAATCAGTGTTACCAAGTCTGTGGTTTTCCCACGGAATTGGGTTACTTTAGCACTGTTGATGCGAGTTGTTTTTCATGTCTGCATGTTGAAGCATCCCAATAACATCATATTTAGCCCCTACATTGTAAAAAATAAAAAAACACAATTTGTTGAGTCAGCTTAAAATAATTTGATACCTTGCTGCCTTAAAATTTTAAGTTCAGTCGACTAAAATAAGTTTAGTCAACTTGAAATGTTAAGTTGTAGTAAGTAACAACTTAGATATTTGTGTTTGCTAAACTTAACAGATGGGTAAGTAACCCAGCTGCCTTCAAATTTTAAGTTGATTCAACTCAAATATCTAAGTTGTCACTTAGTATAATTTAACATTTCAAGTTGAATAAACTTTTTTTGAGTTGACTGAACTTAAAATTTTAAGGCAGCCAGGTTATAAATTATTTTAAGTTGACTCAGCAAATTGTTTTTTTACAGTGTAGAATGCGAATTGTATCAGGGGAAGCCCAGCAAAAAATTAGTATTTTACCCCCCGGAACACAATTTTTACTGGGGGGCCCCCTAAAAAAACGACTGGGCAAGTTTTGGGCTAGTTTTGAGTAGTAGTAATATGTAACAAGTTTCCGTGAGCTCCACTGACTAAAAAAAAAGCATTACTGATCTAGTGGGACGTTTTTTCAGCTGTGGTTGCGCTCAGTATTGCCAACTCTGCAGTTTTCCCATAGAATTCTTCATTAATCCTGTTGCCACGGGTTGTTTTTCGTGTCTGCGGGTTGAAGCGACCCCAATAACGTGATATTTAGCCCATGAAATGCTAATTTTATCAGGGGAACCCTGCCAAATGAAATGTAGTTTAAGTGGCAGTTGGGGCAGGTTTTGTTGTGAAAACCTTGCAACCCTTGTTACACTGTGCATTTGACAGTTTGAAACTTAAATGTCTGACTGACAAGATAAAGCTGTTTTTGATGCAACTTTTCAGACATGAATATAAGTAATTTAATTAAAGGAGAAGTTCTCTTCCAGAACAAAACTTTACAGATAATTTACTCACCCCCTTGTCATCCAAGATGTTCACATCTTTCTTTCTTCAGTCATAAAGAAATTATGTAGTTTCCAAAATGTAGTTTAAATGCAGCTTCAAAGGGCTCTAAACAATCCCAGTGGAGGAAGAAGGGTCTTTTTTTTTTTAAATGAGTTAAATGAGTTTATATATTTTTTTAACCTCATATGGTCGTCTTGTATTTTGGTTCAAAACAGTTAGGGTATGTCAAAAAAACTCCCATCTTACTTTCTTCTTCAACTTCAAAATTGTCCTACATCGCTGCAGAAGTACAGACCCAGTGTTTACAAAGTCAAAGTGCAAAGAAGATCAACCGGCCTTTAAAAAAATGGTAAAACAGCGATGTGTAGGACGATTTTGAAGTTGGAGAAGAAATGAGATGGAAGTTTTTTGACATACCCTAACTATGAACAGGAATACACATGAAGAGCTAGACAAGACGAGCATTTGAGGTTAAAAAAATATATAAATTGTTTAGAAAACAACCGATCGTTTCACTAGATAAGATCCTTGTTCCTTGGCTGGGATCGTTTAGAGCCCTAGGGCACCATGGAAGTCCACTATGGAGAGAAATCCTGAAATGTTTTCCTTAAAAAACATAATTTCTTTACGACTGAAGAAGGAAAGACGTGAACATCTTGGATGACAAGGGGGTGAGTACATTATCTGTACGTTTTTGTTCTGAAAGTGAACTTCTCCTTTAACTGGAACAGCCTATTGATAGCAGCTTTCTTCCCACAGATTCCCACTGGCTGCTCTTGCTGCTCCTGTCACATTCTAAAACCTTTGTTTTTGAATGTTTTTGAAGATTTTATGATTGTAAGACTGACTTGACATTGAAAATATTATATATAAACTGTTCTTGTCCTATATATAAAACAGATTTTAGAGTGCATTTTTATTATTTAAAAAAACCTCCAATAGGTTGACTAACCCAGCACTATGTCAAAAAACACCCCAGCAAATGGGTTAATGTATACAAACCAACAAGCTGGGATAAAATAATGTGTTCTGTCCAGTATTTACCCAGCGCTGGAAATGGTTGTTTTTAACCCACCATTTTTAAAGTGTGTGTGCCCCTTTGTACTACTAAAAGAAAGACAAAAAGAAAATTCTTCATAATGCTGCTTGCCTTCTGTTTTTAAACTTTTTTTTAATGAAACAAAAAACAGATGACTTACAGAAAGGACCACTTTCTCCTCCTCTCAACCCATAATAGCTAGCGTGTCTATTTAGTTTCATTGTTAAAAGCAGAAAAGAATTATAGCATACATTTTTAGTCTGAAGGTGGCAATGCTAGGAAAACTTTTCCAAACTTTAATGTCCAATTAGTTTCGCTATGGAGCTGCAGTTCGCTCACAATGAAAATGAGCCGTCCTGCCTGCCACTGGAATACTAACATACTGTAGGACGCATTCATGCATGTACACGCTTGTGTTCTCATTTGAATATTGTAGAGAAAGATAGGCATTATGTACAGCCACAGCGTTCTACATCTCACCCTCTTCTGCTTCTCTCTATGCTCTCGCTCCACTTTTTATATTTCCACCCATTTAAGTTATTATATAACACTCTCAGTGGCTCTAAGTGCAGTGTGTTCTCTGCTTAAGAGGTGTGTGTTTGTATTAGGATCATTATTCACCAACAAAAGACAGAGAGGTATCAGAGCAGGTGATTAGATGTGAGAGAGAAAGAGTAGTGTGTGTTTGTGTGTGTGTGAGAGAGAAATAATTAAACTAATCAAAAACAAAGCAGTGGTATCTAAATGGAAACTTAAGCTAATGTAATGCAATGATGAACATCCTTTTTCCGATGAACAAGAACACAGTTAAGTGTCTAAGAGAGAAGGACATGCAAAACATCCTTTCAGCTGGGCTTTTTATAGCAATCATTTGCTGGCAGCAAAAAACAACCAAAATTGTTTTTAAAAGCCATAAAGCTGAAATTGTGACCCCTTTCATGCTCTTCAGCTGAGCATATAACATTCCAGCGTATTGTAGGAGAAGATACAATTATGCAAATATACACTCTTAAAAAAAAAGGTGCTTTGGATGACAAATGGTCCTCGCTGGAACCATTACCGCTCAGAGAACCCTACACAAAACACGGTTCTTCACACACGCTATCTGCGCTGAGGGGTTTTTGGCATCGCAAACACAGTTCTTAGGCACTTTAAAGGTTCTTGCAACAAAAAAATATTGAACTGTTTCTTTGATCAAATATACAACGACGGGTAGGTGGAACTGCTATTTTGTTGACTTTTCCCTTTACCTTTATTCTGTGTGACAGGTCCCTTAATAATTAAACAAATAAGCTGCCAGAGCCTGTTATGATTCTATTATAGTATCTCTTATGTGGTTACCGCAGTCTTACTAAAGCCTAGTGCAAAATTTGGCAAAATTAGAATGGCACTGTAACCAAACAAAATCTTGTTTTTAATCACCTTGTCACCAGTCATCCCCAGTTTTTAATCACCTTGAAGTGGATAATTTTATGACACAAAATAAATAGACATGAAGCATGCAGTTTAGTTAAAATGACTTTATTATGCAAAATAAGAGACTGCGGAGTCAATCGAGAGCCATGAAATTAGCAGAGCTGTGAAACAAATGAGTTGCTGGGGAAATGGTCAATTAGCCTCTACAGTTAAGCGGTCATTATATCAAACTATATGACCCCAGAATGCCACAACTGACCAATCAGAATCAAGCATTCAAGAGAGCAGAGTATTTAGCGTAAATATAAATAATTGTAAATATATATAAGCAAACTGTTCCTCGATTTTATTACTAAAACTCAAGATGTGCCCAAACTGTAGAGAACCAAGGATGAATCTGAATAACTATCCTCATAAAAAACATTCAGGGTTTCATGAATACTGCGATGAGATTTAATAAATTCCCTTTTAATGCTTTCCATTGATGTTTGGTTTGTTAGGATAGGACAATATTTGGCCAAGATACAGCTATTTGAAAATCTGGAATTTAAGGGTGCCAAAAAAAATAAAATCTAAATATTGAGAAAATTGCTGTCCAAATGAAGTTCTTAGCAATGCATATTACTCATCAAAAATTAAATTTACAAAATATCTTCATGGAACATGATCTTTACTTCACACACGTGAAGAAAATCCTAATGATTTTTGGCATAAAAGAAAGATCAATCATTTTGACCCATACAGCATATTTTCGGCTATTGCTACAAATATACCCATGCTACTTAAGTCTGGTTTTGTGGTCCAGAGTCAAATATATCTGGGTGTCTTCTGTTTGAATAATCAAATTAGGTTCCTTTAGTAGCTGTTCAACTCGAGTCACAATAACTGTGTTAAAGGCAGATGGAACGTTGGCTACCATCTAGATATTTGATATTCAGTTTGCGCTGTTGTTGTTTATGCATTTTACATAACCTAATCACTGCTTCATTTTAACTGCATCTCTCTCTTAAAGACATAAAAAATATCTCTAGATGCTTGATTCTATTTACAGGTACATTCAATACTTTTTAATAGTACTACTCACTGGCACACACACCAATTTCAAAGCTATATTTTAAAGCTTTTACAGAATAACATTTTTTTTATTAAGGCACGGTTTTGTTTACTACCTTACTACTTACTCTTTATGCAACTGGTTTAAAAAGTTTACTTTGATGTTCTAAAAAGCCATAAAACAAAAAGCTCATGAATATTAAGAGTTGATCAAAAAAAGATAGGGCAGATAATCAGTAAATCTATTATGACTATGAGTCCAGATTATGTGTCCTATTAACTAATGAGGCCAATGTCAATATTTTAAATAGACCACAATGTATGAGCAAATACTGTATGGATATTTCCTGTACAGTCACAGTGGCTTTATTAGCTGGGGATGTACAGCAAATTATAATTGACAGAGAAGCACAGTAAAGTGATCACTTTAGGAAAACCAGTCAGCGAACACACACACACGCTACATTTCAGAGAGAAACAAACAAATGTTAAACATGCCATACCTGTTAGAGAAACATGTGATAGCTATGTAATTGCATACATAATGGCTACACGCTGTGCCGATGGGTTTTTAGCAATAGTAAATGGGCCGGATCATTAGCAGCATGTTTTGCTGTAGTCATCCCCATTAACCTCAGCCCACTCTGTTTATCTGCCACATTATACAATTAAGGGGGGCTTTGCATAACAGCCTTTCTCTCTCAGAAAACACCCATCATTAAATCTACTCTCTCACAAAACGAAGCTATGCATGTGTGCACTTGAGCGCTCAGAAAAATGCCACCACACACACACAGTGCCCACTTATACTGCGATGCAGCTCTTTCAGAGTCTGTGCGGAGCACTTTATGCAACAGCAGTTCTGGAGAGCGGAGTTAGTGTAGGTGATGATAATGCTCAGCAGGGCCTGTAATCATGTCAGTATCAGTGCTTTGTTTCTACACAAAATGACTAAGATCAACTTTATAGGGAGGACTCGGATCACTCATGGTCTAAAACGCTGTGCCTGCTGTTGTCAGCCTCACAGGTTAACATGCAGTGAGTTATGATTTCCTTGCTGCAATCCCAACCCTCCAGCTCTCTTTACTCATTCACAGCATCAATTCTAATATTTGAGATGCGAGACTCACAAGAAAAGCAGAGAGTCAGCAAAGTTAAAAATAAGACACACTAGGCTAATGGCGAGCAAATTTCCTGCCAGACAGGTGGAATTTCTCAGAGCCTTTAGGGAAAAGTGTATAATCGCTTTCTCAATATAAACAGTGAACGCTCTTGCGGCTCCCAGCCCTTCAGGGACGTTCTGTCACAGCTCAGTCCGGGGGAACAGCAATCTGCGTCATTTCACATGGCAGAAATGGATGTCTCCGTGTTGCATTAAATCTCTCGATATCTGTCAAGATGACACTGATTAGCCAGCCAAAGTGTTTCTATCAAGGAGGTGTATAATGCCCGAAGAAAGCTATTTCAGTAGCAATTGCTTCAGTGGCAATTGACCCTTGGCAAAGACCCGCCCCCTTTCGTTACTCATGCCAACTGAAACTGACAATGTGCTGGCAGACGAGACAGAGCAGATTACTTTAGGTATGAAACAAAGTGTCAGCTTTCAAATTTTGGCATTTTTTAAGAAATTCAAACGATAATTGTGGCACTTTAAAGGCACACATGTAAGTTTTCACCGTTAGAAGGCACATATTCAAAATAAACAAAGAACCAAAGGCAGAGTTTGATGACGCTGTGATTGTGTGTGGAATCATGTTGTCTTCATCCCCACAGCCGATGCAATCCACTGGGACTTGGGCAGAAATCAAGACTTATTATGGTCACTGTAGTATAAAGCAGGGTGGGACTAAAAAGTCATGGAAGTGAAACGAGGACACTGGAGCGATTGCTAATGAAGGACGAGCGTGAGACATGACTCGAAAGCAGCGGAGCTTTTATTATGCCACAGCTGACCGCTTCCGCATCTTCCGGTCATGCTTATGTGAGGTAAAACAGCGCTGTTTTATCAGTGTGTTGAAAGTTCTTTTATAAAGCTACTCTGTGGGTTCGTCACCTGTGTAATAAAATGCATAAGATATTAAAGTGTCTTTGGGGTTTTCATGTTTTCTACAAAATAAAACCAGAAAATCGAGGGTGTATGACGTCACTGGCAGGCGACGCAAGGACACGGTCCGTTACACTAGTTAAAACTGCATTTACATATTGTGTCTTTAATATGTTGTGACAGATTAAAGTTCAAGTGCCATGTCAACTGACCATCTCTTTACTAGTTATAGCATGAAGTAAACATGAATGAACATCAGAAGGTAATGTTATCTGGTTTCAACCATGGAAAGACGTCAATTTTCCATATCATTGAATATAGGCCTATCATTGACCTAAAGTACACAGCAGTCCGGTCCGTGGAAGACTTTTTTGTTTTTGTATTCTGTCCATAGGTGTAATTAATAGGTGGGACGGGTGGGACATGTCCCCACCATTTTTTGCTAGGGTCGATATTGTCCCCACCACTTTTTTGAACATCTCGGGGCACGGACGTAATAATGCCAATGATACATTTGTTTCTGTTCAAAAAAGATGCGATCTGGCGCTGGAATTTGTTGTTTCTGAAATCATGCTAAACGTTATTATTGACGGAACGTTTTCAATGCGGCTCGTGCTCAGTGTTCACACGCGAGTGCTTCAGTCTATCGCTTGATGTTGCAGAGACTATTCATTACTATTAAATCACAAAACAAAATACACACAAACGCATTCCTCCTCTTGATATAGAATCACTGATGAACATATTTGATTTTAATAAGGGGAAAAATTATGCGAGGGCAGATTAGAACCTTTGGATGCTGCATCACATCTTGCTGGATTTGAATCATGAGCTTGAAGTGTTTAAATCAAGACACACACAACACAATAATCATTCAGTTTCAGCTCCGAGTTTATTGCATTTAACTGAATGCATTTGAACTCTTTGGTAATTTATTTTTCTTATTACTTTGAATATGTATTTGATTTCTATCTACTCAAATATGGTTTATAGCAGGTGTTAACAGTGATTAACAACCATTATTAATGAAGGGCGGGGTCGGGTGGGGTTGCTATAAACCATTAAAGTTAATTTGAATATAGAGAGAGTAACCACCCCGACCTCCTGTTGTCAATCACCGTGTCACACCCCCCCACCACACACAAAGCACTACACCACACCAGTCATTTACGACTCTACTCGGCCCCCCCTGCACACCTGCAACCACCACAGCCCAGCAGGGGGGAGCAATTATACTGACTTCACGTGCCTTTACATACCACAAGGGGTCTGCACGTGAAGCTGGGTGCAAACTTGTGCCAGTCAGCAGGTAACATATCACAGAGTTACAGTAATCCTGCGCGGAGAACAGGTAGGCTACATCATGCGTTGAACTTCAACTCTGAACCTACCAAGAGCTATTTTAGACCACTTCTTTCCAGATCGCTTTATGACGTCATATTAAGTTGTCTCCGATTTTTGTTTTAAATAAATACGTTAAGTCTCCAATTTAAAGGACCCACTGTCACTGATGACATATTACTACAATAATAATAATAATAACACTAAAACAATTTCTGTATTTATTATTTGAATTTGATTTAGGCTACTTTTTTTTTTCGAAAATGTCCTTAAGACGCGGTGATACTGCACCACAGCTACTTTAATAATACAATTTTTAATAATTCTGAACACTAATTTTTGATCAAAAGTACAATAAAGACAGATTTTTCACCACTTAAAATAACTGCTTTCTATTTTAAAATGTAATTCATTCCTGTGATGGCAAAGTGCAATTTCCATTTTGCTTAGTAAATAAAATAAGGGTTATTAACAATGGAAGAGTATGTGTTTTGGCACCAGTATGTTGTAATTACAGCATCTACCAGCAGGGGCGAACATGCCAAAGCTTGACCTCTTCGTATGTATGTGTGCAGCAGAAGGCTGGATGGCAGCAGTCCTTTCTCCCTCCTTCCTCTCAGGAGTCTTTCTCTTTTAATGAGCCCTCTGCTGTCTTGAATCTACACCAGCAATTAGCCACCACACAGTTTTAGTTGAATGGAAGCCTAAAGCACAAAAAGTTCTCACATTTTATTACGTGTTGCTTCTACAGCCTTATATTAGCCCATTTGACTGTTGTTTTCATTTAAGCATGCATGATGAAGTGTTTCTGAGTGTGTGTTCTTAAATATTACATAAGTGTGTGTTTTATACCATTTCTAACAGTTATGTCATCTGGTGTCACCACTCTGCGCACACCACAGTGGTCCTAATTACAGGACTGGTCTGCAGAACAGAGATTTTATTTTTAATCCCATTTGATCAGTGTGAGGACTCTCCTAATGCTGCTCCCCCAATATATGTGGCTTTTGCTCTAGCTTACATCTCATTTCTATTCACCACATCTCTGAACTATTTCCACTGAGAAGATTAACAATTAACAACCCTGAATTACATCATTGTACCTTCAGAATCCAATAGCACATGCCTGAAGAAGCTCTGCAGGTTTGAAAATTTTAATACTAACTGACAGATCATTTTTTACAGGACTTTTTATTCAAATGGCCTCTCAGAGTCAACGTTAACCTCTCCATCGTAGCAGAGTGAACACCATCTCATTATCGTCTCACTCACAGTTCTGGAATCATCTGTATATAATCTACTTATGCGAGAGGCATAATCCTAAAGCAGTCAGCACTGATCTGAAGTCAGCTCAGGAGCAACAAGGCTAATGTGCAACTAAGTGCCTGACTGAAAAGGCTTACAGTATATAATAAATTAAGTACGGTGGATCTAATAACATCTGGACGTCTCATTTGCATGAGACTTCAGTTAAAAAAAAAATCAATAGGTGCAGGAAAATCAGTCACGATGTGAGCCATCTCTTTCATCTCATCTGCAGGACCATAATAAACATACAATTAGAAACAAAACATTAGCAGATGAGCATTTCAATCCTCATCACTGTCTACACACAAACAAACATTAACACGGCATGACTGTTATCATTTTATTCCATTTAAATCACATAGAGCACTTGTGTTTCCCAGAATGCAGATCAATGTAATATCACCTTTTTTCCTTTAAAAGAAAGAATTAATAACATGGTTTAAAAAAAACAAACAGAAAAACAAGAATGAAATGACCAAAAATAGTCACTTTTTAATGTTAAGTACATAATCCATCAGAAGAGCTGCTGCTGCTGTAACTTTTCTTCAGGTGCAGAAAGAGCACTAAAATGATGTTTTTACTGTAGCAGTAAAAACTGAGCTCTAAAGCAGAGGTTACACTGTTTACCAAAGCAGCAAGTTGTGCTTTGACTTGATTCAGGAGACACCGCCAGACATTCATTTTCAGGATGAAGTGGTTTGCCAAAAGCAGAGAGAGCCTCTCCATATTAGTGCAGAACATAATGCATTAAGCCTGTGAATAAAAAAATCTCACATAAACATTCACTCACAAACATTCATCCAATCATCCATCTTCCCTATGCACTACTGTAGCACTGTATGCCAGACCAATGAACAGCATTTTGACACTTAAAAACCCATCATGAAGTTATTTCCTAAGGTCATATCGCAACATTAGGTCCACTTAAGCAGATTAGACATTGTGATTGGTTATTTAATAGTTCATGAATGAGCTGAAGTCAAAACGTGCTTTAAATTCAAAAGGCAGATTTTAAGGTTCAACGGACAAGCTCTCTGAACACACATCTCAGAAATGTTTTCTAAGAGAGCAGATAGGAAGCAGAGTGCTACATAAGATATAAAAGGGAAAGTGCCTGCCTAACTTTCAATAGGCTTTGAAAATCTACAGTAGCTGACAGAACTGGGATAGCGTCTCTTTTGCATACACACACCTGTCAGACTTCACCGCTTTCCTGTTGAGGCTCTGAGTGTGACGTTTATCACATCGTGTTGAGAAGCACTTTACTGTAAACAGGGAAGGGAAGACCCTTTTTAAGAAACCGTCCTTCCGTTTTTCAATTGGGGCAAAGGCTGTTAATTGAGGTGTTTCCAAGGTAACAGTGAGCCCAAAGGAGACTGACTTGGCCACACAGAAGACAGCTGATGATAAGGATGCAGACGAACATCACGTCTTAAAGAGAGTTTACACAGAATGAAAATTCTGTCATTAATTACTCATTCTCATGTCGTTCCAAACCCGTAAGACTTTCGTTCATCGTCAGAACACAAATTAAGATATTTGTGATGAAATCTGAGAGCTTTCTGAGCCTGCATAGACAGCATCTAATTACCACGTTCAAGGCCCAAAAAGGTAGTTAAGTACATTGTTAAAATACTCCATGCACAAAAAGTATTCTTGCAGCATCATAAAATTACAGTTGAATCACTGATATCACATGGACTATTTTACCAATGTTCTTACTACCTTTCTGGGCCTTGAATGTGTCAGTTGCGTTGCTGTCTATGCAGAAAGCTCGTGGATTTCATTAAAAATATATTAATTTGTGAACATGAAAGAAGGTCTTACGGGTTTGGAACGACATGAGAGTGAATTTTTGGTTATACTATCCCTTTAAAGCATAGTTCACCCAAAGATAAAAATTCTGTCATCATATACTCAATTTAATGTCATTCCAAACTTGTATGACTTTGTTATGAAACAAAAGAAAATATTTAGAAGATTTTGGTAATCGAGCATATATACGTCTGACTATATACATTCTGACATACATAGGTGACTATTGTCTTTCTTTGTTTAAAAAAAAACAACCACCATTTTTCTAAGAATTTCTTATTTTGTGTTTTACAGTCATACATGTTTGGAATGACATGAGGGTGAGTAAATGGAGACAGAAAGTTCATTTTTGGGCGAACCATCCCTTTAATGCAGAATTAACTAAACAAAATATATAACTTGAATAGAATTGTCTTCTTTCTTGATTCTCTTTCTTATATTCTTTCCAAAAACTTAAAAATTAAAGCGTGGTCTTTGACTTTTCAACAGTATAAAAAAAAATGAACTAAAACACCAGTCATTATCTAAAAATAGTCCTTTCTTTAACAGAAATGACTCTTAGTTCTAAACTAACCAAAAGTAACATAACCAAGTTGTTCAGAATGTGACTAGGTTTTGTAACATTTTGGACTACTGGATTGTCCGAGGAAACATTTCTACTCAAAGCAGCAGCTTTCAATGGCACCTGAAATGTTACATTTGAAAGAGTATGTAGAAGAACCAAGCGTTAAGTTGTAGTAACTGATATTCTTCTACAGACTAAAGACTGACAGCAAAGTGATGTTCTGTCTCTCTGCTATTCACACACCTTATTCTGTACGTGGCTCTACTTTGAACACTTTGATCATGATGGACAACAGGCAGTCAGAGACCCCCACTGGAAACAACATGGAATGGTCTGAATTCATTGCCGAGTTTAAGCTGAAGAGGGAACTACTACTTTTTTGTCCTTATTATTTAGAGCAGATGCGAAATATGAACGCCGATGGTGAGAAGAGAAAGGAACATACGGGTCGAGTGCAAATATTTCTGGAAGTTTCTGTTGTGTGGTCTTTTCTCTTTCAAATTATGAATCCTCTCCAAACTCCGCCTCTTTCACCGCCCATACTCGTCTCCAAGGTAACTACTATCGCTGTTGCTGTAGTTACTGTTATTCACTGGAGAAAGAGAGGGTGAGGATGAGAGTAAAGATGGGGGGAGGTGTGCAAAGTCTTGGAGCTCCTCCCCCTCCAAGACACTGTCTGTTTCCATGGAAGCGGAAGGTCCATTTGCGTCTAAAGCAGATGAGAAAAGAGGTGAAAACTCCTGTGAAAGGAGGGACGTGTGAAGTCTTCCCTGTTCTACGAGGGGGGCCAGGTCTATGGCTGTAGAGTTGCCCTGAGCTGTGTCGGTATGAATCCCGAGCGTGCCGGTGAGGACGCGGGAGAACGAACCTGCAGCTCCAGCCAAAGACTCACTAGAGGAGGGCCCAGGGATGGGACTCAAACTAGTATGACTTTGTGCGTCTGCTCCTGTCTGGGAGCCACGGTGGATTCGGTGGCTGACGATAATGTTGTTGCCAAAGCTGCCCATGGAAGCCATTGTGGTGCTCTGCTCACGCTGGACAACCGCTGTCATCCCTCCCTCAGCCATTAGCCTTCGGATACGAGAAACGTACTCAGCCTGACCTGAGAGAGAGGGAAAACTATTGAGTTCCTCAAGAAATACCAGAGTACAGGGTAAACCGTCCAACTTGCTATCTGGGATCAATAAACTTTAGCAGAAAGGAAAAAGTAATAAGCCTGGTTGGCCTTTAGGAGAAAAAGTGAAATTGAGAGCTTACAAAACACAAGTTGCAGGGTGTTGGCAGCAAATGTTCGGTGTTAGTGGGAGATTTATGTCTTGGCAGTGTCAGTGGAGATTTACACACATCAAATGGCTTTCAAACAGCTGTTACAGTGCAGGTTTACAGCCTGGACACGTGTCGTACGCACCTAATTTAACAAGAAGGTGCGGCGCAATTAAAGCACCACAATTGGCTCTAAATTATTCATCAACTGTTTCTGCAAACTCGATTCTTTGATCCTCATCTAGTGTTTAGGCACTTTGGATCAAGTACAGTGTGTTTCAGATGTTTGCATCAGCATCAACAAGCCTTTCAAGCTTCGGTTTGTTTCTTCACGGTTTAATTCATGTACTGATAGTTAAAATTCTTCATCCGTTTTCTGAATTGTAATTGAATGGTCCCCTTCACAAGTGACTTGTACTCAACAAAGATGTATATATATTAGTGGTGTCAAAATTAGCGTGATAACGCAGGCGATTAATTTTTTTCAGTTTAGCACATTAAGAATATTTAATACAATTAACACAGGGGCTGGGCTAGGTTTGGCCGCCCCACTCACAACTGCTAAAGAAGTGCATTTTTTAGATGCTGAACGTCTTTACAAGCACATGGGAGACTTTTCAGACGCACACTCCAACTTCGCTTCAGCACAATGTGCTACTCACATGAGCGCGGAAACGGTACCAGTGACGAGGAGCTTCTGTAGAACATCAGGCCATATGTCAGTAAAAACTAATCTTCCTGTCCTGTCAGCCGTTAAACTGTGCTCATAGCGCTGTGTTAGGCTATATTAAAGAGCTGTATCATATTCAAACCCAAATGAAACTAAGAGTATGCAATATTGTAGTTATGTCGTCAGTTAAGTTATGAAGTTACAAAAAAGGTGATTAAAGCTGCGTTGTGCATGTAAGTATTTATTATTATGAGTCACATTTAAAGCAGTGTCAGATCTGTGTCAAGTTCAGCAGCTCTTAAAGTAGCAGACAAAATATCCTAATAACCAGCTGCTGTGATGTCTGTTAATCAAAGAACAAAATTAAAAAGAGGAAATCAATAACTGTATATTTTTTAGCTTTGTTTATTCAATTTAGAATTTAGTGTTTGATAGATTTATTAAATTAGGCTATATTTTCTTGCTGAAGGGCACAGGTAGCTATATGACATTTATTATAATGGGTTTATGTGAAAGGTGTTTTAAATGCACTTAAATTAGAATTTATTTTTTAAAGTCTAATAAATGTTAAATTGATAGCTCTCAATTATACTGTAATGTTGAATGGCTATAGTCAACGGTTAAATATTGGGAATCATAGAGACATCAGTTGGTATCAGTGATACTTGCCTTCAGTCATAAAAAAGACGGCATTAAACAAATATTAAAAACATACCTTCTTTATGTTGTTTCTACATTAATTTGAAGATTGAATGTGAAATTATTGCAATATAAAAGCATAAATAAAAACATTAATCACAATTATTTTGTGAATTCTTTATTTTTTTTAATCGACAATTAATTGACAGCACTAATATAAATAAATAAATATTATATATATATATATATATATATATTTTTTTTTTTTTTTTTTTGCCACTGTTACGCATAGCAGAGTGAAAAACACTTGCATCTATGTGCATTGCATTAAGGTGGCTTTCTGCTGTTTGCAAACGGTCTCTTTTGAGAAGACAGCTGATTGCAAACCATTCATTTGTCACTCTGATTGCACTCATGCTGCACAATTACACTGCACATTCTCTAAAGACACTAATGACACTGTCAGTGGCCAAAGCGAATGCATGTTTACTTCCTGAACAAATGAGGACCCGTATTTGAGTTGCTTTTAATTTCAAGCAACTTAGACCACTTCCTACAAGTAATCTTGGGTTTGGTACCATGGTGCGCTCACAGGTCCATTTACTTTAATACATTTTCATGCGAACTGTGCTCCAAAATTAACTGCCAATGTGGAAGTCCATTAACATGTTATCAAGATGAACACAATTGTTCTCATTTTCTCTTCCAAATGTCCTTTCTTTGTCATAGAAAAACATTTCTGTCAAACTAATAGTAGTCCTAACACAAAATCTAACCTAACCATACACTAACGCTAGTCAAAGGTTAATATTATTGTGTTCTGATGATAATGTTGTTTAAGTTTAGAACTGTGGCTTTAAACCTAATCGTGAATTCTGACTGGCTGATAACAGTTCCAAGACTAAAATCAGTATCACATAGTATCAGTGTAAGGTATGGGTTGGTTACCTGTGCTGTCTGTGCTGGGTTCAGTGAGATCTGACCCTTCATCTTCCTGAGGTCGACTGTGGGGGGGCGTCTCTGGTACCACCTCAGACCCAGAATCCTCTGGGAGAACCTCTAAATCCAGAGTGTCTGCAGCTGATAAAGAATGATCGTTTTAGCATTTGTTTTCGAAACACCCCAGTTGCTTTTTTTGATTTTCAACATGAAAAGCAATTGGGATGAAGAAAAACAAACAAGAATATGATAAAACTTGCAGTTTAGTTGCAAAAAGATAAAGTAAAAAGAAACATTGTTTGAGCATGAGAGTAAATAATATTCATCATATTTGTATTCATATTTTTGTGGAGAATGGTATTGTTAAGACTAAACTAATGTTGAATTGCTTTCTTCAAACTCTGAATGCTTGCATAAGTTGCATTATATTTTTTTGTGTTTGAGCAGAATGAAGCAGCAATACAATATTTTATACTCCTTTTATTATTGCTTTCTGTATTGCTTGCTTATGTTTTACATTTACATTTTCCCATCTAACTGAAAATCCATAAACAATCCAAATGTAGTTATCAAGATGAACATGCCGAAAAATAGACAACTAGAGGCACTGAACAAAACACCATCAGTCATGAATAATGGAGAGGAATTATCTTTTTCTCAGTATGGAGGTATTATTCCAGTATTTTATGATACCTGGAGCAAAACAGCTACATCAACTAAAGTAAATAAAGTGAAAGAGCAGTCATGCCATTTGTACTTATCTGAAAAATACAGATTCCATGTTAAGAAACAGAATCGACAAGATATGAAAAAAATTGTAATTCACTCAACAATACGGTTACACTAATGGCTGTGACAAATACCTTTGGCTGTTTAAGCTTATCTCAGCTGGCAGGCTGAACTTCATGTTTTAAAGTGTCTTTAATGTGATCGAATAGTCTCTATTACCAAACTACACTCATGGTTAAGGTCACTAATTTCCAATATAAATGCTCATTGTGCTTCCTGTAAAATCCCTCTAATTTTGCACACCACACTCATGCTTGCCTTGTGTGAGTTCCTCCCTCCCTGGACAACAGCTCTCCAACAACAAAGAACTTGCACATCACCTCTGCCATCTGGATTCAACACAACCCAATTCTCTTGGATCACTAGTGACTAAGGCCAGTGGGAGGCCACTAATGCCAGTTGGTCCTTGTTTGCCATCACCACGTGGCTTTAACACATGCTGAGCACAAAATGCAAAACAAAAGGAGGACATAACATTTCCTTTATAAAAGTATATTTGATCTGAACATGGTTTCTGTTTGCTAATGCAGGGGTTTTCAAACTAGCTGCAAGTGTTGGGGAGTAACTAGCTACGTGTAATGGAATTACGCAATTTAGCAAATATATGCAAGTGTAATCTTATAGAGATTACTTACTGAGAAAAAAAAAAAGTGTAATTAAATTACTTACGAAAACGTTAACGATTACAAAGGGACGTTACATTTGAAACTTTTCTTACACATGCAGATTTAATTGATTTCTTTCCAAAATGGCATTGACTGCTCTAAAATATGAGACACCAATGATTCAGGAGTTTAGGACACAAAATAGGGCATATGTTTATTTGATAAGTGTTTTGTTTTCTATTTGGGTTTGTGTATTTGCTTTACGTTTTTGTTCCCCAAGGCATTGTTAGATGCCAGTGTTTCCTGTCATAGATATGCAAAGATTTGATTTCAAAAACAGTATTTTAGCTACTTCTTGTAATGGTTTTAAATCTGCATTCAACCTCTAAATGATCTCAAAGTAAAAAGAGGTGCTGAAGTCTGATTTTGAAGTGATTGTCTTTAAAATTATAATCTTAATTCAAGTGATAAAGGATTTTGAAAGTCTGACAGTAATCAGTGTTAAGTTCTATTGTAAGGTTAGCCCTGCCGGCTTTAAATGTTTGAAAAAATGCAGAAATTTAAATTTGGAAAAGTAATCAAAACGTTACATTATTAAAGTAATTTAAATAGTTACACTACTATTACAAAAAATGTAAAATAAATAAGGCATCATTTAACATTTTTAATTATTTCCATTTCAATCTTACTGTTCAAAATTCAGATTTTTAAAAGAAATAATACTTTCATTCAGCAATGATGCATTAATTTGATTAAAAGTTTTCTATATCAAATAAATGCAGTTCTTTTGAACTTTCTATTATCAAAGAAACAAGTTTCCACAAAAAAAAAATTATAAAAAAATTAAGTAGCACAACTGTTGTTCAATAATTATAATAACAAGAAATGTTTCTGAACACTAAATACGCAGAAATCACATTTTAAAATTCTAAAAAAAAAATAGTTCTTTTGAATTGCAATAACATTCCTGTTTAAAATGTATTTCTGATTTTTTTTTTTAAAAATACAGCTTTGGTAGCTTTGGTAACTAGTACACCTATATATTGTAGTCTATTGACAGCCATAGTTGTATGTTTCTCTTCAGGTTTATACATCTTAAATTACTCTAGTGATAAGTTAAAAAAAAAAAAAACATACAGTGTCAGCTTAATAGAAAATTACTAAAAGGTGTTTTTTCCATACATTAAGAAAAAAAGTCTGTAAACATATGTTCCAATGTATTGTGTTAATATGAAGGAATTTCCTGTATTGATTTTTTTAACCTATATTTTGAATTACATTAATTTCATGTTTTGGGGTTAAAGCAAATGTCCATAAACCTAGGTGCTGGTAATTTTCTGCCAGGGAATTATCAGTTTTTTGATAGATTTTTTTTTTTCACATACTGATAATAATTGTATTTATCACAGGCAATTTATAGACAGTTGCTTATGGAAAAAAAAACACAAAATACTTATTTGAAACCAAAGAAACATTGAGATCTAACAATGACATCATTTAGGGGGATCTGTCAGAGCCTGAATGCAGCTCTGTGACTGAGGCAATGGCACCCTGTGTGCAGCACTATTATCACATCAGCATTTTTGTTCATACACAGCTAATGACCATGCCAATATCAATCCACATGTGAGACAATTAAATGGCTCCGTGTGATGTATATCCTCATGGGGATTGTGCTGACTGAACAATGAAAAAGTAATCTCTCTGCAATGACTGCACCCACAGGCTTCTGTAAGGAATAAATTTTGCTGTTGAGCGAAGGCTGTCTTTGAGCTATATATTAATTATTTATCTAACACATAACATCTGTTATGCCTCCAAAATAGTGAGTGTCTAGGTGTGGGTGTGTGTTGAATGAGTAAGAGGTAGAAAAAAAAAAGAAAAAAAGAATCATCTCTGTTCTTTAAAAACTAATAGGAACATTCGCACATCCAGCTTTCCCGTTGGCCGGTTTGCAACACGAACACCACTTATACGGCACAATCCTCTCACAAACAAGCTTTCAGTATCAGACAAACAGCCCATCAATGTCAGAACGGAAATGTTAGGATTTACTCTTCTGAGACCACAGTGCTTCACATGAATGTTTTGACAGACTGTACAGTAAATCCCCTTAAAGGTGCATGAGTCACTGGATATCAACAACACTAGCTACTCAAACACATGGAAATGAGCGGTTTTCTATAGTAAACACATACGTATAGATATGCACACATATTAAAAAGGTGAAAGGACAGTGAGAGAAAGAAGGGAGGAGGAGAGATTATGAAAACTCTCCTGACCTTTGGCTGGTATTCTGCCTATGACAGCTGAAGCTGATTCCTCTGTAAAGGAAAGTTAAGGTGTCTAAGCATCATGAAGTCAGATAATGAGACTGGCCACCGTCTGTCTGTCTAATCTCTGACCACTGAAGTATGATAAGCATTTGGCAGTGAGAGAGTTTTTAATGCCAAATCAAAACCCTCCAACCATCCCCCCAAAAAATCACAATGACTTCACATTAAAAACTGAACAGATATTGCTAATGCTGTCCATACACTGTACAGCGCCATCAGATTGCTGTTCTTTTCACACTACAAAACTGTCTGTGGTCACCGATGTCAGTTCAGTCAAAACACATTTTACACTTACAGGACTTAGAAAGCAGACAGGTCTAGTTTTTCACCTGCTAAATATCTTTCAGGCATCAGCGCTTCTTTTACATTGTCTTTGATCATTCAAATCATAGCTGTCATAGCGGTCATCCCTTACGTGAACGAGCATCAATTTATCTACGATTTCAGGCTTTTGTCAGATATCTCCATTAACTGTCTGGAAAAACAGGGCTAAAATCGATAAGACTAAATCCTCCGATTACAATGATCAGAAAGAGCTAAACCCAAAAAACATTACACCAGAAATTCGAGATGGGTTTACAAACCTAAACGCTCCAGTCATTCACATGTTTTGCAAAACATAACCCAGCTGACAACACATTTGCTTTAATGTAAAATGGGATAGAAAAAACGAACCGTTAGTCGATGAGAAGAGGCTTGGTTGACCAAAATTTTATTAGTCGCTCAGTAGCAGAAAAAAACAAATTCCATAGGAAGTGGCAAAGTCACACATTCTGTGACGGACAGATCGTAAACAGCTGGTCTGTGTGGTAATATAGCACATTGGGAAGGCCATACAAATGCTCACCTATCATTCATCAACCTCAAATATGGCTTTTCGTCTGAAATATGTTAGTAGCAACTTTACATGGCAGGTCAATCTAATGTTAACCTAGAAAAATTTGCAGAGTGTTCGGATCTGTAAGACTCTGTTTATTTGTGTGCAATCATGATAACAACGAAACGTTGCACTTTCGTAAAATAATTAAAGTAACAGGACGGGCTTTCTGCCGTCTCGGTCTCTGTGAACTTGAGCGTGAAACTTACAAACTGCCTTACAGACATGAAAAATACATCTATAAAGAGTGAAATGTCTACTTTCAAATGAACCAATTTAAATGGAAAACACATATTCTCAGATTATGCAATCCATATTCTCAGATTATGTAATCCATATGAAACATGCATACACATCCACTACTGTGGAGATGACGAGTCAGTGTCGCCGACTTCATCTCTAAAGCCGAAAACAAGGAAAGCGCTCGTTTATCAATTTATTATTAAAATGTTAATGCAGTCTCCTTGCTGTTTTTCCCAGACACATTCATAATTATTATATCTGCCTGTGCGTTTGAGCACTTATAGGCTTTATAGGCAGTTAAAGGCTCATTATTATGATGTTTATGATTTATTAATAAACATGCGACTAATAGTCGACTAATGCCTAAAATGAACAACTACTAGTCGACCAGAAAAATCTTTAGTCGAGGGCAGCCCTACAAAATACAAGAATGATTTATAAGTGCACTCAGTAAGTTTTTGTTTGTTTATTAAGATAATCTTAAGAACATTTAAGTGTACTCAACTGTGCTATTTTGGGACACCATGAATATGAACTAAAATGTGCTTTTAACATACCATCTCTGTATTAAAAAACGTATTTAGTTTCCACTTGTAGTACACTCAAACCCACTGGTGTATGAAAGGTTCAAGTACACTTATGTTCTTAAGATTATCTTAAGAAGTACTAAAGAATAATTTTTAGTATATTAAGTACAAAATTAGTGCATGAAAATAGAGCACTTTAAGTACATTATGGAAGTGCACTTGTTTTTCACCTGGGTGGACAATTTTTTGCCCACTCTTGTTTCATTCTGTTTAGATTGGTTTACCTGTTTTATTCAACAGAGCTATTCATAGTGTTGTGCAAAAGATTTTATTCAAAATTACCTTTGAGTGCACCTTTTATGAAAACGCAACATTAGAATGATGGAAGTAAAATAATTTAACAGTTAGATATAATAATAATAATGACAGAAAATAAAATGCGTTGTAATGAATAAGGCTCTAAATAGATCAAAAAGAGATCCATCTGTGCATTACCATATTACAGTTTGGGGTCAGTAAGATTTTTTTTTTTTAAGAAATTAATACTTTAATTCAACAAAGATGCATTATTGATTAAAATGTTAACATTTTAATGTTATTACATTTTTAGTTCAATACCAAAATGTCACAACTGGTTTAACATTGATAATAAGAATTTTTAGATTTTTTGGGGGGGCACCAAATGAGCATATTAGAGTGATAGGAAGAATCATGAATGAAGGATCGTGACAGCTAAAAACTGCAACACAAGAATAAATGATATTTTAAAATATTAAATTCTAATATGTAAGTTATTGTAAAAATGTAACAATATTTCACAATATTACTGTTTTTACTGTATTTTTGGTCTTGGTGAGCATAATAGTCTGCTTTCAAAAACTTTTTTTTTTTTTAAATCCCAAAACTTTTAAAAGGTAGTGTAGGAAAACACTTCCATATCATCAGTAATTGCCTCCCATATCACTTATTTTCCCGCTGCTTGCCTCTATGCCTTTTTATGAACCATGTACTTATGACACCACAGATATAACAGCTTTGGCCTCTCAGAACAAAAGGACAGGTGCAGAAAGCAGTTCAGGTGGAGCATGATCTATCATTAGCCAGTAAACTCAGTCTACTCATGGAAATGATGAGAGAGGAGGAGGACTGAGATCATATCTCTATGATATATTCCCAGAACATGAACTAAACATCTTCTAAATGGACTTCTTGAGTTTTAGGGCTTGTTGGATTCTTCATTCCGCCATCTACAGCTAAAGCGAGGTTCTTTCCAAAAAGCATATTTCGAACAAAGACTTAACAACAAGCGTACACTGAATACAGCGTTCAAAACAGACAAGACAGAGGAGAGTGGGGGAGGGACTGAGAGAGAGAACGTCTGTGCATCTCTTTTGTGTTTCTTAGTAGATCTAGAGTAAACATAACATGCGCTTTCCTCATATTCATTACATAAAACGCACAGAGAGGATGCTAATGCTAACCCTAAACTTATTCACTGACTGCAGTTTAAAACGATACCACACTTAACCCTCGCCCACAGATCTCACTGCAGGGAGTGTGTACTGTTTGTGTGGGAAGATGGCTTTCCTTGAGGTGAGACACTCAGATGTGAACTTCTCTACCCTAAAACTTTGAGTCATCAAGTTCTTGGCACCTGTAGTACCTCAGAGACGCAAACACACAGGTGCTGCAGGCGAAGACGCAGCACATCTGACCTCAATCATACGCCACAGAACAAAACACGCACAGCCATGAAACCTGCTGCTATGTATAATGGACAGGTTACATGCAAATCAGCTTAAGTGAAAAGAAAAATATATATATTTAAGCTACCAGACCATTCGACCTCAGATCACCCATTCACTGATATTCAGTCTGATATTCTACAATAAACTGAAAAGCATTTTTTGATCTTGCAAGTTTTAACCTAGTCTAAAATAACGTCCAGAGGTAAAGAGCACACAGGCTCCTTTTAATCAGTTCGCAAAGAAACCAAATCTCTTTTACAAGGAACAAGCTGACACAGTTCAGCTTTTGAGGATGAAATAATGATTGGTTTTGCCAAAGCTTGCCAGGTTATTGACATCAAATCTTTGAAAGATACTTTTGAGAACAAGTTAAAAAGAAGAACTGTATTTTCAGTCAAAATACGCAAGACTTAACAAAGGACGTACACTCTTCAATAGTCTGAAAGGAGAGCTTTTAAAAAAGTCTTAGAGCTTTGTTCCTTCCGAGGTCAAAGCTATCAAAGATTTGATAAAACTACCAAACATCACACAGCTTCAGGCTGCGCTTGTACTCTGGGACTTCACAGTCCCCTTCCTGTTCCACCATTATATTTCTATTCACCCACTGTTTTAAAAACTCTGCCTAAATATCACTACGCTTAGCAGGGTTCAGCTTTAAAATCGAACATCTGTTTCTATTCTTGCCCTCAATTTTCCATAGAAATACATTCATTTGACTCTTCCTAAAGCTAGAGCCAATCAATTTAGAGGACGCTTCAGGCAGTGCTAGCTAGGCCCACATGTGCTTGGTGTACTGATACAGTAGCTCATCCCTATCCCTCCTCTTCCCTCACGCTTTTAATCCTTTTATACAACTGAATTAACATAGTCGCTTCGAAACTATTCCCACTACTACAACTTTCCAGCTACAGCTAAGAAACTTTAAAACTGCTAACCTATGTACTGTAAGATGAAGCATAATTTCAACTTTATGATGAAACATAAGCCTCAAAAAAATAAATCTTTCTACGTTTGTTATCGGCACACTTACTATTCCTTTTTCTGACAGCTTTAAAAATACACAGTGTTTAAACTTGTGAATCACAGTAACATTCATGGTATTAAACTGAATCGGCAGGGACTGACTGACAGAGAGAGTGATGAGAAAAGAGAGACAAAACCAGAAGGTTTGAAACTTGCTAAATCCTAGTGTACATTTGAAACCATACACAGCCCTCACACCCCAGTCTGTTTTTGACAGTGTCATCTGGCAGACACCACTGGTGTATTCAGTCACCAACACTAACTTCTGGTGTATTTATTGTTTTTCTATAGCACTGCAGTACTGTTACTCTCTAGCACTCCGTAACTTTAATGCAATACAACATTGTATATAACAGTGTTGGGCAAAAGAATGCAGTGTTTTATCATCTAGATTGTAAAAAGGGTGCAGCACACGAGACTTCCTGTACCTGAGACTTTACTTTGACTGGTAAGTGCCTGCGAGGCGGATACTACATGGAGAGAGAAAAGCATGTGTTCTGTAGCTGGAAATATAATCATTGTTTTGAGTTTATTTCTATCAAAGGCAAGAACGTTATTGTGTGTTATCAATTAAGGGGAAATAAAACCTTTCATCCGTGAAAAAATCCACTTAACAGTGGCACGGCAGTGGTAAAACTTCTTGAGAAAGCACTGGGCGTGGAGAGCTACGCATCAACTTCTACTATCGAGTTCAAAGCCACTGGATTAGAAACCTGTACCCCCGCAGGACCCGACATAACAGAGAGCGGCGTGGGACAGACGGGCGAGTGTGGCCAGGTAGAGACTTGTGTGTGTGCAGGATGCAGGAGAATAAAAAGATTAACGGGACTCCCGCAAAAATGCATTGAGCATTGTTGATTTCTGTAAACGCAATAAGCATCCACTCACCACTAGTTAAAATGAACAGTGGTTTGTGAATGTTGATGCTTTAAAGGAACCGTATGTAAGAAATTCATTTCAGTTAATCATAAAATGGCCCTGACATGTCACTAGACATTAAGAAATCATGTTCATTTCAAATACTTATATCACTGACAACAGTGGTCTGGCCAGGATATTGTCATTTAAAAGTGAAAGTTGCAGCCCTCAACTGATGTTGATGTTGTCATGTTGTGTTTTGGTCTGAGGCGCCACCCTCCAGCTATCTACCAATCACGAAGTCAGTAGTGTTTCGTCATCCGGGTTGCCAGCTCTGCTCTAGTTACAGCTGCAGCTACGAACGTGTCAGATAAAACATGTATAAAGTTACGAAACCTAAAAGACCTCGTTATGAATCCGAAGTACGTCGTGACAAAGTCCGAAATAAAACAAGGATTTGTATAGGAGAGGCCTTTGACAGATGGAGACGGCTGAAAACAGAGAAGAATTTTAACACTAGAACCGCCAGAGGTCTCTGTATACCTAAAACCGCCATGCGGGTAAATTTTACCCACGCACAAACCACGTTTTGATATGGCTAAAGAAGATTTTATTTCACTGTATTATGCCACTGTCTTGATAAAGAAGTGTCTAGTGTCATAAAAAAATGATTGTCTAGTCAACAACTTATATTTTTGCCCTGTTGTTTGTTTTATAGATTTTTGTGCAGGCTACAGTCCGTTTTCATAATAGTCAATTTAACATAAACAAGACTGGTCTGACAAAGGGAATTAAAAGGAAGTAACAGCATAATTGTGTGGTGCAATATAAGAATTCGTTGTCATTATTCAATAAATTAAGAGAATTCATGTTATTTAAATTACTAAAATAGCCCATAGACAACGTGTAATAATAACTCGCGCACACTGCATATGATGATGCCATGTCAAATTCAAGTGCACAGCTTCACCTAAGGAATGATTAATTTGTTTACTTATATCATTTATAATTTGAATAAGAGAACAACACAAATAAACTTAGGGTAATCAAAAAAAAAAAAAAAAAAGAAAAGAAAAAAAAAAAAAGAAAGGTTGTATTCATTACACAGATCGGATTTTTTTTCAGGAAACGGACAGACTAGAATAAATAGCAACACAGTAGCGAACAAAAAAACAATAGAAATTGCAAAACAAAAATTTGAAATAATTCAAAATTTTGAATAATTCATTTTAACAATATGTGTAACGTTAGGCTAAAACATCTAAATATAAGATCGCTGTCAGATGAGCCGTCAGACGCTGAGCGACCCACGACACATAACAGACTCTCCAATAATCATGTATTTAGTGCTTCTAATACCTCTTCGGCATCAATAAACTGCCTTCTTTTACTCATATTGACTTTATTTGTGAAACTGATAACCACTAATTCAGTGAGTAAAAGGCGTTGCCTAGCAATGTAGAATGTAAAAACATAACCGGCAAGATTATGACAGTGCGAAAATACACGCATTATATAGTGGGTAAATTTGACCCGCGATGGCGCTTTTAGGTATAAATGCTCCGTTTTTCGATCTGGTATTATCTAAACACTTTTTAACACCAGGGGATTTTAAATTACACAATTTTAGTAAAAGTCAATGACTGGGAGGGTTGAGTGTTTTATGGAAATTAAGGTATGTACATTTGAATAACAGGTAGGGGTATTGACCCCGTGGCGGTTCTAGTGTTAAGACAGATGCCAACGTTGCTAATTTTCTCCTGGACAGGTATAGGCTAAAAGCCCCGTGCTTCAGTACACAGTGGATTTTCCACGGTCGCCCGTGCTAAATGCCTTCATAAAAAGCTTTATATCGCACCACTAGCACGGTATGAAAACAATCTATGTTCCGACTTAAATGTGGTATTACAGTACATCTTTACGAAATATTTGGCTAATCGCTTTTAGTAAATTTTTGCGACACATAATTACTTCGCAAAACATCTCTCGTGAAGCATAAACATAAGTAACAGAAGAAAAAAAAACTTATTGTGTAGGACTCGTCACTTGCCATTGGAAGCTCCTTGTAGCAGCCTACGTTCCTGCGGGATCCTGCAGCTTAGCTGGCAACCTCGAGTCAGGGGGGGGAGGGGGGGGGATACGCCGTTCTACAGTATTTTGAAAGTGATTGCAGTACCAGTTTTGGCCACAATCCTACATACGGTTCCTTTAATAACCAATATTTTATCTGGAGCGTTTATATTGGGATGTTGTGGCTAGGCGAAATGAAACTTACTATTTCAGGTAAATTTCTATAGATGTACAGGAAAAAAGTAACATAACTAGTAATGTACCTTTTTTTTATTTTTATTTTTTAAGTAATCAGAAAAGTAACTTGATTACTTTTAAAAGGAGTAATCAGTAATTTAATTACTTTTCCAGATTAAATTGCACAACACTGATATATAATATAGCACAATATAGTCAATCGTTTTAAAAAAAATAAAATTAATCACTTTTTTCCCGAAATGAAACACAATTAATCACACTTAGCACTAAACTTTTTAAATATACTTTTATATATTGCAATATTTTCACATTCAATCCTCAAATTGTAGAAACAACATAAATACAGCATATTTTTAACATTTGTTAAATTTATGACTGAAAGTGAGTATCACTGATACCAACATTACTTGTGTCTCTAGGAAACTGTTCTTTTTTTCCTTTTTTTGTAGTAACTATTGACTATAGCCATTCAACATTACAGTAGAATCAATTTTAAAATATTAGGCTTTAAAAAATTCCAATTTAAGTGAATTTAAAACAATCTTCACATAAACCCATTATTTACCTGTGCCCTTCAGCAAGTAGTAAATCTAGGCCTACAGAAACAGAATAAAGTTATCAAACACTGAACACTAAATCAAATATGGATGAATCCTTAAAGCTTCAAATGTTACTGATTTCCTCTTTTTTGTTTAGTTATTTGATTATTAGACATCACAGCAGCTGGGTTATTAGGTTATTTGGCTGCTATTACTTTAAGTAATAAGCCACTGCTGAACGTGACACACATCTGACATGCATGCTTGTAGTTTATTTTCCTGTGAAAGTGGGCTACTCTAACACTGATGCTGCGGGTTGTTTTTCATGTCTGCGGGTGACCCCAATAATGCTGGGATGCAAATTTTACCAGGGGAACCCCACCAAAAAAAAAAAACATGTATATTACCCCCTGGAATGTGATTTTTAATGGGGGACCCCCTTAAAAATGCAACTGGGCTACTTTTGGGCTAGTTTTGAGTAGCAATTGGCCGGGTTTTGTTGTAAAAACCTGGCAATCCCAGGCTACATCGGGTGCAGCCACATTTGTGTGTGCAACTGAAGCGCTCATGCTATGAGCCCAGTATAATGGCAAACAGGATAGGTAAATTCGCTTTTACTAATATATGGCCTGACAACATCTCATCTGACAACATCTCATCCTTGTCACCCTGTACTTTTCCCATGCTCTTTTGACTAGCACCTGGTGCTAAGGTGAAGCTGGAGTGCACGACTGAAAAGTCTCCCATTTGATGTGGTCGTAATGACATTCTGCGACTACATAAATGCACTACTTGTCAAGAAAAAAAAAAGAGACAGAAGCAGCAGTTGTGAGTGGAGCTGGCAACCTTAGCCCTGCCCCTGTGTTTAACTGGAAAAATTAGTCGCCTGCGTTAACACGTGAATTTTGACAGCACTAATATAATAACATTTTCTATATCTATATAATTACTATACTGTATAAAGCTCTACGCACTGAGCCTCATCTTACACATTTCAAAGCCTTATGTAAGCAAAGCAAATGACAAATAAACACAACTTGACTGGAAAGTACAGACAGATTGTCAGATTTACATTCACAATCTATAGCAATGGAAAGGACTTAATTATTAATAATGTGCTGCTAAATATTGCACACACTATGATCTGACTCTTCTGAAGCTGAGCTCCCACCAGGCATTATATCAGACATATCATTCCAGCAGCGGCTCCGTCTGCTAACCATGTTTATAAATAAAACTGCACATTTAAACAGCCCAATAGTCTAAAAATACTAATGTCAGCTGGGTTAAATCTGTCGCTCTGCTTATTTCAGCGATTTATATCTGGGACCTCAAAATAGTTAAGCTTCATCGAGACATGCTTATTCATCTGTTTGGCGTGCTGCAAAAAGCGACACATGAAAACTAAGAGTAATAAGAGTAGAGAACTAAAATGGGCTGATGGGTAATGGAGGCTGGCTGAAGAGAGAATATGGCTGGTACTAGGAAAGAGAGATGCAATGTAGTGTTTTCTGGGATAATTCCTTTCTCTGAAGCTAACTGCCATTAAACATGAGAGCAATACTACACACACATTAACTTAAGAGATTCAGCTGGTGGGTGCACAGTGGAGTGGCCTCTCCTGTCCCCTGTAATTACCATTAGCATAAAAAGACAAAATGCGGCACCCAATCTTCTCTCTTCACCTCTCAGGCTTCTTGCTAAAGGCCACAGAATGACAAATAATACAAACCAACTGGAAGCTATGTTTACGTGCCTAATACTCCATAAATTTAAGTGATACCTCAATAAAAAATCATTATGCAAATCTAACTGAGCACAATCCAAAAGAATAAGCCTAAATAACCAGCTAAAAAGAAGAATAATTGACATATAAATCAGACAACTTGTACAGTCGGATTGAAAAATGCGAATGATATTTGCACCACAGTGATAAAACATGATTGGGGCTTTAAAGCGTTAGTGCAGCAGTGTTATTTTATAGGGCTGGGTGAAAAAAAAATAATAGATTTCTTGATTTTAATCGATTCTCATTTTTACGACACAATATTGATTCTTCAATCCTAAGCATTGATTAGTCTAACCTGTGTCCAGATAATAAACTGAACATTGTAGTGCACATCCCACCCAATAAATAGCGATAAGCCTTGTGCTTTGTTTATTTTGATATGAAACAAAGTCTCAGATTTCAAATTCTTCCCATTTTATTGCAGTATCCAAACAATTTGGTGCTGTTTAATGCCTCAGTTCAAGAGAAGTGGCAGTGAACTGTGTAAACTGATCATCTCCTCCGCTTTAATACCAATTACAGCATTAAATAAACCTGAATGAACATCCAAAGGTAAGTTAAAAAAAGAGTACAACTTGCCGAATTTTGTATTATGTCTCATGCAATTGCTCAGTCAGCGCTGAACCACTCAAAGACATCAATAAATATATAACAGCTTGTAAACAATGTCAAGTAATGTCACCATTACCTCAGCATACTCTGTGGCCATAATTTCATTAGTCAGCCAGAAAAATTAACTCTAGAGAGAATATGCTAAAATATATGCACCATATAATATATTCATTAGAATTTTTACTGTTCTTCGTTATTTAATTTAAGTGTGAATAAATTTCTCAAGTTTTTATGACCGCCACCATTTAAAAGTTCGTATTTAAAAAAAAACAAATTGGAGTAGATATATAATTATGTTATTGTAACTTTATAATTATAAAAACTTTATTGAGTGTTTTAACCTTCATATTATAGTAATGTAGTACCAGCTGACTCTCATCTATATTTTACAGCATTATTTAAGTTTTTTTTTTTACTTGAGAAAATTTGGCATGTACTGTACCTGAAATATATTTAAAATAATAGATATTGAATCTAATTGGAAATTGAATCAAATTACAAGCTTGTGAATCAGAATTAGAATCGAATCATGAAATTTGTGTCAAAACCCAGCCCTACTATTTTAAAATTATATATGAAGTATCAAAGTATTTATTCATATTTTGATATATATAAGTTTTCATTCAGACAACTGTTTTAGTAATTATGTCACTTTAGTCATTTTTAGTTTTTTTTAACCTACATATTTGTATGTAGCTTTTATATCAGTTTTAGTCATTTAGAACTTTAAGCCAGCATTAAAAATGTAAAAATGATTAAATGTAATTTTTTTCATGTAATATTTTTTTTTATTTTAATTTATTTCAGTTTTATTTCAGTTAACAATAATGACACTGTGGTGTAGACTTTGTCGTTTCAACATTCTGAAAAATAAAAAGATTGTTGGATGAGGGATGAAAATATGGAACAAAGACTTTAAAAAGTCTTTGAGGAAATAAATGTTGTGGCCAAGTTCTCAAACAGCAGCACTGAGAGCTTCTTGTTGCTATGGTAACACTAAATGCTGCTCTTTTGCATGCACAGAATACATGTGCTGCACACGCAAACACATATTGTCATCATCAGATTGCAAAGTTTAAGGTATACAATATAAACACTGCAACTGGAACATGCACTCAGATTGAATTTATTCAGATCAGTGAGCCTGTAGAAAGGATGAGAAGAGTGTTTTGTTGATACAGAACATTTTAGCAGTCAGGAGCTGCCAATCTGCTGTAGCAAAGAGATGGAACACTAACCAAGGATTTGTCTTTTCATCTCAAGGACAAACCTCACCTGAGCTTAGTAATGATAATCTGACTCACAGAGAGTGTCTTACCATCAGTAACCTGTGACCCCTGAGAAGTGCTGGGCTGCTGAGGTTCATCTGGAAGGTCACGGTCTGTTTGTGTCTCTGCATTCTGTAGCCGCATAGTCTGTGTCTGTGTCCCCTGTGATGTAACAGTGGGGGCAGGATGTCGTGGCTGCAGACCAATCGCATTCATCAGACCCATCTCTCTGTGGGATCTCCAATCAGTCCTGCTGTTCCTACAAAACAAGACACATCCCACAGCAGGATGAGTGATGACTACACCGAATCTTACAACACAGTCTTCAGGCAATTCCGGTCTGATCTGATATGACACAGAGTTAAATTCTGCACAGGGACGGAGGAACTTTAAGTGAAACAGGATATGTGTCTATATAACTGCTTGCTTGGTAAAGAGCTGAATCTTTTAGGACAAAAGGTTTTCTTTCACAGAAGTTTAAGTGAGGATGTACTACAATACCATGTATTTTATCTTAAACGACATCTATACAAGCAGAAGTGATTCATCCTCAGGAGAAAGTAACAATGCTACCAGACAACGTTTCCCTCAATTATTACAAAGTTGAAGGGTTAGTTCACCCAAAATTGTTAAATTCTGTCATAATTTACTCATCCTCACGTCATTTCAAAACTGTATAATTTTTTTCTTGTTGAACATAAAGTAGATACAGTTATTTTTCTCCACACAATGAAAGTCATTGGATTCTAAAACAACACTGAACTCAATGACTTTGAATGTATGGCCAAAGAAAAAAAGAAGACAATATCAGCTATAAATAAATTAAATAATTTTTTGAAAGTTATACATCTTTGGAATGATATGAGGGTGAGTAAATGACAGAACTGAATTGATATGTATGGGTGAACTGAGAGTACCTCTTAAATGTCAATTTAATTCCTGCCATTCTAAATTGAATGTAAGTATAATTAAAATGTACTGAAATTAAAAAAAAAAAATCTTATAATTGTCATTTTTAACTACAAAAGCAAAGTCTGCAAGGAGAAATCTTGTTTTACAAGATTTAAAGGGATAGTTCACCAAAACATGAAAATTACCCCATAATTTACTCACCCTCACGCCATCCTAGGTGTATATGATTTTCTTCTTTCATACGAATACAATCAGAGCTATATCAAAAAATGTCCTGGCTCTTCCTAGCTTTATAATGGCAGTGAATGGCTGTTGAGATTTTGAAGTCCAATAAAGTGCGTCCATCCATCATAAAGTATACTCCACACGGCTCTGAGGGGTTAATAAAGCTCTTCTGAAGCTAACTGATGTGTTTGTGTAAGAAAAATATCTATATTTAAAACTTTATAAACTGTAAACCCTAGCTATCGTTAACTGTATGTGCGTATATGAGAGAGAGGGGGCGTTTCAGTGGATGACATAGGATGTAGGCGTAGCATAAGCTCTGATGAGAGCGCAAAACAAAACACCGGTCATGAATTAGAAGTATAAAACAATGTATTGTAAAGAAAAATGTTGGAGGATTTCAATATAAGCCAAGAGGAGACTGGCGTTTCTTTGCTGCAAACAAAACTTGGTTCTCATGAGACTAGCATATTCTCACCGGGACTTACACTATGCCTATCCTATGTCATCTGCTGGAACGCCACTCTCTCATTAGCAAGCATACCACAGCGGAAGCTAGAGATTACAGTTCATAAAGTTTTAAATATGGATATTTTTCTTACACAAATGCATTGATTCGCGTCAGAAGGCTTTTATTAACACCTCCAGAGCACTTTTTATGATGGACGGATGCACTTTATTGAACTTCAAAACCTCAACAGCCATTCACTGACATTATAAAACTTGGAAGAGCCTGGACATTTAGTAATATAACTCTGACTGTATTCTTCTGAAAGAAGAAAGCCATATACACCTAGGATGGCTTGAGGGTGAATAATAGGGTCATTTTAATTTTTGGAGGAACTATCCCTTTAAAAGTTTGAAGGACTTTAGAAAAACAGACAGTAACAGGCAGTGGATGGCCATTTGTATCAGTTATGCCTAATCATGTGATGTCAGCAGTCTTATGCCAGGATATAATGGTCAGGATGATGATACTATGAGGGGAGACGGATACTCCATCACAATCCTTGTTGAAGCACTGTTGCTGTAGAGTGGACTAAGATGTCTCATTAAGCCCACTGTGGACAAGTGTGGCACCAGCATGTCAGGGAATGAAGACCGACAAGATGGGAACATTGGTAGCACACCTCACTCTGTCTTTTTTTCCAAAAAAAGTGTCAGCAAAACAAGCTAGATTCATGGCTGCTGTGATGAGGCTTAATTAGCAGCAGCCGTGCCTCACAGCTGTGCTCCCCTATCATGCCCATCAAATAAGTGACACGCTGCTGTTGCCCACACCTTGGACAGCGACCGGAGGGGTGGTCAGCGATAATTTGATGGGAGGTGAATTCTCAGTCACACAACAATTATCACATCAAAACAGAATAGATGAAACGGTATTAACAAGACAGCGCTTCTTTCAATCCAAGCACATGAAAATACGCACTTCTGTATACATTTCCTTATTTTCTATTTCTATTTTCTATATACAGTATCTCACAAAAGTGTATATCTTCTTATGGAACAATACTATAGAAATGAAACTTGCATATATTTTATAGTAGTCAATGTGCAGCTTGTATAGCAGTGTATATTTACTGTCCCCTGAAAAAAACTCAACATACAGCTATTACTGTCAAAATAGCTGGCAACAAAAGTGAGCACACCCTAAGTGATAACACTTGCAAAGCCACATGTCCTATTCATCATGTTCATGCTTTTGTCTGCTTGACAGTACCATACAAAGTTGTGTATCTTGTATTAGAGCAGTTAAAATTTGGTGCTTTGAGTACAATTCTCTCATACTGACCACTGGATGTTCAACAAGGCACCTCATGGCAAAGAATTCTCTGAAGATTTGAGAATTAGAATTGTTGAACAAAGATGGCCTAGGCTATAAGAGGTTCAGTAACAACCTGAAACTGAGTTACAACACTGTGGCCAGGGTCATACAGAGGTTTTCCAAGATGGGTTTCATTTGGAATAGGCCTTGCAAGGGTCAATCAGTGAAGTTGAGTGCTCGTTCTGTGCATCAGGTGCAGAACCTGGCTTCAAAAAAAGATGCATGAGTGCTGTCAGCATTGCTTTAGAGGTTGCAGAAGTAGAAAGTCCACTTGTCAGTGCTCAGACCATACGCTGCACACTGCAAAAAGTCGGTTTGCATTGGCGTCATCCGAGAAGAAAGCCTCTTCTGAAGCTGGCTTACAAGAAAGCCCGCAAACAGTTTGCTGAAGACAACCTGTCCAAGAGCATGAATTACTGGAACCATGTCCTATGGTCTGATGAGATTAAGATAAACTTGTTTGGCTCAGATGGTGTCCAGCATGTGTGGTGATGCCCTGGTGAGGAGTACCAAGAAAATTGTGTCTCTCCTACAGTCAAGCATGGTGGTGGTAACATCATGGTCTGGGGCTGGATGAGTGCTAATGGTACTGGGGAGCTGCGGTTCATTGAGGGAAACATGGATTCCATTATGTACTGTCATATCTGAAGCCAAACATAATGCCTTTCATTCAGAAACTGGGCCGAACGGCAGTTTCCCAACATGATAATGACCCAAAACACACCACCAAGATGACAATTGCCTTGCTGAGGAAGGTGCAGGTGAAAGTGATCTGATCTGAACCCTATTGAGCAGCTATGGGGCATCCTCAAGTGGAAGGTGGAGAAGCACCATGTGTCTAACATCCAGCAGCTCCATGATGTCATTACAGAGGATTTGAAGAGGATCCCAGCAACAACCTGTGCAGCTCTGGTGAATTCCATGCGCAGAATGATTAAGTGCTAGATAACAATGGTGCTAACACAACATATTGACACTTTGGACACAGTTTTGACAAGTTTACTTAGGGTGTACTCACTTTTGTTGCCAGATGTTTTGACAGTAATGGCTGTATGTTGAGTCATTTTTTAGGGGACAGTAAATATACACTGCTATACAAGGTGCACATTGACTACTCTAAAATATATCTAAGTTTCATTTCTATAGCATTGTCCCTTGAGAAGATATTCTAAAATGATTGCTGAAATGTAAGGGGTGTGCTGACTTTTGTGAAATACTGTACGTTTACCTTACTGCACGTTTCGCACCAGTGTCAAAGTGAAACGTCCAGCGAGTAGCACTAAACACACATTTAATACGTGACTGTGGCACATTTTTATTATGCTGGTACATGTATGTATTCCTGCGTTTTTATTACCCTGCTTGAGGTATGTACTGTGGCTGCTCAGAATTCAAATCCGGGGAGTGTCGCTAAAGGTTAACTCTCTATTATGTTGGAAATACCCCCTATACCAAACCTAACCCTAAACCTAACCGACAGTGTTAACAAATGCAAAAGTGATATAAAAAACGCATTTGTTGATGCAGCCATGCTATTTTAACTTCATTATGCAAATTTGAACTGTTTTGTTTAACTGCAGTTTGACACTGGAGCTCCTCAGCTTTCAAGTGCAACGCGAGCTATCGAGCAAACCTACTGAATTAGAAAACTCATGCATATGAAGCTATTTTTCTGACAACATTGTTCAAAAGTATCAGTTTTCAAATCGCACAGGATTTTTAAAACTGTTCTGAAGTCATAATACTCTGCAAGTAATTGTGTGAAAATTAGGCTTTACTAATTAAAACTCCGTATCTGTAAATACTTTGTGTGAAAAGGAATAAAAGTTGTCTGAGTTTATAGCCTCTAGTGTTCAATTCAACTGGAAACTGCAGTGATTCATACATATAGGTATGTTTTTTCAGTTTTGCAGAAATATATACAGAGGCATGCATTTCCAATGAGCCTAGGTTAGCTCGAAATATGCTCAATATGCCACATTTTTTTTGTATTCTATTATTAATTATATATATATTATTATTTCAATTACATTTTATATTAAATAAGTAAAAACATTTAGATTTTTTAAAAAAGTAACGCTGAACTTAAATGTTAAAAACAACAACACTACATCCTGGTGCTCTCAATATTATTTTAAAAGTATATAAAAGTATGTCCATACTCACCCTGCTCTGTTTCCACCCCTGCTGCTACTGGTTCCAGCCCCTCCACCATTATTGATGGTGAACATTCTCTCAGAGTGTTCAGAGGTGCTGTTGCCATCTGAGTGTACATCACTGCAAGGTATATTTCCATGGCCATATACATAGGCAGACAAAGAAAGAGAAAGTAATAAGTGCATATAATCCAGGTAAGACTCACTGACAATGTCACACATACTTCTGCAACTCTGCAGAAGTGAGGAGTTTTAAACAGTTTGTAATTCTAAGGTGGCATCCACTGGTATTAATTAATTGCACATAGATAAACAAACACTGAAATAAATAAAGTAAGTCCTCACCGAAGAAGAAAATGGAAAAATGTGTTTTGATTAAAACAAAATAATTAAAAATCATCCCATAATTTTTACTTATTTCAGAAATAAAGGATTAGGTTAAAAAAAATCCTCCCTCCTTAATGATTCTGCTCTGACTTTGGGAAAGCCTTGTTTTACTCTGCCCGGTTTAAATACAGAGAAAAACTTCAGCAAACACAGCATGAGAACAAAGAGCTGAGCTTAAACAACAGCAGACAGAAAAAGAAGCCTCTCTCTTTCTCGACTGTGTTAGAGCTGTAGTCCGTTGACTGCTCATTTGCCTAGCTCAAAGAAACTCGCTATACTCCCCACGGACTCCCACAATGCATCTATGCGGCTCATTAGCATAGCACTGACAGTCCCGTTGTTGCCGAGGCTGACATTCACTTCATCCAACCATCCCGCGTACCTGTCTCCAACCAAGAGTTCCCAAAGATGTTACCTCCCAATGGGCCTGTCCAGCTCTCCTTCCAGCCCCCTTTTCCTTTCTACTGTTTTATCTGTCTCTTTCTCTTTTCTCTTAGGTAGTCTAACTGAGGGAAAACAAAACATCTCTCTGACTCTTGTTTGAAGAGTGTAGCAGGTCAAAAGTTGGACAAAATGATGAATACTTGCCTATTATATAGCTAAGATAATTAACTTCTGAAAAGATCATCAGCGTTTAACACAGAATAACCACTGCTTCAAGCTGGTGGTGCTTTTTAATGGATAGGAGACAAAGTATGAAGGCCTGCTCCTGGTATTCTTGAATGTAATCAATATTTGTGCACTTCAAAATTGATCTTTCAACACATCATAATGAGTGGGTGTTCCTCATATCTGGAACCACTGGAGGCTAATTACCAGTTTCAGTCAGATCGATCCATCTCCTGCCAATGTCCATCAAAAGCTGTAGAGTAACAGCCTTTAGAGGTACTGACAGAGAGAAAGCAGTGTGTGATTCTGGCTGTTTTCAGAGAAAGGTAAGGATGACATTCTAAAACCTCTGGTAAATAAACATGGGATGGGAGAAATCTGACCGTATATTAACATCAAGCATGGATTGAACAGCCTAATAAAAAATCTTCAAAATACTGTCAATGTCTCATAGAAGCTGCCATGTCTGACTTAGTCTCTGTATTGAGATTTCATGAAGAATGTAATTGGTCTTGTTATGCAGGCAGTGTTGTAGAGACCGGCAGATCATTTGAGTTCAAGTCAAGACCGAGACCACATGAGGGTTGTGTTTGACTCAAGACCACAAGTCCACAAGCACCCGTGTCCATAACAAGACCATGACCGTGAAAACATAGTCTTTGACCCTGCCTCAAGTCCAAGTCAAAACCATATTTTCAAGGTCCTGGTCTAGTCATGGACCTAGGAGCAAGACTTGAGCATGACTCAGACTCCAATGAGATAGTCATGACTACAACACTGTAAGCTGTCTTCAATTTTAAACAGTGTTTACTTCAGATGTGAGTGTCTAATAAAACACAACATAAATAATTATAATCAATGAAGCTCTCTACACTGGAAGCACCACCTCTATTTTTGAGTCATTCCAAACTCTAAAATAAAATAATTTACACGTCATATGTGTGCATTATGTGCAAGATAAATAACTTCTGACAGCTCTGTTGTGTCTTTATGGAAGCCGGTTTCCACCACTGAATAAGAAATTTAAAAAAGGTAATTGAGACTTTCTTTTCTCGCAACTGCGAGTTTACATCTTGCAATTCTGACTTTTTTCTCAGACTTGCATGATACAAACTTACAATTCTAACTTTGTGAGATATAAATTCACAATTTTGATAAATTAAGTCAGAATTGTATCATATAAACTCACAATTGTGAGTTATAGTCAGAATTACAAAATATAAACTCACAATTTTGACTTTTTTCTCAGAATCGCGAGTTTATATCTTGCATTTCTGTCTATAACGTGCAGTTGTGAGTTAAGTCAGAATTAAGATAGAAACTTGCATTTCTGAGAACATATCAGTCTTCTTTCCTCAAAATTGGACTTTATAACTCACAATTGTGATCTGCTATGATCTGTCCCATCATAATAAAGGCAAAAAAGGCCAAAAATAAATAAATAAATTTAATTTAATCTTCCAAAAAAAAAAAAAACTCGCAATATAAACTCGCAATTGCAAGTTATAAAGTCAGAACTGCGAGACATAAACTCGCAAAAGAATCAGAATTGTTATATTAACAATTTATATGAAATGTATACAGGTATATACAATAATAAAAATACCAGTCTATATCTCACAATTCTGAGAAAAAAGTCAAATTTGCGAGTTCATATCTCGCAATTATGAGTTTATATAATCACACAATTCTGACTTCATTTCTCAGAATTGCGAGTTTATATCTCACAATTCTGCCTTTTTTCACGCAATTCTGACTTTTTTCTCAGAATCGCAAGTTTGTATCTCCCTATTCTGAATATAACATGCAAATTACGAGTTAAGTCAGACTATATTATACATTCTAAAAACATATCACCCTTTATTTCGCTCAAAACTCGCAATTACAGAAATGTGTGAAAGGCAGAATTGCATGAAAAAAAGGCAGAATTGCGAGATATAACAATTACATTTTTTATTTTTATTCAGTGGCGGAAATGGGCTTCATATGTCTAGTCTCTGACCTTCTAAAAACCAAAGATGATAATACATTATATGCATTTGTTAACAGCTGTGGCCTTGGACACTTTACTACTTTATCTAGAGGTTGTGGATGATATTAATAAAAAAACAAACCAAAACAAATTAAAAAAAACATGCACCTTTGAAAAATTAAAAAAAGTATGCTTCTGAGACACCTCTGATATACTGTTTTCAGCATGCTTGTAAATTATGCTCAGGAAGGCCCAGGACAGAGATGGGCAACCATGGGCATTAAACAACAACAGCATGTACACTATATGATTCTGAAGGATAACATGAATAAAGGTGCATTCATGCCACGTTGGAATTACTGTAATTATGAGATTCCGACTTGTAAAAAGCATTCAGTTCCTGGTAGAACCCATAATTACAACCTGTAAACTTGTGCCATGCAACCACTGCAACATCAGGCAGAAACCAAACGGCAGCACCTTCAGCAGTAAAATAACCATATATTTTTAAGTTTTTCTGTTTATCACTTTCTATAACTATTGTTCATTGCTTAACAATGCAAGAATAATTTAAAAATAAAAGACATACAATACAGTTTACAGTAGCTAGTTGAATAACTATATCTAGTATCCCGCTGAAATTATACTTTTATCAATAATGCATTTGCATATAACTGTTACTTTTTGTATTGCAGTTTTTACTGATTACTCAAATTACACATATTCATTTCCATGTTAATATTGCTGCCACAGAACCACGTTATTCTGAGTCTTACTGAAACAAAAGGGCGTGACCAACCCCGGGTAGAATGTCATCATCTAGTAATTATGGTAATTATGACATGGCGTGACTGCAGCATAAAGCTTTGTTGTAAATTACATATTGTGAAAACATACATAACAACAAGAAAACTAGCCATTATTCTATACAAATTATTCACCCAACTATCTGATGTATTCAAACACCTATGTGAGTGTGGGACTATGCCTGTCACGATCATGAATTTTGTGCTGATGACTGTCAACAAATAAGTGTGAACAGCGATTTAGTCTCTTTTCCCTCATGTCACGTACAATGTAAGCCTAATATATTCATTTATTTATCTTTAATTTTTATTACATTTGGATATTTTACTATTATTAAACATAAATAGGCCCATATAGTCCTATGTGCTTTTGCATCTCTTCGTGTGCGAGTTTCACAACACACTTGCATCACAACATGCCGGCCATGAATTTATAAACCCACGTTTGACAGCTGACATTAAAACTTTTAGTAGTATTTTTTCACACCCACCCATCATTTTTCTTTCAGAAGACATTTAGATTCATCAGCTGGTGTCATACAGATTTCCATCATGTTCACTGAAGGACCCATACACTTATTTTTTTTTTTAATCACTTATGACTGGTTTTGTGATCCAGGGTCACATATACAATATTTTAAAATAAATAAGCTGGAGAAGTCTCATAATACGATCAGTCGTCACGATTGCGGATAACAACATGCAGGATCAACACTGTTCATGTATTGCAGGGTATGATTAAATGTAACCATTTTAGTATGAAGAGACACTAAAACATAGACCTACGTTTATGTGTTTTTGACCTACAACTGTAAACGATGTGAGAACAGTTCACTATTTAGGTTTGTACATTATCATGAACTCACTAACTTCACCGTTAGCTGGGTTTAGCCAGAGATACCTTGCTGAAGCACGGATGGCATTAACATTCTGCTTGAGCAGATGAAAATTGCAACTTAATGAGTGTATGACAACCAGAAAATGAACGTTTTTGTCTTCATTGGGATTGGGGTTTAATGCTTAAGGACAGTTTGCTCTGTTTTGTGTGGGTTAAGGAAATGTAATAAAACAAATTCCATTGCCCATCCTCTCAGGATACCTGGAACCAGTGTTACAAGTACCACAGGCACATACTTTTTCCATTTTTGTAGCATAAACACAATCAAACCGATGCGAGCTTCGGATCTTCCAATGTTTCTCTACGGTGCTGAAACCTAAAGACGTCCGAGTTTCACTCCCAGTGCAACTGATACTCAACTGCCATTGGCTCATCTGCATTTGAGGGGAGGGGCTTAACGATAGGTCAATTTGTGTTCCACAGAAGAATGTTGGAGAGCATAAGGGTGAGTAATTTGTATCTCTCTACATTGCATTCCTGCAGTTCAAACAGTTTTCAGCTATCAACGCCTAGGTTTGAATCCCAGGGAATGTTTGGACTGATAAATGTATTGAAAACTTTAATACAATATAAGTTGGTTTGTAAAGTGTCTGCCAAATGCATAAATGTAATGTAAGTAATGGACCAGTGTGGTGCTGAAATCTGACTCCCCTTCTTCTCCTTACACATTAGAAAATGTGAGCGGACAGTGCACATTTTATGGCATTTCTTTTCATGTTTAAATTTTTTATTTAAATAACAAAATGTGACTGAAATTTAAACTTAAGGAAGTTTGATTATTTGATTGAAATTTCAATTAAGGAAGTTGGATAACTTGATGTAATCACTTAAAATCATTTGAAACAACTGTGATTAGATCAAATAATCAAACTTCCTTAATCAATAATTGTGACAAGCGACTATGTGGGAGTGCGTACATGTTTGTATAAGAGTAAATCATCACGGAAATTACACTAAGGCAGACAATTTGCTGTCACGACTGTAGCCAAGCTACTTTTTTGTGTCCACACCATACAACATTATATTTATTGGGGACTGGACGCCACACAAGTACATAAACTACAAATAAGGCCATGAGTCTGTGTATGATGCATTTTCTGCTTTCTCTAATTAGCAAACTGTTTGCATTAATGAACTGAGAGTGTGTTTACACTGTAGAGACATTGTTTCTGCTGCAACGTGGGCTTTTTGTATCCACAGTAACCTTGATGATAATTATGACAAACTTGCAGAAAAGCAACATCCACAGCCGAGCTGCAAATTATACAACCAAATACAGTGGAGGGAAATGATCCTTGAAGTGAATTAATTAGTGTCTGTTTCTCTAACAAACACCAATCACTTGCAGGAAAACTTCCTTTAAAACCGCTGAAGAACTGACAAAACCAAAAAGGATTTTGAGATTTATGACATTCATTTACATAAACATAAAACAGAGCTGTTCTCACCCAGAAAACAAAAACAGATGGGCAAAGCGAAGGAAAGTCAGTCTGAGTCCAACCTTTAAAACACTTTTATATGCACACCATTTATATCGCAACTTGTTTTACCATGGCTAACATTAAAGATCATTTCTCATTTAATGTTGACCAACACCTAGACGAGTACGGGGCTCATTATGCTTGGCAAGCAATTATCTTAAGAAGTCCAGCTGGGTTTCTTAAACCGTTCTTTAAAGAAAACCATTACAACAGCACTTTTGTTCTTTAATGCAACAAAAAAAGAAAGAAAAAGTGATTTATGACCCACAAAGAGGGCTGAGTGAGCTGTGAAGGGATGGACAGGAGACTCACACAGGTCTGCAGATGACCAGATCTCCTTTGTTGGTTCCATAAGCGAGCCCGAGCCCCGGTTCTGGCAGCCAACGTCCGGAATTTATACTGACGTGTCTCCGCTGGTCTGGGGCCATTGGATACACCACATCAAACACCCTCTGAAAAATAAACAAGAACACACCTGTTTAAACCGTCCCACAGTCCTCTCTGAAGTTTCACTCATTCTATCAGTCGCCAGCACCTCCCATCATCCTCTCCGCTGTAGACTGCAGTCTCTGTCAGATATGACAACACTGCTAGCATAACTGAGAAGAGGCTAAACTGTGAAAAGTCAAATCTCTTTCTCCAAAGTACTCTTTCTCTTTCTTTCCAATCCATTCCCCCGTCCCTGTCTGTCAGCCCTGGCATACTACTTACACTCCACTGGCTCTAGAAAAAAAGGACAAAAATAGGACAAGCTCATGTCTGCCAGGGAGAGAGACAGCGGTCTCATTCATCTGCAGATGAGTGATCAACAGACAAACTCTTTCTCTCTCTTTACTCTAGACAGAGAAAATTCAGGACAAGGATAAAAGCCACAAAAGGCTTTTAGTTTAAACAGTGTCTTTAAGGGAAGAGAGTGTGTAGGATAGCTGCACATGTATGTCTGCAAGACACCACCTGAATGCTGTGTGTTTGTGAATCTGGACCCAGTAGATTGCAGGAACGTTGTGGGGCTCAGCAGTGATGACTCCTTAAACATATACAGCTCTTCTGAGTGTGTTTATTAGAGTAGTATTGACGTATACAGCACAGATTAATTACTGTGAGTCTGATTCAATTCTTAAAAGGCAGGAGTTCCTGATAAATTCATTTAAAACAACATTCAAATCAGCTGTCAGTTATTCACACTTTCTTCAAATCTAAACCAAATCTAAAAGTTAAGATTTTTTAATGTTTTTGAATAAAGTCTGTTATCCTCACCAAGTCTGCCTTCATTTAATTCAAAACACAGTTTACAGTAATAATGTGAAATATTATTACAATTTAATTTTTTTTCATGTAACTTATTACCGTGGTGGCAAAGAATTTTCTCTAGTTACTCCAGTCGTCAGTGTCACGTGATCCTTCAAAAATCATTTTAATATGCTGATCTGATGCTAAAGAAACATCTTTTATCAGTGTTGAAAAGAATTTAATATTGTGTTTGATATTTTTTGGAAACCACATTTTCTTTAGGATTCTTTCAAGAATAAAAAGTTCAACAGAACATTATTTATTTGAAACAAATCTTTTGTAACATTATAAATGTGTTTACTGTCACTTTTGATCAATGTAATGTATCTTTGCTGAATAACAGCAAGTGGCACTGGCAGGTAAGTAGCATGACGAGTACTTTAAACCAGCCTGAGAATGAAAATGACTATTCTATTAAAAAATTTAGATGTAGAAAATGTTGTTCACAGCAAAGCCGGAGATAGAGCCTTGGGCTAACCTTTGTTCATTTTCCTTCTCTCCGCTCTCCGTTGTATAATTAATCCTGGTAATAAGCAGACACATTAACGATGCTGATGTATTAAATGTATTCATTATCTACCATATGAGAAAATATCACTTCAAATAAACAAACAAAGAGATCTCTTCTAATAAAAGAAGACACGAGGGGGAAACAACATAATTACAGAAAATAAAATGATAGTAAGTAATAAATAAACACACCATGAGTGAGAAATGTCTCTATAAACAAACAGTCATAAAAGCAGAAAACGGATAATGAAATGTACCAAAACTGCTGTTGCCATGACTACAGCTGAAATCAGGCACCCTGTAAGGATGTTGCTACGGCAAATGTATGCAGTGGTTAATATGCATTTTGCACTGGTACACCTTTTTCCCGTGATTCATAGCCTGTTGTCATTTTTCAGTCCAGGTGTTTAACATTCACATATTAGCCAATAGAAATTTAGTTCAGCTGTTTTTGTATAAATTATGCAGAATTACTTACATGATCATTTGGTGTAAACCAGGTAAAAAATGTACAGAGGCCCTCAGAGGCCATGCATTATGTTTTCTATCCTGTGTTCTTGTAACTACAGCTTAAAGGGATAGTTCACCCAAAAATTACAATTCTGTCATTAAATACCAGCTCTCATGTCATTCCAAACCTGTAAGACCTTTGTTCATTTTCAGAGCACAAATTAAGATTTTTTGGATGAAATCCAAGAGCTTTTTTTGACCCTGCATAGACAGCAACGCAACTACTGCGTTCAGGGCCCAGACAAGTAGTAAGAACATCATTAAAATAGTCCATATGACATCAGTAGTTTACAAAGCTACAAAATTCTTTTTGTGCACAAAGAAAACCAAAATACCGCCTTTATTTAACAATTTCTTCTCTTCCGTGTCAGTCTCCCTTGCATTCACGAGAGTACCAAGACTGACGCAGGAGCTGGTGTTCTGACAGAGAACCCACATGCACTTCGGCTTGTTTGCAAGCAGAGGAATGCACACACATGCATCGTGGTACTCCCATGAACAAGTCGAAGACTGACACAAGTAAGTAATTATTGAATAAAGTTGTTATTTCTTGTTTTCTTTGTGCAAAGTATTCTCGTAGCTTCATAACATTACGGCTGAACCACTGATGTCACTATTTTAGTAATGTTCTTACTACCTTTCTGGGTCTTGAACGTGTCATTTGTGTTGCTGTCTTACAGTATGCAGGGTCAAAAATATCTTAATTTGTGTTCTGAAGATGAACAAAGGTCTTACGGGTTTGGAACGACATGAGGGTGAGTAATTAATGATAGAATTTTAATTTTTGGGTGAACTAACCCTGAAATTTTCTTTTGACCTAAACTAAACAAGAGTTGTTTTGTTGAGATCTTAAGTTCACATCTTTCACATCGGTTAGCTTGGAAGCATTCTACACAAATTTCCCAGAAAAGTCTTTTACCAACAATAGCACAGAAAATCTGAGCTCTTACTTAACTTAATGCAGCCCGTACAATGACATTTAAGTGCTCCATTATTTGTTCAAGAATTTTTTTATCTCAGTCTCACATAAACTGCAGAGAGAAATTGAATGAAAGCAGTGCTGTAAATATATTTCACATAAAGACGTGTGAAAGGCTGACAGTCAGGAGGCAGACCTGTGAAGCTCAGAGACTCATTACCTCATATAAAACATAACACTACAGCATTGTCCATTTCATTACTGTACCATCACCTCTGGTAGTGATGTCCAATAACCATTAGAGCTGAGAAATAGTACTTGAGAGTGTCATTAAGAGAGACTGAATTAATATATGGATCATATTTTAAAGGAGTAGTTCACTTCCAGAAGAAAAATTTACAGATAATGTACTCACCCCCTTGTCATCCAAGATATTCATGTATTTCTTTCTTCAGTCGTAAAGAAATTATGTTTTTTGAGGAAAATATTTCAGGATTTTTCTCCACTTAATGGACGTCTATGGTGCCCGTGAGTTTGAACTTCCAAAATGCAGTCCAAATGCAGCTTCATAAGAAGGAGGGTCTTATCTACCAAAACGATTGGTTATTTTCTAAAAAAAAAAAAAAAAAAAAAAAAAAAAAAAAAAAGGTACAAAAAAAAAGGTACAATATACTTTGTAACCGCAAACGCTCGTCTTGGTTTAGCTCTGAGTGAACTGTGTGTATTCCTGTTCATGACAGTTAGAGTATGTCAAAAAACTCCCATCTAATTTTCTCCTCTTCAACTTCAAAGTCGTCCTGCATCGCTCTTCTACCTTTTTTTGTAAAGGGCGTTTGATCTACTTTGCATATTCACTTTGTAAACACTGGGTCAGTACGTCTGCAGCGACGTTGGATGACAAGGGGGTGAGTACATTATCTGTACATTTTTGTTCTGGAAGTAAACTAGTCCTTTAAATACAGCTCTAGCTGCAATATCAAAAGTACTAACCTCCTTTAAGTCCATCACAGTTTCTGATTATCACATTAAGACATTACTGTACGAACTGTACTGTGGTGGCCAGCCTAATTAAGTGGAAGCAATATATTTTTTATACAATTGAGGCTCAGTTGGAAACACACAGAGATTTGAGCAGGGAACACTGATTAAATAACCGCAAATACCCATGAAAACATGAACAAGTGCTCACTGCACTCCAGCCTCTGCGGAAAGAGATTTGGTGTTGTATGTTTAGAGACCAAACAAGGATAAAAATGAAGCTCTCCTGCTCCATCGCTCTCAAATTAATCCACGTTCAGAATCCTGCCATGAACACAGCTTACAAAAAACAAAAGTCAACCGTGTAGATATTTCCATTTATGCCCTTCGCTCCACACAAATACACAGTTTTCCCACTTCTCTCTCCCTCTCTATTTCTAAGAGAGTGTATCTAGGTCAGGCTCCTACTCAAAGGCTTTTCTAAACCCCAGGCTCCCCCCTCTGCTGTAGAGAGCACAGAGAGCTGATCTACATAGGGCAGACCACCAGTAATAACCAAACATCACAATAATCAAACGTCATGAAAAGAATGACTAAATTTACTAAAAGTGGAGGAAATAAATAGGTTTTGTGGCCTGTCTGGAGTCTTCACTTTGAAAGTGCTTTGAAAAAAAAAGCACTTTCAAAATGGAAAACTTGGGATTTCATTTTAAAAAATACCTTTTGTTATAAATATTTAGAGGCTTTTATTTATTTACCTTTTTTATTTAAAAAAAAAAGTCATTTTTATTTGTTACCTTTATTAATTTATTACACTGAATAAGTGACAACCCACATAAGAAAGCCATTTACATTTTTTTTTTTTTTTTTAAATTGTAAGATATATGTACAGACTTCTAGAAACAAATAGTGCTTTTCTTTAATCATAAGACATGGTTACGTATTTTGTTTTTTACATTGTGACAGTATTGAGAGCTGCAGCAGGCGCTAAAGAAGATGTAAGGTCAGCAGTGACGTACCCTCATGGAAGTCTCTCCTCCGTGGGGCTGCTGCAGTCTGAAGACCTGTGCCACCATGTGATCAGTGATCTGATGCAGCAGGATGCGGCGAGACGCCAGACCCACCATCACGTAACGACCCATCGGAGACAAACTGACAGAGATGGCATTTGGACCTGTGACAAAGACACACAAGCTAGCATGGAAACACTGACTGAAAACTACAGGCTAAGCCAACCTATTACAAAATTATCACAACTGTTTAAAATAATACATTTAACAAGACTATAATACAGGACTGTGTTTGGTCTTAACACTTTTTGTTAAAACAACAATATACGGTTGAGGTCAAAAGTTTACAGAATCTGCAAAATATGAATTATTTTACCAAAATAAGAGGTATCATAAAAAAATGCATGTTATTTTTTATGTAGTAGTGACCTGAATAAGATATTTCACATAAAAGACATTTACATATAGTCCACAAGAGAAAATAATAGTTGAATTTATAAAAATGACCTTGTTCAAAGGTTTACATACACTTGATTCTTAATAAGTTGTTAATAAGTTGTTACCTGTATAATCCACAGCTGCTTTTTTTTGTTTAGTGATAGTTGTTCATGAGTCAGATAAACTGCCTGCTATTCTTCAGAAAAAAGCATTTGTGTGTATTTGAACCCTTTCGAGCAATCACTGTATGATTATGATTTTGAGATTTTCAACTGAGGGACTCAAATGCAACTATTAAAAAAGCTTCAAATGCTCACTGATGCTCCAAAAGGAAACACAATGCATTAAGAGCCGGAGGGGGAAAACATTTTGAATTTGAAGATCAGGGTAAATTGAACTTGTTTTATCTTCTGGTAAACATGTAAGTATCTTCTGTAGCCTCTGAAAGGCAGTACTAAATGAAAAAACATGACATTTAGGCAAAATAAGAAAAATGTACACATCTTTATTTTCTTGAAAAGTTTACACCCTTCGCTCTTAACGCATCGTTTTTTCTTCTGAGCATCAGTGAGTGTTATAACTTTCTGTAATAGTTGCATATGAGTCCCTCAGTTGTCCTCAGTATGAAACGATGGATCTCAAAATCATGCAGTTTTCGGAAAGGGTTCAAATGATGAAAAACCAAAGAATTTGTTGGAGCTGAAAGAATTTTACTGAAGAACAGCAAGCAGTTTAACTGTTCAAGACAAACAAGGGACTCATGAGAAACCACTGAAAAAATAAAAAGCTGTGGATCATTCAGGTAATCACACAGTATTAAGAGTCAAGCATATGCAAACTTTTGAACAGGGTCATTTTTACAAATTCAACTATTATTTTCTCTTGCGTCTTTTATGTGAAATATCTTTAATTATTTTTATGTAAAATAATTAACATTTTGCAGATTCTAAAAGGTACGTGTACACTTATGACCTCAACTGTAATAAATCAATGCATTAAATGAGCTAGCTGATAATAATTACTAACTACATATAAAAAGTCAAATCAAGGCTTTAAGCTTATTGTGAAAAAAACGAACTAAAAGTGATGAAAATCCAGGAAATGTATTTTGAACCCTATTAATACTAAAATGTTAATTTTGTGCATTATTAATTGCTGTAAATGTTATAACCAGAGCATTCAGACCAATCTGTTAAGCATGAAATTAGAAAAGTTCACACCTAGACCTGCTCAGACTGTAATTATAACTAATATAATTTTTCATTTTAAAACCTAATTGAATTTCATAGCCATTTAACTTTAGAAATCAGCCTTGCTTGGTGTGTGCACATGAGCCAAAGAGTGCTAGTGATGTGATCAGCAAATGGAAACGAACGATTTAGTATTGAGGATCCTGGTTGATTGCTCTCATTAATCCACTGTTATCGGATAGGATGAATGATAGTTCCTTGAGGCCTATATAACCGATGGCAATGACCAACCAGCAGAGACAGAGAACAGCATTTCAAATCACTTTAATCTAAAACAAGCAGGACTCACACATCCTCATCATTGGTTTCCATTAGCAGCCTGGTCCCAGCCCTGCCTTCATTTGGCTTTTAAATGGGGACTATCTAATTAAAGCTGCCTCTAAAAGAGCTCCATCACTGCTGTCTGTTCAGCCAATTAGAGGGAAAGTGAGCGCACAATGCGTACAGTGTCCCTTTGCATTCAGTTTAATTAAGCACAAGTTTAAAATAATTTTAGCTCTGATGGCTCAATCACTGTATTAAACCCTCGTCAACACAAGGAGGAGGGTCATGTTTTTACAAACTAACAGCCCTTATGAGGTCGAGCAGTTCATGTCTCAGGGTCACTCACCAAATCTCTTGGAGTAGAGCATCTCTCCCAGGTTGTGTGGGGCCAGGGAGTACACAGCCAAGATGCCCTCATCAGGGAAACCCCTCTGACTGCTGGGAATGAATACAGCCAGCAGCTGCCCGTCCGCTGAGATATCACAGCTTGCATCATTGTAGATCTTACAGTTGGGCACCAACACATTTACTGACGCTAAAAGAGAAACGAGACACAAGACTCTAAATTAGTGGTGCACTGATATGGAAATTTCAATTAAATAAATAACTAAATGGTGTAAATACATGCCATTAAACAACAACAAAGATTATACACAGATTAAAATAGTTTTGATGCCCCTATTATGCCATTTCAAATATTGCCTTTCATACAGTGTGTAACGTAGCTGTATTTGAATGCAAACAATCTGCAAAGTTGCACAATAAAGTTTTTGTCTCCCAAAAAGAAAGAATTGACTCTATGCACATTTTGAGAAAACAAAAGCGTTGTTTGACCTTGCATACATATGAATCTATGGAGTGTTTTCACGTTACGTCATCAATCCGGAAGTCGGCCATTGTGGTGGCATTGAGTGTAAACAATGCCACTGAACCGAATGGAACTTGCATATAGTCTTGGCGAAAAAACGAAGAAATGAAAGTAATTCACTATGTCAGGATAAGAAACAGAAGGAAGAACTGACGGGCCATCAGTCCGCGACAACGGAGGCAGATCGTACGGATGTTTACCATCTATTACAGGGCTGGACAATATGGACTGCCCAATGGCCCATGCAAGTCGTACATTCACTGCACTACATTTATGTTCCAAAATATAATTTGTGTGGAAATATTACGTTATTATTATATTTAGTCTGTAAAAGGCTGTTAACAGCTGAAGATGGACATAAAAAGGAGAAAATACTGTAGTAGGCAGATCAATCTCACTGTTCACGATGCACGAACTATTGGAAGAAACCGATAATAATGAATTGGGGGTAGTTTATATGAATGTGTCTCTGAGGGGAACGGTCTGTTTTCAAAAAAGTTCACATGGCTTTTTCTTTTCGTCTAGCATCTGCATAACGCATTATAAAGCAGCGTAGCGGAGCTTTGTGTACAGCTGTAACCAAAGTAACACTATGGCTGCTTAGCGTTGAGCCCTGTATTAACTTTAGTTTGTCAAAATAAAATGACCTTTTCCTGCTTACTAAATCATTCTCTATATGATCTCTATATGAACTTTAAAGGGCATTTTTAAAGTATGTATAGCAACACAAAACAATCTTTCTGATCTTTTTATAAAATTTAAATGGAAGATATACATTTTAATAAAGTTAAATGGGGGGGGTAACCTACATACTATGAGTAAACATATTGGAATCGCAAAAAATTTCAGTACGGGTCTTTCGGTTCGGTACGCATGTGTATCGAACAAGCACATAATATTCCACCCCAGGAAATTCAAAAAATAAATGTCGTTTTGACAGTCTTTCATGTGGCATGACAGATCGCTGTATAAACGCATCGGACAGCTGCTTCTGGGTCGCTTCAGAAACGTGCTGGTATAAACACAAGCATTGACTAGAGTGGCTGCAATGTGGCTCATGCCTAATGCAATTGCTCAATCAGTGTTTCAACCGCGGAAAAAAAATCAACAAAACAGTGTGGAAATAAAACGTCACGTAACACTTCATTTACCTCAGGCAAGTCATCAGTGTCCACAGCTTATTAGTTCACTAGAGAAATTAAGTATAGAGAAGAGCAAAAGCGCAAAATATTACACTAAATACTCATTATATAGTACTTTACCTGTTGTAGGTCGTATGTTTATATTTATCTGTTATGAAACATGTTATGACAGCCACTGTGTAATTGAACATATTTTAACAAATATAAATTTTATAAGTTAATTTTTAAAATGCATTATATGCAATTTACATGTTTGCATACATAATTTTTTTTTTTTAAAAGTTAAGTGTTGATTAATATATTCAAAAAGAAATAGTAATTTAAGTTTGGGTTAAGTTGTTAATTGTAACCTTATAATGTAAAAGGGCTCCTTACAGTTTAAAGTATAAGCTGAGGTAAAAAAATTATCACTAAGAAAATTGTAATTATAACTGAATGTATTTTTAAAAAAGAGCAACCTGTTTAGTAAACCACTATTTAAAAAAAAAAGTTAGTTTTTCCTCCTGCTGTATCGAAATCATATCGAACCATGAAGTTAAAACTGAGGTACGTACCGAACTGTCATATTTGTGTACCGTTACAATCACATGATAATTTGTGCAATTAGATGATAATTTATATATAATGTATTAGCTAAAATATAATGACCACTTTCACTCTCTGGACTGATACAATAATATTGAAATTTTATGTACATTTTGTTTTGGAGTGGTCAGAAAGAAAATAAAGGCTAAAACAAGGTTGTTGTAATACGTTATAGGAGCTATAAATGTCAAATTTTGCAAAGCAAATCTGCTGTATTTAAACTAAGCATTAAGCTCCACTTTTTAGAGCAAGGACATTAAACTAGCATGCTCATAAAATCTGCCAAAAACTGATTGCAGTGCCAGTCTCTGCATCTGCCAGATTTCTATTTTGCATCCAAATCTTTATTTGCACACGAGCAGTACTCTGTGTAACAATCTTTTTGCTAAATTAGCAGAAGCTGCAGAATTGCTATAAGTTGGGCCGCAATAAAAATGATTTAGCGACTAACAGAAAGCCACATCTGTTCAGCCCACACTAATGAATAAGAGAGCAGAGTAACAGGAGTGAGTGAGAGAGAGAGATAGAGGTTTGTATGTACCCTTCTCATTTCAGCACATAAACCTCACACACACACATAAAAGAAATCTAGTACTACCATTCTGCCAAGCAGGATGCGGAGAGAAAACGATAATGTTTCTGCTCTGGAAACCACAAGTCAACTCCAAAATTAATTTCGATTCCTGTTTTCATTTTCTGTTATACACATAACATAATCCTTTACTGTTTCCATGGCAATTTGCATCCTGATGAAGCCATCTCTCAACACACAGAATGGTAGTAATATTCAGAAAACAAACACTGTGTAAACACAAGGATATTACAACACAAATGTGAGTGAGCTGAGACAGCTGATTCAAAACAATTGTTTAGATGAAGCGACTTATTCACAGCATTAACAGAACAATACCGTGCTGCTCCGGTCTCATGCGTCGCCGTGTGCCGTTGCGCAGAGGTCTCTGAATAAAGCATCAGGTGCGTGTGTGTGGGAGGTGTAATTAGGGCTATTTGTGATTTAGAATGTGAGCGTGTGATTGAAGTGTTTGTCATTTCGCTGGAGAGCGAGGGTGCGTGTGGACGGAACTGGAAAAAGCGTGAGGGCACAAGCTAAACAAGAGCAGGTAAGTTTTGGCAGGTGACTGCAAGTCATTATGCACATTTAGAAAGATGGATTTGTTTTAATCACCCAGTGTGTGTTTGTGTATCTGTGTGCATGTGTTCACCCAGTAAGGTCAAGAGAGTCTGAGAGGACAGGAGGGGAGATTTAAGCAGGAGTGTGTTAATTAAATAGGGCAGTAATTTAGTGCAGTGATGAGGCTGCTGCCCAGCAGGACCTGCATTTCACTCTCTGACACACACACACACACACGTCCATCCACCCACAGTCACTCATGCCCACTCATTCACTGCAGGCCAACAAGAGCAGGGAGAGAGGAAGAGGGAAACTGGTTCCTAACGAAAAAAAAGAGCAATAAAAGTGATGATGAAGAGTCACCACCTGCAGTTCTGAAAGAAGTATCTGTGGTCCATGCATGCTCAAGCGTGTATAAGACAGAAAATAATAAAATTAAATATTAAAATAAAAATGAATAATAATCACCATTTTTTTTTTGTAAATGCCTCCCTCTGTCTCTTACCTATTTCCAGGGGTGCAAACATTTTTTAATCTGGTTCTCATGAGAGCACCTGGAGATTTGGTTTGGTGCTCACACTGCACATAGTGTGACTATAAACAATAAAATAATAATAGAAATACTAGCACTGTTGCACTTTATTTAGTTAGTTTAAAAAAATAATAAATAAACAAAATAATAAAGTGTGATAATATGATTATATTTTTAAAAATCTGAGTGTTAAAAACAATACAATGATAATGTTTGCATTTTCATTTTCTTTAAATTCTTTTTTATTATATGAATTTCAAACCTAAAAATCACCAAACTTTAATTTTGGTGGGTTATCGGCAAGTAATTATATGCACTGCTGGTTTTTAGCGCTGCCAAGTGAAGTGTGTCAGTGAATAAAATATGTCACAGTTTTGTTCTGAAATCGGCAGACTTATGCTTTTAGTTTGATTCAAAATCTTAAATAGTATTACAGTTAGTCGATCTAAAACTGTGATTATGCATTAAAAGCTGTCAGCCATGTCAGTACGCAAATGAGCAGTCTGAACTTATTTCCTCGGTGCATTTTTTATTTTGGTCACACATGCACACCTGCACACCGCTTATTCTTTTTCCGCTGTGTAAAAATAACTTTTCAAATGTTATCCATTATTTTTTTTCCCCATACTGCTGATTTTTGTTTTATCTGTTAAAATATTGATAGCCATTTTGTTACATTCAAAAGAAAAAAATGGAAAAAGGAAATAGACTCAGGAAAGCACTTCCTTCCCTTCCAGGTTTCAATATAAACACTTCCATCAATAGCTAAATGGGTTTATTTACATTCTAGATTAACAAAGTGAAAAAAAAATCCCTTCTAATTGAACCATCCTCTCACTATGATTAAGCCTAAATGAAATTAAAACTCTTGTCTTTTAGCAGGAGAGGGTCAGAAGGGCAGGTTGTGTAACAGTGAGTGTCGGCCCACACTTCTGAAGATGGATAAGTGGCTCACGGCTTCAGCAGACAGAGCTCCTTACTGGATCTGAGTAATGGATTTGCTGGGGTAAAGTGACGGCAATTCCGGTGGCACTCCAAGGGAAGCCCAGACCACTGCCTTACAAGCTAAAGTGCATTTTAATCATTTATTTTTGTGGAAGCATAGGTGCAAGGATGTTCTTCAGGGTTTAGATTGGGTTTGTGGCTGACACTGAATGATAAACGGAGCGCTCAGGACTCCAGCTGCTGTGGACAGAGAGCATCTGGACAACTGAAATAAATCAGACTTTTACAGGCATATTTATACTGGATCCATTCCATCGACCCAGCCAATGGGCGCAGACAGGTTTAGTCCAGAATTACTCACTCCAATTAGACTCTCTGTCATTTGCAAAGTCATTCTATCTGAAACTACGGTACAAAGTCATCAAGCGGTTAACAGACAGAAGATACTAGTAGTGAAAGGGATTTCCTGGGCTCTGCAGAGAAGCTTGGGAAATGTGTCTAAGAGATGTGTCTCTTGTCACTGAGAGACTAAATGAGCAAGAATGAAAGACAGGGATAAAGAACAGATTGAAAGAAGCAGTGGATTAACACATCCCTGGAAAACAACCATGCAGAATAACCTAGTTTCAAGGTCGACAAATACTGAGTACACAAACATTCATAAAAGCACAGACATCCCCCTTCCACACACATACATACTAGAGCCTTCAGATGACAGAGAAGAAACATTGCTACAATAAACATTCCCTTAAACGATACAAAATCACAGACCTGATGTCAGTTTAAATCTCTATTAATATCATAGCACCTGAACATTAGAAAAAAAATACACTACATCATTTGTCTGTCTTATCCCTGTCTTTCTCTTTTAGAATATGCTTTTACACAAGGTGACTTCCAGTACATATATTATAGGGACAATCCTCCTGCAATAACATTGGCTTCAGTGTTTGGTGACAGTTTATAGGTCATTTACTTGAATCGTCAACATGTTGGCTACTTGCTGGGTCGCTACCCTAGGGCCACTTTTACTAACAGCTTGCGTCAGCGCAAAACGTCTTTTGTCATTAAAATTCAGTGATGAATTAGCACTGAAAAGGTGTGGACAGTTATTATTGCGCCTGACCTTGCGCCTGTGTTTTAGACTTTCAGACGCAGGAGAAGGGGTACTGACATTTCTGCCATTATTTAACCCCCGGAAAAAGCATGTTTTAAACTATTTTGCGCATGAAATGGCTGCATTTGCTAGGAGGAGGCACCGCATAGAACAGGATTTTTTCCAAATGTACTCATTTATTTGGAATGCCAGAAGAACACATTATTCAAACATATCTTTTGCCAAACCATGTTATTTTTAATTTGCTTCAGAAAATAAAAGATGACTTGACTTGGACCCCTCAACTAGGATCACCCAATACCAGGTCTATCAAAACTTCTAGCAAAGAAAAGGACAGAGAAAAGAGTCCAAACCCAATTGTAAATACTTCTCTGTGACAGGTGGGTTTCAAACTGAAATTTACAGTATGTAGCGCTTTGGCTCCCAGAGTAACTAGGGTATTTCTGCTTTTATAAATATGCCATCTACTATCTTAAGCCCTATTCAGATGGCTTTCCAGGAGGTAATTAGAAAAATTTGTGTTTCACAAATGTCCAAAGCTGCCAAGTTTGTGTTTTTCCCCTCACACAACCTCTGTATTAGTTCCAGAGCAAATTACCTGCTGTTTTTTTGGCAAACTCTGTGATCCTCTGAGAAATCTAATCCCGTCCGAATCTGAATATCAGTGATTGCCAGCAATATTTTTTTCACAGCGCGTTTCCTTGTTTGTTTTGTCCAATGTGAACTATCGCAGACACAGTCTAACCACTGTATACATTTTCAACGTTTTTACCTCCCATGGAAGAAAGAAAGAAACAAAATCAAGAGCCAGATTACGTAAACTGGCTACTAGACTGGCTACTTTAATATCAGTGTCAGGTAAGATTGCGCACCTTCATTTCTGCACTCAATTTAACAATGTTTTAGATACATATGTACCTTTACGAATAATAAATATGGTTTATTTTAAAATAAACAAACAAACAAAAAAAGATAACCACAAATTAGCCATGGTTTTCCTATACGAACCATAGCTTAACAATGGTATCTGTAATTTGTTCTTCTCCTATGCCCATGACATATCAGATCAAAAAGGCATTTATTTTCAATAAAAATAAAGAAAATATTTGAAAAGTGGAAATAAAAGGGCTCATTAATAATAATGGTATGGCTAGGTTAGGGAGGGCTTTGTCCCAATAAGGTGGCATCCATTTAATAATAATAATAATAAAATATGATAATTTACATGCAATATGTTGTTGCATACTGTTTTGTAATGTATTACAGTACTGAAGTATAAATATTTGTCACCTAACTACTATTTACTTAGCCTATTGCTAAAGAAAATTCCCACAGAATTTATCATTATTTGCAGATGGTGTTACTAGAATATCTCTCTTTTTCCACTTAGTGTAACTGCCAAAAAGAAAATAATATCATTGTTCAGTTAAAGACAGCTCAGTGTTGATTCAATATGTAAAGTTCAATTAGGCAACATAGTTCAATTGTGCAACATAGCATTGTCTACCAGTAACAAGCCTTTGTAAAAAGAACCATTAGCACATTTATTTGTAAGGAAACACCCTCAACAGCTTAATTAGTGTTCAGTGTTTGTCATGAGAAAACAATGTAGCATACTACTCTGAAACATTATATTTTGCATATTGTATACTGCTTTATACAATATTCTTAAAAAATAGTAGGCAGTATACACTGTGTACTAGGCATCAAGCAGTAAGAAGTAAGCTAGTGTGCCATTATAAACACAGCCACAGAGATGTTAGTCCCATCCGAATTGATACGTGGAATCACAGATGTCGGGTGAGAACTGTATCTCAAACATTGTTTAAAACCGGGGTGCCCAAACTCGGTCCTGGAGGGCCGGTATCCTGCAGAGTTTAGCTCCATCCCCAATTAGACACCCTGAACCAGCTATTACTAGGCATACTAGAAACTTCCCGGCAGGTGTGTTGAGGCAAGTTGGAGCTAAAATGTGCAGGACACTGGCCCTCCAGGACCAAGTTTGGGCACTCTTGGTTTAGAAAAAAATAGTCCGATCTGAATAGGGCTATGGAGTGAATCTGTATTTTTACCATTTATATGCATTGGTCTGAACAAAATGGTCTGAATTTTCATCAAACACTTGAGTTGGTGTAAGCACAGACACTGATGCAGATTATCAATCTTCATTAGGGCATTTAGCAAGTTTCACACTTTCCAGTTATGGCTTTAAATTTTGATTTGTTTTTAAAACACTGTGACATATGCAAAATGCTGCAAAAGACATGAAACGCGAGCGTGTTTACACAGAAAAACAAAAGATAAGCAGCGCAGTTTTTGAAAAAAAAAAAAAAAAAAAAAGTGTTTTGTTGTAAACGACCCTTACACTACACAATAACATCCACTCAGTGGTTCATCTCAAACGACCAGCCTGCATTCTCCATTTTCTTCTGTACTGTGGAAAGTACAGTTATTTTCCCTGGGCACCACTAGATTTCTAATGTCGGCTACCACATATGAGATAATAAAGAGGTTGTGCTCTTTTTTTCATTAAATGTAGACATGCTATTGAAGCCATAATTTAATGAAGCAGCAGCTTCAAGCATTTTATACTATGCGCTCACTATAATATTGATGCAGCCTATTTCATTTCCTTTACAGCTGTGGGCTTACTAAACATGCTGAAGCACTTTGCATAAAATCCTCTTCATCATTTATCAGAAAAATGAATATTCATAGACTCATGTTGCATTTTTGCAACAATGGGTATGGTATTTGTGTGTACAGTATCTATTATCATCTTGAAGCTGGAGCTCTACAGCCATTGAAAAAGCCCTTCAGCTTCTGTGAATTTATAAAGAAATAAAACACACCTTAACATCACAATCAACCTTGCAGTGACAGTCTCAGATTTAATTTGGGGTTTTACTTTCCAAGTGTCACAAAAATCTCTCCCCGCACTAAAACCCAGTGAGTTTGCTTTTACAAGAATTGCATGGAAGCCAACCTGCACACACATAAAAAGAAAATTAAAATAGAGGGGGGAAGGAAGAGGAATGAAAAATAAAAAAAAACACACCTTATTCACAGAAAGACGAGCTGTTACACCTACTTTGCTCTAACGAGAGAGGACTTTGTGTTAAAAAAGAACTAGAGCGGAGCACTTAATTTAATTTGACTCATAGCTCTCCTAATTAAAATAAAACTAGTGTGTGCTGCTATCCCAGCAAACGTCCACATAGCCGTTAGCAATTCAGTGATTTCAGTTAAGGCAACTCAGAAACGTCTTTGATTTCAGGAACTGCAATGGAAGCGTTTTGTCTTTGATCCTGTTTTGGTCTTTATATAGAACATAAAGTACACAGGGCTGAAGATTTCATCTTAACCGTAACAAAGCAAAAGACAGGAGAAGAGCAGCTGGAGGCAGCATCATAAATGTCAGTGTTTACCTGTTCCTCCAGTGCTAAGACCTTGTTCCTTGCTTCAAATAAATAAATAACTAAATAAATACAAACTGTGACAACTATCCCACTCCTAATTACACATTAATGAGCTGGGTGGTGTTAAAATGATAAATCACTTGTGACGGCTTATATATAGTCTGAGTTACAATTACACTGATTTATGTTCCCAGCAGATTCCTGACATTATTGACTTTGGAAGGATGATGTAAATGGTTTCTCAATATGAGCTCCCAGAGACTTCTGTAGCTTTATGAGATGGATTTGTCCACTGTCTCTGTTGGTAACCGAAAATTCCCAAACCACTGTCTAATAATCATTTCTCTGATAAATTGTTGTTAACCTTCCTTAATTGGTTCTGCAATTCTCTTGTTTTATATTGATGTAAGTTACACCAGCATTCAAAAAAAAATGGGAAAGAAATTAATACTTTTATTCAGCAAAAATGCATTAAATTGATTAGAAGTGACAGTAGAGGTACTTGTAATGTTACAAATTATTTATTTCAAATAAATGTTGATATTTTAAACTTTGTATTAACCAAAAAATTCTGAAAAAAGTATTTTGGTTTTCACAAAAATATTAAGCAGCACAACTACTTTCAACATTGCTAATAATAAAAAATATTTCTTGAGCAGCAATCAGCATATTAGAAAGATTTCTGAAGGATCATGTGACACCGAAGACTGGAAAAACGACTACTGCAAATTCAGCACAGAAATAATTAAATTTCAAAATATATTAAAATAAAGAGTTAATTGATTAAAATATATGCAGTCTGGGGAGCATAAGAGAATTTGTTTCATTACTTCAACATTTAAAAAATCTGGTATAGTTAAAACTTAAAAACCTTAGCAATGTTAAAACTAATGTTACTTATAGGACCTCTTTGATAATCTAGCTAGTTAATATTTAAATAGATATTTGTTAGGATTAGCCACATACGGGCAATATTGATGCACATGGCAACACACTGCTTCTGTCCTAGACCTGACCTCACAAAACTGTAGCACGAGTCTTGCTGTTCTCTCAACTTTGCATTAAGCCCCAATAACGGGCTGTTGTTGTTTTATCTAAATATCATCATCTTTGCAATTGTTTCACCACTACTACAACTGCACTTTAAACCAGCCAACACCAAAGCTGGTCTAAGCCTCAAATGGCACCAAGATGATGGGAAGAAAGGTCAGCCAGCACCAATGAAAAAATGTCTTTTTGGGCATCCCGTAAACTGGCACACACACAAAACTTATCCATTCACAGATTAGAACAGATGTTAGATTACAGAGCCAGGCATCTTGGTTAGTATAGCATCCCTAGACAGAGAGTTTGTATTATATTACATTGGCAAAAAGTAGAGTTTACTTGTTTTGTATACTTGCTATTAAACTTGCATGTACCTTAGTGCTTTGTATTACCACCAGAGCTTCTGTGTAGCCAGTCACATTCTCCTCTCTATTAAAATAACGGTTAACTTTGATGTAGAGCACTTCCAGCTTTTAAACTTGAGACACTGTTAATTTCAGTTTCTTGAAACCATATATTATCATGAAGTTGATGCATCAGAGCATGGAAACATCTTAGCTCATTAATACTTCTGTTCTTTGGCTAGAAAGTAGGCTTTTGAGGAAAGAGTAGTTAATAAGAAGAATTCAAGCTCAACTTAGATAATGAGTTTGCTCAGCTAAAGGCCCATCATGCTCAGATGTCTTTGCCTCCGATTTCTCCACCTCTGTCCACCACAAATGTGTCCAAGGATGAGTTTTTGGAATTGGGCAGTATTTGTTTTGTTCCAGAGTTCGGGGGAAACTGCTGTCTTCTCAGAGGAGAGGGATGAGATGGCTGTGGATGGCTGGTAGGTGTCCAGGGTTCCTGAGTAGGTTGACTGCTCAGAGATATCACTCATTGTGCAGGCTAGTGATTCACCTGCCATGCCTCCTGCTGCTGAACAATGCCATTATCGCCTTTTGGAGGTGCCTGTCTCTGCTCTGTCAGGTGATAGGGTGCAGAACCTTAATTGTGAGATGGTTGAAGCAGGCACGAAGGACCCTAGTGGACAGGTATGTGACACATCCCTCTTACTGGTCATTCTTTGACAGGATGAGGCATCTTAGAATACACAGAATGGATCAGTATTTGTTAAATGGAGCCTTTTTGAATCTGTTCGCTGGTCCTTGTAATCGATTTCTTACAGAAAGGTTGGGAAGGTTATGAAGTCCAACGCATCAATTTGGTGGTGGATCAGATTGAGTTTCTTCCCTAACCATTTATCTGGGGAACACTATGTTGTGCTTATATGAACTTTGTAAAACTGAAGAGTTGTTCAGAGTGCCTGCAGTCACTTGAGGTCTTCATATTTATTACTGTGGCAGTTGTTTGCGTGTTTTTCTCAGAGTCAGAGTTATTATACTTCTCTAAAACTAGAACTGAACCATAAACAACATTTTTGGTACTTGAAATAAAGTAAACTGAAATAAAATATTAAAAAGGAAAACTTATATTCAGTTATTTTTAAGTGAAAATTTCTCATTTACATTTAGTTGAACCTGAAGTACTAAAATAACTAACTGAAATAAAAATGAAAAACTATATAGATAATTTAAAAAATAAAAATAAAACAAAAAAGACAGAAGCACAACAAAATTACTAAAACTTTAAAGGATTACTTCACTTTCAGAATAATAATAAATAATAATTTCCTGATAATTTGCTCACCCCAATGTCATTCAAGATGTTCGTGGCTTTTTTTTCTTCGGTTGAAAAGAAATTAAGGTTTTTGGGGAAAACATTTCAGAATCTTTCCCCATATAGCGGACTTCATTGGGACCCAATGGGTTGAATGATGCTTGTCATTTAACAAAAAAAAATATATAAAAATTTATGTACTTTTTAACCACACTTTATGTACTTTTTGTCATGCACTAGCTTGACTAGCACGCATTATGTAATCACGTTGGAAACGTCACGCATGATGTATGTAGAAGTACCGACCCAGTGTTCATCATCTTGGATGACATGGCGGTGAGTAAATTATGAGGAAATGTTTATTCTGGAAGTGAACTAATCCTTTAACTAAAATTTAAATGAAGACAAAAATATAAAAAAAAACTAATTCAAAATATTAATAAAAACTATGATAGTATCTCATTGACAACACAATAACACTGTTCAGAGTTTCCTACTGTACATTAGAGCAGAGTATGGATGCGTTACTGCTTTGTCTTATACTACACTGGCAGGAAAATGCTTGTACCCACATCTTCACAAGATGTTTAGATCAAATACCTGCAACTAAGCTACCACCATCACATTGACACAAGAGAATATACCAGTTTAACTTCTATTACTGGCCAACTTTTGGACTACAATGCATTTACCATCTACAAAGCAAATAATTACTTCTCATACAGTATGACCTAAAAATCTGTAACATGTCCCATCTACACTAATGGTTATATAGCCTGAAGTCTGACAAGCTATTTTTGAAAAGCTATTTTTAACAAGTGCACTGGATTTCTAACTGATGTGTCCTTCTACAATTTTTGGATGAAAAAAGTTATCTTAATTAATGTATCAAACTTATTCTGCAATATTTAAGCCAGAGCACATAATTAAAGCAAGTACAAGCATTTTCTGAGAAGATTAAGTGCTTTTTTCTGTCAATTAAACCAGACTGCATTAAAATAATTATAGAGGAGGAAAGAATCATATAGACCACCAAAAAGAAAAAAGTTCACAAAAGCCCAGACGTACTTAATTAAAAGCTACGGCGAGAGCATGTCTAATGGAAATGTTTCAATCTCAAGTGTTTTGTATAACAATGAGCTTCCACGAATTCAGCATGAGCTGTTTAAGTATTATCTAAGTATGACTGCAGCACAATATATGAACTTCTAATGGGCTCCAAAATCAATAGCACAGTTTATTTGACATCTAATGCCTATAACGACTTTCTTGTGTTTGTAATTAGACTGCACTGATGCACCAGAGGGAATGTGTACTGTGGGAGGACAGAGGAATGCACTCAGGCCTCTGTAGAGTGGAAGCAGCCTGCTGGGAAGCGAAGAGGGCTTCTGTCTGGGGGGGTCAGTGTTCTGCTTAGCTGACACGGTCCAGCTCTACCTCCCGCTATTTCCCATTTACTTTTGTAATACTGTAGCAAATCTGATCCTGTGTGCTCTGATATCTAACAACTGCTGGTTTTCTTCTTTAGATACAATAACTCAAACTGTGATCAATGTCAGTTAAAATTCACTTTTCACTCTGCAAGCTGTGTGGATCTAATAAAAATGGATTTTTTTCCTCAGTATTGTCTGCTGGAAATTTAAGTCTAACTTGGCTATTAATTTTTAAAGAAATGTTCAAAAAAATGTATTGCATGTTGAAAGCACAAGAATAATTTATACCACAGTGTTGCAGTCCAGCGCTGTGGCTTTCATGATCATCAAGGCTTGTTTACAGAAAGAACCAACACTGTGACAGTAACTATAATGATAATTATATTAGCATCCACTCCAATGGATAATATAGATCTGTTTATTCCTACTGTGCACATACATGCAGAACTTGGAAGTTGGAAGACTTCTGATTGGCTGTTAAAGTTTTTAGCCATTCATCAACTGGAAAAAAAAAACAAAAAAATCTGACGGAGAAAACTTCCTGTGATCAACCCTTGGGACACACGACTGCCTCGTTGCACAGAACAAAGATAAAACAACAGGAGAAAAGCAGAAACAATTAGAAATAATTCTTAGTTGGCAGCAAATCTTTCAATCCATCTTTTTTGGGGTACTTTACAATAGACAAGATAAGCCACAACAAACCATATTTTGCAGGATGTTGCATGGCCAGAGATTTTTTTCAGGGTGTTTGGGGCAAAGCTGGGGATTCAAGCCAAGAAGGGTAAGGGGATTTTCTGAAACAATTGTTTATGTTTGAATAGCTTTAACAAAAACCAAAAATCTTTTTTTTTGTCCTCTCAAATGGCCATTTGCCTGAACCTGACCCAAGTGGCATTGGGATGTATAGTACTTCTGAAAGTGTGATATGGATTGTGCTGTTCTGTCTCATTTCTATTTTATATTTTACACTCTCAGCGCTGCAGTTTTATTGCCCTGTCTGTGGGAGATCTGAGTATTTAAAAACGACTGAGTCTTCGACAGAACTGACAAATAAACTCTCAATCCTCATCCGTCCACAGATCCTCAGTAAGTCTGGCACATCTGGGTTAAGAGATAAGTGAAGGTCATCCTGAATTTTATGATTTATTTTTTCTTTTTTTTTTAATCTTCATAGCACAACAAACACAGCATTCACAACACTCATTTTCTTGTGTATATCTGGCTGTGTGTACATGCCCTGAGGGATGCTAACCTTTGTTTTCTGAGATTCTGAAGATTCTCACAGGCTGAACAGATGTTAGTGCCTAAGTGCTGCCAGGTGTGAGATCAAGCCCAGATAACAAGAATCACTCTGCAATCTTGTAATCAACCATGGGTAATCGCCAAGAGCTTCCAGTAACGCTCATCGTGAGGGGGAAAGAAAGAGAGAGGCGGGGAAGAAAATAACTCTAATATGTGACCAATTTCCTCTCCTGTCCATGGCATCTGCCCTCCATCAGCTGCACTCTTGTGCTCAGTGGAGTGCTCACTCTTACCTTTCTCCACAGCTACTCTATCATGGTGCAGCTTTTCCCCTCACTACGACTTCCTCAACACTGTGGGGTACTGAAGCATTTTGTGTTTCTGTTCGGGTGGATGGGCACATGGCAAATATTAAATCTCAGAAAGAACACATGTGCCTTTCTGGAAAATACCAAACGAAACACTACAGAAACCAGGGGTGGGTCAGTCCTAATCCTACATTTTTTTCATTGATTATTCTGCTGTTCATATTAGTGTTGGGTTCGAGTCTGCCTAAGTTGAGTCCGAGTCCAAAATGGGCCGAGTCAGACTCAAGTCCTAGTCCCAAAAGGCAGAGTCCGAGTCCAAGGAAACACTACTGTTTGTCAGTATCTTAACATTGTTTTAACCCAGGGGTGCCCAGACTCGGTCCTGGAGGGCCGATTAGGCAAACATGAACCAGCTAAACAAACTCTTACTAGGCATAATAGAAACCCCCTGGCAGGTGTGTTGAGGCAAGTTGGAGCTAAACCAAGGACCAGAACCGAGTTTATCTTGGTGAATGGGACCTTAAGAGCAGAAAATGTACCTTTTATCTCTAAATGTGGCTGTGTGTGTTTTGGGTTTTATATAACAAATGGTTAGACCTGAGAGAGGACTTTTTGAATTTTTGTCTTGGATGAAAGTGAGGTTGTGAGGGATAAACCTAGTCTTTACAGGAGCACACACTGTGCAGGCTATAAAAGCACTACATATACTTTCCATAAATCCCAGCCAACTCCCACCTCTTTTATTTTGAATGCATTTATAGTGATGGGCCATTGAATTATTAGAAAATCATGTACATTCAAGGTGGTTTTGGACCCCTAAAAACTATTGCCACAAAGATGTTAGAAAAATTATTTTTCTTTGAAGCTAGAAACTGTCACCATGTTTAAAAAATAATAATAATTTCAATACAGCAAAAATTAATAAACTAATATAAGTTAAACATTTGGTTACTGAAGGCAAGTAAACACCCAAGTATTACTTACAAGCAAAAGGATAAATAAATATATCAATCAAAAATACAAATGTGAAATATTTATAAAAATAAAATCTTTAAAAAAAAAAAAAAAAAAATAAAAATGTTTAGGAATTTTTTTTTTTTTTTTTTTTAAGTTTACAGAAAATTACAGAAATAGCCTACTACAGACATTTAATGAAGTAATAAACATAAAAATAAAACACTGCAAAGTCTTCACTGTAAAAATTCTTATTAACCCCTTAGTGCTCATCACCTGTGGAATGTTTTGCATTGAGTTAAGTTTGACAGGAACGCTAAGGGGTTAAAGTTAATGTGATTCACTTAAGAACAGTGAGTGATTTTCTCTTTTTCTTTTGTTGTTTGATTAACATTTATAACACGGATGGCAGCTGCAGGTTTACGCTGCTGTCGCTTTAAGATTTGGACTATTAAGATTCAGAATATTTTCAGAGTCTGAAATGCTTGAGTCCAAGTCAAGTCAAGCCCAAGTAAAAATGCATCCAAATCAAGTCCTAGCCTGCTAAAAATTGTACTCGAGACCAGACTCAAGTCTGAGTATGAGTCAGAGTACCCCAACCCTAGTTCATATGCAAAACTCAGTCATAACCGAAATCAGGAAATGGGTATGATCTAACCAGTGACTTGGGAACTTGCTCAAGGTTTTTTTGTGTGGAATATTCACTGCTGAAATCTAAACTTTAGATGACTGTAGAAGATTCAGAATCATTAAATATACTGATGGATTAATTCCCCCCCCATCTCTAACTGATAATATGACAGACTGTTTTTCACTCACCATTACTGATCTCAGGCAAGTCAAATTTGGTGAAGTCCCACCACTGCAGGCGATACGTTGTGTTAGCTATGTTACTGGCCACTGCAGACTGACCGTCCCCAATTACAGCACCTTAAAAAAAAAAAAAAAGAGGAAAAAAGTTACATATTATAGATACAGCATTTTAAAAAAATCCTCAACTAGTCAATGTTTCTATGCAAGCGGGTTAATAATGCACATTCAGTTTGGGTTTAGTCATTTTTTTTTCTTTGAAAGAAATGAATACTTTTATTCAGTATGAATGCATTAAATCGATCATAAAGCAAAGACAGTAAAGACATTTATAATGTTACAAGAAACAGTTAAGGCTTTTATAATGTTATAAAATATTTATATTTTAAATAAATGCTGTTCTTTTGAAAGTTCTATTCATGAAATAATACTAAAAATATCTCACACAAATATTAAGCAGCACAACTGTTTTCAATATTGATAATAATAAAAAAAAATGTTCCCTGGACCACAAAACCAGTCATATGGGTCATACATTTTTTGAAACTGAGATTTATACATCATCTGAAAGCTGAAAGAGTAAGCTTTCCATTGATATATATTTATTAGAATAGGACAATATTTGGCAGAGATACAACTACTGGAAAGTATGGAATATGAGGGTGCAAAAAAAAAAAAAAAAAAAAAAATCAAAATACTGAGAAAATTGCCTTTAAAGTTGTCCAAATGAAGTTCTTAGCAATGCATATTACTAATCAAAATGTTTTTTGATATATTTATGGTAAGAAATGTACAAAATATCTTTGTGGAACATGATCTTACCTAATGATTTTTGACATAAAAGAAAAATTGATAATTTTGACCCATACAATTTATTTTTGGCTAATGCTACAAATATACCCGTGCTACTTATGATTGGTTTTGTGGTTGGGGGTCACATAACAGAATGATTTCTAAAGGATCTTTGCCATCACAGGAATAAAATTTTAAACATACTGAAGTAGAAAACAGCTGTTTTAAATTGTAACAATGTTTTACTCTATTTTTAAATCAAATAAAATACAGCTTATGAGCATGAAAGACTTCTTTCAAAACATTAATAACTCTTACCAACCACACATTTTTAAATGGTGTTGTACATCTGACCACAACAGAAGCAGCACATTACACGAACAAGGAAAATCTAACAGCCTTCAACTAAAGAGGCTCTATCGTGTTATGTTGCGGTTTGCAGGGCATCTCTGAGTGCAACCCAAGACCTGAACACTCAAGCAGAACACATAAAAATGAGTAACACAGCCTTACTAATACTGGTAACACTATACAGATACATGTAATCTCAGATAAACGCAACTCAAAAATCAGAAAAAAAAAGTTTTACATATCTTCACAGTTTGATACATCTATGAATGCTCTTCTGTATCTAATCTAGACAATAACAGTTAAGCCTTGTTTTGCCTGAGGAATCTCGTCTATCTGCAATAACTTCTTCCGCGAAGAGTCCATCAATGGTTATATAAACTGTATTACACTCTGGGCACTTAGCAAATCAGACAACACACTAGCCACTGAATTTAATACAGGTCTCTGCCTGCAACATAACTCTTCTCTGAGGTAAACAAGGAAATGTCAGGCTGTCCTCTTCAGTGCTCAGGCCTGTCACCATAATTACAGAGGGGAAGAGGGAAGGCTTTGGCCGAACAGTACACTTAGAGGTCCATTTGCCAGTAGAGGGTCGATCCTGGGCCTGGCTAACAGATTAGATTTGCCTGTTATGACCTGGACTCAAGGAGACGTAATGCAGACATAAATATCTATTACACCGCTTCCCCCTGCACTCTGCTGTCTGCCCATTACTGCCCACAGACACCCAGGTGCAGTGAGCTGGCATTCAGACAGGCTTTCAGGAGCTGCTCTAACAACCATGGACTAATGAGCTGGAGGGCTTCTCTCACCATAAAAGACCCTTTGGGAACCAGAATGCTGTGGACTTTACACTAAACCTAACCTGAAATGCAACACATCTGGCGTTGGTGCTCAAGAAACATCTATTATTATTATGAAACGTTATTCTTCTGTTAACACATGTTATTATGAAAAAAAAAACTTCTGTACTTTTGTAACATTATGTTATTACTGTCACTTTTGATCAGTTTATTGCACGCTTGCAGGATAAAAGCAAAAAAATCAATTCTTACTGGCCCCAAACTTCTGAACAGTGTAAGTTTTAGGCATATCGACAGAGGCAGAGCTTTTAAAGAAGAAATAAAGGAGAACAGAAAGATGGACTGAACTGAGATGATTGTGTCGATTGAAACTGAATCATTAAATTCTTTACTCTCCAAAGTGCAGGTCAACAACAAGACAAATCACAAAAGAAACTGCACTAAAAACGTCATTAGAATGAATGACACATAAAAAACATCCTAGTGACACAAAGTCATCATCTGAAAACAAAGGACATAATTAATCATTTTACTGTACCATGGTTTTATTTTAGAAACAATTTGGAGGAGTGGAGTGGAACAGATGAGGAACAGACTAAGTTTACAAGAATTACCTACATTTAAATGACAATTTTATAAAAAAAAAAAAAAAAGCACTAAGGCGAGGGTGAGGGATTAAGTATTTATCATCTGTCACAGTGCAGCTATGAGCTAAACCTTTTTCACGGCAATCGTTTTCCTCATAGACGCACAACAAATTGCCCTGAAAAAAATGTAACTTTTGGAGGAGAATTTCACAAGGTGGACAGAGGCTGTAGACACTGGGGGATACATTCATTTACATTTTCACAGATTAAAAAAAAAAACAAAAAAAAACATCAACAATAGAGTGGTATTTAAAAACACTCAGTTCAAAAGTTCACTGCTGCCTTGTTTGTTAAAGGGAGAATATTTTCACAGAACACCACTATTCTTAAATGGGAGGCAGTGGGTTGAAGGTCAATGCAGATTCAAAGGACTGTACATGATCCCAGCCAAAAAATAAATGTCTTATCTAGCAAAACGATCATAATTTTCTAAATAACATATTTACATTTATATACTTAACCATAATTGCTCGTCTTCCACTAACTCGACTTCACGCGTTACGTAGTCATGTTGGAAAGGTCATGTGTGACATAGACAGAAGAATCGACCCAGTGTTTACAAAGCAAATGTGCAAAGAAAGTCAAAAGCCCTTTACAAAAAAAGGTAAAACAATGTCAGACGACTTTGAAGTTGGAGGAGAAAATGAGATGGAGTTTTTCTCCCTACCTTATCTTTTTGAATGGCTGTACACAGACAAAGAGCTAACCACGCATGACCTTTCCAATGTGATTATGTAATACGTGAAGTTGTAGGTGCGCATTGAAGAGCTAGTGCAAGATGAGCATTTGTGTTTAAAAGTATATAAATAGCTAAATTTTTTTAGAAAATGCCTGATCATTTCGCTACATAAGACACTTCCATAAGACACAATTCCTCAGCTGGGATGGTGTAGAGCCTTTTGAAGGTGCACTGCAATTGCAATTTGAACCTTCAACGTGTTGGCTAGCACTGAAGTTCACTATATGGAGAAAAACCTTAAGTTCTTTTCTACTGAAGGAAGAAAGATTTGAACATCTTGACATGGGGGTGAATAAATTATCAGGATTTTTTTATTCTTGAAATGAACTAATCCTTTAACAAAGCAATACTGATACTTTATCCATATGTGATGCCATCTAGGAAAACCCAACACATGGTGAAGTGTTACCTTGTTTAGGTTTTGATACCATATGAAAGCTAAGTTCAAGCCCTTTTCCAAACTGTTTTTATTTTGTCAAAAGTTATGGCTATCTTAAGTTGGCTGAAGGCTATGATTTTCAGGAATGGAATTTTGAGAAAAACGGGTTTAAAGTGAGACGGCTTTCACTTTCATTTCCCAGGTTTAAAGAGAGTGTTGTACTGCATTATTACACAAACAGACTAACGTTACCCAGAAGAGGACAGTTTTCCATTGTTTATCATGGGCATAGTCTCTGAACTTTTGATCACCCCTTGTATGTTTAGATAGCACGAATAGTGTAGTTGACACTTAGAAAAGCGAGTACAGCGCAACTGTTCGTGCACTATGCATTAAACAGACTGTCATCAGACTCCTCTTTAGTAACTTCACCATCCGATCCTTCACCTCTGGATGTAAAATAGTCCATTACAGCATTGTTTAGGGCACTGACATCACCAAGATTGAGCAGACTGAGATGAGAAAGATCAATTTAAGTGAGCAGCTAATTAAGACTGCATTGTTCTGTTGCGCTCCGCCATCTCGTGATATTATAAATAAATAAAACTTGCCATGCCACAGTTTACACAGGCCTGGTGGGGATTGTGTATTGATACACCTTTATTAAATATGTTGCGTGGTTTATTTTGATAGGTTAACTGTTCTTGTGGTGTTAAGAGGAAGCGCCTCTGCAGCTTGCTCTTAACACAAGAGAAAGACCTAGTCATTTCTGCTCGATGCAATAAATCGCTATTTTTCTGCACTAAACAAGTGAAGTTTACCATGATAGACAAGATGTTATAGAATGATAATTTAATGAAAACCTATTTTTGACAAAAAGTTCACGTTCAACCTGTTCAAATTTCCTGAAAATGTTCCAGCACAACATCCGACAGATTTCATATTCAGGCAATGTAACAATTCTACTGAAAGACATATTGTCACTAATTTGATTTTGCCTTTTTGAGAGAGAGAATTAAACTGAAACTGAGCCAAATATATAAAAAGAACGTGAGGGATAAGTTAGCACTGTATTGTGTATAATGTTATAACAATGTCAATGATACTTAAACTTGCACTCAGATGGCCAAATGTAATCTTGGAAAGCTTTTATAAGCCTAATTTATAGACAGCAACAGAGTGTAAAAGCGAGAGGTGTATTTTCTAGATGGTTGCTCTGTCAGGTGTACTTCAGAAAGGAAAGTTCACCACAGGTGGATGAACAGACAAACCACCACATACTAGCTCAACCATCCGAGGTCTAAAAATTCACGTCACATTCTCTTAATTTTAAGATTCACTTAATAGTTTGTGAACCTCAAAAGTACAGTGTCAGATGATCAAATGGTTCCTTTTACACTAGGCAAATGCCATGGGAGATAATTCGAAAGTTTGGATGATTAGTTTAACAGGTCTCAGAGTCTTGGCAGAATCAGCACTTCCTGCCCTGCTGGCTGATTAAACTTCTGCTCAACACCAATTACATTCTCAGCACTCACAGACACAGGCAGTTAGCACCAAGGAGGTCAGGTCTGCACCTTTTCACACAGAGCAGGAAAGCTGTTACAACTGTTAACTAGCAGTCACCATTCCAGCTGGCATGAGCAATGCAGTGTTTTCTGGAGTTCAGCAGCCTAGTATGTCATACTGCTGTGTCATCTGGAGAGATTTTGAATGCATGAACAACAGATCCGACAAGCTACATCCTCTTTTGCTTTACCCAGAGGCTGTCACTCTCAAAGGACGAAAGTATCAAAAGGGATGAAATGCAAATATCATTTGAAAATTGCCTTTTTTCCCCTGTAGATCAGTTAATCAAACATGTTGACGCTTTAATCTGGCAAATCCTCAGACATGCCCGTCACCAAAGCTTTTACAAGACAACACTTTTTTTTTGGAGTCTAAATAGATCCATCAAATTAGTTTAAGGCATCTCTATTTGATGACGTGATCCGCCAGAAAAAATATATTATAAGTGAAAAAAACATGTTTTAACAAGTTGATAATGCAAAAAAAGTACATAACATTACATAACAATCATGTAATAACTTCTATTTCACATACTATTTAAAAAAACAGAAGTCCGCATGTAGTATATACTGCACTGCATAAGTATTCAGTGAGCAGTAAGCGAGTGATCCATTCTTTACAGAGCTATGGTAACTCTCAACAGCATCTCACAATCAGAAACCTCTTATACATAGAGCAGGAAATGGTTAGGACATGTGACCCCTGACCTCTGAGTTCTGCCAATGGAAAAAAATAAAGAGCAGCTGAGGGGCATTACTGATGCTGCACCTCTCAAAAAACGGGTCACTACCTGGAGCTGCCCAGAAAGACAAAGACAAGAAACAAGAGAAACAGGCAGGGAGAGAGAGAGGGGGCGAGACCTCACCTGAACTCTCCATAGACTCAGCTGTGTTTTAAGAGCGGCTCTACTGAGTGTTTTAAGGAGTGATTACCCGAGGGAGTCTTTGTATGGCATGTGGTGTGTGTGCTAAATGAGGTCATCATAAGTGTCCCGTACAATAACGGAATTTAGGGCGACTACCAAGAAAAATGTGTTTCTTCATGATAAAACTAATTATATCAGTACTTTCCAAAATGGTTGAAATTTACTTCACAGACCAAAACATAAATTACCAATCTGCCCATGCAGCAGAATTCAGTCATACGCCTCATATATACTCACCAGCCTCTTCAGCACTGACCCGACAGAGCAAAAATAGAGAGAGAAAGTCTGGTGAAAGGACCATTCCATTAAAGATAATCGGGTCTGGGCTGCAGTTTTTCATGCTCTGAAAAGTCCATATAAACTGGGTTTCTCTCTGACAATAACAGCCTGAGGGATCCGTCAGGCCTGCAGTGCTGGGTGGAGCAGGACTGAATGGATCAGAGACGGGCTGAATTAGAGAGGGTCACTGTTCTCCATCACTAACTCTTCATTCATTACACACTGCATCCTAAGGCCCTCCAGCTCTGGCTTTATCACACTTCCTATCTGTAGTTAAACAATATTTAATAAACACACACACACACATACACTACATACCCTAATATTTCTCAGCAGTGTTGCTTCAGTGACTGCTGATTAAATCTAAACAATGTAGAACTCATACCAGACAATTATATTCACTTAAAGGTATAGTTCACCCAAAAATGAAAATTCTGTCATTAATTATTCACCCTCATGTCATTCCAAACCCGTAAGACCTTCGTTCATCTTCGGAACACAAATTAAGATTAAGTTTATTGTGTTACGAAGACGAACAAAGGAACTATGGGTTTGGAACAACATGAGTTATTAATGACAAAATTTTCATTTTTGGGTGAACTACCTCTTTAAGGTAACTGACTGCATCTATTTTGTAAATGCAGGTTATGAATATTATTGAACAATTCATCCATGTCTATTTCATTTGTAAAAAATTAAAAAAAATAATCATTAAAAGTTTTAATAATCATTAAAAATATATTTACGAACCCTAAGGTAAACCCCAAAACATTTTCACTGTTTTATTTTGGTTTCCATGAGAACTATAGCTTAAATATAGTTGGACAGTTTGAAGTTGAGTGGCAAACCACCAAAACAATCAAACTCTCATTGAAAATAAATATCACCATTACACAAGACACATTCTGGTAGGCAGAGGGGAAGAAGAGCAGAAACAAGAACACGGCTTGTCAGCTAAGTGGCCCATGGGCCAAATACAGCCCATTAATCAATTTATACAGCCCTTTGATTGATTTAAAGATCACGGAGCTGCCTTATACACGAGAGTGCTCTCTGTACAAAACTCTGTGGTGAAATCAAAAGCACTCAAGTGGTCAACAATTACCAGGCCAGAGCACAGCACGCTTTTAGCTTCCAATGGTCATAGTTCAGCTACTTCCCAAACATGACCCAGCACAGCATAAGCACACATATTTGATCAAGTCTCACTCAATCAAATGTACTTATGCAAATAACTTGACTGTTGACATCAAGCATTAAACTGTTGCAGCTCATCCATCCAGAGGGTGTAGCGTAAAAAATGGTATCGGGAAGCGCCACTGAACCTGCATATACAGTGTTTGGTTCCATAGAGCTATGAGTAATTCTTAAAGAAATTCCACCAAAAATGAAAATCACCCCATTGATTTATTCACCTCAAGCCATCCTAGGTGTATTTGACTTTCTTATTTCAGATGAATACAATCAGAGTTATATTAAAAAAATGGCTCTTCCAAGATTTATGACAGTGAGTGGGGGTCGAGATTTTGAAGGCCAAAAAAGTGTGCCCATCCATCATAAAAAGTACACAGCTTCAGGGGGGTTAATAACAGCCTTCTGAAGCAAAGTGATGCCTTTGTGCAAGAATAATATCCATATTTAAAATTAAATAAACCCTAATCTCTAGCTTCCGCTAACTGTCATACGTGCATTTACGAGTGGGTGGCATTTCAGTGGATGACGTAAGATGCAGGCGTAGCATAAGCTCCGATGAGAAGTGATGAAGTATCTCTGATATACACACCATATAGATAAAACAAGTTGCTGTAAACAAAACTAGCGGTAGCTAGGGATTACGCTTTATACAGTTGTAAATATGGACATTTTTGTAACAAAAGTGCATTGATTCCCTTCAGAGGCCTTTATTAACCCCCCGGAGCCACGTGGAGTACTTTTTATGATGTATGGATGGATTACAGAGAGCAAGAGAGAGTAAGAGAGAAATCCTGGACATGTGAGAGGTTATGTCTTAAATGTGTATGTGTATTTGCGCTCTGTGCTGTGGGGCTTGTATAAGTTTTTCTGAGAACAGTTAGAGAAGGAGAATGCTTGAAGAGGGGGAATGTGTGCTGGTAATTGCCTCAGTTTGGATATTTGCCCTGGGGTTCACAATAACAGTCCTCTCCTCTCATCTTAGAACAAGGGCCATTCATACCTCGTGGCTATGCAACCACCCTCTGCAACACAATATAACAGGAGTCCACAAAACAATCACTACCCATTACTGAACTTTAATCCCAAGAGTGATTACTGGATGTTGGGTAAAGTAATTCTCTATTTAAAAACGGAAAAGTTCAATATGATTAGTTCACCCCCAGTGCACTTGACAATTACAAAAAAACTAGATAAAGTACTGATTTAACAATAATTCACAGTTAATTTATGCACATAATTCATCTTGCCACAGAAAAATCTGACAGATGACTATAATAACTGTTCTAACACTGCCATGTACATGAATGTTGTTTAAATCACAGCCGCACAATATATTTTACCCCAAAATGAAAATTCTGTCATAGTTTACTGTACGTATTTTCTTCTGCAAATAATTTAGGGTCCAAACAAATTTTAGATTGCACTGATCTTTATTCTTTGGACAAGTAAACTAGAGTAAACTAAAAAAAAAAATAAGAGGAGAGGAGAGGAGAGGAGAGGAGAGGAGAGGAGAGGAGAGGAGAGGGACTGAACGATTGCCGCTCTGTAAAGTGAAGCCATGATGCTCTTTTCTGTGTGAGTTGGAGAGGGTTTGGAGAGGGGCATTTCTGAACCTCGTATCACACATTGCAATTAGTGTGGGCTGAAGATGCCTCTCTGTGTGGGAGAGAGAAAGAACGCTGGTGTGCAAAAGCGAAAAGCAGCTCTGTGGACATTTGTATTGTGATGCTGAATTGGTGCAGGATATGTAGGGAGTGGGATCTGTAAAGTAAGGGACATCCACCCTCACAAGCACTTAAAAGATGGATGAAAAAAATTGTAAAGCTGATGCCAAAAATAAGAGCTGTGCAAGTTGTTTTTTTCCTGATACCATAGTACACATCTAGTAATTTACTATTCATTCACAACATCTGTTTGATTCTTCCGCACTTCTGGAAGTTGTTGACTATATGTAGGAAAGATGTTCAGCGGCACATCCGATGCAGCTGGCAGCTGGCTTCAAGACAACTTTTTTTTTTTAAGTAACCCTGCAACAAGGGCGTACAGGTATATCAAGATATACCTTTTGAGACTATTTGGTGTTTAGAAAGTTGCTTTGAAGTACAGGAATAGGAAGTAAAAATAACTGGAAATACAAAACCATAGCTGTTTGTGTCAAGCAAGGGAGAAAACATGCATATTACAAGTTAGCTGAAGAAATGTTTCCGTAGCTAATACTTTGCTGATGTCACTGTAGCTACATATGATTAACATTGAAGGGGTAGCTCACTGAAAATGCGTTAATCTAAAGTCGTTTTGTATATAAACCAAAAAAAAGTAGTCAAAACAACTTGAGTGTATTGAGTGTCTTCTGAAACCTACAATAGCTTTGTGCTTATTATACACATTAAGGGCGACATGAGTGCGAACTGTGAACCGATGACGACAGATTTTTTTTTAGTTGAACTACCTCTTTTACGCAAAAACGCTAATATAACTGCTGTTAAAGAGCCCCGCTGAGAGCTCTACTAGCCAAAATAGAAGGACGAGTGGGCGAATTAGCACTCGTCATTGACCTGACACATGACATTATACAAACATTTTTGGGAAGTTTCATCCCTGACAAAGGCTTCAGTGAATACCCAGCCCATCTAATATTAGAAAACTCCTGTAGCTTTAGAGGGCGAACATACCTGCGAGGACCCTATTGACGGATGAGTGTGTTGCTAGGCCCGGCTGCCCTCGCTCATGGAAGATTCCAGCATACGGCAAAAACTCCGGCAGGAGGAACCGCCTGGGAGAGATGGGGTGAAACAGAGGCAGTGTGAGAGAGAATGACAGCACATGGGAACCCAAGATTTCAGTGTTTTGAGATTGTATAACATCAGCATCACATGCATATTTCACACAGAACGAAATTCCATAGTGTTCTATTACAAACTCAGTAAAAATATATCCAGTATGATGAATGAAATAAGAAAAATGCTGATTACAAAATCAATTATCAAGTATACTTCCAGCACAAAAATTTACAGACAATTTACTCACCCCCTTGTCATCCAAGATGTTCATGTCTTTCTTTCTTCAGTTGTAAAGAAATTATGCTTTTTGAAGAAAACTTTTCAGGAATTATCTCTGTATAGTGGACTTCTATGGTGCCTGCGAGTTTGAACTTCCTGAAAAGTTTTCCTCAAAAAACATAATTTCTTTACAACTGAAGAAAGAAAGACATGAACATCTTGGACAAAGGGGTGAGTAAATTATCTGTAAATTTTCGTTCTGGAAGTGAACTTCTTTAATTAGAGAGTATTGCACAAATTTTTAAATGTCTGATAATGAGATTACAGGGGACGTGTAATTGCATAATTTGCTTATGAGAAAAGTAATTGTGAAGAGTAATAAAAAGCTAAAACAATTGAAAATATTTTCCCAAAATATGTGTGCTACCTGTATGTTACAATTTTCACTTTTATTCAGTAAAGATGCATTAAATTGACCAAATGTGACAGTAAAGACAGTTACAAAAGATATCCGTTGCATAGTGTGAAACTTCTGTGAACTTTCTAGTCAACAAAAAGGCCGCAGGAACTTTACCCAGGAACTACGGACTTTGGGGTGGTACTCGGTGCGTTTCCACCACAGGAACCAAGATCTAAATAATGTCCCAGGTAAAAATGTGCAGTTTATTTATAAAGACAGCGCCTATTTGAAAATGTGCTTTACCGATTTCAGAGATGTGAGCTCCAGGAGATCACCAGGCTCATGTATCCCGCCAAGAGCAGCCTCAATTCAGCCAGTTCTTCCGATATTTGCCGCTGGCTATGATGTCTATGTATTGGTTAAACATGAGATAATTCACTTTGGGAAAATCTAACAGGTAATCTTTGGTCTCATGAATCTATCATTTGTTCCAGGTCATAAAGTTTTGGCTGATATATAAAGTCATGTTTATATATTTTGGCGAACTTGTGAAGTCAGAACTACCAAGGACACAATCTGAAATTTGCATACTTGGTTTTGAGAAACGGTCCTGGACTAGGAGAAGCACTTGCACGCAGTCCTACATCACCAGACTATTTGCCTAATCTTCATGGTACTTTAGACCGCGATGGAAACGCTGATTGCAACAGATCTGGGGAAAAAAGTTCCTGGGAAAAAGCTCCTAGGACAAATTGTTCCAGGTAATTTCAGTGGAAAAACAGCTAAAGAATCCTGAAGAAATTTACCATGGTTTCCACAAAAACATTAAGCAGCACAACTGTTTTCTAAATTGCTAATAGAGTAGACTAGCATAATGGCTTCTTTGCCAACACAGGAATAAATTACATTTTAAAATATATTCAAATAGAAAACAGTCATTTTAAATTACAACTATTTCCTAATATTACTGTTTTTATTAATATTACTATTGCACTGTTTTTAATCAAATAAATGCAGCCTTGTAGAGCATAAAACACATTTAAAAAAAAAAAAAAAACATACTAACCCGCAAACTTTCAGATTTATAATAATATATATTATTATTATTGAAATATTGCGTCATTTCTCTCACATCAACTATATTGGAATCAATTGTGAGTCAAGTTTCTTGTGTACATCTTGTGCCTGCACAGTGCTATTTGCATGACGCACAACACATTCTCAGATGGACGCTGCCCATGTAGGCAGCAGGCAGTGAGGCAGCTCACTAGGTTTTGGAACAGAGTTAGCATGTATTTCTGGTCTATTGGCATAAACAGACTATAAGTGTTCCTACCTGGGCACAAAGCGACCAAGCGAAGGGGCAGACATGCGTGCGTTCCGAGGAGCCCTATGTCTGCTTCCATTGTCCCTGTACACACACACACACACACACACAATAATCATTAGATCAAACATTAATTGCTTAAAGTCATCGCCTTTTGTAATTTTGGAAAATTAAGGCAAAGTGTGAATACTTAATAAATAAAACAACTGAAGTGCTTAAGCATTTCTACAATCACTTTTTAGCTGAATGCGGACTTCATTATGCTTACAAGGTAATAGTGGGAATGACTAATAAAGAATTGAAAGAAAAGAAGAAGTTTAAGAAAAAAAAATTTGGCATACATAAATATTAATATGAAGGCTAACTGAAAGAGTGATGGGTTTCATAAGTATTCTGATGAATATGGATCTGTAGTCCCAGACTGCAGTGAACGCTGAACTCTCCAGCCAGCGGGTGGAATTATTCATCAGCTCAGAGGAGGGCATCTAATCCGTGCCAAAAAAAGAAGGGAAAAAAAGAGAGAAAGAGAGGGGGAGAAGAGCTGCGTGGTTTGGAGAGGAGAGAAACACTGATATTCAACTAGTGGAGGGGTTGGATGAAGGGAAAGAGAGACAGTTTTTGGAGCACTAATGGTTTCATAAAAGGACCAATGACTGAAGCCCTGAGCACAGACTAGCTGGCTGCTTCCAAAAACACATTTGCAAACAAATTAAAAGAGCGTTTGGAAATTAAAAATATGTGTATGGACTTCATAACAGTTCCCAAGTAGTATTGCTTAAAAACCAGAGTATTGCTCAGGTTTTTAAGCATCTAATAACGAGATTGCAAGGGAAGTGTCATTTCATAATTTGCTTATGGGAAAAAAACTGCAATGGTAAAAAAAGAAAGAAAGAAATTCAAAAAATCTTATTTTTCAGCGTGCCCCATCTGTCTTTGCAAAATCTTATCCAATGTCTTAACAGGCATCTGTCATACAAACACAGCCTGTATCCCACTACTCACATATCCCAGAGGCTTCTATTTCATTAAAGCTCATTATAATCATTACACTTAATTTACATTGTACTTAATAATATATATTAATGTATTCACTAGCTCGCTAGCTTGACCAAGGTTTGTTCCTTATCTGTTTGAACGCAGTGTGTGATTTTTCCTTGTCATTGCTGCCTTTGTTTTGATCAGGCTTTTAAGGCACTATTCTTACTAGTAAACCTGCTTTAAAATAATGTGTTTTTTTGAAAAACACAACAGATAAGAGGAAAAAATCTTCTCTCATTTAATTTCACAGTTGTCCAGGAGATGAGGAAAAAAGCAGCAAGCTCAAAGCAGTACATTACTACATCCCATCGGAATCAGTCAAAGTGCATTTCAAGCCAAGGCTAACGCTAATGCCAAGTTCTATAAGAAGAGATGCCACGGGCAACTCTGGTAAAATTGTTGGCAAGCTCAGTAAGTCAGCTGAAAAGCTGAAATGATAACATTCTGGGATTCAGAGTCTGCCTTGTATGTTTGTTGGGTTGCCTAGCAACAAAACAGGGAAATAAAACCATAGAGATTTTCACGAGCGGATGAGAGCAGGTAAGAATGCAGAAACAATCACCTGGCACAGGCTTTGTGTGTCTGTGTTATTGTTTACTTACTCAAACTCCTCAAAGTCAACTTCACTGTTCTCCAAGCTGGGGGCAGGACCAGGGGAGAGGCTGCTGGGATTAGAGGACAGGGGTCGGGGTCTGCTGGGGGGACGGAGAGAGCGTTGGCGAATGCTGTCACGCCGAGACAGATACTGGATCATACGCTGTGCGTAATATGCTGCAGGGGACAACCTACACACACACACACACACCACAGAGAGAACCCATAATGATGTTAGATATTTGCTAGGCAACATACCAATTAAGTCATGTTACTGTATTGACGTACTACTCAAATAAATACATGTACTAAGAGATGCACTGACAGACAATATGTGTGCCAACATTACCAATACTGATACTTTAGCATCTTAAAGATATAGTTCACCTTAAAATGAAAATTATGTCATTAATTACTCACTCTAATTTCGTTCCAAACCCGTAAGACCTTCATTCATCTTTGGAACACAACATGCAGATATTTTTGATGAAACCGAGAGCTTTCTGACCCAAGTTCAAGGCCCAGAAAGATAGTAAGGATGTTAAAATCGTAATATTAATTGTTAAAATAGTCCACGTGACATCAGTGGTTCAACCTTAATTTTCAAAAGTAATGAGAATACTTTGTTGCACAAAGAAAACAAAACTTACAACTTTATTCAATAATTTCTTCTGTTCCATGTCATTTTTCAACAAGTGTTCATGAGACTAACACAACACTTGTGTGTGGTGCTGCTGATGCAAGCGTGCTGACGTAGAACCCAGATGTCAAGCACCTTGTTTACAAGCAGAAGACAATGCACAACATATCTGAAGATATCAACAGAGAGGATGACTAAGAGAGATGAATTTTCTACGTCAAAACACTGCCTCCTGCTTCAGCAGCACCACACGCATCGTGTTACTCTCGTAAACATCCATCGAAGACTGACACGGAAGAGAAGAAATTGTTGAATAAAGTTGTTATTTTTGTTTTCTTTGTGCACAAAAAGTATTCTGGTAGCTTTTAACATTACAGTTAAATCACTAATGTCATATGGACTACTTTATCGATGTTCTTACTACTTTTCTGAACCTTGAAAGTGGTAGCTGCTTTGCTGTCTATGCAGGGTCAGAAAGCTCTCAGATTTCATCAAAAATATCTTAATTTGTGTTCCGAAGATGAACAAAGTTTGAAACGACATGAGGGTGAGTAACTGATGACAGAATATTAATTTTGGGTGAACTATGCCTTTAAACTTTAACTACAGCTATAATTTACACTTATAATATTGTTTTTGTGTTGAATGCATATTATTTGTACAAAGTGTCTGTTGAGTACACAAATGCAATAGCCAATTAGAGATGGTTAATGTTTAATTCATGAAACATAGACAAACAAATCCAAAAGACTGACGTATAAGTGGTCTGATTCACAAAAAGACAAGTTGTGTTTCACTTCCGTTCGCTAAATTAGTGACATTTTCATGTGTGTAACCATCTGCCCTTTTCCACCCAGACAGAAACCTCCTCTAAAATCTTCTGTTTTTAAACAAATTTTATGCATAGTTTTTATATATGTGACCCTGGGCCACAAAACCAGTCAGTAGTTTTAAAAAAAATAAACAAATAAGCTTTTCATTGATGTATGGTTTGTTAGGATAGGACAATATTTGGCCGAGATACAACTATTTGAAAATCTTGAATCTGAGGGTGCAAAAAAATCAAAATACTGAGAAAATCGCCTTTAAAGTTGTGCAAATTAAGTTCTTAGCAATGCATATTACTAATCAAAAATTAAGTTTTGATACATTTACAGTAAAAAATTTACAAAATAACTTTACAAAATCAGCTACTGCTACAAGTATACCCATGCTACTTAAGACTGGTTTTGTGGTCCAGAGTCACATATACTTAATACAACATTTTGTATCCACTCATTGAAAGCTGCATCTATTCTCATTTAATTCAGCCGCAGAGACACTAGTTAGCATTTCGGCAGAAGGACTCGCTGAATGAAGCCCTCAAAACTAAAATCCTTTGTGCGGTTTAGACAGGAAGAGCATCTGGAGTTTCATTCTGTTTTGGACTAGTTGAGCAAGGACATCTGCCACCAGCTTGGAACAGATGAGCTTAATACTACTAATACTATAAGACAAACAGAGCTAAACTCCAAATAAACCCCAGGGTGTGACAATGGTCACACATCCTCACCAGTCACAAAGAGAATTACTGTAATTATGAATCAAACGAAACCGAATATTTTCCCCCACAAACACACACACACACACACACACACACAATTGCAGGGACAGAAACTTGGCAGAACTTTTTAGAGCTCTAAGGAACTGAGAATCAGCCAAATCAGTGACAGTCTGTCTGGAAGAGCCTAAACACACAATGCGCGCACACACAGTTTATCAGCATGTGTTTGAGGACGTGTTTTAGGCCAATATACAGAGAGAGAGAGAGAGAGAGAGAGATCTGGGAAACAACCATGTCATATAGCGCCAATTACTTGTGGCTCTGAATGTGTTGGAGTCAGAGCATCCCTCTGCTCGGATGGCTTCTAACACCAGGTACATTCTGCTCAGGGGGAAATGAGTCTGTTGTGGTAATTCACAGGTTAGAGTTGTGCGTCAGCCTGTGTGTTTGTGCGAACCTGCCAGCGGGAGTCCGTGCTAACAATCTGTCTTGATCCCAGACCACAGCTGATTCCCCAGAGCTCAACAATGACTCACTAGCCATGAACTCACTTTATTATGAGCCTCGCTCATGGAGTCAGAGGATGCTGACAGGCTATGTGTGTGCGCGTTTGAATTAGGGGGACATTGGGGTGCTGGCAGGGCTGAAATGTCACACCGCTGTCCGGCCGCGTGACACACACTCTTCCTCATTACCTAGACCTCACCGGCCAAGTGGCATGACCATGAAATGCAGTCCACACAACACTCACACCCACAAACATACACATCACACACACAATGAATCACCTGGCCGGATCGGGATAGATGGGGTGGTCTCGTGATCCAGAGACGTCATATCTGGAAAGAGACATCATGGACGACTCCAGCAGCCTCCTACAAAACAGAATCACACAGCTTTGCATGTATTTGAACTGTGAAGAATCTCTTGACAGGATGTCACACAAAGAAGAGGAAGACACAGTTTCCTCCAATTTCCACGAAGCTGTTTCTACAGTAACACTCCCCACCACGGGCCATCACAATCATTAAAAATCTCATTAAACTGCACAAGGACATTAGTATGCTCATTACCGACTGTTATGCGAAGGCTAAATGAATGTAATGTGTAAGTAATGATGTGCGCTCTGCCAGCATTGGCTAGGAATTGGTTAATAACCCGTTAAATTGGGGCATTTGTTAAGTTTGAGTTTGTACTATTCCTCATACAACAAAGAGTTGCTGAAGGCCATTAAAAGACGAGACCGAGCCCTGCGGACAAAAACACGCTGTCTCCGACTGGCAGGGCACAAAGCTGGATGGACAGTTGTGCAGCGAGCAGGGCATTTCTATTCAGCATGAGTCAGTGTGATGTGTGTGTATGTGAATGTTTTTGGTGTGGGTGTGCTCAGTTCTTCATTAGAATGCCATCTTCTGCCCTTTGACTCACAGCAAAAACAGAACGGATCGATTCTGACTCCTTTTCACACATTTGCTTTGTTTGCTCCTTTTGACTCTTAAAGATCAAGATCTGCATTTTAACAGAGATGAAGCAAACAATGCTCTTTAAAAACCCACAAAATATTTCTGAAACGTACTGTTTTGCTAATGTTGGCTGTATTTTTAACTCGTTTTGTCTACGGTCACCTTTAGAAGTAGCACGTGTAGCACGATTTGACACTACAGTATTAAGACCTTTTCATTTTTAATTTTTATTCTGCATCTATGAGGCAGCTGTTATTAATTAAACGACTTTTGTTTATTTTACAGTGAACAAGTTGCTCTTGTTTCAGGTACAACACTATCAGGTAGTGGGAAGACTTCGTTCTGAAACTTTGCTCCATGCTCAAGCTGTGAGTCAGTAACACTGAACTGGAGCGAGACTCATGGGAGAACGTCAAATGACATGAGTATTAGTTCTTGTTGCACTTCTGCATAAGTGAAGTGTGATACTGTTTTCTGTTGCACAGCATTGGCCTTAAAACACAGCCAAATCACAGCACAGCCGTACACATGGGACAGGCTGTTCGGTGACATGAAAAGAGGAGGACTGTGTATTAGAGTGCAAGTACATCATCAGAATAAAGGCCCATAGGCCACTCAGTGATGAAGACCTGTGTGCAAAGTTACCGCCACATACGCACAGTGTGATGAGCTACTACCCCCCCAATGGACTGTAGCTGGCATTGCAGGAACCCTTGAGGGGAGTAATCTGCAAAGATTGTCCCACATTTTAGGGCAGATTTCTTACAAAATTGCCAATGTGATGAACTTGTGACTCAACTTAGAAAAGTGGGTCAGTTAACTTAGCTGCAGCACCTAACAAAATCAGACTTCACTTTATGAGCCAAATGACCTAGGGTTTGCATGCCTACTTATTTTAGTGAGTCAACTGTGACAGTTTGGAGAAACAGTTAAATACTAGGCTGCGAGAAAATGTTTACCTTAAACGACTCAACTAGACACAGTGCAGCATCAGCAGTCCGACCCAGGGTTTATACAGACATTACCAAAAAAAAAAATGGGGGACTAGTTTTACAGGGCTTTAAACAATAGACTGTTTCCTTAAAGGGATAGTTTACCCCAAAATACTCATGTCGTTCCAAACCCGTAAGACCTTCGTTCATCTTCGCAACACAAATTAAGATATTTTAAATTTTTATTTTTTAAATCTCACATGGACTATTTTATTGAGGTCCTTACTAACTTGAATGTGGTAGTTGTGTTGCTGTCTATGCAGGATCAGAAAGCTCTCAGATCTTAATAAATATCTTAATTTGTGTTCTGAAGATGAACAAAGGTCTTACGGGTTTGGAACGACATGAGGATGAGTAATTAATGACAGAATTATCATTTTTGGGTGAACTATCCTTTTAACTGGTGATGCGCAAACAAAATCTGTGTCTTAAGCATAAAAGTAATATTGTAGACTAGCAACTCACTCTTTCTACATCTGCCAACAAGAATTTTTTTTAATATTTCACAATATTACTGTTTTTACTGTATTTTTTGATCAATAAATGTCTAAGAGAATAAAAGTATAAAAATATACGTAAGTACACAAAGTATATATAAAAGTATATACAATGGAGGTCAAAAGCTTACATACAACTTGCAGAATCTGCAAAATGTTAATTGTTTGACCAAAATAAGAGGGATCAAACAAAAGGCATGTTATTTTTCATTTAGTACTGACCAAAATAAGATATTTCACATGAAAGATGTTTACATATCCACAGCTGTTTTTTGTTTGTTTGTTTGCTTGTTTTTAGTGATAGTTGTTCATGGGTCCCTTGCTTGTCCTGCTCAAAGCTGTGGGTCAGTAACACTGAACTGGAGCGGGACTCATGGGAGAACGTCAAATGACATGAGTATTAATTCTTGTTGCACTTCTGCATAATTAAAGTGTGATACTGTTTTTTTTGTTGCACAGCATTGGCCTTAAAACACAGCCAGACCAGTTAAATTGCTCGCTGTTCTTCAGAAAAAATCCTTCAGGTCCAACAAATTCTTTGTGTTTTCAGCATTTTTGTATATTTTAGCCCTTTCCAACAATGACTGTATGATTTTGAGATCCATATTTTCACACTGAGGACAACTGAGGGACTCATATGCAACTATTGCAGGAGGTTCAAACACTCACTGATGCTCCAGAAGGAAAAACTACGCATTATGACCCAGGGGTGTAAACTTCTGAACAGAATGAAGATGTGTACATTTTTCTTATTTTGCCTAAATATCATTTTTTTTCATTTAATAATGCTCTTCAGAAGCTACAGAAGATACTTGTTCCTAGAAGACAAAAAAAAAAAAAAAGTTACATTTACCCTGATCTTCAAATTCAAACTTTTCAACCAAAAACAAACAAGGGACCCATGAACAACTATCACTAAACCAAAAAAGAAAAACAGCTGTAGATCATTCAGGTAACAACACAGCATTAAGAATCAAGCGTATGTAAACTTTTGAACAGGGTCATTTTTATAAATTCAACTATTATTTCTCTTGTGGACTAAATATCTTATTTGGGTCAGTACTAAACAAAAAATAACATGCATTTTGTATAATCCCTCTTATTTTGGTAAAATAATTAACATTTTGATTCTGCAAGGTGTATGTAAACATTTGCCCTTAATTAAATTAAACTCAACTAAATTCAAGCACTGTCAACACTTCAAGGACCTGGTGTCCCTTACAGCTGAGATCACAAGAGTGAGAAATGAAAGCTCACAAATCTTGAATGACACATTCATTCTGCTTGTGTTGCTATGAACAGCATAAATACAACAAACATGTTCCTTTCACTTACAGTTCCTGTCAGTATCTTGCAGATACTTTCATTTGTTATAGGGGTCTTAAAGCAGTTCAGAGTGATATTTTGACTTGCATGTGAAGGCTCAAAAAGGAATGCAGACAACTTCAGAAGTCCACCATTCATTTCACTTTTGACACGCTTGGTGAACACAAGAAGCTCTTGCAAAATCACATAAATCCAAATATAAAAACAATGACATGCAAATACACTGTCCTCTTTCTGTGCAATTTCTTTCTAGTGAGATGTATAATTTTTGTAGCAAAATGCAAAAAGCACTTTGTCACCTCACTCACTTTTTAATGTTTATTCATCTATGCTGTGGGGAAGTGACAGTGTTGATATGCAGATAAGCACCTCATTAATACTAGGCCCAGCTCCGGATGCACACGGGCTAATAGAGTGCACACAGACAGGCACAAGGTCAGATCAAGCTGATTTCCTTGTCAGACACTTTTCTTTGAAACCCAAACAAGGTTCCTGATCATTTTACTCTAATAACAGTTTAGAGGCACATTGCAGTGTGGACTGCTTTTTGAGCCCATCACTATATAATATAGGCTTTGCAAAGAGGCTACTATTAATGAATAAGAAAGTTAAAAATTATATTTAACATGACATCAAACTCACAGCTGGTGTGTTAGCACCAAAGCGCCTCACTCAGAGCGGTTTCTCATTTCCTATGCAAAACATTTTCAGCTGCTGTGCCTTGAGAAACAATCTCTTCACATGTGAAATGAGTAACAGTGCTTTGCTACATTCACATACAGACTTCAGGTATGCTGTCAGGTCCACTGCCAACACCATCTTGGATCAGGACAGGATCACAAAAAAAAAAATCCACACTGCAACCCACTCTTTATTAGGTGATATTTAGATACAGAATTTAAAGGGATAGTTCACCCAAAAATGAAAAATCTGTCATCAATTACTCACCCTCACGTCGTTCCAAACATGTAAGACCTTTGTTCATCGTCAGAACACAAATTAAAATATTTTTGATGAAATCTGAGAGCTTTCTGATCCTGCACAGACAGCAATGCAACTACCACGTTCAAGGTCCAGAAAGGTAGTAAGGACATTTGTTGTTTGTTGTTATTTGTTTCTTTGCACACAAAAAGTAAAAATTCATAAAATTAAGGTTAAACCACTGATGTCACATTGACGTTTTTAACTATGTCATTACTACCTCTCTAGGCCTTGAACATGGTAGTTGTGTTGCTATCATGCAGGGACAGAAAGCTCTAGGATTTCATCAAAAATATCTAAATTTGTGTTCCGAAGATAAAGTAAGGTCTTACAGGTTTGGAACGACATTAAGGTGTGTAATTAACGACAGAATTTTCTTTTTAGGTGAACTAATCCTTTAATAGTCTACAATAGTTCAGTACATCAAAAAAACAAACAAAAAAAACAAGTAGGTTTAATTATGTAATTTATAATAATGCTTTAAAAATATTTTAAATGTAATTTATTCCTGAGATGGCAAAGCTAAATTTTCAGCAGCCATTACTTCTGTCTTGCACATGACCCTTAAGAATCATTGTCATTTGTAGATTTGATGCTCAAGAAACTTTTCTTATTATCAATGTTAAAAAAACAGCTTTTGCTTAGTTTTATGCTTAGTGTTTTTGTAGAAACCGTGACAGTGGTAGAGTATATATGGCCAAAAGTGTTTTTTTAGTGAGGTCAGTGAAAACTTTGGCAAGTAAAAGTCTGAATCACTGATCCCAATAATTGTTTTAGTTGAGCCCTACTATCCTACTTCCACCTATCTACCTGTGATTGGTTGGGCAAAGTTTCTAAACATCAGTCAGCACTGCTGTCATTTAAATGTAGATGGCCATAAGCCAACATCTGGTATCAGTAAGTTGTGAAAATTAGTCACTAGCACAGCTATTTCAATGAGCATTTCAATAATATTCTTATTGGACTGGTGAGGACAAATTTGTATTGTTTTTATGCCACAACCTTTCAATATCAAACAAACCAAAAAATGTGATTCTTCACAACGTGACCCCTTTTAGCATTCAAACAAGACTGCTGCCTCACCTGCGTAAGTAATCATCATCTGGTGTGTCTTCAGGCATTTCCTGGTTTAAGGCTTCTTGTGATACATTTGTTGAGCGAGAGGCGGCGGACTGCCTGTAAACACGCTCCAGTTGTCCAGTTTCTTGGTTGAAGACCAGCCCGACGGGCTGCTCCTCATGCTGACCAGAAGCTGCGCTGCGGGAAAAGGGAACATGAGGTTCTGGGGCGTCTGGGCTGGGCTCCATGGGTCTGTGTTCAAGTAGGTCATGATCAGAGTGAGAGACTGGGGCTACACTGTGGAAGGCAGGACTAGTAGGTTGCCAAGCTGCATTTCTCTCGGCAGGTGCCGGCTGACCTGTTCTCTCCCAGCGCCTAGTACCCTGATTGTAGGTGAAGAGGTTGTGGCAGACTCTACAGCGGTTCATGTGACTGCGTGATGGGTTTTCGCCACTGTAGAGTGGCTGGTAATGAGATGGACCTGGCTGCTCTGGGTCCATGTTGTTATTCAGCATTTCCTGAGTCTGCTGGTCCTGCCTGTTGCCCTCTAGAGGCTGCACCAGGTCCTGCATTCGCTCATACTCCACGAAATAGCGATTAAGGTTACACTGGAGAACATTGCGGATGGAGGAAGGGCTGCTGCGCCCCTCTTCCTCTGGTCGGCGATGCCTGCTGGAACTAGTCCCTGATGTGCTGCCACTGCTATGAGGAAGGCTCCATCCATCACTAGCAGAGGTGTAAACAGGTGACTGGGTAGAAGTTCCTTGCTGCCGCAGGACAGAAAGCAAGCTGATGGAGGAAGCGCTAGTTCTGGGTGGAGTCAAATTACTACTTCGTCCATTAAGCACACTGCCTATCCAATCTGCCCCAGGGAGACGGCCTCCACCTTCCCTGACTGGTGGTTGCTGCCGGAAAGGTGGGATGGATGCCATTCCAGCCACTCCCCTCCTCCCAGAACTAGAAGAAATGTTCCGCATGTTGCTCCCACCACCATACACGCAGCTAAATGCAGAGGGCCGATTTGCAGCATGAGATTCGGCAGGAAACCGTGGTATTCGTGGCTCTGTGCGTGCAGAAGAAAAGGTGGATGCATGTGATTGTCCCTCCAGGGATGCGGAGTCTGAAACGTCTTCATCAGGTGGAGACGGAACCCGGGTTGATGAGCAACGGCTACAGAAACACACTACTCCGAGTGGCTGAACGCAACCATGGTATGGCAGCCGGGATCGCTCCCTCAAAACAGTGTAATGCCCAGACGAATCAGAGGCCTCATCACTCGAAGAAGCGAGAGTGCCTCCAGCTTGAGGGACGGAGTTGCGGGAAGTGAGGATATGCAAAAAATTGTGCAAGATGGGTGTGCGTCTTACAGGCTGGGACTGGAGGAAAGAGCGTGGACGAAGATGAGGCATCTCCACACTGTCCATTGGAATCTCAGGATCATCATCATTCTGCAACACATAAACGCAGGCACATTTGTAGATACAAATATTAAAAAAATAGAATTGTAATGTCTTGTGCCTAAACAACATTTCCAGCAAGACTCACCTGTTGGTTTGAAGGGTTTACAATGGCAGTTAGAAGATAGTGACCTAATGGATCAAATCTCACCAACCTGCAAAAACACAGAAAAGTCAGGAAAAGTTCACCCAAAATAAAAAAAAAAACACGTTGTTTCAAAGTGAAATGACTTGATCTTTGAAACATAAACGAGGATATTTTTAATGAAACCTGAGTGATTTCTGTCTCTGCATTTAAATCCATTCCACAAAAACTATGATGCTTTAAAAAGTCCATGTGAGCAGTTTCATCCAATTCTTCTGAAGAGACATGATCATTTTATATGAACAGATTTAATTGCAGTTTTTCTTAATATAAAACATGAACCAACTCATACATAAAGTGCATGAAATATGGTAAAAGGATTCTCAGATGTGCTTATTTGACACGAGAGAACAAACCTCATTGTTTTTTGCTTGTTAAGCAACATTTGAGAATCCAGTTAGCGTATTTGATGAGCTCTACGTATCTAGCCTAAATTAAATCTTTTCATCATATAAAGCAATCATGTATCTTCAGAAGATTAAATAAACCGCTTAATTGAGATTTCTTTCACAAACTTTTTGAAGCATCAAAATTGTGTGTGAACAGAGTTTAACTGAGTACAGAAATCTCTCATGCTTCATTAAAAATATGTTTATATTAAAGTTCTATGGTTCTTATGGGTTGTTGAACTACAAAGGCTTTGGATTTGAGTTGCTGATAACATAATTATCATTTCTGTGTTAATGATCCCTTTAAATTAATAACATTTATGCGCATCAAACCTGACTCTCTCTGTCTCACTAGCGGTCTTCACCACAGCAAAGGGCTCCTTCCGACTCCAGTCCCATAGATGCAGCTCATTGTTGGTGGCAATGAGCAGCAGCTGAGCAGTAGGATGGAAAGCAAGGGATGCGATCGCTGAGTTACTCTCTGTGAGCCAGCTCTCACTGCCTCCCTGAAACAAAACCACACAATACTTTTACTTTTGAGCAAAGTTAAGAAATCTACAGAAAACAAAATACATACTACAGCAAAGAGCAGAATGATTACAAGTTGACAAAACAATCATTAAATAAGCGTTTGGTCAAGACTTACATGCAGGTCCCAGATTCGGACCTCTCCATCCAGGCAGCCAGAAGCAATAAGGCCAGGGATGCTAGGGTGAAAGGTCAGGCACCAAGGTGTCCGGCGGTGACCCACTAAAGAGTGAACGCATTTTCCTGTCTTAACCTCTGTGATGTAGATGTTGTGGTTCACATGGGTCGAGGCCATTAAAGATCTGTGAACAGACAAACAGCAAAAACACCTCGGTGGTTAGCTCATTGATGATAGGGCCTAACTGAAAAAGCCTGAGATCAGCCAGTCAGTTTATTTACTGTAGCAGATCAGAGTGGTCTTACCTATCTGGACTGAAGGCCAGAAGAAAGGTTGAGCGGGGGCCGTCTGGTAACTCCACCTTCTGTGACAACAAAAGTAAATCAGAGAGCAGAGATTTTACTTCAGTCACAATATTAAGGCCTGTTCACACCAAGGACGGAAACTATTATGATAGACATAACCATTAAGTTTAAATAATCATTCTAATTCTGAAAATAGTGATGTCCACAACAATAATGACATGGAGGAATAATATTGTTGGAATCACTTTTAAAATAACACCTTTCCAGCCACTAAACGTTATAAACATTGACAGACGATCAAAATTCACTCAGCATTAAATAACTTGCACATTTAAAGCAGAACACTGCATGGGTGCTGAGCAGTGTGTACTTCTTCCAAGTAATTTTATTAAAGAAGAATCGTACATGCCTATAAAGCTATTTATTTGTAAGTTCTTTAGAGTTTTTGTATTATTTAGAACCTCAAACTGTAAAAAAATCCTAAAAAAAGACAAATAGTTGGCAAAACAAATAAAAAACTAAACTGTCTCACTAATATCGAACATTTCTCACACAAGAAGCTACAAGTCAACAGATGACAGAGAACAGTGCGTCAGTTACCTGGCTTTGCCATTTCATGCGCTGTGTCTTCTCCTCTACAAGCTGCTGTAGGATCCTGTGTGAGGCAAGGCCTCGTGCTCCTCGTTCTCGACCCGACAGGATACACACTGAGTTCTTCTGTCCCACCTTCATCTCCACAAACTCCTCCTCACTCTGACCCTCTCACACCAGACCCAGAGCCGTCCACCGGCTCACACTCAATTAGGCCAGCACTGCTACTGCCTTGCCATAATTCTGGGGGCAGAGAAAAGAAGATCAACAAATCATCATGAAACTTCATAAAAAGGGCCATCAAAGTTTATGAATTATAACACATCATAACTTGACTACAACTCAGTATTGATTTATCCGATAATTTCTTGGCACGGAGTTATATAAATTCTTTGTCAAATGTATATCCCACCACAGACTGCCTCTAAATATGATCTCTGCATAATCAGCACAGGTGTCAAAACAGATTACAAGGTGTAAAAGTACATTTTAACCCATATCGAATCAACAGAACTGAGCCAAATGATGCTGTATCCTGGCTGTGTCACATGTGGCTGTGTCAGGCTATGGAAAAGCAGTGTAAAAACATTCAGGATTGTTTACACATATTACACATATGCAATGGCAGAATGACTTTTAACATCTTACAAAGAAAGACAAAATTTATTGTAGGGTTTCGTTAACTGAAACAAGAAGAAACAGATTTTAAAAACTAACTATTTATTTCATTTTATTTCAACTAGTTGCCTTTCACATTTTCATTTAGTTTAACTTGATGTACTATAATAATTAAAACTAAAATAACAATAATGAGAACTATATAGAAACATATAGAAACTATATACAAAATATTAATAAAAACTATAATTGCATAATACTAAAATAACACTGGTGGGAAATTAGGTAACATGTAAGACATACCAGAAAGGCCAAAACAGTAAACTAAACATGATTATAAATCAATAAAGAGACATAATTAAAAAGCTTTTATAAATAATTAAATAGTAGCAAATGCTATATTATGAACTTGTCTGTATTATATGGGTAAAAATACCGCACGGAGTAGCACTAATTATACAAATGCTATTTAGAAATATATTATTCATGAAGCTAACAGGTTGAAAAAAAACTTGAATCAGCTTTACATGTCTTGTGACAACCTAACTTCAGCTCTCCTCCATCTGACAGGCTACATGTTTGACTTCAGCTGTTACCTTCCGCAAATAAAGCTAGATAGGGATATAAAAGTGCTATAAACGCTTAATAAATTAACTTAACGGTCACAGAAGAAAAGAACCAGTCAAAGTTATATATAATTTACAATGTTTGTTTATGAATGAGGAAATGTCGCCAACAGCTTTCACATTTAGCAGTTAGCAGGCTACAGTTTACGGGTGATGTATTAATTAACGCAGTTACGTGGTGTTTAAATGAAGCGTTTTTTTGTTGTTGTTGTTTAAAATATATTTAAGACAACCATCCGGGGTCTCAGATTTGGCCTACCTTTTTCTCATATTTTTGTCCGAATATACTCCTTGAAATCGTAGATATCAAATAAAACAAATACGTTGGGACACTTAAGCAGCAGGAACGTTGCTTAAATATTCAGTGCTAATTTTACTTTCGGGTTTATATAAACACAGTGAGGAATATTTTGGTTTATTCCCGAAAAGAGGTTCGAATGTACTTTAGATTTGTTGCTGTGTTCAACACCTCCTGCCAAAATGCATATAGACAAAGCCAGTTGAGCACAGATCCCTTCCTAATCAATTACCGAAAACATCGTTCACGCGAGAACCTAACATCAGCTGATCTGTCACTTGACTGCAAACTTGGGTAATTAAACCAGGTGCATAAACAACACCTTGCTATTTATTTTCTTTCTATAATTATGGAAATTAATATAGTATTTTTGTGTATATGCAAGTACAAAATAAAATAACTAAAAATAATTGTCCACATATACTGGGCGTATGAATATACATTTTCTTTCGAAATTAAAATACCATTTAAGTGTGAAAACAATTTGTTCTCATATTCAATACACCTTATTCGAAGCTTTTATATCACGTTAAACATTAACTAATGTTAAATTTAAAAATATATATATATATAACAAGATATATATATGTTTTTTTTGTTTTTTTTTTGTTTTGTTTTTTTTTGATTGATTGATATTTGCATTTCACTGTTAAGGCACTCATCTTAAACAAGCCAACTATGAAATCCGTTAAAATAAACTAAAACAACTATTACTGTGGATTTATTCCAAAGTCTTTCCAAGACAGCCAATCAATGCACGTGTTTTAAAGCTGCAGAATGCGTACACCAATGGGAGCGCTCCCGGAAAACCTTGCGGCTCGTTTTGTGTTTGCCAGATCAGCCAGACAACGATCGTTCAATGAGCTGACTGCTCTGTCTCTGCTGCTCGTCTTCAAGTATGGAGACTTGTTTTCTGATCGTCGCGTTTCTCTTCGCTTTCAGTCTTTCCAATGGAGAAAGGACGCTGAAGTTTGTCACTGTGGTCAGTACTGTATTATGCATACTCTGTCCGCAGTATGTTTGACAAAACCGTTCGTCTTGAAAAACCGTTCATAAAACGATATTCACATTCTGACTACTTGTTATGTGTTATATGCATAGTGCTTTAGTGAAAATGAGTTCGTGTCTCCTTTTCAATGTAGTCGCTCTCAATGCTTTGCATTGATTATACTGATCGATAGTGGACTTCTTTTGGATATCAGTCTAGTTAACGACGTGGAAGTGGCAATATCTGCTGACACAGTAGTCATTGTTTACTACCAACTTTGTTTTTAGCTCTGCAACGTGTCCTCGACGTAAACTTTGGTTATTTGATATTGTGTTAAACCTATCAGCTTGCTTAATGTTTAGAGTTAATTACGTGATGACATGTTGTTGTTACTTTCATTGCACCTCCCAGTTCCGTCAAAGCAAAAAATGCTGTCCTAGGAAGTTTAGTCCAAGTAAACTATTGTGGTTCCTTGGCCTAGCTTTCGATGTGCAAGTTTAGTTTCACCTCTGTGGCATACAAAAAACCCTCAAAACCCTGTTGTGGGTAGTCGGATTTGACACTGACACCTGGTTTAAATTAGTCAATAGAAGTATTTTGTGGTATGATGAACAGGTCACTGCAGATGAGGAAGTTTAAACCAGAATGTTGTATAATTTTAAGCATGATTGTGTAACATGGCTATAAATAAATGCATTTCTAGAACACGTACCTAATGTTTTGGAAAGGAACATCTTTGATTTCTGTGAAAGACAAGAGATAAAGATAAGGAGATGGACTGAAGTCGCTTATCCAATTAGAATGTGTTTACAGACAACTCCGTGGCTTGTATCCGGGTGTCAGGATGACCACATAACAGGTTGAATTTGCTGGTCTAGTCACAGTTGCACAGTGTAGTTCTTCCTCCTGAACACACACACATAAATCCCCAATACTTATTAGGTATTTGACTTCCTCTCTGTTAGCTTTATCGTCATGGGGACAGATCTCCAATCAAGGCCTATCCAACTGATCCCTATAAGGAGAGTGCCTGGCCCCAGGGTTTTGGACAGCTTTCTCAGGTACAGTATGCATATACACACACACACACACACACACACACACATACCTTGCGCTCTTTGTTTTAATTGGTTACACGCAACATGCAAGTTGCATTGATTACTTCAACTCGATTTTCTGATCATTGCAGGAGGGAATGAAGCAGCACTTCGAGCTGGGTCAGTTTTTAAAGAAACGCTACACAGGATTCCTGAGTGAGGACTATGAGCGGCATGAGGTTACTGTCACTTTAAATTGTTGTTTAAACGTTCAGTAAACCTAAACATAGAGTTGTCGGACTTGTGTGTTTAAATTGAATAAGTAATCCTGTTTTGTGTTGTAGATGTTCATCAGAAGTACAGATGTTGACCGGACTTTAATGAGTGCAGAAGCAAACCTGGCTGGCATGTTCCCACCTAATGGTTCTGAGGTGTTTAATCCAGATTTGAAATGGCAACCAATACCTGTTCACACTGTCCCTGTGAATGAAGAGATGGTAAGACATCACACTGAAGTTCTGTTCCCACTTTTTTCTCCACAATTTTGGCAGCACACTGAAACTTGGCCCTGACCTCTCTTTAGCAATGAAGTCATATTTGCACACCCGCAGCATCAGTAAATGTCTCCTCATGTTTAAAATCTGTTTCTATGTCTACACGACCTGCCTACAGTGTGTTTATGTGTTTGTTTGTTTTTTAATTTCCAGCTGCTCTCATTCCCTTTGGATGATTGTCCACGTTATGCACAGTTAATGAACGAGACTGAAAAAACAGACATTTTTGTTAACATGGCTGAAACCTACAAGGTGAGTCCACCTTGCAAAAACTAATTTATGGCAGTAGGTTATATGTCTATGGATTTAAATGGACTGTCCCAGAAGAGAAGAAATCACTGTACAAAGTCCTAATTTTTGTTTTCTTTGCACACAAAAAGTATCCTCGTAGCTTTGTAAAATTACAGTTGAACCACTGATGTCACATGGACTATTTTAACGATGTCCTTACTACCTTTCTGTGTCTTGACCGTAGTAGTACTCTTCTTGTCTATACAGGGTCAGACAACTCTTGGTCTTACGGGTTTAGAACAACGTGGTATTTACAGTTTTTTGTGCTGTCCTGATTTACATTTTGATGTCATCATGTTTTTATGCAGGACTTCATAGAGATGGTGAGAAATAAAACCGGACTGGAGAAAGCCAGCCTTGAGACTATTTGGGGCGTGTATGACACATTGTTCTGTGAGGTGAGTTTTACGTCGCATTTATGTGCACACACACACTCATGAATTCATCTAGCATTAAGAAATTATTGAAAGTATTGTCTTTATGAATGAATGAAAGATTAAAGATACTGTGTCCCAATGTATTTTTTAAAAACTCTCTATCAAGTGTAGCATTAAGGCTCCGTAAGTACAAATTCCATTTATTTCTCCATAGAGGAATTTATTTTAAACAATAACTTCATGAACTGTCATGAACTGAGAATCCAAAATTCCTTTGATCTTTTGACAATGTCATTGCACTATAAAAACATCCTGTAAGTTTCAGAACTCAAAACTTTCTCGTTAGACTAAAAACAGCTTGTATTGAAGCCAGTCTGCTAAAATGAAAGGTTGTGGAGTGTGCCACTTTGATCTTCACCATATCACCAAATCGCGCATGTAGTGTAAGTAACGAGAGAGGCGAATGCAGGTCTACACAGAAATCAAATAATAAAGGTAGCTCAGAAGACAAGAAAGATGCTGTGCAATGCCAAGTTGTGGAAAACCAGTCTTTGCATTGCCTTCCTTCTGATCCCAATGTTAGAAAAGAATGGATTAACTTTATTTTTAATGAAGATCCAGACAGCATCAGTAAGAACTCGGTCCTTTGTTCACTTAATTTTACTGCGGATTCGTTTACGAACAAGGAACAATTTGATGCAGGATTTTCAGAAAGATTGAAACTAAAAGACAATGCTGTGCCAGCTATATTGGATCCGACGGTAATGTCGCACCACACAAGTGTGAGTAACTGTTTTTATTACATGGTCACTATTGCTTTGTCTGTTATCACAGATTGTTTGATATGTAATGAGTATTTATGCATTCTTCTGTGAAAGATGTAGGCTGTCAAACATACACAACTTTTAGCCAATCATAGCAGTGGGCGTTTACTTCTGAGTCTACAATCCGCCAGACCTATTCAAACAGAGCGTTCTGATGAGGGGGGTCAGAACAGAACACAAAATTATGATGTTTTTTAATGTAACAATCTTGATAACATTATAAGTGGACCTTAGAGAACAGTACAAAATAATTAAAAGGCAGTTCATGATCCCTTTACAGACACCTACTGTGAGCTACAAAGTTGTAAATCAATAGAAAATGAAGCACTGCAAATGACTGTATAAAAATATTTCTCCACTTTTTAATTGGATTGTAATTTTACAGTATCAGAGGAGGCTCAAATAGAGTAGTGACAGTTGTTTACAAGTTTTGTTAGCTTGTGGGTAAAACTGTTCCCTATTCTGTACTCTTTGAGAGGCTTTGTGGAAAATGTCATGCAATGATGTCCTTACCACAAGCCAAATCACTCTTACTTCATTTTATTCCAGACGGATCTTATGATGCTTGGAATCAAAAAAATCCAAATGCTCAGACAATGCTCAGATAATCTTCTCTCTCTGTCTCTTTTTGATATTCTTCTTCGCCAGGCAAAACATGAGAAGCGACCACCTGACTGGGTTACCCCAAGTGTGATGGAGACACTGAAGGTCTTGAAGAACTTTGGTTTTCAGATTTTGTTTGGCGTCTACAAGAGAAATGAGAAGTGCAGACTGCAGGGAGGTAAGAGTTTATCGCTGGGCAGAGCATTTTCTTTTTTTTTTTTTAATTCATGCCAAAACAACTTACAGTTATACCAAGAAATATAGAACAGCAACAAAAATAAAACTAAATTAATAATAATAAATTAATTAAAACAATACTAAGAATAAAATAAAAACCAAAAGCAGGGTAAAACATTATCAAGAGTATTTTTTTTTATTATTATTTTATAAGACAAAGGATTCTTGACAGAGCATTTTCATAGTTAAACACTCTGACACCTTTATGCACGCATATGCAAATCAGTGTTGTAGGAATAGAGGGAGAGGCTGCAACCTGAAACGGTGTGCAGTTATAGTACAGGGAAATGGCACTGTAAAAAAAAAAACTATGGATGGACGGTACTACGTTCAACCTGGAATACACAAGTGCAGTACTGTGATCCTGTGACAAGTGCTAAAACAGTTGTTACGCTCTCATTTACAGGCCTGCTGTTAGATCAGATCATTAAGAATCTCTCAAATGCAGCACAACCAGACTCTAAACAAAAAGTAAAGATGATCATGTACTCAGCGGTAAGTGTGAAACTTTAATAAAAACATAAGCAGACCCGTGTGTGGATGCAGCTAAAACTTCTCTTTTTTAAAAAACAAAAAAAGTCCTCTGTGGAGAAAGCAGTTCATGTAATGTTCTCTCATGTCTCTTTTCACTAGCATGACACAACAGTTGTAGCCCTGCAGGAAGCTCTGAATGTCTTTAATGGCCTGCAGCCACCTTATGCCTCATGTCATCTAATTGAACTTTACCAGGAAGAGAACGGGTAACATATTGACTTTGTCTTTCCTCAAATGTAATTTTTTTACACCACATTCTTTTGTCACCTAAAATATATTCTTTGCTTTGCTCTTTTAAGGACTTTTTCAGTGGAGATGTTTTATCGCAATGACACTAATGTGTCTGAGCCGTACCCTGTGTCTTTACCGAACTGTTCCCAGCGCTGCCCCCTACAGGACTTTGTGAACCTCACAAGTGAAGTCATACCACAAGACAGGAAAAAAGAGTGTCAGATAAAGAAGCAAACCACAGACACTGGTAATCACAATCATTTACGTTAATAAATGCTGTTTATTTTTTATATCTTAATTCATCTGTTACTTTTTTTTTTTTTATGTGCACACAAACTAAATTATAAATATCGAATTATTTATTGACATATATACTGCACTTTCCTATGACAACAATTTTTTTTATAGTTCTCTCTCATATATGTGTGTAGAGGTCGTCATCGGGCTGGCTGTGTGTGGATGTTTTCTCTTCTTCCTGGTACTACTGCTGTTTGTACTGCTATGCCGTGTGAAAGAGCCCATGGCTAGTTACAGTCATGTCGTAAATGAGAGTGACTCCTGACAATCATATCGGCTCCTCCCCAAAGAGGAACTGTGGGACATTGAGGAGGACCTATGAGGACACTGTGGCACGTTGTTGAGAAACTCTTTTTAAGGCTTCTGATAAGACAGTTAAAACCAGCAGTGCACTCTTTTTGGCCACACATTTTTTTATATTAGGGAAGACTTGGTAATGCTTTATTACTTATTTTTAAATTGAAGTTTCTAAAAGAGAAAAGGGAATCAAGAGTTGTGATGGCATTAATAGCATTAACGTAACACAGTGCCGTAACTGAGCAACTGTGACTTCTTGTGTGTCTTCAGCTCTGGGATTTTATTGTAACGGGAGAACTAAAACTTGAACTCTGAATATCTCTGAGATGTGGACTACACTGAAGTTCCTTCATATGTATGAGTCCTGTGTGAGAAACAAGGATTGTTGGCGTCCTACTGTTTGTGCTTGTGAGCGCCTGAAGATTTAGAAGGGGCAACATAAGACTACTGAATACACACTGAGGCCTTATACTGCACTCATGGAATTTTACCTTTGTTTTATGTGATTATCTCCTGATTTACAGCCACAGAAGAGTTTTGATTAGTCAATTTCAGAATAACAACATGCTGATATGAACAGTCTTCTCAGGTTAAGCTCAAATGAGCTTTTATTGGAGTAATTGTTTTAATCTTGTGCAGTTTCCTTAATGTTTTTGTCATTCTACATGAATAAAAATAAAACAAATTATTCAGTTTATGTATTAGAAAGATGCTTTCATGTCTCAATACAGTAAAAAAAAAACAGTTCCAGTTGCATCATATTCAATACTAAATTGTTAGACTGATAAACATGCCCAGTAAGAATAAAAAAATCAACATTAATTGCAATGTGTCCAAACTGTCTCAGTGCACATCTCAGAATGACTGAAAATGTTCTGGACAGGATTAATTTAACTTTAAAAGGGACGACGTATCCTGGGAGGTACAAACATTTGAGAAGCTGTGGAGAAACGGTGAAAGTGTAGGTCTTATTTCTAGGTTTCATTTTGAAAGGGTGTTTGTTGTATATTTAGGTGAATTACGAATTAAGGTAATCAAAAAATCTCTGTTTACATGGTAGATTCTTAATCATTCTTAAGTATTGTCTTAATCATGTTAAAATCGGAATATTGTTGTCCGTGTAAACGTACTGATTGTCATGTTAAAAAAATGTCCGACAACTCAGGGAATGAGTAGAGGGTAGCATCTTCTGTTTCAGGTTTTTTTTTAGTACATCACAGTGATGTGTGAATTCATGACAGCCTTGATAAAGCACAACTCCCCCACACCTTCAGCATTCATACATCTCTATATAAGAGCTTTACTACCACTGTGTACCAGGCACTTCTCGCCGTACTCCTCTTCTAGCAACACCAGAACATTTTGGATCTGAAATAATTGATTTTTTTTTTTCTCTTGAGACCAGAGTATGGATTTCCAGAAGTCTATATTTTGTTAATATGGGCCTTGGAAGAGGTTAAATGAGTTTATTGTGCTTTGGCTACAGTAGGTAATTTTAGTGATGACAACATCAAACACAGACCTTTTCATAGCTTTTGCCAACTCTGAGACACTTACATGGTATTTCTCCTGCTCGTTTTCTAGCAAAAATTCACTTATCATTAAATGAAAACTTAAAGTAAAGGTCTGATCATTTCAGGAGCCTTGTCACAAGTCCATTGTTTTTGAATGTCGGTGTTACTTCTGCTGTAATCTTGACAAAACACATATTGTTGGAAAGCTCTGACAATCAAGGTTCCATATTTGGTATCTATTTTATAAAAGAAGTGATATTGTGACACAAATTCAATAGAGTTTGGGTGTAACCAAGTAGTTATTTTTGGTATAGCACCCAAACAAAATTTCACAGGAACCACAATTTTTGTGATATCAACTTCAAATTTGGAACATAACTTCGTTAGACATATGGCTTTGATTTTATAGAAACATGTTTTATAAAATATTTACTTTATATAAAATAAAAAGAATAGTGTACTACATTATCTTTACTGTAAACTTAAACTTCTGTAACTTTTTTTAAATGCATTAACAATAATCTGCTATGTGTCATCTTTAAAGAGACCAACCTTTGGTCTGTATTGCAGAGCATTCAGGAATTACAACCATGTCATAAGACGCATTATTTAAAAAGTATTCCATTTTCAGTGGATTTATATTAAATGACATATCCTGGGGAATACAAACATTAACATAAAAAAATAAGTTAAGTTTTTAAAAAAATCATGAAATAGTATTATTTGAGTCCCAATAAGATGGAAAATAAAAATAGCGTGTCTGTATGGTAAACGAATGCTGTACTGATTAGTTGCTTAAATTGTGATGGTTTGAAATGGTGTACTTAATCTGAAAAGATGACAACAACTTTTTTTTTTATTCCATTTTATTTTCATCAAATAGACAAATAATTTTTGACAGGACAACTGTTTTAAACAAATGCACATCTTTCTTGTACCAGGTCATTAACATCTTGTTAATAGTCAAAATGGAGGCTTATAATACATGTGTAACAGCACAGTCTTTAGTGTCAGGAAAAGAGCTTCAAACCAAGAAAATAACCCAAAATTCACAAGTGGTGTAATTCTAGCCAAAAAAAAAATACCTTCATCAACTTTTGCATTGAATACGGGGGGTGTCCCCTCAATATCCATTTAATTTAAGGTCCTGGGGCCTCATTTATAAAGACATAAGCAGAATGATCTTGTAGTGTGTGAACAAAGTTTCTGAAATGTTTGAATGATTTTTTAAAATGTCTGTATTCACAAATGCTTAAATGCATCATTCTTGAGGTTCATACACAAAGTGAAGTAGTATATCAACTTCATCTGCAGAATGCACACACATATCTCTTCATGGTTATATATTAATGTATAAGTAACTAATTACAGTGACACCACAAAGCAGTTAATATATTGCCAATTGGTGCATATAATAATATAAATGCATAATGTGATTGCCTATTTGTCTTTACATGTTCTTAATCAAGTTTAATTACTGGTATACGAGCACAGGAAGTTCATACACATGCTTTTATAAATTCCTTGTTTATGACATGGGATGAAATCCATGGAATTCAGGATTAAATTTGATCGTAAATGCATTTTATAAATGAGGCCCCGGCTTCTGCAAGGTATTGTGATATCATGAATACACCAGCAGTGCATAAATGTTAAAATGCTAAAAGCATCAACAGTACAAATGTTTACGCATTCTCCTATAATGAAACCTTTTTTTTGTAAGTAATTTATGTTTTAACAAGTTCATCTAGAATTTTTAATAGAAATACTGTAAGTAGACCTTTATCTGGACCTGTCCAGATCAGTGCAACTGTTTGAGAACATAAAAATTCAGTCAACACAAACTATGGGTTTTCATTCAAAAGACACCAAACATTTTTCATTCATAGTCTGTGATTCAGTCTTTTTTTCCTGTATCATACTCTAACTTTGCTATCATTTTAAATATGTGGTGCAACATCAGGCTGGGTCGAGTGCCCTGGGAACATCTCAAGTGTTTTCCTCTATTATCTGGAATGGATTACAAACTTCAAATGTTCAGTCTCTCCCCGTGCAAATCCGTGACACAGAGAGACACTCTTAAAGGCGGTTTAAAGTCTCTACTAAAACACTACACAGGCTAAGCACCATTAAAAACCTTGTAGGATAACACTAAACACACATACATACGTGCACACATAAAAAAATATTCTTGCTGCACCCCACACACAGCTGTTCTTTCTTTTTTTTTAAATGCCGCTCTGACCTTTAACCTTTACACTCAACATTCAGTTGTCAACAGTGACACGGGTCACTGTGCAGGTTCACCCTCACAATCTAGGGATCGGCTTATCGATGAACGAGTATTAAGATGTACATGTTATTTGACACACAGAGAGCAAAGGAAATAGGAAGAGAGAAATGTTGATTGTCTGTTGTCTAGGTCAAAGGTTAAGAGCGTGTGAGGTAAGGCTCTGATCAGGCGATGGCTTTGGCCTCAGGCAGGAAGGCCTCCCAACACTTCACCAGCTGGTTTAAGATAAATAGCAATTCATGAAAGACTATTCAGTGGTGTTTTATGTAAAACAAACACACATATACACACTTACCCTATGCTGTGTGTGAAGCAGGGACTCCAGGTATTTCACTATGTGCTGTTTGAAATCTCTGGCTTTCTCTTTCTGCCACGGAAAAACAATTCTGTTTTAATATTATATTTTGAAATGTAAAAAGGTCTTGACAGTGGTCACAGCTTTTGGAACTACTGAATTTCGGATAAACGCTGGCAAATTTTTAAAGGGATAGTTCACCCAAAAATTAAAATTCTGTTATTAATTACTCACCTTGATGTCATTGCAAGCCTGTAAGACCTTTGTTCATCTTCAAAACACAAATTAAAATTTAATGCACGTTCAGGAGAGTAACACAATGCATGCATGCATGTGCATTCAAAACCATCTTAATTTGTTTTCCAAAGATGAATGAAGGTCTTTCGGGTTTAGAATGACATGACGGTGAATAATTAATGGTAGAATTTTCATTTTTGGGTGAATGATCCCTTTTTATACTTTTAAGCCCCTTGTCCTTTTTCCTAAATTAACCCCAAAGTGCCCCTCTCTCAACAGTTATCAGCAATAATGTAGTGATCAATAAAACAAAATGTATTTGAATTATGATTATTATGACAACATGTACAACACAGTAACGAATGGCTGAAAACAGAAACTACCAGTTTATTTTATCTTATATCTGTCTGTCTAAGACATTGCCATTGCTTTGCTATAGGTTGTGTGCATCTTAAAAAAGCTGAAATTTCACTGGACAATGTGAAGTGTTATCTTTCCGGTCTGATTCATAAATCTCTTTTATAAACGTGAACACGTGAAATGGCTAAAATGGAAGCTGTTGCATTAATTCTTAGTATTGTGTTTAATTTACTCTTATTTAGGTATTGCATATTGATATACCATTTTATTATAATAATTGTTAAACTGGAATTACTCCATATATAAATTCTTCTTTTTTGATATTTGAGCCCCTGCTTCCGAGGAACTCTCTGGACGTCCCTGCTGTACTAATAAGGTTTTGTTGATGTTTTGTGCTGCAGTTCTACCACAATATATTTATACACAACATATCTTACCTCAAATCTGAGCACTTCTTTGCGCACAGTACAGGTGACTCTTTCGAAATCTCTCTCATACTGATTGACTTTAGACTCCCACTGTCCAGAGATACAGAAGACAGATCAATGTTTACAGCAAATCAGTGACCATATCACACTGTAATTCAACATAACTCCACCACAAAGATTTTGTATTTGTTCAATGTACAGTTGAGGTCAAACATTTACATCCTCCTTTCAGAATCATTAAAAATGTTAATTATTTTATCAAAATTAGAGAGATCATACAAAATGCACATTGTTATTTAGTACTGACTTCAATAAGATATTTCACACAAAAGATGTTTACATATAGTCCACAAGAGAAAATAATAGTTGAACTTACAAAAATTACCCCGTTCAAAAAAATTTTCAAGTGATTCTTAATACTGTGTTGTTACCTGAATGATTCACAGCTTTTTTTTGGTGTGTTTTTTTTTTGTTTAGTGATAGTTGTTCATAAGTCCTTTGTTTGTCCTAAACAGTTAAACTGTCTGAAAATCTTTCAGATCCCACAAATTCTTTGGTTTTCCAGCATTTTTGTGTATTTGAACTCTTTCCAACAATGACTGTATGATTTTGAGATCCATCTTTTCACACTGAGGACAACTGAGGGACTTAAATGCAACTATTACAGAAGGTTCAAACGCTCACTGATGCTCCAGAAAACATTTTTCTTATTTTGCCTAAATATATCATTTTTTTTTTTTATTTAGTACTGCCCTTTAGAGGCTACAGAACATGGTTACATGTTTCCCAGAAGACAAAACAAGTTCAATTTGCCCTTATCTTCAAATTTAAAAAGGTTCCACGCCCCGGCTCTTAATGCATCGTTTTTTCATTTGAAGCATCAGTGAGCGTTTGAACCTATGCACATGAGTCTCAGTTGTTCTCAGTGTGAAAAGATGGATTTCAGAATCATACAGGCATTGTTGGAAAGGGTTCAAATACACCAAAATGCTGAAAAACCAAAGAATTTGTGGGACCTGAAGGATTTTTCTGAAGAACAGCAGACAGTTTAACTGTTCAGGACAAACAAGGGACTCATGAACAACATCACCAAACAAAAAAAAACGTAACTGTGGATCATTCAGGTAACAACACAGTATTAAGAATCAAGGGGTCTTTTTTTTTTTATACATTCAACTATTATTTTCTCTTGTGGACTACATGTAAACTTTTATGTAAAATATCTTCTTCAAGTCAGTACCAAATAAACAATAATATGCATTTTGAATGACCCCTCTTATTTTTGTAAAATTAACATTTTTAATTATTCTGAAAGGTGGATATAAACTTTTGACCTCAATTGTACAGTGCTTGAATCATTCACTGTTGATGGTTTAACCTCATTTATGTCATCTTTAGCCTGCTGGAGCTTCTCTGGTTTGTTCGCCCAAAGCAGTTTGGCCTCAGCCTCTCGTTTCTTCTGCAGTGTGCTCTGAGCTTCCTGTAGACGCTGCCACACTTTCATCCTCTGTTCAAAACAGCACTGAGGGCAGCAAAAAACACAGTAAACATCACGCTACTTACGCAATGGGGTCTGACTGCTGTTTTTACGTTATGTGGTTGTGCTCTCTAACCCTCACGGCCCCCAGCAGTCTGACGTAGTCGGCCAGGAGCTCGGCAAGGATGAAGAAATCGCTGAAGGCCTGTTGCTGATGCAGCTGCTCCATCTTATCCTCCACTTCCGCCAGCTGTGACAGCGCACGAGACAATGCAGAGTTCTCCTCCACACTGCCCAGCATGGCCACACTCTTACTAAACACAGCTGTGTTACTACACAACTCTGCAAGGGGAGAAAGAGTTTGAAATCTTTTGTAACAGTATGAATCTGGAAGATTGACTTTACAGTGTAGTTTTCATTCTCACCTTTCCTGTGGTTTACTAATGAGTCAACAGCAGCATGAAGCCTCCTCAGTAACTGCTCCTCATTCTCCACCTCCTGCAGCTTACTCTCAAACCACTGACACACACACACAGAGGTGTCAATCACTAGTCAAATGCAACGACTGGAAGAATTTATGCCTTAGAACTGCATGAACAGAGCTCCACTTACATTATCTGATTCGTTCATTTTAATGGTCATCTTATTCACTGCATCCGATGCTCTGTTTATCATCTTCAGTAGGCCAGGTCCACTCAAAGTCTGAGTATTCACTGCCCTGGGCAACTAAAAATCACACAAACATGTTGTTTAGATATTAAAAATATGTAAATAAAAATACATATGTGTGTCTAGAAACATGATAAAGGTGATCACCTCATCTCTCTCTAAAAACTCTCGAACATCAGGGTCCTGCAACAGAGATGGATGAGCCACTACTCTCTGTAGATACCTACAGAAAATACAAATGCACAGTCAATATATATAATTAATATAACCAGTTAAAAATAAAATGAGTGTGCATTAGCATGTGAATGCATATATGCATATAAATATGCATGTCATTACAAATTAAGATATTTTTGATGAAATCCAACATCTTAATAAAATTAAGGTTGAACCACTGATGTCACATGGACTATCTTATCGATGTCCTCACTACCTTTCTGGGCCTTGAACATGGTAGTTGCTTTGCGGTCTATGCAGGGTCAGAAAGCTCTCGGATTTTTAAATCTTAATTTGTGTTCTGAAAATGAACAAAGGTCTTGCGGGTTTGGAACCACATGAGGGTGAGTAATTAATGACACAATTTTCATTTTTGGGTGAACTACCCCCTTAACCTCTGTTTCATGTGTATGTCTAATTATGCATGTGTTCACCTCTCCAGTGCTGCTCGTCTCTTTTCCACAAACTCCGCTGAGGATGAATCCTCCTTCCCTACCTTCACTTTAGTCATCCCTGTGACACAACATCAAACCACACGCTCAGTCAGCAAATCAGACCAGACTGCTCCGAGTAAAATGATGCAAGTAAGAGCCAACAGTAAACTCAGAGTAAAAATGAGAGTCTGGATGAGCTCACTAGAATGACTCCACTAGACAATGAGCCAGAGTGTGCGTGAGAAATTCTTTACCCACTACACTCTTTTGAGGTGGAGGTGGGATGATGCAGCCCAGCAGTGAGTGTTTGGCCGATATCTTCTCATAAAGTCCCAGAAAATCACTGAAACGTCGACGCACGGAGAACGTCTTATTAAGGAACATGGGCAGTGTAGTCTGGAAAGAGACAGAGAAGCATTGAAAAAGGCCATAATGCTGAAATATGTACCTTGAACAATCCAAAAAACGTAATAGGGATAAGCTATTGTGTACCTGAGTCGACACTTTGTAAGACATGTAGGCATTCATGCCATCTCCTGCAATACAACATAGAAGAACTTGTCACTATAGCTCGCAACATCCAGAGCAAGAGATTGAATCTTGACCAGTAGTTCTCAACATTTTTACTCTTCAAAGTCCAAGGAAATGTTTGAAAGCCCACACACATGCAGGCTAAGATATTTCTTCTATTAATACTGCTGTAATAAAGACAAACCTGCTTGTTTTTATGAGTGTTAACAGAATAATTATTAATTTTAATCAATAAAAGTAGATACAAAGTGATACAAATACTTTTCTGCTGAGGTCCCCTAGTGGGAAACTGGTTGAGAACCACTCGTCTAAAAAAATGTGATCCAAGTATATCCACCTTTTATTTTAAAGAAATATTGGGTAATGTCGTTTATAACTAGAACGCTGTTTCAGTTGTTTCTAGTTATTTTAGCTGTACAAAATCAGTTTATAATATGCTGCTTGACGCTGCAAGCTGTTATTCATTATCATATTATTTTCATTTATTTATTTAGTAGATGCTTTTTTATCCAAAGTGACTTACAAATGAGCAATCATATGATCACTGGTTTGTAGCGCAAATATTAGCGCAAATATTTCTACAGTTTAATAAAAAAAAAATGCATAATACAAACCAATTTTCTCTGGATTAGTGACTGCGATGTTCAGCTCAAACTGGTCTCCACTCTCTTCCTCCTCCAACTGTTGAAGTTCATCAGCATTCAGTAAGAATTAAGAATCTATATAAATCTACATGAATGCAGCTGAAAGCACATGAAGGGTCTTGTTTCAGTACCTCCTCCATGGTCTTGGTGACAATGCTGGGTTTGAGTATAGAATTAGGGATGTGTGTGGTGTTGCAAGCCGATGCGGTCGGGCCAATAATTTCTCTCCTGCCTTGACTAGTGGTGTTGGTGAGCGTCAGTTCTACAGTGGCCTCTGGTGTTTGAACAGACAGAACAAATAAAGCACGGAAGTGTGAAGTATGAGAGTAATAGCACTTCTCCATTACATTTACATTTAGACGCTTTTATCCAAAGTGACTAACAATCAAAATCAACAAAATCAAAATCAACAAAAGAAAAAAAAATTTTACTTTAGTATAGCATTGTTTTGGGAAATCTGTACTTTACATGAGTTCTGTTAAAACTGAATACTTGTACTTTTACTCAATCACATATACAAGGAAAAATAATAGCCCTTTAATCTTATTGTAATTTATTAAAACTGCATATCATGACTCCCCTCAGTGATTTAAAAATATAAATCCAAATGTAGCTAACACAAGCCAGACAACTGTGTACACATATGTGACCCTGGTCTTAAGTAGCATGGGTATATTTGTAGCAATAAGCAAAATTGATCTTTCTTTTAAGCCAAAAATCATTAGGATATTAAGTAAAGGCCATGTTTCATGAAGATATTTTGTAAATTTCCTACTGTAAATATATCAAAACTTAATTTTTGATTAATAATATGCATTGCTAAGAACTTAATTGGACAACTCTACATGTGATATTCTTAATATTTTGATTCGTTTGCTCCAAATTTTCAAATAGTTGTATCTCAGCCAAATATTGTCCTATCCTAAGAAACAATACATCAATGGGAAGGTGATTTACCCTTATGACTGGTTTTGTGGTCCAGGGTCACATATTAACCATCCCTTTCCGAAACTTGCTTCATGCTCTAGTGAAGTGTTTTTACAATAACCGTTAAAAATCACTTTATTCAAATGTCTGTAAAATCATCTGCTGATAATTTTAGTTGAGAACATTCAGACAGCAGGTTTCAGGATATTGGTTTCAATTTAACATCTGCTGTTAAATTCATAGATAGTTAGAAAAATGGAAAAAAAGGTTATTTTTGACAGGTTGCTTTTGAATGTTTTTACATCTAAAAATACTAAAATTAGAACATCTTTACTGTGTCTTGATTTCCAAAGCCAATTTGAAGCTAAGAAAAGTGTTTTTATACCCAAGTTTAATTATACGTAGATACTTTTTTTTTACTTTATTTATTTATTGGCATATTATTATTTTTTTAATGTATTATTTTTGACTTATATACTTTAACTTAAGCACAAATTTCAGAATTTCTTACATCTCAGACAAAGCATCTTTAAGTGGTGTGGTTCAGTCTCCCACACTATTTTAAAAACAAAGAAGGAATGCACTATGTTCTCCAACATGCCATCTGGTCTGCATGTCAAATCAAGTGTCAATACGTATTTATTGCTCATTATGAGTAACGGTGCAGCAATGGAGTAGCGAGACATACCAGTGAACAGATCCAGCTCTTCATCAGAGTGAAGGCCATTAGTGGCGTGATGGACATCGCTCCTGATGTACGAGCCCTCCTCACTGAAGATATCGCCTTCATCAGGAGCTGATGTGGGTGTGATCGGTTTACTCTGCAAAAACAGATTAACACAATGCCAACATAACAGCTGATAACCATGACATAATTGTAGTTCGCGCTGTATTATGAGACTAACCGCTGCACACACTGACTATGAGCTATCAGCTAGCTTCTGGCAAATGACACTTAAATATTTTCCCATATATGACTTAATCAGATGATTAAAAAATGGCTGTTTATTCTGAAACAGATGTCTCACTCTCGCGCCGGTGAATATGTCCTCGCCTTCATCATCATCCTCGTCGCTGTCCAGCACTCGAGCGTCTAATTCAGCCTCTTGATCATCATTATCGGGGAAAGGAGGAGGATTCCGCCCGCAGCTGCCTGACATCGCTTGTTGCGACCAAAGAAAATATACGTATCAAAAATGATAACGGATCAAGTCTTGAGGTTGGCGTAATTTCTACCCGACTGTACGTTACAGGTAAGCGGGGATTGAATTTCACTGCTAGGTAACCTCAGCCTACTTAAAAACATCCGCGGACGGCTCTGCGTTCTCCGGCTCAGAAAGAGCGCCGGTGCGACACTGCCACCTGATGGTCCGGAGCAAATATTACAACTACACCCACAAGCATACACACGAACAATCGTTATATGCTGTCATTCAGTGACTTCATTTTATCAGTACAGCTACAGAAATACACATTTACTCATCGTTTATTGTCTCATTGTGACCTGAGAGCAGTTCGGACTAATTTTGTGAACCGATTCAACCAGTTCAATCAAAAGAGTGATTATTTCACTACAAAAAAAAAAAAAAAAACACACAAACCAAAGCATATGTGCAAGTATCCATTTAATTAAATAATTTCAATAATAACTTCAATCTCATAATTCAAGATTTGTTTGAAATTTTAACTAGTGTACAGAAAATTACTGGCTCATGATCTTCAAAAACATACAGTTACAAAAATATATATATATTCTAATACATTTCTTATATATTTCTATGAGAGAGTAAAGATTTTTGCACTTGTCCAGTTAGTGTTTCTGCTGATGTCAGAATTTGATAATTCTAAACTCGGTGAGCAGCGCAACGACGAGGAAGACAACGTAGAAGATCAGTAGAAAAATGCCATAGACTCGGTTCAGGTGAAAACACTGAAGAGGAACCAGTATGAAGGAGAGGATGAGAGACAGACCCAGTGCTCCTGAGAGAACCCAGCACAACATCCCTTCTGGTTCCAGCTGACCACACAACAGAAAACACAGAGATCAGACTCCATCACTGATAAAAATTGGAATTTTCAACTAAAGCTTCCAACACATTCTCAGGTAAACACCACAGGACAGTATATAGCAGCTCCTGGAGGGCCGGTGTCCTGCAGAGTTTAGCTCAAACATGCCTCAACACACGTTCTTGGAAGTTTCAAATATATCTAGTAAGACCTTGGCTAGCTTGTTCAGGTGTGTTTGATTAGGGTTGGAGCTAAACTCTGCAGGACACCGGCCCTCCAGGACCGAATTTGGTGTGTAAATCATAGGGTGCGAGACATACCATCACAACATTTTTAGTCTGAAAGTACTGCAGCAGGCATCCCAGACCCACACCAAACAGCATGTCTTAATGTAGTGTTAAAGGCATATGTAGATCTCTAATGTACCAGGATATTTACAATACTGTAAATAAATAGTAAGATTAAAGCTGTTGATATATTTGTTAAAACACATAAACGAAAAATTAACACTTTTAAATTAACACTTTTATGTTAAAAGATACTAAAGACGATGCCTCCGAAACAGGCAGAAATGGCCATCCGTGGGTATCCCTGACGGGCTATAGTAATGTCTGCAAAGAAATCTGTGAAAACACACAAATATTACAGAGGTAAAAACATAATGGTGTGTAATATCCCACTGGTGTATGATTCTTTAAAATATTAAAAGCCATCTAGTGTTCAAAAAATTAAAAAACTCATGCATTACATTAGTACTTAAAGGATTAGTTCACTTCCAGAATAAAAATTTCCTGATAATTTACTCACCCCCATGTCATCCAAGATGTTCATGTCTTTCTTTTTTCAGTCAAAAAGAAAATAAGGTTTTTTGAGGAAAACGTTCCAGGATTTTTCTCCACATAGTTGTACCCAATGAGTTGAAAGTCCAAATTGCAGTTTCGATGCAGCTTCGAAGAGCTCTACACAATCCCAGCTGAGGAATAAGGGTCTTATCTAGCAAAATGATTGGTCATTTAAATAAATAAAAATTATTAAAATAATAATAATAATAATAATAATAATAAATTCTATACTTTTTAACCACAAATGCTCATCTTGCACTAGCTCAACCTCATGCATTATGTAATCACACATGTGTGACGTAGGCAGAAGTACTGAAATAAGGTAAAACAACTATGACAAACGTTGGAGGAGAAAATGAGATTGAATTTTTCACCTTAACCAACATTTCTGAACTGAACTACACGGATGAAGGACTAACCACGTGTGACTTTTCCAGCGTGATTGCATAATGCGTGAAGACGCAGCTAGTACAAAACCTCCATTTGTGGTTAAAAAGTATATACTTACATACTTGTAGTTTTTTTTTTTTTAGAAAACGACCAATTGTTTCACTAGATAAGACCCATATTCTTTGACTGGGATCATGTAGAGCCCTTTGAAGCTGCACTGAAAATGTAATTTGGACTTTCAACCCACTGGGCACCAGTGAAGCCGTCTATATGGAGAAAAATCCTAGAATGTTTTCCTCAAAAACATTCATTTCTTCTCAACTGAAGAAAGAAGACATGAACATCTTGGATAACATGGGGGTGAATAAATTATCATGAAATTTTGATTGTGGAAGTGAACTAACCCTTTAACAGTGCCAACAAAAAAGAAAACAATACAATCTAATAGATGCAAAATTAGTCCTAGAATATTGGCTATGAGCAAAAATCATAAAATAATGAGAAGATAAGTTCTATACCTCCAACGCTGTTGCCCCAGGCTAACAAGGTGAGGCCCAGTACAGTGTTGCTGAGACTGAGAACAACCCCCAGCAGGTGCAGCACACTAACAATCTCAGACGCCACAGTGCTGATCCACAGCGCACTGACCACAAAACCTAGCAGAGAATAGATCTACAAGCACACAAACATCAAAAAAATATATATATATTTATTTAAAAATAAATTAAATTGAGACAGTAAAGACATTTATAATGTCTACATAATGATTTATATTTCAAATAAATTCTGTTCTTTTTAAAGTTCTACTTAAAGAATTAGTTTAAAAAAAAATGTAAAATTTACACAATATTAATAATGGAGTAATGCAGCTGTTATCACAATAATAAATTGAATGAACTGAAGATTCATACAAAGTGATATCTAGGACGCCGCTCATTTGTGGTAGTGAAGAAGACTATGCCCGAGAGGAAGACTCCAATGCAGAGTACAAGCACCCACACTGGAAATTCTCCTCCAATGAGCAATAAGCCATCTTAAACGAAAGAGAAAGATAGTCTGTTTTAGTCACATGTACTTTACAGAACATAAAATCTGCATCAACAGCATTTGTCTTTTGGCACAAAGGAGGAATTTCCATCTGACGGAGTGCAGCAGGTGCATTAAAGTAACAAAACAATGACAGCAATGACATAACTGCACTTTTTATGTGCACACAAGAGACTGCTGTTAAACAAGTTTGGTTACATGGTTCAAATAAAAATGCCAACTGACTTACACTTGCCCGACTGCAAGGTAAGCACACAGACCAGAGGCCCAGTGATTAGGTGCAAACAGTTCAGTGGGCGTTTCCAGTTGTGGTCCTCCTTATCTGTGTCCACTACAGGAACTGTCAACAATAACAGCACTTCTACAGGCACCTAACACAGTCAGATAGACAAAACAGGATCGTCACCTTAAAATTACATTGGCATGAATATAAAGCTCAATTATTCCACAACTGGACAAATTTGTTTTAAACAACAGGTTACTAGAAAAATGATTACTCATTTAGAACCAGGAAGTGATCGTGCAAGTGAATTCACATGTTTTCAACCTTGATCACTTTGAGGACTTTGGCACTCCAGTGCTGTCTCCTCCAGGTCCGGCAGTCCACCGGGTTAATGGCATTCAGGAAGATCTGAGCAGTGGATTGAGTGTAAGGCAGCAAAGGTTCATACTCTCCTTCATCTTCATCTGAAACATACATTTATACACATCAACACATACAAATACATATGTGAGAATTTCACACAAACCAGTAGTCTAAATCAAAGCACAGAAACATAAAATGTAACAACTTAACACATAGCAATACAGTTGCTACATCACAGAACTTCCTTAAAGATGCGAAACTCGCTAACTTTCACTGTACCAATGCAGATAGCAAAGCCACATGATTATGAAAGTCTGTGGTTTTGAAAACAATCACACATAACCCACTGAAACTTCAGCCAACACAGTTTTAAGTTGAGAGGAAGTGACCCACCATGTGCTTGTATGCTGCCATTTTCTCTACATGAATCAGATGGGAGAATCTCTTCTGAAAATCAAAAACAGCAGTTCATTAATCTCTGCCCAGACTAACACAGCTGTCAGTCAAACAGCATTAGTTTTACTTCATAAACATCAACAGCACTTTATTTAAACAGACAGAGCTTTGAGTTTGTATTGTTGTAAGCACTATATCTGAATATGTGACAGCTGAGCTTAGTGCAGTTAACTCATATTAATAGGGAAGGGAACAAGTACACAAGTAACCAAAGCTCAGTCATCAAAAACAATTATGTGAGTTTACAACACGTTTACATTAAATAAAAGAAAAGGTTGATACTCCTTATTCAGGAATTGTAATATGACTGAAAGATGGTAAAAAAGTGTGTGGTGTGTGATTTGAGTTCAGTGCTAAAAAAGACGGCAGTCTCTTTACCCTGTTCTCTGCCTGAGGTCTGGGCCGATCCATTTAGTTGATGCTTCTGACGATTGTAAATATATGCACTAACAATCACAGTCACAACATATGCAATATACAGCACCAGATAACCTGTGGAGAACAGAAAAGCATGATAAGAAGAAATGGATGATTTGTCGAACAAATTGAAATTTCAATTGCATCCATATATTATGTATGAAAATGGAACATGCAGAATGAAAATATGTGTAAATTTCCTAAATGAATAAAAAAAAAATGGTACAAATGTGATTAGGTGAATAACGTTTATTGTACCTATGGATTCTCCAATGGTAATATGGCCTTTATACAGGATACTGAAGGTCCAAAACACAGCCGCAATGTAGAAAATGACATCACGAAGGAATGGTCGGGACGCCACAGTGAAGGGCTTAACCAGAGCAATGCTTCCAGCTACCACTGTTGTAACAAAGATTCCCGCTCCTAGGAAGAAAAAAAAAAAAATGAACATTAGGAAAACATTTTTCATGTTTCTTCCTTTTTATGATTGATGAATCTGTTTACAAGACTTAAAGGTGAAATGTGTTTCAAATACTCCCCCTGTCTGCTATTGTCAGTCAAAACAGTCCCAAGGTTATGGTCAAACCACTTGCACGATTCAAGCAACAGTTTACCTTAAATACTCCAATACACGTCCTTGATGTGCATGTGTGTGTATGATAGAAGTTTGGTGTATGCGTCTTTAACATAGCTGATCTCTCACCAAACAGTGCTCCAATGGCCAGACCAGCGGTCTGAGGGCGAGAAAATGCAGCCATGGCACTGAACACATCTGGAGCCCCATTTCCAAGGGCCAGGAACGTTACTCCCTGTTCCACTCAGTCATGGAAAACAATGACGAAAACACACCCAACACAACCTCACCGCACAGTTTGGACCTTTTCCAGCATCCAAAAAAATCCAAACTCATCACTAAGGATTGCACTCAGTCACACATACAACACACCCCTCTCAGTCATGCACATACTTTTATGACACAAACACACTTTAAAGACTCTTCTCGCTCATGCGCATGAACTTCAAGAACACAAACCGTATTACACTCCAAACAAACAGTACAGAGAATAACACACTCTTAGCTTGTAACAGACCATTCGTTTGATATGTCTAGTTGTTTAGCATGTTGTGATATTCTCTTCACTTCAGGACTCAGAAGTTTATCACTGCTGTGGTTGATAAGGACATAGCAGAGGTCCACAGCGGCAGTAATTAACCTCCTCGACCTATGCAAAATGAGGACAAATTACAAGGATCAGCTGACGTTGGAATAGCTGTTCCGCCACGTATCAACTATTTAAAGGATACGGCTACATTATGAGTCAGTCTTAGTGTAGAGGAAATGGCTGAGAGGTTTGGGCAGAAACTGCAAAAAAAAAAAGAAAAAAAGACATAAAACAGCATAATCAAAGTACATATTATAATCCGAATGCATTTAAACTCAAATTTCTTTTCTTTATAGAACAAATTCATTCTAAATAAATTTTACAACATAATGATGAGCTGACCCATCTCGACCCTCAAAAAGCAGAACCTTTTTAAAATAAAGAGACTTAATTCTAAATTCTCCAAATAAATGAAATACATTGTCTCTGTCACATGAGTGCTAAGAGAAGTGAAACCTAGGTCATGGCCAACTCAGCTCTATTGATATTGTTATAAGAACACAAAAAATACACATGTCTCTAAAGTGCTGCAATTATTGTTTTAAGTTTTAATCAGTTACTAATTTTAATTGCATGACAGCCCTAATGATCAATTTAACTGCAAAGGAAATACAATGTGAATCTACACACTGAACATTCACTTTAAAAGTAAAGATTTCTCACATTTTTACCTTTTAGATTACACCTAATTCAGTCAGGCTCAGTTATTACAATATGCTAAATATGAGTAGCCTGTTGGATCAAAAAGAGATTTTGAAAAATGTCTCAGGGCTTTGTTGTTGTTATCCGTAAAATGGAAATCAACGAATACCAACTTTCTTATTTTTTGTGTGTATGTTGTGCACAAGAAAATCAGTAATGCATGTGAGGTTGAGTAAATTTTTGTCTCTTTAAGACAACAGAAGAACTTTTTTTTTTTTTTTACAATAGAAGAACTGACCACCAACCGCACGTGCAAGCCGATTAATAACACTTAGAATTCTCTCAAATACACAACTTACAAATCTGATGCAATCAGCCCAAGAACATAGAACAGAACAAACAACCAGAGGACCTGAGAGGAAGAAATAAAGAAGAGGGAAGGAAAAAGAAAACGTGACAGTGACTTTAACAACATACAAAACCAAGGAGTTCATAAAACGTGCAACCAATTTAAAATCAGATTACACAGCCTGGATAATGCATTATTATTAGTTTCAGTTGGATATGCAAACAAAAATATGTCACGCTCCAAAAATAAACTTACATAACACTCAATTCACTGATATGTAAACAGCTTAAAAAGTAAACAGTGAGTTTGGTGGCTAAGCTAAATGTGTCCTTACATAGAGTGTGATGGCTAGGGGCAGCAGATTAGGTGGGAACAGGCAAAAGGTGACCACAGGGTATTTGATAAAGCCTTCATCTGAAGTACAGTCCGATGTATTCTTCACAAACTCACATCTCTGATTGGCAGACAGGTTCATCACCACATCACACTGCAACACAGATCAACAAATGCAGCTGTGCGGGATTCTTTGCTAGTAGTTAGACAGCATAACTGTAGTCAGACCACATTATTTTTACTAATGTTAAGGAAAAAGACACCAAAATGTATCTGACACGTTAATGACACATTATTGTGCACACTCAGTAACTTGAGTGTAGTGGGTTTGATCTGAGTCATCATAAGCGATCATGATTGACACATGCAGCGTCTTTTTTTTTTTACGTGATCACATATTTCAAAGAGGTTTTGTTCAGCTCACCTCGTCTCCATTGCGGTCCGGTGTGACTTCTGAAGGTCTGTCTGAACGCCAGCCATTCCTGTGTGGTACGAGGTGTGTATTTGACTGGTAAACAAATTTCTGGCAAATGACACGATCCCATTGCAGAGCAACGGTGCAAAACAACACTAAGACAAGAGCACGCATTTGTAGGCTGATACTGCTTCAACATTGCTTGTCAATGTTCAACACTAGTAGTTGAAGTGTGGAAGATCGACGGCAACTTTCCAGGTTCCGTAGCGCTCTTTTCCTTCAATGTAATAAACTCCATGTATTTTAACGCTGTGAATCACAATCCGTGGTTTGGCCTAAAATAACGCGGGACTCGTTGTGTCACAAGAGAGAGTCGACTAAATGGGAAGTGTGCATGTCAGGTCACTCCAGTATTTCCTATACAAACAGCGTGACGAGCTTTCTTATCCGCCCTCCCTCTGTCCTGAGGTTGAACAGACATTAAAGGGATAGTTCACCCAAAAATTCCGGTGTTACACCAAATAACAATATTTACTTAAAAATGCATTATTTACTCAAAATTGGAGTTTGCATTCCTCGAGAATTAGCAGAACCAGAAGCACTGAAATTTGGGGTAAACTAACCCTTTAAATGTCGCCTTCTTTTTTTGTGGACTTTACAGCTTGGCGTAGCTACAAGTTTATATTTGTTATGTCATGTATTTGTAATGCCAACAGTTTTGGTCAGTGACATTTTAAACATTAGACTGTCTTTTTTTCCTCCGTTAAAGTGTTTTTTTTTTTTAAGATGACACTGTTTTAAAAATATGACTTTGTTCTAAGTTAAATTTGATAGACAAAAAAGTGTTGCAAAATTGCTAAACTTAGGTTTCAAGTACATAAAGTGCATCCCCTTTTTACCAGTGTCTTAAGCCAAAGGTTTGCTAGCCTTAATCAGTTCAAGCTGATGTGAAAAAGTTCACGTAAGCTGTCTAAAACCAGCCAACAGACCAATCAGACCAGACTGGGAGATGAGCTTAGACTAGCAAAACTGTATGATTTGACCTTCTTAAAAAGCCTGGCCAGCAAGTCATCCTGAAATGTGAATACATTCATGTGAGAGCACTTTTTGACACTCTGTAAAGTTTAATGATCCAGCTATATATTTCTTCACCCAACTCGCTTTGACCTTTATAAAAGCCTTACATGTAAGCTAGAAGACATCAGTATGCGTATCTGAGAGCAGCCCTTTGACATTCTCTAAAGTTTCATTAGGCTATGTCAAAATTATTTGGAGTACATCTATCATTTATTGGGCTGGGCTCAGTGAATAGTGTGAATAATATAGATGTCGACCACTGGGATTAATGCCACATAGCTGTACTGTCTCAAAACTGTCTTAATTATTTAGGTTGATATATTTTGGGGCAGTGCTGGGTAGTGATTACATGTAATCTGGATAATGTAATCAGATTCCAAAAATTGAGTACTCATAACTGGATTATATATAAAAAAAAAAAAATTCTGTTTATGGATTACATAATTAAATATTATTCATCAAATGGGAGTAAATTATTTATAATTTGTGACCCTGGACCACAAAACCAGTCGTAAGCATGGGTATATTTGTAGCAATAGCCAACAATACATTTTATGGGTCAAAATGATTTTCCTTTTATGCCAAAACTCATTAGGATATTAAGTAAAGATTCCTACTGTAAATGTCCTACTGTAAATATATCAAAGCTTAATTTTTGATTAGTAATATGCATTGCTAAGAACTTTAAAGGCAATTTTCTCAATATTTTGATTTTTTTTGCACCCTCAGGTTCCAGGTTTTCAAATAGTTGTATCCTAACAAAGCATACATCACTGGAAAGCTTATTTATTCAGCTTTCATCTGGTTGACTTGAGGTTTTGTGGTCCAGGTTCACATTTATTGACTTTCCATAATTCTCTTTTCTCTTTTAACGTTTCCTTTCCAAAAATCCATGTGTATCATATAGCTTTGATAATATTCACAATTAGGGCTGCAAAATAAAATAAATAAATAAATAAAAATAAATGTTTCGTTTTACAGTATATGTTTGTGTATTATGTATATTTATTATGTATATATAAATACACACACATGTATATATTATGGAAAAATATGTTAGATTTATATATAAAATATTTATATTTATATATATAATATAAATTATATAAAAAGAATGAATATATATATATACATACATATATATATATATATATATTTTAAATACATGTATGTGTGTGTATTTATAGATACATAATAAATATACACAGTACACACACATACAGTATGTAAACATAAACTTTTATTTTGAATGCGATTAATTGCTATTAAATACTTTTTTGCTAAATTAATAAATCACTTCCTAAAGTGTTAGAAGGAAGTAGTGACCTTCTTGTTTGATTTTAGCAAACTGATCATTTACAAGCACATTTCCTGTGTTACAGTTCAGCAGTAAAATTGTTATGTGCACTTTTTATCCATTTTTGGTTAAAATAAGTATCATTTAATTGCTGTTGTATAAATGTTAAAATATTGCTAGTTGTATTGTCAAAATGTCATGTTGTCTTATAGCAAGAAACATTTGTGGTCATATCAGAACATCTGTCAGCCTGCCTAGAATAGCTGAGCTAGGGGTTTATAAAAAGTATGGATTGTCTCATCTTTTATGAGAATCAGTATGTTTGGAGGATCTAGTTGCTCATACATACAGTCACTGCAAATGAGAAGGGTCATATTCAGCTCTGATTGAACAGCTGATGAAACAAACCAGGGGCCAGTTGCTTTAACATAACCACTATGTTAAGACTGTGTCTAAAGAACTAGTCTGGCCAACCAGCAATTAGCAAAGGGGGCAATCTGTTTTACTTTTCAGAATCAATTCATCAACCTGATTTAAATATTATGACAAGTCTTAAAGAAAAAAAAAATGTCTCAATTTTGGTGCAATTTTGTTTTTTTTTTTATTTTTCTCTCAATTGTAACAGTAACTCACCACTGTTCTTGAATACAAATTGAACTGTTATTTCTTTTTTAAAGAATAAAGACTATAATCATGGGTTACATGTATTTTTCTTGATGAAGACATTTTATTAAAACACTGTAGCATTTCTATGACACAGCTGCTGGAATGAGCACAGCATAAATGTTCTTATTTATTCATAAATTCAAAAAGCCAAAATAGCTTGTCAAAAATGATCTGCTGAGCAATTATAAACTTCAAATACATCCACCAAGTTTGTGTCTCTGCATGTTTTTCTGAGCGCTATAACGGGCACTGAAAGAGTTAATGCGGAAGCGTTAATGGGTAAAATTGGTCTGACATCATGTCTTAACTATTTCAGGATTGTTTCTATCGGGGTTGGACTGGCAGCACCAATTGGGGTCTCAAACTGGGATCATTCATAGAGTCACAGCTAGCATCAAACCCACCACACACACACTAATGCACACATGTCCACATGCACACATGTACACACATGTTGATGACAGCTTTGACACATCCTCTTCCCCCCCACCCCTTGGAATTAGAAGCCCGCTGGGTCACAAAGTCTCTAGCCCACGGAAACTGTCTACTAAATGAAAGGTCAGTCAAGCTTGATGGATACAGTTTCTCCTGAGGATGACTAGTATATTTTTGGCTCATGTCGTGAATTTTATGCCACTGCTGCACTGCACTTGTGTTTAAAATACAGTGGCAGAATAGTAGCATATGCAGTTAACACAGATTCATAGTATACATGACAAACTTTCTAAATTGTAGAAATGTAGGAATGTTATACTTTTGCTCGGTGAACTCTAAACACTTGACTGTTGTGACGAACAATTGTCTATTAACTGTGTGGAATGTGGTTCTGGTGCTGACAATTTTGATTCTTTAATATTTGAATCTTTTAAATTACTTTTGCTCTTTAAAATTGCCCACATCATAATTTTAAGGCACAACATGCAGGACCAAAATCTGTCAGTGTTTTATAACCAAAACAGAAGAAAGAAAGACCAAGAAAGAAAGAATGAAGGAAAGAAAAAAGAAAATGTATTTTATCGAAATGATACTGACCTCCTAAAACAGCCACTTATTCACATTGCTTGTTAAAGTAGATGTGTGTTTTTGGTTGAATGTCTGTCTCCTATGGTGATTTATGCTTTTCAGAGTGCAGTAACTCATTAGGGCACTGAGTAAAGTAAATAAGCAATAAAACAAGAAAAACAATCTTGAAAGCAAGGGTTATTTATATGTGGGAGGCTGGGAGGGGTAATATTGCCTTTCAACAGGATGAAATCTCATTGGTCTGCACTGGATGCTAATTCCATAAACAGTTAAAGGGTTTTGCTGAGCCATCACAGAATGCTATCAAAACCCTCTTTCAGTACAGAGGCCGCCTGCAGTTCCTGGTCTGTCCTGTTACCCAGATTTTCTTAAAGGTGAGATGTTTCTGGCCTTTTACACATGCTGTATAATTGATGGCTGTTTTTTAATTTAGTACTTTAACAAAAAGAGGAGCTCTCACACATGATAGAAGATGTCTTACAAAAAAATTGTAAGAATCTTCTACCATTATGTGTGCAAGCTCTTCTACTTGTTGAACTTTGGTATGTTTTTTAGCTTGCACACCAAATTAATAATAATATATAATATGGATGTAGGATGTGTTTTATCATGTGTTTTTAGTATTATTAGTTTTATTTCTACATATATATACTCTCTCTATATATATATATATATATATATATATATATATTCAGTGATTAGTAAATTAAGTTTGCTTCCTTTCTTCTATTCAGCAGATGTTTAGAGTATTTATTTTAAGCCTAAGCATCCTCTTGCATGTTGTGTTTCATGCAGTGTGTGTTGTCTTTTATCAGACATTTGTTTCCAAAGTGAGGAATCCTCTTGGAGTAACCTGAGGTTATGTGTTATTGTCAAGGGAATAATGTTAATGGCTTATGAATGAGCCCTGTGTATTTAATTTACCGTAAATATTTCAATCAAACCTTATTTAAATGAAGAATGTTTGAAATCCAGAAAAATGTCCATATATTATCAAGATAACATATAATGAGTAATGTAGCAGAGCTGAGGGAACACTGTGCGCTAACATTTCAATAACCCTGAAATCTGAGGCCTCTGTCAATCCATCACCCGGCTCATCACTGCAGCTAGACTCCAGTTATAGATCTTGAGGAATTCTGGACATATGGTTTTTAGGAATTTTGAGAAAGAGAAGTTGTATGACTTTGAGGATGTTAAATACTATTACTGAAAGAGAGGGCACACGCAAAAGAGAGGCAGAGGATCGAGGCAGCCTCTGCGTGACTGATCTGTTGCCTGACAGTTTCTGATTAATGTACTAAGCCCTTTACTCTTGATTCAACACTTTGGATAATTTTACACACAGATATCAGCTTTCTGCTTCACTCACATTTATGTCACATGCAGCTAAATGCTAGTACTGGGTGAAACATTGCAGCATAGCCCTATGACATCACCCAGATTTATTTCATTTTATTGTCTAATACATTAAAACATCAGTAATTTCACGTCACTGACTATGTAACTATAGCTGTAATAATAAAATATGTGAGTTGCTTATCATTACTATGGGTCTCATGTTAATTAAATATATTCATCCCATAAGGATCAACGTAAGGACCAACAAATCTTTGTACAGCAGCTGTCTGTATTATATGCTCAGCATATATTCCTTTTTTGTCAGTCAGTTTTTGGTGTAAATAATGTATACATGAGTGAATACAGAAGTTAATTACTTCATTAACCAACATTAACTTGATATTCTTGCATGTGATTGGTTGGATGTTCTCTGTGTAATGAATGAGAGTGTTAATTGAGTGTGGAGGAGTGTGACTTGTTTATAGCTGCAGTTTACAGTGTTAAAAGTGATGACTGTTGATAGCAGTAGTCAGTGGCTGTAACTGAATATGGGGTGTATGTGATGAACGCAGCAGAGAAGAGCTTAAGGAAACTGCACTGCAGAATTTTTTTCAATTTTGAGATGATATGTTTTTACTTGACTGCAAGCCAGCTTGTACAGGGTTTCTTCAGGGCATATGTGTAATTACAGTTTTTCTCAATTGCTTAAACACATTTCTTGAAATTATGCCTCGCGTTGGCAAAACTCTAAACACAAATCCGTAACTTCTAACTCAATTCTCTGAACTTACTATATTCAGGTCAAAATGAAGCTCTCCACTCAAAACAACTCAATCTCGCTGAAAAAAACAAACTTTGCTCTCAGACATGACACACAAACCCTCAAAAACACACAAACTACAACAGAGTTTTACACACCCATGAGATCAATTCAAAACAATACTACAAAAACTGGTAATAAGTGTTACTTGAGAAAAGAAATGCACATGATGAACACAACAAATGTATGCATTTGCAAGTGTTTTAATCCTTAATTTAGTGTACTGTAGAGTATAGCACAAAACAGCAAACAGCAACAAAAATAATTATTCTGCACCAGCATCCATGTCTTTGGTCTGGGACAGGCCAAAGAACCTCCTCAACATCACAGACTAAATTGGCCCTGGACAGGCAGCGGGGGTAAAATCCTCTGGCATGCCTGACACAACCCTGGCACGCATCAGCTAAAATATATAAGACTGCTTGTTTTCTTGCCCTTGCCCTTCCTATTTCTCTACCATGTTGTTGTCGTCGTCCTACTCCTTCTTCTCCTTCTCTTCCTCTTTCACCTCCTACTCTTTGTCTTCAAAATTGCATATTACTGTATGCGGGATATTGATTGAAAAAGACCGGATAGGATTCACAGTTACACTTTTACTAGTGGTCTGACAAGACAAAAAAAAAAAAAATACATAAAAAAATAAAATAAAGTATAAATACATTACAAAGTCATTGTGAAATAAAAAAAAAAAAGGACATATAGGCAAAGGCAGAATTTGTAACTCTTGTGCTGTCCTCTGTCTATATATGCTTTCCAGTTGAAGGTTCATGAGATGTTGAGATGTACCTTTGAGCTATTTCAGAAAACAGCTTTATCATTGGTTGATCTGTAGTCTCTGCACTGGTGAAAGTCAATATTCTGGCAAATTTACAAAAAGTCTAATAGAAATGTGTAGAATATGCTTGACAGCATTGAACTAGATCAAAAATGTAGCATTTACTGCAAAGATATATGCAATGAGCTAATGATTTGATGTTTTGAGGGGTAAGATTATAGCAACATGACAATAGGAACTGATAATGTAGGAAACAGCAGACAAATCAGTTGCATAATCAGTTGCATGAATGTACAAAGCAAATGCAACTTCTTAAAAAACAATAAGAAACATTTTATGATGTGTACAAGTGACTAGATGATGTGGAGGTTGAGAAATGCACCAAACTGTAAGCTGACTTTGGCCCTTTTATCTCCATCGAAGGTTCTGATTGGTGTGTGATAAATTTTGACTCCTAGTGTTTCTACTTGAGTAATCGTGTGCTAATTGACCTCAAACTTTGCAGACTTGAGTGAACAGTAATGCTAGTGCTTTCTAAATGATCACATGGTGTAAGCACTGAGAAATGTAGGGATTTGTGTGTAGAGTTTTGCAGTAACAGTTCACCAAATCTGACTCATATGTTAAAGCAGGGGAATAGTGTTTATAGTTTATGGAAATGGGTGTGCTTTTTGAAAAATGGCATTATGGTTTTGAAATTTTAGTTCAAAAGACTGGGTATAGTGTTTTAGCAATCGAGAAAAACTGTAACATAGTAGCTAATGAGAAGTTGACCATCACCAAAAACGTGGTTTGCTCAATGCGTTGACCGTCAGACAATGCTTGGACAATCAGTCTTTAAGGCAGTCTCATCCTGTTCTTTATGTTTCCTAACAGAAGAGCACAACAAACCTGCCATCATGTCTGAGTAAGTCTGTAAACGCATCTTCAGCAGGAAAAATAAAGTCAATCACAAATACAGATTAATTTCTAAAGTGTTGAAATATGTTATTACTCTCCTAAAATCCTAACAGAAAAAAGATGACCTCAAGCCGTCGGCATCACCTCAAGGTAAACATGAGCATTTGAGTCTGTTCGGTTTGTGAGATGTGTGTTTTGTTGCATGTGTCTTTTCCCCCTTGTTTGTTCTAGAGTTTGATACTGGGTATAGCCAAGGACCTGCTGGCGGCTGAGGTGAAGCAGATAGAGGAGGAAAGAGTTCGTTATATGGAGGAGAAATGTCCTCCTCTGTCTCTGCCTGGCTCAATGCAGGAATTACAGGTACACATGTAGGGCTGTCACTAACGATTACTTTGGTAATCGAGTACCGATTAATCGTGTAATCAGATAATTATAAAAAAAACAATTTGTAATGAAGTAAACTTTAAAATTACTTAAAATACGTATATAATAGCAATGATGCAATCATGTTTTGAACTGTTTTATAATGTAGTATATAATGTATTATAAACAATAGAGCTAACGTACATTATGCATTATAACAAATACCTGCAGAGCAAGGTTTATTTTACTGCGCAATCTAGTCCTTGTTTAATATTGGCTAAACAGCATTTAATTCAAATGTCCACCTTATCTGTAATATTCGCCCATTTCTTATGATAGAAATGCCACAGCCACGGTAATTTCTTGAATATGTGGACATCAGAACGTGTAAACTCAGAGTGAGGGTAAACTTTCATTTTGAAATTGAACAGTTGAAAATGAACAGTTAGCATATCGAGAAAGATACTAATGTATTCTCCTGTGTTTGCATAGGTTTATAAATTATTTACCTTACAAATCTGACGAAATGGCGTTCCCAGATAAATGGCATTACAATAAACACACATCACAACAATATGCAGAGACAGAGTTTGAGATGCTCCAAGAGTCGCTCTAAGATGCACATATGTAACCTACACACGTAAATAATGAAACCGCATATGTTAAACCTGCTTTGCATATATTTATTGAATTGTAGCATTGCCGAATTCACAATAGCATTATGCTTTACAGAGGATTTGCCTTTACGTCATGGTTTGGTCAGTTACCGGGATGCACGGCCATATTGGCGATAGTCGGATGTAAACAATAGCATGGATTGCATGGTTAATGTACTACAGAATACGTTGTTCTGCTAATTTTTGCTGTCTAAACCACGGGGGAAAAAAACGTGTGGAAGCTGCTAAATCATATAGAGAAGGACTTAGTAAGCAGGAAAGGGCGTAATATTTTGGCAAACTAAAGTTAATAGGTATTAAAGATACGTACGAGCAGTATTAATTAATATATTAGTTTACTATTTCACCTACCTGACCGGGAATGATAAGAGCGAATGTGAACATTGGAAATCCCGGTTTAGTTTGGCCATCCACAAACACCTTTTGTTCCTCAGAGAGTTTTTTGCATTCGTCTCCTCAGTTTGTTATAACTTTCCAAATGTTTTTCCTGGTCCGACTGATTAATAAAGCCCAAAACATGACAATAATAGAGTACTCGAATTGAATCAAGGAATTGTGACAGCCCTTCACACATTCACGAAAACTTTTATTATTAGTGCAGTATTTTACTCTGCTAAATGTTTTCCTCTGTGGTCAGGATCTTTGCAAAGAGATTCATCAGAAGATTGATGTGGTGGATGAGGAGAGATATGACCTGTCTGTTAAAGTTGCCAAGAGCGAAAAAGAGGTTTTAAATGCATGGATTCTATTCTCTCATTTGTTTATCCTTAATGGGTTTGACTTCAGCAAATAACACTGCTTTTCTTTTTTAGATTGAGGATCTGAAGATAAAGGTTCAGGACCTGATAGGTAAATTCAAGAAACCCGCTCTTAAGAAAGTACGTATGTCTGCTGATGCCATGCTGCAGGCCCTGCTGGGCTCCAAACACAAGGTGTCTCTGGACCTAAGAGCCAACCTCAAACAGGTCAAGAAAGAGGTCAAGGAGGAGGTGAGTGCACGCTATGGAAATAAAGAAACCTATACCCGCCAAAGTAGTTATGTCAACTGTAATTTTTCATCTTGAAATTCTTTCATCAATTATTATTTTAGGATAAGGAGGCAGTGGGAGACTGGCGTAAGAACATTGAGGATAAGGCTGGCATGGGTGGCAGGAAGAAGATGTTTGAATCCGAGGCTTAAACAGGCAGCCATTTTACTTTTGGAGTTGATTTCTGATGGATTTTCTAATATCGCTGTTGCAAAGTTTGCTGTCAAAAAGTGCTTTCACATCCAAAAAACCAACAGTAACTAAGCTAATCATAATATTAAGAATGTCATGTACTACATGAGTGATCCATGAACTCACCTTTAACAAATAAAGTTTAAAAAAAAACTTTGTCATCTGATCTGATCATTCCACATATTCCCAATTCCTTTGATTCCTCGCATCATTCCTCTTCACATTTCCTTATTTTTCTCACCCTACTAGCAAAAACATGCATCCTCTTGTCATTTATTATTTTCTCTTTTTATCTTCACTCACTAAAAGATTTAAATTATGCTGCATTAAATTTATACTTTTTCAGCAGTAATTTTTTACATCATAACTGAACTAATATCATCAATCATGGTGCTTACTGTTAAATGAGACAAGGCTGAGGAAGCAGAGATAAATGCTTCTCTGCTGCTTAACCTAAGCTCTTCTCATTTTTCCTTCCCTATCTTTACCCCTAATGAGCAACAAACGTACTAAACTTACTTCTCCCTCTGTATTTCTTTGTTAATAAGGGGAATCTGTGGATGAAATTAAGCTTGTGTGTATGTTTTCTGTTTATATCGCAAATCTAAGCAGTGCTATTATGTGAAATGGTTACAGGATACTGATTACCCAATGAAGAACAGAAGCCTCTGAGATGTGACTGAGAGGCCCAGTGGGTAAGTGACTTGAACTAATGTGTGTGTACTTGTTTAATTGTGCTTGTGAGGACCAAATGTCCTTACTTATATGGTGAAATATATAATGACACCTGACATATGAGAACATTTTAAGGGGCTCATGTCTACCAAACTCATGTTCTCAGGCTGAACTACCACCTTTAAGCGTATGATAGCCCTCACACTTTTTTTTTGTTATAATCATTGTTATGTTTTTCCATTCTTGAACAGGTGTTGTCTTTATCCTGGTTAAATAAAGGTTACTTACTAACTAACTAAAGTTACGCTGATGCAGAAATGTCTTTTGATGGGGGATGTCTCAAGCTCAACACTCAAGTGTTTGTCACTTCATAAATGTATAAATATAGATGACGTGTCACTAAATAACTATGTGTGCATATAGACTACCAGTTAAAAAAAACAGTTCAGCTTCTAATGCAATAAGTTTGCACTGCTGCACTGTAGTGAAATAAACAGGTTTTGTATGATTAATTTACATAAGTAAGGCAGGGTTGCCAACTCTCACGCATTTGGCGTGAGACACACGCTTGTTAGTAATGTGACCATACAGTTTAACTATTTTTTTCTTAGTTAAATAAATGTTATATATTTTAGTTCAGTAATATTTATTTAATATTTTAAGGAGATTATTTAGTACTAAATACTATTTGTCCAATAATTATGGTCCATTATTGACTAAAAATATGTATATATATTTTTATATTTATATTACGTATATTAAAATTAGTGTAGCATTTAAGGTTAAATAGAGAAAAGGGTTTTGAATTCTAATGCAAAGAGGCAAATTAGAGTCATTTTGTGGTTGAGAAAAAAAGCATTTTCATTTGTAATGCCATGGTTTACCCACTATGTACCTGTGTGGCTCTTTACTAAATATACATCTAGAATATTGCGGGTCATGCCAGCTTACTTATTTTTAAGTTTTTAATTTGAAGAAATATTTAGAAGTTTAAAAAGTGAATCATTTACATCCTTTTTTAATGATACTTGTATAAGTACATGCAAGCAAATACTGAATTTAAACCAAGTTTAAAATGTAGCAAAAAAAGGCATTCAGTTGCAGTTTATCCCCTTTTATATACAATATATACATATAAATAGACACAGAATCGAGATGCCCCCCCCACACACTCCAAAAAAAAAAAATCTCACTCCAAGCTGAACTTAAAATCTGGCAACCCTGAGTAAGGGCACTTTTAGGATTTCAGTTGTAGCACAGCTCAGTCCCCAATGAGGGTATGATAAAAATATATATTTAATATTTTTTTCTGTAAGAAAGTAGGGTCATATACTAACACTATTGCAGTATTCCATTGTATTGCTTAGATAAATGGGTAACTTTACTTGTGAGTACTGAACCAAATACAAGACGATACAATTCCTTCTTCTCTTTACAAACAAGATACAAACACACGCGACACACATATTTGTTGGTATGTATGGTTTTAAGAGGGCTCTCTGTAAGAAGTTTTCTCATAAATCATGTTCACGTTTTAATAACTGTCATTATACACATTTGTACAGACACATACATACAGATGTTGTGTTTCCATGTTTTATGGAGATGTTCTATAGACTTGATGATTTTTACTACACAAAATATTTCTATCACATTACTCTAAACCAATCCTTAAAAATACCGCTCAACTTTCTGCTTTTTTAGATTTAAAAAAAATATAATTCTGTATGATTTATAAGCCTGTTTCCTCATGGGGACCAAAAATGTCTCCACGAGGACAAGGAATTTGAATATTCTCTGTGGGGACATCTTGTTCCCAAAACCTACGGTATACCTGAACCACACATACCTGCTCCTTTTACAAACACACACATTTTTGTGCTGGTAGGCCTAACCAGGGGCACCGCCATGGTTTCTGGCCCTCCTGAACAGCATATTGTGCGGGGTTAGTGTTAGGCTTCCTCAGAAATTAACAGAAATGTACTTTTCCATAAGCAACAACTTTTCTGTGTTTGCCAGACTAAACTGATTTCCAGGGCTTTTGTTTGTTTGTTTGTTTGTTTTTGCCTTTATAAGGACATTTTTTAAACTTATGCATCATCTTTTGTTGATTTAATCAATAAATTTAATTAAAATAATAAGAAATTACAGTGTTTTACATAGCAAATTAATTCAGTATCAAGAAAATCCATTTCCATAAATCCAGAAGTACTGCATGTGAAGTGTTTTTTATCTACTTTATTTAATGCAGTTCAGGAGGCTGAAGCCCTCCTGAAAAAAAGGCCTAGCAACACCTCTGGGCTGTGATAACTAATAATAAAGCTTTATTTATTAAATGTCCTTTATCAAAAAATACCAGAAAACTGCTTATGTGTACAAAGGTATCAGCACAGCTAAAAACAAGTGTATAAACAGGGTCAAACACATTTTGACAATTGATCACTTTACCAACATTCATCTGTCATAACCATATTGTGTTTGTAAATGTCATGTTTCTGCATTCAGTTAAACTTGATCGGACCATCTCTTCAATTCAATGCAGTCTGATACATGACACAGGTCATCTGACGATACATTAAATACAACATATTTAACATATTTTAGAAACATTTTCTTTTTGCTGTGATGTTCAAAATGTTAGCCAATGTAGCTCATGATATCATTGAACATAGGCCCATCACTGGCCTACAGACCACAGCAGTTCAGTCTGTGGAAGATTTGTTTTTATATTTTGTCTACTATATTTTCAAGTTTATGTAAACATGCAGTGAAGTCTTTGGATGCTTCATCACATCTTGCTGGATTTGAATCATGAATTTGAAGTGTTTAAATCAAGACACACACAAGAATCATTCAGTTTCAGCTCTGAGTTTATTGCATTTTTATTAAATATCATTTAATATGTCTTGAAATCTTTGGTCACATATTTTTCTCATTACTTTAAATGTATTTGATTTCTATCTACTCATAAATATGGTTTATAGCAGGTGTTAACAGTGATTAACAACCATTATTAATGAAGGTCGGGGTCGGGTGGGGTTGCTATAAACCATTAAAGTTAATTTGTTTAGAGAGAGTAACTACCCCGACCTCCTGTTGTCAATTACCGTGTCACACCCCCCACCACACACAACGCACTACACCACACCGGTCATTTACGACTCTACCCGACCCCCCCTGCACACCTACAACCACCACAGTCCGGCAGGGGGGGCAACTATACTGACTTCACGTGCTTTTACATACCACATGGGGTCTGCACGTGAACCTGGGTGCAATCTCGTGCCGGTCAGGAGGTAACATATCACGGAGTTACAGAAATCCGGAGAACAGGTACATTATCCGCTGAACTTCTACTTTAAGCTTAACAAGAGTCATTTAGAACGCTTCTTTTCCAGGCTCTTTATGACGTCATATTAAGTCGTCTCGGAAGGGCGATTCATTTATTTGTTTAGTGTAAATATGTAATGTCTCCCATTTAAAGGACTCACCGTCACTGCTGATATATATTAGACCAAAAAAAAAAAACGAAACGAAACTAACCAAGAACACTTACTCACATGGTGTTATAAAGAGGTTCATACTTAGCTATAAAATATATATATTGTGGGTTTATTTATATTAAAAGTAATAATAAAATACCTTTTTTTTGTAAAAGTCACATTCATTTTTTTTTTTTTTTACCATATATTTTACCTCAATTGTTTTGTTGCTTTTCGAATGCTTTTTATGCATAGGCCTATTGTAGTTTTTATTTTACTACTCTTCACTCGTCAAACTTTAATTTAAGTATAGAATGTTTAAAATTAGAATCTAAACAAAGAAAGGGAAAAAAAAGGATTTATTGTTTGAATGTGAATTACATAATTTTTTCAAAAATATCCTTAAGGCGCTAAGTTGTTACTGCACCATAGCTATTTAAATCTTTTTCTCAAAATAATTGGGTAGCTGGCGCGCCACAAATAATGATTAGAAAATGTTAAATATTATTTCCAAGCCTTTATACCGTCAGTAAAACAGCTTGTGAATAGTCATGTAATGCGATTTACCTCTGAGCTTTGGAGCCCATGCCGACTGGGGGGCCGTGCAAATGTTTTTGCATATGGCCCCAGGGCTGACTTGCTACCCCACTGGTGCTGCTGATGTTTAAACTATTTCTTTAGTATCAGAACATGTAACAGTAAGAATTTCATATATTTTCATAACCAAAACATATATTTTACTTAAGAAATTCCTACACATCTATCAAATCATGTTATTTATTTCATGTCTTTAATGTACCCTGTCCTGCCGCCCTCACGTGGCTGTGAGAGGAAAAGCAACAATTTTAATGGAAATTGTCCAAATAAACAATGTTCCACAAAAGGTCAACATGTTGTAAAATGAACTGCATCTTTTCTGTAGTCACAATTGTGTTCTTAAATTTAAAAAATCATTTAACCTGAGAAATACTCGCTTGATTAAAAAGTGTGGAAACTAGCTCCAGTCTTCATTTTACTGGCCTTAACAAAATTAGATAGATAGTCTGAAATGGTTTTTGAGACTCACTCAACTCAACTCAACATTGTAGAAAAGCAGGGAAATATTATCAACTTAATTATTCAAAAGTTTAGTTTAGTTATGTAGTTCTCTTGTGATATAGTTCTTGCAGTTTTTTGGCATTATAGATTTTCTTTGCATCATAGACATTTAAAAACAATAACTTACTGTGACTTAACACATGTTGAATAGAATATTTGTTCAATTCAGACCCACCTGTTGTGTGCGAGTGTGTGGAGGCAGAAAAAACAGCCTCTCTCGTGGGTATGGTTTTTGTTACCTTTCAATACCGCCATGATGCGGAAAATGCCCTAAAGGCTGTGAATTGTTTGGAGCTCCTGGACAAACCAGTTGGCAACACGTGGGCCCATTACATAACTATTAAGAGCATTGTAAAGGACATTGACAACCATGCTATACATAATGTCTTCTTACGCTTTGGGAATGTCCTGTCATTAGAAGTGGTCAACGACATGATCGAACTTACAGAAAACAATGAAGCCAAGATGAAGTTTATGAGGTTTGCAAATACTGTATAAAGGTTTGCCACTATCATTTTTATCTCCCAAAAACATAGCTATTGCAGTTTTTCTCAATTGCTAAAACACTATAACCAATCTTTTGGACTAAAATTTCAAAACCATAATGCCATTTTTCAAAAAGCACACACATTTCCATGAACTATAAACACTATTTCCCTTGCTTTAACACATGAGTCAGATTTGGTGAACTGTTACTGCAAAATCTACACACAAATCCTACATTTCTCAGCGCTTACATCATGTGATCATTTAGAAAGCACCAGCATTCAGTATTGTTCACTCAAGTCTGCAAAGTTTGAGCTCAGTTAGCACACAATTACCCAAGTGGAAACACTAGGAGTCAAAATCTACTAGTTCAACCTCCACATCATCTAGCCACTTGTGCACATCATAAAATGTTTCTAATTTATTTTTTTTAACAAGTTGTGTTTGCTTTGGTACATTCATACAACTGATGATGCAGCTGATTTGTCTGTGGTTTCCTGCATTATCAGTTCCTATTGTCATGTTGCTATAGTCTTACCCCTCAAAACATCAAGTCATTAGCTCATCGTATATGTCTTTGCAGTAAATGCTAAATTTTTGATCTAGCTGTCATAAACGTTCAAGCATATTCTACACATTTCTATTAGACTTTTTGTAAATTTGCCATGAATTGTTTAAGTGAATACTGACTTTCACTAATGTAGAGACTACAGATCAACCGATGATAAAGTAGTTCTCTGTAATAGCTCAAAGGTACATCTCAACATCTCATGAACCTTCAGTTGGAAAGCATATATAGACAGACAACAACACAAGAGTTACAAATTCTGACAGTGCACTTTCTAATTTATATTTCGGCCTTTGCCCATATTTCTCTTTTCTATTTCACAATGACTTTGTAATGTATTTATATTTTATTTCAGTTTTTTATGTTGATTTTTTTTTTTTTTTTTTTTTGTCAGACCACTAGTAAAAGTGTAACTGTGAATCCTATCCGGTCTTTTTCAATCAATATCCCGCATACAGTAATATGCAATTTTGAAGGCAAAGAGTAGAAGGTGAAAGAGGAAGAGGAGGAGAAGAAGGAGGACGACGACGACAACAACATGGAAGAGAAATAGGAAGGGCAAGGGCAAGAAAACAAGCAGTCTTATATATTTTAGTTGATGCGTGCCAGGGTTATAACCAATTAGTCTGTGATGTTGAGGAGGTTGTTTGGTCTGTCGCAGACCAAAGACAGGATGCTGGGGCAGAATAATTATTTTTGTTGTTGTTTGCTTTTTTGTGCTGTACTCTACAGTACAATAAATTGAGGATTAAAACACTTGCAAATGCATAAATTTGTTGTATTCATCATGTGAATTTTTTTTTTTTTCCAAGCAACACTTATTACCAGTTTTCGTAGTATTGTTTTGAATTGATCTCATCAGTGTGTAAAACTGTGTTGTAGTGTGGGTGTTTTTGAGGGTTTGTGTGTCATGTCTGAAAGCAAAGTTTGTTTCTTTTCAACAAGATTGAGTTGTTTTGAGTGGAGAGCTTCATTTTGACCTGAATATAGTAAGTTCGGGGAATTGAGTTAGAAGTTACGGATTTGTGTTAGAGCAAAAGCGAGGCATAATTTCAAGAAATGTGTTTAAGCAATTGAGAAAAACTGTAATACAATAAAATACAGGAAGTACTCTCTCAGTTGCATCAACCAATTAATAGCAATATCTGCCTCCTAAACAGATTCTGTTTTTTTTTTTTTTAACTTTTATATGTTAATTTCATGAACTGTATCTATGTTTCATGAAATATGTCTGTATCATATTTTATGTCAAATTGTTACATTTTTCCACTCAAACCAAAAAAGTCCTGAAAGGCTTTTGTCTCCAAGTAGAGACATGTCCAAAAAAAGGACACCTGGAGTTTCGATCAAAATGCCACTTGATGACAAAATGATCTAATATCTATTCCAGTAGATTGAGGACTCGTCATTTAAGACTTATAGTTAGCACAGCTATAAATATAATTATGTACATTTTTACAAAGTCCCACTGTAAGTTTTAAAGACAATATAATCTTTTCAGACATGCCAATGTAAGTGTAAAGAATAAAAGTTTATTAGTATAACAAGTACAAAGCTATTGTGAGGTTTATTTGTAGTATGCCATCTAAAATGTGTCTGCAGAATGTGTTGAGTGATATTCCTGTGGTACAGTTGGAGTTTCCCACCTGTTTTATTGCTAAACACTGTTGCTAGAGAGCACAACAGGTGAGAAAACACAGGGATTTCAGAAACAGAAGTGATAGTCCGGGTTCCATCTTCATTTCAAACAGTTCTTGCATTTAAATAAAGGCATATATTGAAAGAGTATCATGTTTCTCTGTTCATCCCAAGAACAAGATTTAGTGAAAGATGTGTGTTTGTAGGTCAGGTTTTGCATACATTGCACAAAATGTCCAAACAAGGACAGATAAAACATAAATTACCTACAGCGTTGGACCAGGTAACATACAAAATCCCTTTTGACCTTAAATGCAGAAATATTTCAGTAATAGGTAGGTTATGCAAGGGGAGCAAAAGCATCATTAGCTCAATATAAGAATAATACAAGTTAACAGGAAGTCTCCATGATAGAATGATAGAAAATCAAATGTGTGTGTGTGTGTGTGTGTGTGTGTTGATTGTGGGGGAGGGAATGAGATTTGGAAGGGGTGTTGGGATTTGACAATCTCATTGGTTTAAAAAAAGATCTGCTTCCTTAAAGAGAATGGAGAAGCCGTATGGGAACGCTATATAAACCCAACTAATGTTATAAGCTGATAGCCATTCCCTCTAATCCCTTCTGAATGTCCTGCTGAGCGCTGAAAGGTGAGTCTTTATTATTTTATCCACCTCTAACATTAGAACAAGATCTCAATCAGGCTGAGCAGCATACTTAGCCAAGAAATTACAGCAATAAGCAGGATAATAATATTTATCATGTACTGTATGCTGGAGGAAGTTTAAGTTAAGTGGCTGTTGCCTAATACTGTGTTTTTATTATTGAAGAGACAATGGATGGTTCTTTGGATGGATGGCTTCTTTATGGATAAACTTATCAGTTTTAAACTGTAATGTCAAAATGTTCAGAAAGATTTTATTAGACCTCTAATTTGACATATTTGTAGTATGATACATTTGAGTAGGCTATATCTAATTAACTGTAAAAGTATGTGAATCTCATTAAGCACATGCACACTGTTAGATATTTCCTGCCTTAGTTCATCAGCACCTGTTGTTTTTACAGAAAAAAATACTGGCAGCTGTGGTTAATGACCTGTAATTTTTACAGTTTAAAACTTATAATTTACACCAGAAAAAGGTGAAGAAACAGTAAATCCAACAGCCATTTTCTGCAGAATTACCAAAACAAAGCTGCTACTAAAATCTTTTTTTGATTATCTAAAATAACAAATACATACATACAGGTGCATAGTGTCATACACACAATTACAAAATACAATCATGGTAACACACACGACATTAAAAAAAAATGCTATAAACAGTAACTTAAGCATAAAAACATAGTTTTAACAAAATACCATCAGATGTGACTTATGCAAGAAATTCTGGAAATTTCAATTTTTTTCCCCATGTAGAGTAAAAGGACTTACCGTGAACCAATTAACAGGTTTTACCGTAAATCCTTGCAATCCTTTTTCACAATGTATGTATTTCCCTCATACACCTTATCATTTAGGCAGGTATGGAGACCACAGCTCATTTTTAAAAAACAGAACATCCCAACTCAGTCCAGGTCCAATCCAAGACTATTTTGGCAAGAAAAGTATAGATCTAATTTAGTTCTTTAGACTTGCAGAGAGTATTTTTACAGTTGTGGAGGATTTCAGCTGTTGGGTGTTGAAGTGGAGGAGATTCTTCAAGAGGCAGCAAGTTGTCTGTCAGCTGTCCCGTCTTCTGTACTGGGTGCAGACCTTATGCCTCCTACAAAGGAACACTAAAAAAAGAGCCCAAGACAACTGCTTCTCAAATTCAAACCCTTAAACACCTAACACTTCTGTGGGTTTTGACACCTACACCCATGCACACCAGAGTCTCTCTTTCACATTATCCCCAGCCAAATTTAGACCTGCTGCAGGACCGATGACTGAATGCAAATTGTTTCCATTAGACTGAAGGCAGCAAGACCCCCATCTGCCACCCCTCAGACGTCTTCACCTTCACAGAGGTCGCAACAGAGAGACCAGCAAGATGTCTGAGTAAGTATAGAGTTACAAACATCATGCTGCATGTGTGGTGTGAAGTCCTTCATTACTGACCTCAGCAAATAGCAAATACATGATGATCATTTTGTATTTATTATGATACATATTAGCAGATGCTATTATTACTATTACACAATTATAAAAAGCACACCACCTTTTTGGAGTTCCACCTGTTTCTCCTGAACACAATCATCCTAATCACTGTTCTGTGCTCTCTGAAATTGTAAACATTTTCTTTCTGATAGGAAAAAGATGTCGTCAAGCCGCAGGCAACATCTGAAGGTGAGGTCATCGCTTTCTTCATGAGATCTGAGCTATATGAACCGTCAGTGACTCTCTTGATGAATACTATCTATGCTACTTCTTTGTCTTTGTGCTCCAGAGCTTGCTGCTTCAGATCGCTCATGGCCTTTTGGAGGAAGAGGCGGCTGAGGCTGAGCAGGAAAAACAGAGATATATGGAGGAGAACTGCCCTGCTCTCTCAATGCCAGGAAACATGCAGGAACTACAGGTACACACGCACACACAAATTCACTCAGTAACAGAATCCTGCTTAAGAACAGTTTTATACAGGCCTTTAGTGCTGTGATGTGCAAAAGTGCAAATGAATAGGCTGTGTGTGAAAATGTGAATGTATCTTTGTGTAAAGGAGCTGTGTAGGAAGTTGCACCAGCAGATTGATGTCGTTGATGAACAAAGATATGATATGGAGAGCAAAGTGGCCAAGTCAAACAAGGAGGTACTTCGGTTGTTTTGTTCTGTTCTAGTAGTTATTGTGTTTAACTTCCATCATTTAAACTTTATTCTTGATCTCCTAAGGTTGAAGATCTGAAGATAAAGGTTCAGGACCTGAAAGGTAAATTCAAGAAACCTGTTCTGAAGAAAGTGCGTATGTCTGCTGATGCCATGCTGCAGGCCCTGCTGGGATCCAAACACAAAGTGTCCCTGGACCTGAGAGCCAACCTCAAACAGGTCAAGAAAGAGGTCAAGGAGGAGGTAAGCGAACATTACTAGCCTTTAAACGGAAGCGTGCAATGAAATGTGGACATACACTACAAGTCAAAAGATTTTTAATGTTTTTAAAGAAGTTTCTTCTGCTCATCAAGCCTGCATTTATTTGATCCAAAATACAGCAAAAATAGTCCAATTCTGAAATATTTTTACTATTTAAAATAACTGTTTTCTATTTGAATATATTTTAAAATGTAATTTATTCCTGTGATTTCAAAGCTGATTTTTAAGCATCATTACTCCAGTCACATGATCCTTCAGAAATCATTCTAATATTCTGATTTGCTGCTCAAAGAACATTTATTATTATTATTATTATTATTATTATTATTATTATTTACATGTCACAATATTACTGTTTTTTCTGTATTTTAGATCAAATAAATGCAGGCTTGGTGAGCAAAAGAGACTTCTTTAAAAAACATTAAAAATCTTGCTGTTCAAAAACTTTTGACTGGTAGTGTAGATGATCTCTTTTAAAGACTTTTGTAACAGCAAAGGGAATTAGCTGTTAGATGAGAAGACAATTTACTAAAGTCTTGTGGTTTTTAAACATTGCACTTTTTCTGGCACTACAGGAGAAGGAGTCAGTGGGAGACTGGCGTAAGAACATCGAGGATAAGGCTGGTATGGATGGCAGGAAGAAGATGTTTGAGTCTGAGGCCTAAATTAGTTTTTCTTTTATAAATTTACATTTCCATACAACAGTCAGATTGTCTTAATTGTCACGGTCTTCAGGGTTCTGAGAGATAAAAAGTGGTAATGTTATCCATTTTGTGAAGCGATGTCACAGTTGGTTTTTTTTTTATCGTATGAAGGAGGTTTCAATGTAGGTAATGGTTGGTTTTGCAGCTGAGGCTTTAATTTGTAAAAGAATAATCTGACTTTGGGCCTTTGTAATTATACCAAATAAATTGACAATGATCAGTAAACCCATTTTAATACTCAAACCCGTACTGAGAGGAGTTTGCTAGAAAAAAATAAACTACAAATCAAAGAATCAAAGTTTGACGTTCTGTTTTTTTTCTACTCATGATTTCACCTTTTCCAAACAAATGCATGGCTCATTGAGTCTAAAAAACAACAGCAACCTATGACCCCTAGTGGTCACATGAAAAATCAGCCAGACTGGCATAATAGTAGAAACTTGCTCTTTAAATGTAGCAATTACAGAGGCACCTGGCGATTGTTCATTTGGGGAAATAACGAGAAGAACATCAACGTGCAGTAAACGGTAAAACTGTTTGCACTATAAGCCAGTGTGTTCATAATTAAGATAATTCATTAAAATAATATGGTAAGACATCAATTTGCAATATCAAGCAGCAAAAAGAACAAAAAATAAGATGGATATTCTTAAAAGAAACACATGTATTGCATACAGTACAAGTTCAGAGAGTTAAACATACTAAATCCTTAGTGTTTAAAGCAATTTTTAAACGATCAATGCATAAGCTGCAGGCGTTCACCTGTGATACTGATAAAGTGTGACGCATGATCTGAGCCGGCATAATTATACGCCCTTATACATATACATACATTAAATAATTTTAACTCACCACTGTTCTATAGTTAGTATACTTATTTTCATGCTTCTTCTTTTTCTACACCCACGCCAGGAAGAGTATTGGGCAACTATTATTTTCATTATAATGACATTTTTAATATTTTAGTGAGGCCATGATTCATACAGTTAGCGATTATAATAGAGACTTAGGTGCTCATCTCCACTTATGTACTTACCTTAGCCTACCTGTTTACCAATTAGGCAGGTAAACCACGCATGTGGATATATTGGTTGTGAACTGAGTGCCTGACAACACACAGACTATTAGAGGCTCTGCAATGCTATTGTTTTGAGGTGTGGATGTGTGTGTGTGCCTGTGTGGTATCATCTTACTTTCCCAGGGGATCATCACATGACTGGTTAGCTTTCTGCTGATTGGAAGGGAGAACTGGAAAAGACAGGAGCCAGAGTTTCAAAGCTCTGAATGAAAAACACATGGAGAGAGACAGAGGAAGGGAGTGAGTGGAACAGAGAGAGAGAGAGAGAGAGAGAGAGAGATTGACTAAATCCTGCACAGTGAAAGAGGGGGATCACATTCACACCCTTTAGAGGACTCACAGGAAAGGAGAGAGAATCAGAGAAACACAGATATTATTTTCAGTCACAGCAAGGCTGCTGGGTTTTCAGTGAGGAGATTCAGAGAAACTCGAAAACATGTCCAGCTCAATCCTGCGACGACAATCCAGCAAAAAGGGATTGGAGAAGCTCCAGAGGTGAGATGTTGTTGATTTGTCTGCATGTGTGCGTGAATGTGTTTGTCTGTGGCCATTTGGTCTACAGAGTCACACTGGTTTGTCTTTAAATAGATTGTGCTGCAGCTCATTAAATCCTGTTTTGTGAATCTTGACTTTTATATCCTAAATCATGACTTTTAAACTCTTAAGTGCTGATAATGATGATCTGTTATCTGAAAATGCTGAGTAGCACCGGACAGCCATTAGGACAGAATGGATTTATCAGGCAGAACTGAGGGGTCAAGATGGGGAAACAGAGCATGAATTCTTTCTGCTGGTTATCAGTTCTTCAGGGTGTTTAGGGGGAAGGGTTAAAGTTCTTGTGGGTTGTTTTGCGGTCACTTAGTATTTCCCACAAATTCTATGGTCAAAGAATGCGTGGATGTGGATATGTTGAAGCTAAAATTAACGGGCCTTTCCAGAGGTTTTGAGGGTAGATAATTGTGTTGTTATATAGTTATGAGTGATGTCATGACATGATAATATGTCTGTCCTTTAGAATGTGTCTGTAGTTAAAGTAAAATCTGTCCTAAAGCCGTCCCGGCTGGCTGTGGTTCACACAACACATGGTGAGTCAATTCATGACATCATATGAAATGGCAGTGACGGGCTTCAATAGCTTCTTTTATTACTGGAATTTTCCTGAGGGTGGTGACATCATCAGATCACCCCCTGCTCTAGATCTGCTGAATCTGTGATACAGAGCAGCCACGGCCCCCCTCCCACTCTGCCCTAAGGACCCGGAGCTCCTCTAAACTGTGCCGGAAAATTTGAGCCGTTCCACCATTCTAGACAAAGGAAAGAGTGCAGTTATTATTGATGTTATAGGTTTAGGCTTTTTCAATATAAAATACGTTTTGTCACGTATCTGATGTATCTACTTGGATGTATGTCTTTTTTTTCCATGTGTCCACTCATAACATAATGTGATCATGGAATTAAGATGTACTAAATTACTGTTTACTTGAAGAAGGACATTTAGAATATCGTTTGATGATTTGTTATGAAATCATGGGTCAAAATTGAAATCAAAGGCTGGATCAGTAAGATTTTTGTGATGTTTTAAAAAAAAATGCTCTTGTGCTTACCTAAGCTGCATTCTATCATGACAACTCTTGGAAGATTTTAGTATGGTAATGGATATGTCAGGGTTAATTTGGTTTTGGCAGAATAGATCTGCTATGCTGCTGAATTGCTGCTGCTGTTGGTTCTTACTATTGTTGTAGATTACTGCTGCTGCTGCTGCTGCTGCAAAGCAAGTACAGGAACTTGCTACTTCCAATATATACAACGATACGTTGCTGTGAATATTTAAGATGTACTGCTGTTGCACAAATAGCATATATAATAAGCTGTAGCAGATCTATACAGGTGGAGGGTTTCAGAGGAATTCTGAAAGTGCGCTGTGAAATGCTCTGGTGAATGCTAACCAGCCATTTAAACGTAAAGCAGCAAGCTTATTGGCTGTGTATGCAACGTGAAACAATCAGCTTGTGCCAAGTAGTTTAATGCTGTGAATATCATCAGTTTGCATTAACGACCCCTCAGCCTGCACCATTTCATGACAGAACTTGGCAATTATTTCAAGCAAAAATACAATAAAACTGTAATATTGTGAAATATTAATTCAAAGTAATTGTTTCCTATTTTCAAATATTTGAAAAAGTCTTTTACTCCTGCAATAGCAAACCTGAATTATCAGCAGCCATTACTCCAGTCTTCAGTGTCACATGATCCTTCAGAAATCATTTTAATATGCTGATTTGATGGTCAAGTATCAGTATCATCAATGTGGAAAACAGCTGTGTTGTTTAATATTTTTTGTGCAAACCATGATACATTTTTACATCTTTGATGAATGGAATGTTTAAAACAGCAACATATGTTGAAGTAGAAATTTTATGGAACATTAATAAATGTTTTTACTTTTACTTTTGATCAATTTAATGTGCTCTTGCTAAAAAAAATAATAATTAAAAAAATATTTCTGACCAACATTTTTGAATGATTGTTTCAAACTATGTTATTGTTTCTTCTCTTTTATATTCTGACTTGCCATCCAGTTATTAAGTACTGCACATTAGTTAAATGGTGTCAGTATATACAGTAACAATGAGCATGACTTTGTTGTTCATTTAAGACAGGTTAAAGAAAATATTAGCAACAGTGCATCAGTTCCCAGAGAAGTGTGTAATGTGTCTCTAATCTATACGCTTACACCAATCTTATACACTTCTAGTATAATGTGTAAATTCATGCACAGAAATATTTTCTGATCTGTAAAGAAAAATAAAACTACCTGTGCAATTATTGTAAATAATCAGTAAAAGAGATTCACTGCAGAATTGCCAGTTGTTTTGTTGAATTCTCATTAATGTAATCCCAGCAAAGGAAGGCAGTGAGCCGTTTCCTGTCTTTTTTGAACCCTGCACTTCCTGTCCATGTTTGACTCACTTCCTGTCCATCTCTGACCCTACCTTCTGTCAGATGACCCCTATTACTATCATAGTAGTGGTGATATATTATTGTTTGATCAGTTGCAAATTATTGCTTGAAAATTTACATCACAGAGTAAGACAATTACTGTTTACCTTCATGCACAAATGCAGTATTTATGATTCAGCGATCATAATTCTTAAAGATTAATACTAATTAGTACTATATGAACTGTTATTATGCAGGATCACTGTTCAGCGCAGTCTGGAGGATGCAGAAGAAATTGAGAGAGAACGACGACAGCGTGCAAGAGCCAGTTCCTCTACTGAGCCTTCTCAACTCACTGTGACCCCACAGGACAGCCCTCACACTGCACAGGCTCTGGACAACCAGTTAGTCTCAAAAACCTAAAAGCATACTCCAGTCAAATGCATACACACATACATTTATCAAATACATAGAAGAAACTGTTTGTGTGTGTGTGTGTGTGTGTGTGTGTGTGTGTGTGTTTGTTTTGTTTCCATGGAATCTCAACCTCCAGATTTTGGCTTAAGCCAATTTTCTGTGTGCTTGCTAATCTGTTTGTTTTTATATCTGTCAAGACCACACCTGTTTTTTTTTTATTCTGTCACAGAATCACTTATTCTATTGTATTCTGTTCTATTCTAACTCTACTGTTGTAAGGAGTCTTGTTATTCTTATATTGACACCTTAATGAGAGGCAATTCTGAAAGTGTTTCACTGTTTGTTAGGGGTCAGAACGACCTGCTCCCAAGCTGCCAATACTCTTTGGAAGAGGACGAAGGCTTCAGTGATTGGACACATCTGAGTAGGCGCAAACAGGGACAAATGGAACATAAAGATGTAGAAACACATGTCAACGGCTCCCGTCACTCAAAACTCCAGCTGTGCTCCAGCTCTGCTCAACAAAGTAAACTGCATGATATAAATGTGTATGACAGCACCCCATCCATACAGACCAGACCCCCCCTTTCAAATCAGCAAAACCTGGATGAGGATAATGGTGATGAAGACTGGGGTGCCAGAGAGCAGACAAGAAGAGATGACATTAAGGCAGCAGAAAGGGAGGAGAGAGAGACTAGACGGTGGTGTGCAGAGGAGGACGATGCAAGAAGGGTGAAAGGTCATGAGTCATCTTTCTGGAAAAAACAAAATGAGAGCTGTGACATGGATGAGAAGGTATGATATTTAACATGTTATTTAAGAACAAGAGAGCACTTATAATACTTCTTATCCTTAAATCCATTCATGTATCAAAACATTTTTTTCAAGTGCTTACTGTAACTACTGCATGCAGCAAAAATATGTGCATCTGAATTTGTTGTACTCACAGAGAGAAAAGAAGGCAGAGATGAAGATTTCCTACACCTCCACAGTCATCCTCCAGCAGAATGGGAGACAATACAGTACTAATGGACAAGAGGGGAGGAGAACAAATGACAGGTACAGGCATAGACAAGCACACATTTCAACAAGCTCAGAAAAACCTGTGTATATACAGTTACAATGACTACAGGAGTTAAAATACTGCATATAGAGTTACAGCTACAGCAGCAGGGGAGACTATACGCTGAAACCAATGTTACACTTAAGTAACTTTAGAAAATGAATATTCTTGTCTTGTAGTGTGTTATTGTTATGTTCATATAATTGCAATTATTTACTGATGGATGTAAGGATGGAAATAGATATCTGAAGTCAACTATTGCTTTCTGAGGGATTGAGAGTTAGTTTACATGTTTTGAAGAAATCTCTAAATGACAGTCAGTGAGGAGTTTGTTCATCTAATTGTTGTCAATCACAATATTAAGCCAATATGATACTGCTTACCTCACTCGTCACTCCAATTACCTTTCTTTCAATATCCCACCACCAACTCCACTATCATTTTTAGTCTCTACTAGTGATTCAGTAGAAATGCATCATTTATATGACAATTATGCCAGTGTCTCTCAAACTCCCCCTGTTGGAAAAAACAGCATATGCTGGTTAGGTATGTTTTGAAGCGTGGAAGCTGGTTAAAGCTAGTTTAAGCTGGTCCTTAGTTGGTCATGAGCTGGTTTAAGCTGATCCTGAGTGGGTTCTGAGATGGTTATAAGCTGGCCCTTAGTTGGTCAAGAGCTGGTTTAAGGTGGTCCTAAGCTAGTCATGAGCTTTTTAAACTAAGGACCAACTAAGAACCAGCTCAAACCAGTTTATAAATAGCTCAGGTCTAGCTTAAACCAGCTCATGACAGTTTAGGAACAGCTTAAACCATCTTATAACCAGCTCAGGTCCATCCTAAATAAACTCATGACCAACTAAGGAGCATCTTAAACCAGCTTATAACTAGCTCAGGTCCATCTTAAACCAGTTTAGGACCAGCACATGACCAGCTAAGGACCATCTTAAACCAGCTCATGACCAGCTGAGTACCAGCTGGTGACCAGCTTATAACCAGCTCAGGTCCAGCTTAAACCATTTTACGACCAACTAAGGACCACTTTAAACCAGTTTATAACCAGTTCAGGTCCAGTTTAAATCAGCTCATGACTAGCTTAGGACCAGCACATGACCAGCTCAAACCGGCTTATAACCAGCTCAGGTACATTTTAAACCAGCTCATGACCATCTTAGGAACAGCACATGACCATCTTAAATTAGTTTATGACCAGCTCATGACCAACTATGGACCATCTTAAACCAGTCAAACCAGCTGCCATGCTTCAAAACATACCTAACCAGCATATGCTGTTTTTTTCAACAGGACCACAACAAAAGAAATCATATTTTACCCAAGATGTGGATGTGAGTTTACATGTTTAATTAGCTGTGATGATATTAAAAAAACTGTGTATAGTGAAATAAAGGCAAGAAAGCCTGTCTTTAAATTGAGCCATCCTCTTGAGCCACATGCAAACACAAATATACAGCATATTGCTAACAAATAACTCTACTGACTTGATTCTTTGAACAAATTGCTCAAAAGGCTAACAAACTCAGGGTTGGATTGAATCAGTATGAGGAATCCTACACTGAATTAGTCAGAAAGGTTATGAATCAACTTCTGACATACTGTGTGGAGACTATTACTTCCAGCATTGTAGAAATTACCCCTACAATGTAATATCCTCAGCACACTGGCTGAGAACAGTTTGAGAAGAATGTGCCAATGATTCAGCAGCAATAGAGTTATGTCGATACTGGCTTTGTGTTGAGAAATTACATGAGAAATCAGGTTAATTTCGCAATTTCCTCAAAACAAATATCCTTCCTGAGTTCATCCTGTTTAATCTTTTTCGAGAACTAAAGATACAGAGCAACATGGACTCTTCAGTTGATTCAGCAGCTATCAGCAGTCCAGAGAGGTAAAACAATGCATGTGAGGAGGTAAAATACTTCATGTTCATGAATTGTTGCTCTTTCTTAATCTGGTTGTCTTTAGTGTGTCTGAGGAGGTGTTTGAGAAGAGCAGTGAGGAGAACCAGCAGCACACAGAGACGGAAGATCAGACTCATGAGGAGGTGCAGAGGAGGTTGAGAGAGCAGGAGCGAGAGAGGAAGAGAAAGGATGTGATGGAAAAATTGAAGAGGTTGAGTATATCCAGTGGAGATCCAGAGGAGCCCTTCAGCCCTCTCAGCCCCAAGAGCCCCTCCTACATGGTAATTATGACATCATCATTATCATTAGGCACAAAATCACATTATAATTAAAGATTCATTCCAGATATGCCCACACATGCTTGTTAAATTGAGTTAAAATGAACATTAACATGATTTAGTTCATGTCATCCCATCATTTTTAATTGCTAATGACCTGGCATCATTATCTGACTCACAATTTGTAGCTGCAGAACAAATGACAATATCTGTAATGATTAGTGTTTTATACAGTTAATGATGTGTTTTTTGCATGTGTGGATCTGAGTAAAGGGTGCCCTGAAGCGTTTAGATTAAACTCTTATTAAACACAACTGAACCAGCAAATCAAGGCATAAGCATGTGTGTATATGCCAAGATGGTTTCTTCGTATTACTATGAACGTCACTGCAGCTGTGGTTTCCATAGAATATTAGAACATTGAACATTTATATGTCAGATTTCATTTTTTGATTTGAAATACATACCAAGTTCTGTCATGAAACTCTAGATGGGTCTTTAATGCAAACTGAAACTTGGCACAAGTTGATTGGTTCATGTTGCATACGCAGCCAATAAGCTTGCTGCTTTACATTTAAATGGCTGGTTAGCATCCACTAGAGCAGTTCGCAGTGCTCTTTTAGAGTTCCTCTGAAACCCTCCACCTCCCCAGCTCCACCTGTATAGACCTGCTAAGGGTTATTATATATGTTACTTGTGCAGCAGCAGTATGTCTTAAATAGCAAAGTATCTGTGTATGTTTTGGCAGTAGAAAGTTTCTGTACTTTCTTTGCAGCAGCAACAGCAGCAATAATCTACAACAACAGCAATAACCAACAGCAGCAGCAATTCAGCAGCATAGCAGATCTATTCCACCAAGACCAAATACATTAACATTGTCATATCAATTACCATACTAAAATCTTCAAAAAATTGTCGTGATAGAAATGATTTAAATGTAAGTTTGACCAGGAGTTTTTGAGATTTTAGTCTTGCATGTCTGTAATAGCTAACCTGGTGGTGTTGCAGATATGGCTGCAATTGAACTGACTTTCTTTGTTCAGACTGACTTTGTTCAGTATTGCTAAAAACTTCTAGTCAGGCAGGATAGAGCTAAACTCTGTAGGAATGTGGTTCAGGAGCAGGATTGAACACTCCTGCAGAGTCTGGGTGGTCCTGTTTGTATATTCATGTTGGGACAAATGTCTGAACATTTGTCCCCAAATCAACAAATGTCTCCAATGATAATAATCCCAAAAAATCTACATTGTATTGACTTGTTAGGAGGAAATAGCTTGATGAAGAACTTGTTCACATAGGGAATAAATAATGGCTTATTTCCTTTATAAAATTGCAAAAAGTCCTCTTACGCTTCTTAAACAGTATAGCATGAGATTAACGGCTGGAAATGTATTTGAAAATTATTTTGTGGCACAAAAATGCCACTGCCAATGATAATGGTAGGTCCCCAGCCTGACATAAGACAAACTGTACAAAACATGTGTTTGCATTGTGCCCAGTTGTGTTTTCCCTCTGTAATTGGTTCTGGTATCTTCCATGTGCTGTTTGCGTGACTCAGACGTCTTCCATGTGCTATGTTTGGTTTTGATCTTTTTCTTGCAATGGTGGTGTGGGTTGAGGGAGAAAGATGACTGAACATGGAGCATCTGCTTTACATTGCTGAGGTGCTTTGTATGTGTGTGTATGTGTGTTGCTTGCTGGTTTCAGGCTGAGGGTGAGGAGTGGCAATCGGAAGGTACAAGCTCGGTGAGTTGCTTACTTTGTGCATGTGCATGATAGCATTAAATTGTACGTTAGGATGTTTGTGTGTGTCTGCTACCGTGCGCCTTACCTTTGCTTTATGAAGCTGTGGTTATAATTGCTTTGTTTTGCATTTGCTCTGTTTATGTCTATAATCATGTTCCTGCCATTTTACTTTTGCGATGATCTAATAAAACTAATCATAACATACTCTACAACTTAAGCATTTAGTGCTCTTTTTTTATGTAGGAACATTTTTGACAATCTTAGTATGCCCCAGATATATATGTGTGGGAAAATAATAGCTTAATTTTAAAGGCAACGGATCTGTTCTTAAGATACAAAAAATAAACACATACTGTATGGTGATGACATTTTAAAAATACACAGGAAATGGGTGACAGGATGACTTTTTTGGCAATGAATGCATCCTATCCTGTTGGGAACAACTGAATCTTTGAAGGCATTGACACTCTTTGTGGAAGAAAGAAAGGTTTCAAGGATTTACAGGATTAACAAAGAATATAAACAGCTAGATACAAAGCTCACAGCAATGAAATTATGAAATAATTCTGCTTACTACATCAACGGGCTGAACTGCCCTTTAGTACTGACTCAAACTTTTGACAGAGTGTGGTTGCAATCATCATCCGTTACCCAATGAAGTTGCACTGCATTTCACTATTTTGGCTGTTGCCTGGAAACATTTCACAAAATATTGCCTAAATATTGCTCAGTACTGTAAAGATTCACAGATACTCTGAATCTGTTAACTAATAAATGTTCTTTTACTGTACATCTACAGATTACTGAGAGGACTGAGTCTCTAAACCGCTCCGTTAAAAAAAAGTAAGCAGACTCCGGAAACGCACATACACATTGAGATGAAAGGGTATTTACTGCAGGATTGTAAAAAATCCCCCCACATAGTAAAGCAGTGGCGAATTGTTGTTTTTCTGTGCTGTGGTATGACATCATGGGTTCATCTGTGTTTTCTCTTTGATCTAAACACCACATATGAATGATTCATTCATGAATGAACAACTGTTTAAAACATGGTTCACCTTTCAGGCAGGCAGGCATGACATGACATGTTTCTATCTATGTATCCTTCACCTGTTTACTGAATATAAAATGATGAAGGATTTGTTTAGTCGTTTTTTCACGTGTATCAATCTCACAGTCGCCAGGTATTCTTTTCCACATTGTCATTCTGGTATGAGGTATAAACAGTATACTTCACAAAGCCTTTATTTATATCTTACACTACTTGACTCATGGTCATGTCCATGCTTGTTCTGAGATGGTCTGTGACTTGAAAGAACAGTGGTGCTTTAGATAATGTTTCATTTGTTTATGAAAACAGGAACAGCATTAAGAAGACCCAGCCTCCCACGATCATCTCAAAGTTAGATGGCAGACTGGAGCAGTACAACCATGCCATTGAGGTGAATTTACCTTCACTGTTGGGGGAACAACTAGTTACGTGTAACGTGCAGTGACGTTCAGTTTACTTACAAAATAAATGTAGTTTGTTACAGTTACTGAGAAAAAATGTGTAATTAAATTAGTTAATTGTGAAAATGATGATTACAAAGGGTGGTTACATCTGAATATTTTCACAAACGTACAGATTTAATTGATTTCTTTCCAAAATTGCATTAAATGCTCTAAAATATGAGACACCAATGTGTCTCAGTCACATTTTTATTTGATAACTGTTTTAGTTCCTCTTTGGGTTTGTGTATATGTTTTGTTTTTCCCCAAGGAATTGTTACAGCTGAGCTCAAAAGTTTGCATCCCCCTTTCAGAATCATTAAAAATATTAATTATTTTACCAAAATAAGAGAGATCATACAAATTGCATGTTATTGTTTATTTAGTACTGAACTGAATAAGGAATTTCACATAAAAGATGTGTACATGTAGTCCACTGCCTGCTGTTCTTCAGAAAAATCTTTCAGGTCTCACAAATTGTTTGGTTTTCCAGCATCTTTTGTGTATTTGAACCCCTTCCAACAATGATTGCGTGATTTTGAGATCCATCTTTTCACACTGAGGACAACTGAGGGACTCATATGCAACTATTACAGAAGGTTCAAACGCTCACTAATGCATGAAAAACCATGCATTAAGAGCCGGGGGTGAAAACTTTTGAACTGAATGGAGATGTGTACATGTTTCTTAATTTCTCTAAATATCATATTTTTTTAATTTAGTACTGCCCTTCAGAGGCTACAGAAAATAGTTACATGTTTCCCAAAAGACAAAATGAGTTAAATTTACCCTGTTCTTCACATTCAAAAAGTTTTCACCCTCCGGCTCATAATGCATCGTGTTTTCCTTCCGGAGCATCAGTGAGCATTTGAACCTTCTGTAATAGTTGCATATGAGTCCCTCAGTTGTCATTTATCATTTTTAATCATTCTGAAAGGTGGATGCAAACTTTTCTGTCATAGCTATGCAAAGATTTGATTTCAAAAACAGTATCATAGCTATTTAACTATCTTATGATGTTAACTTTAAATTTAACCTCAGAATGATCTCAAAGTAAAAAGAGGTACTAAAGTCTGATTTTGTGATGGATGTGCTTTAAAATTAAATTACTGAAATTTTAATTCAAGTTATGAAGGATTTTGAAAGTCTGACAGTAATCAGTTTTGAGTACTACTGTAAGGTTAACCCTGCCTGCTTAAAATGTTTGAAAGTGATTAATAATTTTAAAAAATTAGGAAATGATCAAATGTGACCAGTTACATTACTTGAACAAAGTAATTTAAATAGTTACAGTATCATTACATTTTCAAAGTAACCTTCCCAAAACTGATTACCTTCACATGCACTTGTCTAATGTCAGTTATATAGTTAAACCATCTGCATATATTCCTGTAAATGCACCTGCACGACTACATGCTGCTGCTTTTACATGAATTTCTTTGCACATGAGGCTCTTATTACCACACCCAGTGCTTACATTCACCTGCTCTGATGTTTACCACTCTGATCTCACTGCTGTGGTGCTTTCAGACACCCTGCATGCCCAGGCACTTCCTCTCTTAGTCATGCTGACTCGCTCAAACGTTTTTTTTGTTTTCAGCCGGTTCTGTTTTCCTGCCACCTAACTGTCAGGAAATATGTAAGAGCCCCATGGCAAATGTGCGTATTGTGGAACCAGGTGTTACTGTGCTTTTATTGCAGAGAGCAAAGCAGGTGTTTCACATAGCGTAATATAGCGTAAGATAGCGTAATATTTTTCCGTATGTGTTTTGGTGCATGTGTGCAGGAATCCTGTAAAGAGGGCAACGCAGCCAAGGTAATGGACGTCCCAACACCACCAGAACCCGTATCTGCTCGGAAAACCCTGTTTGAGGCGGGAGAAGCCTGGAATCAGAATTCAACAAAGGCTGTGTCCTCCAAGGTTCATACAGTCACAATGATCACTGTTTATCAAAACATTATTTATTATGTACCCTAAAATGAAAATTCTCATTATTTACTTACATGTTGTTACTAACCTGTATGCCTTTCATTTTTCTAATATATTTTTAAAAAAGGGGGTTTTCTTTAGCCATACAATGGAAATCATAGACTGCTGGAAGAATGACGTATTTTGTAGGCCAAAAGCAAGTTAGAAACTTCCGTTTTTATCGTCTTGACGTCAATGTGTTTTTTAAATGGTTTTTGATTAAATGCCTAAAGATACATTTACATTTTTACATTTTACTCCACAACAGGCTTTTACTTGTCTTGAAAAAGACTGTTACGAGTGACTAAATTGTAACTCAGAGGTTGTTGAGAGCAGAGGCTGTCAGTTGAAAACTCATTTAATCACTAGTCTGAGCCTCAGTGTGTATATAATCATGCCCTTGCAAACAATTATAACTCAAACTTTCAGGGAAAGTATTTTTTAAGTGAAGACTGAAAGAGTTGTTAGTAGCTTGGCGATGGTGACATTAAAGTCACACAACTGTAATGTAGTTTTGTTTATAACCCATTTAGCTTGTTACTTATGGTGAATGAATTTAGGCTTTAAATTTCATAAAAGTGCTAATTTGTGGAGATTATAATGGTAAACAAAACACAAGAATCATAAACTTTTGTTGGTCATAAATCTTATTTTCTGCAATCATCTGAAAGGCAATGGAAAAATCCTATGGGGTTGATCTAAAACAATATGTTTGGACACCAATGACTTTCATTCTATGGACAAAAACATTTTTAATCATTTTTTATAATTGTGTTATATAGAAGAAATTCATATAGATTTAGAACAACATGAGGCTAAATAAATAATGACAGAATTCTCATTTTTGGGTGAACTCTCCCTTTCAAGCACCAGAGTAGGTGTCTGTATTCTTTACTCACACAGACTCATATTGTGTTATTAGTCGTTGTTTAGTTATTATAGCTGAATTTCTGTTCCATTGTGAGATGAGCGTTGCTCATTCTTCATCGTTCTGATGTCACTCTAAAAAGTGTGTGAGTGAGTAAATGAATGAATAAGGATGACTAATTACTCTTAATTATTCAGGATACAGAGGGAATGAAGGTGGGTGTGACAGATCTAATTAACCAATGGGTGAAAGGAAACTGTGATGTCAAGAGCCCCTCCTCCAAAGGAGCTGTAAGTTTATATGATGTCTCTTTATATGAGTCTCTTATTGTTAATTACATAGTTACTTTCTTGAATACAGCCAATAGTACATTTCTTTCTGAATCTATTGTATCCTCTATCCTCTTTTTCTTCATCTTTAGTTCTCCTCTTTACACTTTTCTTGTGTCTGCTGTTCTTCTCATCCTTTTCAGGAAGGTAAACAAATCCTACCTCTCTTTTTCCCTATAGATACTTTACAGTTGAATAAATGAATTTGAGTTTCATTCTCACTCTTTGCACTCTTTCACTCTTTGAGATCAAAAGAGTTTTAGAAGTTATTAATAACATTTTTGTGGCTTCTTTTTATTTGTTTATTTATTTTTTGGACTTGCTGTGTGTATGTGTTTTTTTTCTGGATAGAATCTTTAGAAAATTTAAAATGTTTTAAGGTTAAAGATTAGTTCATTTCCAGAATGCGCAAAGAAATTAAGGTTTTTGAGGAGAACATTCCAGGATTTTTCTCCATATGGTGGACTTCAGTGGTGGCCAATGGGTTGAAGGTCCAAACTGCAGTTTCAATGCAGCTTTGGAAAAAAATAAAAATGTATATACTTTTTAACCACAAATGCTTGTCTTGCACTAGCTCAACCTCACGTTGGATAGGTCACGCGTGATGTAGGCGAAAATACCATCCCAGTGTTTACAAAGCGAATAAAGTCAAACACCCTTTACCAAAAAAAGGTAAAACAATGTCAGACCGGAGTACACAGGCAAAGAGCTAACCGCCCATTACCTTTCCAACGTGATTACATAATTTGTGAAGTTGCGCATACACATTGCAGTGCTAGTCCAAGACGAGCACTTGAGGTTAAAAAAATATAAATATATATATATATTTTTTTTAGAAAATTACAGATCATTTCTCTAGATAAGACCCTTATTCCTTGGCTGGGATTGTATAGAGCCCTTTAAAGCTGCATTGAAACTGCGATTTGGACCTTCAACCCGTTGGGCACCATTGAAGTCCATGATATGGAGAAAAATCCTGGAATGTTTAACTCAAAAATCTTAATTTCTTAGTGACTGAAGACAAAAAGATGTGTACATCTTGGATGATATCGAGGTGAGTAAATTATCAGGAAATTTTTATTCTGGAAGTAAACTAATCAATTAAAGTTCATACTGTGGCAAGTCATGTGATGGGAGAGATCCCTGAAAAAGCTTGTGGTTTAATGACGCCATCTAGTGGTTACGGCCTAAATCTAGCTAAAAATGAACCTGTTAAACTGTCTGCTTTTTGTTTATAAGAAAATTGTATCTTTAATTTTTTGCTATTAATTATCTTTTTTTGTGTGTATTAGTATTATGCCATTTATTATCTTTCTTTGTGTGTGTGTGTGTTAGTGCCAGGAAGTTAAGGCTGGTGAGGTGCGCAACATAAAATCCATGTGGGAGAACCTGGGAGACTCCTCACCACAAGATAAATCATGCGCAAAGGTACATCAAGACTCCTCATAGCACTAAACCATGATCAACCTTACAAACACCGTTCTCTAAGCTTATGTTAGGATTTAACTGTATTCAAAAGAACTAATGAGCAACATTGGCTCAGCAAGTGGCTGTTCACAGTAAGCACAGGCTCATTCTCTGTAAGCTGCTACAATAGATTAAGTAGTACTTAAATCCTCCTCACATGGTTTTTGAGGTCTTGCATGGTAATGTGCCCTTTTCCTTTTCAGGGATCGACTGGAAAAAGGTACAAATTCGTTGAGAGCGGCCATGGGAAATATGAGAAGGTCTTAATAAATAGCGACACAAATTGAGGAACAAGTAAGAAATTTACCTTCTTTATTAAAATCTTTTATGCAAAATAACAAAATATAAACTCAACGTGTTCATTACTACACAGACATAATTCATGCTGTACCAAAGTGACTAAAATATAATGTGCTGTACATTAGCTGCTGCATATCTATAAAAACAAACACACTAGCTACATCAAAATAGCTTATGGGTGTACAGAGTAGGGCAGTGTATAATGATTAATTGCTAAAGACTGTTTATTGTGGTTTCTCACTGCATTGTGCATTACAAAATGCTATTCCATACTTAGGATCTTTGCAGCCAGTTCTGTGCTACTACACAGAACTAGGTCTCAGAAACATGTCAAAGTTGAACTATCCTGACCTATGTGCATGTTGAGTGAGTAAAGGGCACGACACGGCAGTCAGCTGGATTTTGCAACAGAGATCCCTAAAGTACAAGGCCTGCCTTACCACAGTTTTTCTCCCCCAGCAGTCCTGGGTAGTGTTCTGTAAAATTCACATGCCTGCTGTCACACTTGTCCATCTAATCATGCTCAGTATTTGTGACACTGAACAAAAAATGAATCCATAAGCATGAAATCACTTGTAGCTTTTCACTAGAAATGTGTTAGCAAGAAAACATCCAACACTGGTTTTAAACTTAAAAAAGCGCATTTAAAACTAGTTTTTATACATTTCAGTCTTATTCCATTATCAACATCTTAAGATTTTGATTTATTTTAAATGTCCTTTCCCCACGTTTTACTTTTCCCTCTGACCTTTTTAAAAAGAAAAACACCGCCATCATGTCATAACTCATTCTGAGCAGGGCTTTTGACACTCAGAACGTCACATTCTGAAGCTCTCTATTCTAAACACGTCTGCTCGCACCACCCGGCTCAGCTGACTTGCGCAAACCTAAACCCCGGATGCCACTCTCTGAGCCACTTTCCTTGTTTGATCATTCTCACCATTACGTTTTCAGCCCTCGCTCACTTCCTCACTCGCCACATCCCGAACAGCTGCACCCATCAGTCGCCCTCTCAATGCAGGAATGCATAGGCCTCCATTTCTGCTGACCAGAACCTTACTGCACTGCTCAGAGCAGAGCACACCACATAGCTTGTTTGTCTTACTGAAAATAAGGGAAATAAATTTACAGTACTATACTTCAAATCAACACTGTACATATGCAATGCAATCAAACATCTGCTGTTTTTCCTGTAGATGAACCAAATCCTTTGGCTGTTCTGTTGAAGTCCTTCGGCTCTTCACCTATCTGTTTGCGATGCAGCAGCCCTCTTTCAAAGGCTGTAGCTATTTTGTTGAGGGGTTTCGCAGCTGCCTCCTTCAGCTTCCGGGCGTCAAAACGCGGACTGTAGAGAAGGAGGGGCAAGCGGTGGACAAAGGATGGAACTAACTGGTCATCCTTCCCAATGTTTTTCCGCTCTTCCTCGGTTTTGTTGCTTTGTATCTGCTTCATGATGTTTTCCTTTGTTGCAAACATATGAAAAAGCACAGCATCCCACATTTTTGTTGCCCTGGGCTCATCTTTCCTTTTCACTACATCCTGTCCACCCAATGACTCTTCTTTGTCTTTACCACTTATTTTTACATCTACTCTTTGAGCATTTTTCTCCACCTCAGGCTCTGGAAAACTGGGGGCTTCAGGTTCAACCACCATGTGCTTTTTCAGCCTTGTCCAGCCACTGAGCTTGGCCTTCAGGCCTTTGGGTTTCTGAGCACCCTTAGGTTCATCTTGTTTCTTCTGATCATCTGGTGTGGGTTCAGAGAGAGCATCTTCAGTGGCTACAGGCTCATTTTGCCTTTCATTTGCACACTTTTGGGGTTTTGAGGTATCAGACTTAGGCATTTTGACTTTTGCATCTGTGATGAAATCAGCTTTTGAGTCCTGTGCATGTTGTGCCTTTACATCCATATTAGATGCTTTAGGTTCTGTCTGGGATTTAGCAGAGCTTCCTTCCGATGAAGAGAGTTGTAGAGACTTCGCAGCCTTGAGAAGCATAGCGGCAAGACTGTTTTCTGCACTTGGAGCTTTTCGAAGAGACTTCATATTTAAAGATGGCTTTTGAGTATCAGATTTTAAGGGTTTGGTCTGCACACTTTCCATATTCGTTTTAGTGTCTTGGTGTACGTTATTTGATGGTTTGATTATTGCTTTTGAATGTATTTGTTGCGTTGGTGAATTGTTTAATTTAGATTCAGCTGTAACTTTAGCTGCAGCTTTGAAATCAGTGTTCGTTTTATTGGAGTCCTGCAAGTCTGATGCCAAATGGCTCTTTTGGTTTGGCTCTTTTTTATGGGCAATGAATCCTTCATTGCTGTTGCCTTGTTTAGAAGATTTCTCCATTGCCAGAGGGGTAACTGGGGCTTCACTGTTAGGCGCAGGTGAAAATATCTGTGCATCTGAGGGGACACTGGATGACCTGTTTGTTTTGTTTAAAGGGCTTAGAATAGATTTCACATTCTTGTCATGTTTCTGCATCTGCTGACCTTTGGTTTCTTCAAGGGTTTGATTGATTTTACCAATGGATTTCAAGGAGGGAGGTGTTGAATTTGGGTTTATTAAAACTGCAGATCCCTCTGGTTTAGAGTGACTTGAAATATTGAATATATCTGTTTTAGCAGGGGTTGGAGGACTAAATATATTTGATTTGTGCAAAACATCAGGACTGTCTGCATTAGATATACATGCGGATCCAGGTCTGGATATTTCTGTCTTTGAGGGGGCAGTAAAGATAGATGCACCTAACTTTGAGTGAGCTGTAGATTTAGTTTCCTCTGACTTTGAGAGGGCTGTAGGTGTAATATCAGGCGGAACTTTAGTGTAACTTCTGGTGTCTGCAGATGGCAATCTAGAGTCTGTGACATTGGTTGAGTTTGTTGTGATTTTATCAAGTTCATTACCTGTATTGATAGCAGTAGAAGAGTCACAAACAGCGGAGTAAGTCTGGTGGGTTTCTAAAGAACACTTGGACAAACATGACATGGTTTTCCATTCTTGATTTGCAGAAACTAGACTCATTGCATTCACAGATGAAGGATTAAAACTTTCTGTTGGATATGTAGATCTGTGTGCATTCTCTGACTGCGATGTTTGCAGTGGGATATTTTGAACCGATGAGAAATTCTTTGTTAACAATCCGGTTATATTTGAGTTCGGAATATTTGATTGGACCAGGGGAAAAGGGTAAGTTGGCATTTTTTTCCCCTCTGCTGTAAAAGGAGTGGTGGGGATGTCTGTAGACCCTGAGTTTGGTTGTCTAGGAGCCTCTGCTACAACAGTGGCACTTATGGCCATTTTTAAAGGTGTCATTTTAAGCCCATTGTACATTGCGTCTTTAGGATTTAAAGCTAAAGGCACTGGTTTTACTCCAGGGATTGTCTCTTGCTCCTTCTGAAGTTGAACTGGTATTTCCAAAGTGGAATTATTCATAGTTTGTATTTCAGTTTTAGTTTTGTCAGTTACTTCTACTTTTGCCTGGTTTGCCATCAAGATTTGCGAGGGCAGTGCAGCCACAGAAGTTTGTAAAGCCTCTGAGGATTTCCCTGCATTGAAATCAGATAGAGTACTGAACTTTTCTGGTGATGTCTTGGTTGAAGATTTCTCCATGCAATCTTCTGGTACTTCATCAGGCTTAGATCCAGAAGGATCACTATGTGAATTCACCTTGATTCCACCATAAGCAATATATTCAGCAGGTGTCAAACCGTAGTAAGTTGACTTTCGTTTTGGGATGTTAATATCATTTTGTGATGGCCTCTGGTTGCCTACAAACCGTGCTGGTGGTCTTGGTGACCAGTATACTGGAGTACTTGATGTTTGATAGTTTTGGGAGAGTATAGGCATAGACGTCTCCTGACTTATATCTGTTGGAACAAGCTTGGCTGGTGTCATTATACAGGTTTCTGGTGTTTCAGTTTTAGTCATTGGATACTCCTGTTGAACTGTAGATGTAAGAACCTCACATGCTCTAGAGCTTGGCTTACTAGCTTCAGCAAGAGTCTTGGATAAGGAAACCTCACATTTAGAAATCTTCGGTGTCAAGCATTCCTCAGAATAGGCATTAGAAATGAAGGGTTTGAGTCCTGGGGCGAACACAACACCATTTGGAGTGGAATTCCTTATTTTATCCACAGCAATTTTTTTCAGGCCATCATCATGACCAACTGCTGGACTTTGAGCTTTTACACTAGTCGATGAGGGAGGTTGGAGCCAGTGATTTTGAGGTATGGGGCCTTGTTGGTTTTCTGTAGAGACCGTTGTGGAGGATAATGAAGAGTTAATTGCAAACAAAGTTCGATTATCTGCAGAAGCCTCCAAAATAGGTCTTTTCGCCTCCGTAACTGGGTTTACATATGTATTTATCTGAGTAGAAGTTGTTTGAGCTTCATACAGCATCCCTGAATTTTGCTTAACATCTATCACTGGGTTTTTTGCATTAAATGGTGGTTCTCCTTGAAAAGTTGAACCAGTCCAGGAATCCTGAATAGGTGGCTTTGATATCTCATAAAATGATGTTTTTGGAATATAAATCCTTGTTTGTGGAAAAGCAGCTATTTTCTCCGTTGTGGAAGTCTTGAAGTGTGACGGAGCTGTTTCCATGACGTGATTTTGCGTGAGAGGTGTGTGAGTAATGAGTGCAGGTGCAAAGTTTTTATATCCTTCCCCACTGGACTGGCTCACTGGAACCTGAGAGGTGGAAGGTTGTGTCTGGTAACCCGGCGCACAGCCTGATGTCAAATTTGGAGCAGGAGGTCGAACTGGAGCCAAAGGGGGAGCTTGTATTTGCACTGAGGCTTGATAAGCCTGTCGTTCACCGAACGTCCCATGTGTCGTTCCTGCTCTTGAGGAACTGGACTGAAGCGTTTGACTGAAGGCTATCTCAAAGGATGGATCTGGGTCAGCGTCTGTGACCTGCTCTGAGTCATCGTCAAAAAGGATAGATGAGCATGTGTAAAGAGGTGCTATCTGGTGCTCCAGTGATCGGGCAGGGTAAGAGTATGACTGCGCAGACAGTGTGGGCGTAGAGCTGTAGTGTGAGCTGTTGGGAGGGTATAAGTATGGGGAGGCAGAGTGATGGTAGAAAGGGCTGCTGGAGGAATATTGAGAGTCAAGGGTCCTGCTGAAGAGAGGGGTTTCTGGAGTCCTTGGTGGGGTGGAGTAGTCACTGTGTTCCAGGTCAGGGCTCGCCTCATTTACAGGTGACAAGTTTGACCTAAATGGGATGGGTGTCTGAGAGGAAGATCCGACTTTCTTTTTGGCACTTTTCTTTAGGAGTTTCTGCAGACGGGCATTGTCTCGTCCTGGTTTTGGCAGTAGAGGAGGAGGAGGGTACTGCTGTGGAAGCAGATTAGGCTGGCTACCATAACTTAAAGCCATCAGCATTTCAACACCTGCATTAAAAACAAGCCACAAATAGATGTCTGGTATTAAAAATACAACTTCAATTCATACTGAATGCTAACTTTGGCTTTAAACTTGATCTCTGTTTTTCCATACGAACTATGAATGACACTCCATCATGCTTTAAACATGCTTCAAAAATTCAAGCAGCTGGATTCCATTAATTGGAATGATGCATACACACTGTAAAAATGATTTTTTGAAGGGGTGTAAACTTTTGAACGGAATGAGGATGCGTACATTTTACTTATTTTGCCATTTAGTACTGCCCTTCAGAAGCTACAGAAGATACTTACATGTTTCCCAGAAGACAAAATAAGTTAAATTTACCCTGATCTTCAAATTCAAAAAGGTTTCACCCCCCAGCTCTTAATGCATGGTTTTACTTCTGGAGCATCAGTGAGTGTTTGAACCTTCTGTATTAGTTGCATATGAGTCTCTCAGTTGTCCTCAGTGTGAAAAGATGGATCTCAAAATCATGTAGTCATTGTTGGAAAGGGTTCAAATACACAAAAATGCTGAAAAACCAAAGAATTTGTGGGACTTGAAGATTTTTTCTGAAGAACAACGGGCAGTTTAACTGTTCAGGACAAACAAGGGACTCATGAACAACTATCACTAAACAAACAAACAAACAAAAACCACAGCTGTGGATCATTTAGGTAACAACAAGAATCAAGTATATGTAAACCTTTGAATGGGGTCATTTTTATAAATTCAGCTATTATTTTCTCTTGTGGACTGTATGTAAATGTATTTTATGTAAAATATCTTATTTAGGTCAGTACTAAATAAAAAACAACATGCATTTTGTATGATCCCTCTTATTTTGGTAAAATAATTAACATTTTGCAGATTCTGCAAGGTGTATGTAAACTTTTGACTTCAACTAATGTAGGGTTACTTGGAGGGTTTACATCTCACTTGATGGGATTTATGATATAGAGTTGTGTATTTGTATATTCATTGTGGCTGATGTAAAATAACTGCCTGCTCTAAAAGTTTTAACATTTTTTAACATATATTCTCTCTCTCTCTCTTCAGCTGGCTGCTAATCACAAAGATGTCTGAAGACAGGATGCTTATGTGATCATTGTCCTTCAGTTATTGCACTGTAAAAATTGAAACCCACTAAAATTGAAAACTTATTTTAATTGTAAACAAAAATCAAAGTGGTGCCAAAGCCACACACACTTTGAATGCCTATACTGATGAAGTTGAAAATCAAGTTGAAACTTTAAGAACTCGGATAATCAAGTAATTCTGAACAGAAATTATTGTGACAAGTTAAATATTTGGAAGCACATATGCTGTTTTAATGATGGAAAATATTATAGTGGGGGGTTTTAGTTAATTTTAAACATCTCATTTATGGGTCAACCTCAAATCATTGATGTCCAATCCTGCTTCTGGAGAGCCACTGTCCTGATTTTTGTCAAAACTAAAGTATTTTTCCATTTACATGTGTATCATGTCAGAGTTTTTCAATTAAGTGATTGTGTAAGTGTTTAGTACAGATTGAGGAACAACACCAGTCAGTATTAAATACAGAATGTAGTCTGGAAGAGGGTATCAGACAATAATCTGAACTGTCAACTCTGAACCCAGTGGCACAAAGTGCTACATATTAATTTCCAATAAGAATTCTCAGAGATACAGATATATGTACCTTTTTTGTCAAAATGTTGAATTAATTCTTTTTTTTCTGTTAAAATTCTGTTTAATTAGTATTTCCTCCTGAATGTTTTTACTCAAACCATCCTGTTCTTATTTTTGTGATTTTTTTTCCCTCTCATGATTTTTCCCTCTCCATATAAGTGAAAAATATTCTATTATGTAGCATTACACAGTCAACACAAAGTTAATAAAACTCAATTTTCTGTGAATGTTTTTATTTTATTTTGTCCATACTGTTAAAAATCTGTCCTCTTCAGTTCAGTACTTTTATTAGAATATACATAGACTTGCATAAATACTACAAGTCATTTTGTAGAGAGCTGTCCACCTCTGTTAAAGGGGTCATCGGATGCCCTTTTCCACAAGTTGATATGATTCTTTAGGGTCTTAATGAAAAGTCTATAATATATTTTGGTTAAAAATTCTCAATGGTAGTGTAAAACAACACCCTTTTTACCTTGCCAAAATCAGCTCTGCAAAAACGATCTCATTCTGGTTGAGACTGCTTTAAATGCAAATGAGCTCTGCTCGTCCCTCTCTTCTCTCTGTGGAGTGACGAGCCTGTTTACTTTAGCTGCATTTAGCCGCTAAACTTGCTAACTAGCACATTATAAGGAAAGGTGATCGCAAAGATTCATAAAAAAAAACCCTTATACTCACTTCTGCTGTAAGTGAAGCTGGATCACGAATGATTCGTGCAAACATAGGCGGATATATGTAGATCGGGAGGTGCATTCCCTTCACAAACAAACGTAATCCACTGCGTCTTCAGCGGCTCAGATGTACATGACGACCACTACATTCGTTATTACATCCAGCAACACAACACCTAAATCACTCAGTTCTTGTCTAACTTACATCCCTGCTCCAGCATCAAAACATGGAGGTTGGACTATTACAACTGATCTGAGGTTAGATGCTCTTGTCAATCAACTATTGTGGGAGCGGCCTCTGTTGGTGTGACGCAACAATGACAGGCATCTGAGAATGGCTTGATTTGAAAAAGGGGATAATATTTTTACAGATTACTTAAAAACCACTGCATGGATTTTTACCATTACAGGGTAGATTTGTACATACACTGCCAACACACATTAATGTTCAAACAACATGTAAAAGTGAACTTAGCATCCGATGACCCCTTTAAAGTTAAGCATGCATGACACTTTATAATATGACAGAATTGACCACATTTGACCATTATACAGAATATCACTAAATTAATATAATTTTTACTAAAGTAAATACAGTCTGTGACTGACTCTGTATCTGGGTTACATTAGTATGTGAGTGTATTCTAGTGCCTGTGTGGCAGTAGTGTCGCTGAAATGTGATCATGAGCTGCTCTACATTTTATTTTTGCTCACTGAAAGACTGCACAACCACAATAGGACTGGAAAAATAAACATCCAGCCTCAACAGCATAGGTGTGAAGATGACACTAATTGACACTGTATATCCATTAGAATCTATTTATTAATTCACTGAATAACCAGTTCAATTTTAAACTGTATCTGATTGTTAAACATTTTAACCTCAGTGACCTAATTCCCTGGCTAATTATTGGACTGCTCTCAGGTCTGTGGGAGTATATGCTTTTCTTAGACAGAGAAAAGACACCATGCTACAAGGTTGCACTGTTAGCAATTGTGTATTCTAATACATGCCATTACAGTGTGTTTGAATTACTTCCAGGTATGATGATAGTGCTAAGAGCATTCGTGAGACTTACAGTGAAGCTAAGGAAGAGAGATGATGCTGGTCTGCAAAAGAGATAAACAGATAGACATGACATGGATATCAGTTACTGTAGTACTGCACAGGTAGTGTGAAATACAAATACAAGGTGTATCACAGCAATAAATTACAATTTAAAATATATTCGCATAGAAAACAGTTTTTACATTATTTTGATCAAATAAATGCAGCCTTGCTGAGCATCAGAGACCTTTTTTTAAACGAAACAGCTTTCAGTGGTTTAAAGCAGGCACTTTGACACTTTAGTCAGCACAACAAACCAAGGCCTATTGTCTCTCGCAGAACCATGCACCAGACACCCACTAACAGATCACGCACACACTGTTAACGAAAGCTTTTTTTTTTTTTTTTACCTGTCCAAGTATTGCTGGGCAATTAAGTGTGCAGCTGCAGGGTCCAACTCCGAGTGTGCTGGGGGAAGATTAGTAGAACAGAGCAACAGGACATGGTGACCTACCCCTTTTCCATGCCAAAAATAAAACTCCTTGCCCTGAATTCAAGCTGCTCTCTGACAGCCAGTGAGCTGTAACCAGGCAGGGGGTTTCCACTTCACCTGAAACCCGGTGCATGCGTTAGATTATCCAAAGTCTCTTTCTCCTTAGCTATCTTTGCATGCATTTATGAATGCTACACATGGAATTGGTGAGATATGCCATGGTAATATTGTTAATATCGTCTGTCAAAGTCTGTTGATATGTTTTGCACGAGTGTAGATTCAGGTATGGATGTTAGAGACATGCCTACTAAAAGGTAAAACAATTCTGAATTATAGCTAAAAAAAAAAAAAAAAGAAATTCTAGTGATCGAAGTTGTGACCTACCCGATCTCATGGCAATTTGTGTATATTTGACAAGATGGCTAATTTGTACGACTTCGTACAAATTTGTGGAAAATCATACATATTTCACGAGGTGGCAAATTTAGGAATTCGTACAAAGAACCACACATAACCGCGCTCCTAAACTTCACAGAAAAGTGAGGTCGTATGAATTAGACACCTCGTAAAATATGTACGAATTGGCCCTGAGATAGCGTTGGTGTGACTACATTTATTGCATGTTTGTTTGTCTTTCAAAACAAAATGCAACCATATTATTTGTCTTTATAAAGTTACAAAATTTGACATATTTTCAGCTAACCCAGAAAAACGAAGCCACAGTGGATGTAAAAGCACATTTAATTCATATTTAATTTTAGACTATAAAAAAGCTGTACATGAACCAGGATTTCTGCAATAATACAAGTGATTTTCAGTGTATTGTTTGGACATTGTATTCAGTATACAAACTGTGGTGGACAAATATAAATTCTCAAATCTAAACAAGAACAACTGCTATGCTCTAAAAGTTTACAGTGTAGGCTAAATTTGTAGAGTTGGATATTAAAATCTACCAGTCGTATAAGGTGCATTTGGTAATTTATTACTCGTTATATACTGCCGTTCAAAAGTTTGGGATCGGTAAGATTTTTAATGTTTTTTAATGAATTCTATTATGCTCATCAAGGCTGCACTGATCAAAGATACAGAAAAAAACAGTAATATTGTGAAATATTTTACAGTTTAAAATAATTGTTGTCTATTTGAATATATTTTAAAATAATATATTAGAATTTATTCTTGTGATGCAAAGCTGATGCAAAGCTTTCATCAGCCATTACTCTAGTCTTCAGTGTCACATGATCCTTCAGAAATCATTCTAATATGCTGATTTATAAATTTTATTATCAGTGTTGGAAACAGTTGTGCTGTGTAATATCATTTTGGAACCTGTGATTCTTTTTTCAGGGTTCTTTGATGAATAAAAAGTTAAAAACTGCATTATTCAAAATAGAAATCTTTCTAACAATATAGGTTTTTGCAATCACTTTTTATCCATTTAACACATCTTTGCTGCATAAAGGATCAGTTTCTTTCAAAAAATAAAGAATAAAAATGTACTGACCACAAACGTTTAAATGGTAGTATTGTTAGAAATGGTCAGGGTTGCCAGGTTTTCAAAACAAAACTCACCCAATTTCTACTCAAAACTAGCCCAGTCACGCTTCGAGAAGGGTCCCTGTTAAAAATTGTGTTCCAGGGGATAAAATACACGTTTTTTGTCAGGGTTCCCCTGGTAAATTGGTATTTCAGGGGCTAAATATGACATTATTGGGGTCGCTTCAACCCACCACAACAGTGTTAAAGTAGAGGACTTGGCAACACTGGAAAAGATTTTATTTTAAATAAATGCTGTTCTTTTTATTCATCAAAGAATCCTGAAAAAAAGAATTACAGCTTCCAGCAAAATATTAAGCAGCACAAGTGTTTTCAACATTGATAATAAATCAGCACATTAGAATGATTTTTGAAGGATCATGTGACACGGAGGACTGGAGTAATGATGCTAAAAATGCTGCTTTCTTCACAGGTATAAATTACATTTTGAAATATATCCACATAGAAAATGTTATTTTACATTGGAATAATATTTCACAATTTTGCTGTTTTTTCTGGATTTTTGATCAAATAAAGGCAGCCTTGATGAGCGTAAGAAACGTCTTTGAAAAAACTTTACTGATCGCAAACTTTTGAACAGCAGTGTGTGTTTAAAGTTTTAAACATAAATAAATAGTACTAAAAATGTTTAAAATGATATACAATAACACTAAGACTTTAGTCAGTAGCCAAATATGAGCTGTTTTATTTCACATGGAGCTGGTCACCACATGGGGGCAGACATGTTGAGATCACATGACCAGCCAAATAATCCTGGCTTTATTTCAGTCTCCTGAAACTAGACTCTATCACTTGTGGAATTAATGAATTGTGGCTGACTATTAATTCGCCCATTTCTACAATGGCTTCAGTTACTTAAAACTTTACTTTTTGTGTAATGCTACACCATGCAAAACATTAAACCCAAACCTACACAGAATCAGTACTGGGCGTGTACAAATAATCATCCACCTTAACATGGAGAAAAACCTCAACTATCATCAGTCCATAAAGCCACTTTTCAGTTTGTGACGTCTACCCTGTGCCCTACTCCCCACAGCATCCACAAAGACATTTTGTCTCCCTCTGTAAACCACAGCCAGATTTCTACAAGAGCCTCAGACCTTTAGCATGCTCTCCCTCTTAACTTGGGCTTATTTTTGCTTGCCTTGTGCTATGACAGATATAGCGATCGGGTGCCTCAGCTTTCCAAATCTGATCGTCCTTTCATCCAGTACATTCTGTGGGTCTCCTTATGGTCCAGATTCCCACCCCCCCACATTAGCTCTTCAGCCAATGAGGCTCCTTAGAAGATCAAGTATCAGTATAAGTCAAGGACTTAAGAAGTTTCAAGGTTTGCAGAACCTTACCGCCCGTCTTCGCCATCAAGACACTCTCTTCTTTCGGCTTTTCTGAGGTAAGAGTTTAAAGGTTTGGTATCTTCAAAAAAGTAAAGAAAGGCAGGGCCATGTCTGAGTAGAGAGTTTTTTCCCTCTGTTCACGGCTTGTGCGTATTTTCTTTTAAAAGTTAAGTCGTTTTTTGCTATTTGGTGTTATATCCTCTATCACATGTTGTAGTAAATAATTGTTGTATAAGATGAACTTGAGCTATGCATGAATGTAATATGCTAACAGATGACAAACTGACAGCACTGATCATTTGAGGGTGGGTGTGGACACTTCTGCAAATGGGATGGATCTGTCTCATTGTGGCGCTTTGTAGATAACACACTAAGGCCAACACAATGCAATTCAGTATTTACACATTGTTGGCTTCCTCTTTGTCCTATCCCGTAGATCGCCACTAATGATAGCAATGACAATAGAGGCTTAACAAAGAACAGCTGACGGCAGATAATAGCTCAAAAGGGGCGATAGCATTAGAACAATGCTCTAATGATTTCTCAAACACACGCTAAATAGCTGTCACTTTCACACTTATACAACAGACAGCATAATTGTATATTATAGTGGCTCTGTTTTGATGTTGCATTGACTTTTTGATTCATGTCAGAATAGAAACACATAAATAATCTGTCAATCCTTCCTTTAATGGCTCACAATAATGTAAGCAGACAGTCATGCCCACATAAGGCAGGGCTGACTGGACCAGAGCCTCACTGTCAAAAAAGAGAGAGAGCTGATGCTGGGAAATCTGATCATGTGTTAATCTCCAATCGCTTCGGCAGCTGTGCTGGAGATATGAGTCACAGCATACACACACACACACACACACACACACACACATTTCTGAGGCTAAATTAGTGAGGACATCTGGTAGATGGAATAGTTTTTATACTAAGAACATACCCAAAAGCTTCTGTTACATAAATGAATTAACATTATTAGATATAAAGCACAATATTTGGCTTATTTATGTTTTCTTTGTTTATATGAGGATATAATCTTAAATTTGGCCCTAACAGCTATAGCCTGTCTGTCATGGTTGTTTTATTTAATTGCTTTTACACTCATTTTTTTAAACATTACCTATTATTTAGTATGTTTATTTCTTTTGCAGAGCTTTTTTTTTTTTTGCTCTGAGCTCTAATTCTATTATATTGACTTTGCTCTGCTTTGATCATTTATCATTTCTTTGAAGAGCTCAAGTCAGACAGTAAATGTTCAGCATATTTAGACACAGCTGTTTTTTATAGTTAACTGGGAGAGAAGATGACATAAAATGTTACGAGTTACCTAAAATATTTAGCATGTTGAGGCGCCTTTCGCACCTGTCAAATCAGTGATTAACCCTGTCGCAGTGATACAACACAAAGTCTAAACAATTACAAACCTTCTCTCTGTTTGCTTCATATAGGTCTAAAGCTCCCTATCATCATGTCTGACACAGAGGACGTGTAAGTATTCTGACATTTGCTGTAAAATGATACATTCATGCTTTCTGGTCAAGACAAAATAATGATAAATCTTCTTTCTCTCTCTTCAATCAGTGGGGTCGAGGGTAAGTACTTAATTTAAATTCTTCTTCTAATTATTATTATTATTATGATTATAACTGCAGTTAATGTAGAAATACATATGCCTTAGCCAGGATTTTCAAATCTGTCATATGTATACATTTGTCCACTCAATATCTATTTCCATTTTATTTTAAATATGTATTTTTTCAGTCAGCATCAGTGTTTTCTTGGTATGTCGGCAGTTACTTTGATTATATTTAGAAACAGTGAGCCTTGGTGATATTTTTTTTTTGCAGGTTTGGCTTTGCTCTATTTAGCATTAAAAATTCATTCATAAAAAAACACGTTTCAAATATAAATATATCTATCTAATGCAAGAGGGGTGCCCTGAATTTGCCTGTAGTGAGTGATATTGTGCCACCTGCTGTCTGGCAGCTGTTTCATGTATCCCATGCCAGCATACTGCCTTCTGCCACTGCCACAGAGAGCTTTTTTAAGAACATCTCTGGAGGTTGACATGTCAAACGCATGCAGTGGCCGAGGGCAGTATTAATGATGCTCATGTTACTGGTGTTCTCTGAGGTGAATGCTCATGTGAGGCTAGAAAGGCCAGAGATCAGACCAAATTATTATTTTACAGGAATTCTTTTTAAAATTTAGACTTACAAGTTTCCATATAGAATGTGATTCTGTACTGAATTGATGAGCACTGACTCCACAGAACACCAGCAAAAAAGGCTTGCATGCATTTCATGTATGACGTAATTCCAATTAAAATAGAAGAAAAAAAAAAAGTTACATTTTGTAATTTTTGTATTCCTTTACTGCTTTCTTTTCTGGCATATGAAGAGGTCGAAGAAGGAGGTAAAATAATAAAACAAACTAAAATAATTAAACACCACCACTACAACCAAACCAACCAAGAGGATTTGAAAATTAACTAGTCTTTCAATGTACTAATTCAACATAATGTCCTCTTATTTATTAAAAACTGCCTGACGCTGTCTGTAGTAAGTTGTAACTAAATCAAATAAAAATAATAACCAAAAGCAGCAAATGATTTGCTTAACTAATTCAAGAACCTTTCAAATGCCAATCTTTTCATTTGACTCATCATAAGGTAAACTAAAACCATAAGCATATTAATCATATTTATGTAGGAAATCTAACCAGTGCTAACCAGCATGTGCTGCCATCTACAGCTTGAAAGGTACCATGACCTTTGATGACCTTTTAAGCAAAATACACAGATTTGAAGACCTGAAGTTCTAAATTGTGTGGCTGCTGAAAAGGTCATCGAAAGAATCAGTTGTTTTAATGCCTTGTCTATGTTTTTGAAATGTTACTATGTGGATTTTATCTGTGCATAAGGTGTGAAATTTATTCTAGTTTATTTTCCTATCAAGCACAAGAAGTTTAGAAGTAGATTATTAAAATCAATGGCTTTGGCAAACAGGGAAAAACAAAGTCATTTCTTGTGGGTATTTTATTTGGCATGTGGAATCCTGGTGTCTCAAGGTCTCATCATTTCATAACAGGTTCTCCCGCTATGTGCATCCTCTCAGCCACCTATTATTCCATTTTATACATGACACACATGACTCTCTCTCTCTCTTTCTCACTTTAACCAGTACGTAATCTCCCATTTCTGAATGCTTCCTCCTCTGCAACGCATTAACTGTTGATAACCTTCCTTCCCCTGGTTGCTTGCTGCATGTATTATTAGCTGAAGAGGTAGTAGAGGTAGAGGTAGCCCCAGAGGCAGCTCCTGAACCGGAGCCTGAGCCTGAGCAAGCACCAGAGCCAGAACCAGAGCCAGAGCCAGAGCCAGAAAAACAGCCAGAACCAGAACCAGAGCCAGAACCAGAACCAGAACCAGAACCAGAGGTGCATGAGGAAGGTATGTGGCATGAATATTCATTCATCCTTCCCATTTCCCCCAAAACGACTAAAAACAGGCAGCGCACCTCATCTGCTACCTAAAAATCAGCCACATTAATGTAGTTCCCCAGTAGTACCCATCCCCCCCATCCCAACAAAACTTTAACCACTACTGGCGGTACCTCCTCTTCGTTCAGGCCCACCATGAGACTGGTGTGGTACTACCAAATGCTGACAGAGCTTAGATCCATGCCATTTCAGTCCCTTGTGGCGCATTTGAATTCTTTTTCAGAATTGGAAAATTTACACCCTTCCGAACAAGGGATGTTTTCCAATTCAGATTCACTTGCAGACCGATGGGGAGTGAGCTGGAACGATCAAGCTCTGACAGACATGCCGCTCGTCACATCTAAAATGCAGCTTTCTTTAGGGTGGATGCAGGAGGCCTGCATTGTTGGGAAACAAATCTTCTAAACTAGTAGCGTGACAGTAGCTTAGCCATCAAAACAGTGTAGCTTTTTTAGTTATAAGTTTTTTTTTCTTTCCTCTCTATCATGTATTATGTAGAAAAGTCCCTGCCATTCAAACGGGTCCTTTAACGTACGATTCAGTAATGAATTGTTCTCAACATTTTTTGCTAAATATTTTGCAGCTATACTAAATACTGCTGTTCTGTTCTTACATGTGTTTTTTTTCTCATGCTAATTAAAGGGATAGTTCACCCAAAAATGAAAATGTCATTTATGTCATTAATTACTTACAGTCATGTCTTTCCAAACTTGTAAGACCTTTGTTCATCTTTGGAACACAAATTAAAATATTTTTGATGAAATCTGAGAGCTGTCTGACTTTCTGACTCTTTTTTGGGTGAACTGTCCTTTTAAGATCCATATTGTTTCATGTAGTTGATAGCAAAAAGAAATCACGTCATTGGATAAGATTTAATTTATATATTTTTTAAAAAGATCTTGTCTGCACCCATTTAGACTACCTTAATTGTAAATAAACTATCATATATCAGAAGTAGCTTGGCAAACAACCGTTTCCAAGTAGCTTTCCCAACACTAGAGGCCTGAGCTGATAATAAATGACACTACAGCTCCTGCTCTTGCCAATTACGCTGCGACAAATATGCTTATCAGATAATCACGGAAAACTCTCTGCACATTTCTACATTCAGAACTGTCTCTGAGTTGCCGCCAGCATAATGCTACTCTCGGCTGCATCTTGAAGAAAAATCTATTCTATTGCATGCGTTATAATAATTCTGCAACAAATGCAACTGTTTCAGTTGCTATGCTGTTTATAATATTCATGGAATGAATATTAAATGGTCAATAAATGGTTAGTATATTTAAAATATTTTCAAAGGGACAAAAGGGCTATAATACGTTTAAGTAACTCTTGCTGATTTTAACTGGCTTAACATTGGAAAGGCTCTCTTTGGCACACTGAGCTATACTAAAACATTAAATACTACAATGAAATATTAAATACTAAAATTTTTACTCTAAAAAGCAAAATGCTGAAAGTGTCAAACAAGATGCCATCCATTATTAAGATGCTTTTGTCCACTTTGAAATACCAGTCAATGTTTTATGATAATATGTATGCTAATGTAGATTAGTCATCAGTATAAATGTTGTTATTTAGCTTATGTTCTTTTAATGACTTGCTCATATTGAGGTGTCCCATTTAAAGTGATAACGTAGTTAATTCATCTGAATGTTTATTGATTGTGATTTTTTGTTTAGTTGGTTTCTGTTAATGTATCCTGATTTAAGTTGGCACCTCAATTTGAGTGTCCGCTCAGCTGAACTCTGCATCTGAGCACGCAGCCCTGCTTAGGGCAGCAAAGAGCACATAAAGCAATATTAATGTTCTCTATTTTACTCTTGCTTTCAACGCTTCATGCATGCAGAGGCCTATGAAGAGGAAGGTATGTTTGTCATTTTCTTGTATTTGTCATTTCTGATTAGAAAGAAGGCATGGGGGAGGGGTTAATGCCTGCAAGGAACACAGTGAAATCGGGTCCAAAACCTTACGACATAAGATTCTGAATGGGGAGACACAGAAAACTGGCCAGTGTCGATTGACACTGGCTTACCTTAAGTCAATAACAAGGGTGAAAGAATATGAAATGCTGACATTGCTCTGTGCTTTGCTTCTTTTTGCATGAATGTGCCACACCAGTGGAAGAAGGAGCACAAGATGGTAGTTTTTATTTCCTTCTGGAAAATGTCTGGTCTGGATGTGGCTTTTTGCTTGTGTTTTTGCTGTGAAGGTCAAGCCAAATAGTTACGAAACACTGCAATGGCTCGTAATCTCATCTAGGTCACCTGCAGAGTCTAGTCAGAGGTCCATGATGACCAAAGATATTTAACAAACTCAGATTTAGATGCTGTTAGCCAAAAGAGATGGGAAAATGAATGAAGGATAAAAAGATGAATCTTTTCCACAAGGCTTTGTTGTTATGTTAATTCTCGGAAGAGTGAGAATGGTCCACTTGTCGGGAGTTCTGTGTCTGTTTATACTCATGTACTTATAAGCACCTCATGATATGGATTCTTATGCAATGATTCTTCTATATTTGTTTTGATCACCTATTTGTTTCACAACTTTCAAACTAACCCAGTTTATTAACATTACTGAAACGATTGAAATTAATATGTGTAATTTACTTTGTAAACATACTTTCAGAAGTTACACACATCATTCTTAAAGCTCAGGTAATATAAACCAGCACTGAGTTGTTACTAAGAGTAACTCCATGTTCATGGATATGGCTAACAGAATTCCCACTGATTGTTAAGTGAGCTCGTTTTAAACTCTCTAACCATGTTACATATCCTCTCCCTTTTTTATTTTTTCATAACAGAGGAGAAGCCCAAGTTCAAGTAAGTAGAATTGTCCACTGTGCACTTTTTATAGCTGAGCAGCCAATTTCAATGCTGCGACGCAATACAACATGCACTAAGGAGCTTTGGAAGATTGAGATACCCAGAATCCCACTATAACACATTTTGCTTTCATTCCTTTTAGACCAAGTGCACCAAAGATCCCTGAAGGGGAAAAGGTGGACTTTGATGTAAGCAAGTACTTCACTGGTTACATTAAGTTAAAGTGTTACGTATTAAACATTGTAAGAATACATGTTTGAGGTCATATTTATGTGTGTGCAAACAGGACATCCAGAAGAAGCGTCAAAACAAGGACCTCATTGAGCTGCAGGCCCTGATTGATGCCCACTTTGAGTGCAGGAAGAAGGAAGAGGAGGAGCTTATTGCTCTGAAAGAGAGAATCGTGAGTGTCAGCCATATGTATATTATCCCACCAAATCTACCTTATTTTTCAATGTGGAAGTAAGCTGTTTTCTGTGAATGTGCGAGACTTCTGCTTCCTTAGCTGCGGACAGTAGGGAAACAAACAAAAGAATAACAAATGCACTAAAAGGTAAAATTGTGTGTTTATAATTAAGACAGTACATTAAAATAATATGGTAAGAAACACGAATGGGTATGCATGTTCTTACCGAAAAAATAAGGTGGATACTCAACAAATAGACACATACGTGGACATTAAAGTTTGAGTTGAAATTATTTTATAATCTTACCTGTGTCTTATCTTGAAGGAGAAGCCCACTTCCAAAACAAAGATTCACATATAATGTACTCACCCCCTTGTCATCCAAGATGTTCATGTCTTTCTTTCTTCAGTCGTAAAGAAATTATGTTTTTTGAGAGAAACATTTAAGCATTTTTCTCCATATAATGGACTGGTATGATGCCCCGATTTTGAACTTCCAAAATGCAGGTTAAATGTGGCTTCAGACGATCCCAAATGCGGTTGTAAACGATCCCAGCTAAGAAAGAAGGGTCTTATCTAGCGTAACAATCGGTTATTTTAATAAAAAATAATACAATTTATATACTTTTTAATGTCAAACGCTCGTTTTGTCGTACTCTGCCTGGACTGTTTTTGTTTCGGTTCATGATATGTCGAAAAACTCCCATCTCATGTTCTCCATTTTATGTTAATCTTTTTTTTTTGATAAGTGGACTTCTCCTTTAAAGAAGTTCATTTTTAGAACAAATTACAGATAATTTAATTAAATTATGTGTGCTGTTCATGTCTTTCTTTCTTTAGTTGTGAAGAAATTGTGTTTCTTGAGGAAAACATTCCAGAATTTTTCTTTATATGGTGGACTTCTGTGGTGCCCGTGAGTTTAAACTTCCAAAATAGTTTCAGTGCACCATCAGAGGGTCTTGTTTAGCGAAACGGTCGGTTATTTTCCAAAAAAATGTACAATGAAATACTTTTTAACCTCAAACGCTCGTCTTGCGCATGCGAAGTTTGCGAACTCTGTATAATCCGGGTCAATACAGTTAGGGTATGTCGAAAAACTTCCATCTCATTTTCTTCTCCAACTTCAAAATTGTCCTACATCGATGCAGAAGTAAGAAGTTTGAGGTTAATTGAGCGTTTTTGGAAAATAACCGATCGTTGCGCTGGATAAGACCCTTCTTTCTCAGCTGGGATCATTTAGATTCCTTTGAAGCCACTATAAATGGAGAAAAATTCTACAATGTTTTCCTCAAGAAACATAATTTCTTTACGACTGAAGAGAGAAAGACACCAACATCTTGGATGACAAGGCGGTGAGTAAATTATCTGTACATTTTTGTTCTGGAAGTGAACTTCTCCTTTAGAGCTTCCTATTTCAGTAAGATGCACGATGGCGCCAGCTGTGTTTGTAGGAAGGGCAAGAAATTAAAGTTTGTAGGCGTGTGACGGAAGAGATTAATGTTTCTCCCTCGAAACTTGCCAGTTTCTTTTGCATAACAAAATATATTGCTATTAAAATCGTTTTTTGTTATTTGAAATAAAGCTTAAATAAAATAACGTATAAACATTTGACCTTTGACTCTAATAAAGTTGAAATATTATAGCATTTTGGCAACTAACTACAAAATAAGTTTATTTCTATTTTCATTTCAAAAATCAAAACAAATATATAACAACTAAAATTAAAATGAAAACTGAATATTAATCAAATTAAATAATAATAAACACTACAGGCCAATAGTATATAAATAATAATAAGATTACACTGGCCTATGAGCAGAATGATACAGCGTTGCCATGAATGAAGGCGAAATATCTGACCAATCAGAATCAAATGTTCCATAGCACCATGTATCAGGATATTATAATGGACAAATATAAACTGTGTATGTGCAGGAAAAACGTAGGGCTGAGAGGGCAGAGCAGCAGAGGATCCGCGCTGAGAAGGACAAGGAGCGTCAGGCAAGACGTGAAGAAGAGAGGCAGAGGAAGGAGGAGGCTGATGCTAAGAAGAAGGCAGATGAAGAGGCCAAGAAGAAGTCTGCCCTGTCTAGCATGGGCTCCCAGTACAGCAGCTACCTGCAGAAGGTTTTTATCTACCCTTACCTTATTCTGTCAATCTTCTCTTTGAGTACAGTACTGTATATGACTGTGAAAAATAAATAGGTCTAAGTGTTTTGTTTGCATATGACTACAAACAGGCTGATTCAAAGAGGGGAGGTAAGAAGCAAACTGAAAGAGAGAAGAAGAAGAAGATCCTGGCAGACAGACGCAAGCCTCTGAACATTGACCATCTGAATGAGGACAAGCTGAGGTCAGCACAAATATCTGACAACACTATGGCTGAAAGAAAGACACTTTGTATGCGTTTCCTAAATGTGTTTCGGTTTATATGTGTGTTCATAGGGAGAAAGCCAAAGAGCTGTGGGACTGGTTGTACTCCCTGGAGGCTGAGAAGTTTGAGCACATGGAGAAACTCAAGAGGCAGAAGTATGAGGTGAGGGATCTGTCCAGTGCTCATTTACACAATACAACATCTATAAACTTATTTGACTTAATGTTTCATCACAGCCTACATTTGTTTTACTAGGGGAGATCCACTACTTGGGTCAACTGCACCCTGGACACATTTTAACCTAGGAATAGTTGATCCAAAAATGAAACTCTCTGTTACAATTAGAGATATTACACAAAATGGCCATCTCAATCACCATTTATTTTTACTGTATCTCAAAAAGCAGTGTTGTCAGAGACAGACATTCTGTTCTGCTCAGAAGAGTTTGGGATAACATGATGATGAGTAAATGATCATCACTTTCATTTTTGGGTGAACTATCTGTTCAGTGAACAGGCGTAGTGTTAAAACACAATTTATGTTTAACTATAATATTAGTCTACCCAGCTGCATTCAGCTGCCCCAACAAAAAATTAATGCCTTGTTAATTATTTAAACAACAGTCAGTTCTGGTTCTTGAATTTTATTGTTTGCGCATTAGTGGGGATTTTTCAGTGACTCTTTCTGCAGGTTTCTGCACATCGACACGGCTGTTGGTGGTGACAAGTGACAAGTTATGAGTGAATCATTTTTAAATAATTTACTCGACCGATTCATTCGAGAAAGCTGAAACGAAACACCACTACTTTGTGTTGCTTGAAGACACGATGGTCGATTCTGCTTTGGCTCCTTTATTAAAAAAAAGATTAAAGATGTGGTCACATTAGAAAACATTATGGCGACATTTTGCTGGCAAAAACATTATCTATATATTTCTACATTATCTATTGTCAATAGTGTGACAAATGAAGCAAAGTTCACTTCAAATCATGTAGCTTTCTGTTGGTGAATGCAGCGAATTTGTGTAACCAATGTGAACCCGCTGTGAAATTCCTGATCATATGGATTCCAGCTATTGACTATATTTCATGAAACAGTAATTGTGACCACCACTTAAGTAATTGGCAATATTATGTATAAAATAAACACTACCAGTCCAAAGTTTTTGAACAGTAAGATTTTTTTAAATTAATGAAAGGAAAAGATGTCTATTCTGTCTATTCTCACCAAGCCTACATTTATTTGATCTAAAACACAGGAAAAGTAATATAGTGAAATATTTTCACTATTTAAAATAACTGCTTTCTATTTGAATATATTTTAAAATATAATATATATTTCTGAGATCAAAGCTAAATTTTTGCATCATTACTCGAGTCTTCAGTGTCACAGGATCCTTCGGAAATCATTCTAATATGCTGATTTGCTGTTCAAGAAACATTTATTATTATTATCATCATCAATATTTAAAACAGTTGAGTATACTTTTTCATTATTCTTAGATGAAGATGAAATAAAAAGCTTGTAATATTGTACACTATACCATTCAAAAGTTCAAAATTCTTAAAGTCAGTATGTAATTTTTTTTGGAAATTAATACTTTTATTTAGCAAGGATGCTTTAAATTGATCAAAAGTGATGATAAAAGATTTATTTTTCAGATAAATGCTGTTCTTCTGAACTTTCTATTCATCAAAGAAACCTGACAAGGATATAGACTGGAGTACTGATGCAAAAGAAATCAGCTTTGAAATAAATTACATTTTAAAATTTTTGGTTTTTAGGTTTTTAAATAGCAAAAATATTTCAAAATTGTACTGTTTCTGCTGTACTTTGGATAAATGCAGAAGAGCAGAAGAGACTTTGTTAAAAAAATGTTCAAAAACCTTTGGCTGGTAGTGTAAGTACCTATTAATTTATTGAACTATTGTACAAAAGCAATAGTCCATTCACTCATTTGAATACTTCAATGACAGCTTAAAATTAAAAGAACATGACCATCAGTCATAATGACACATGTATGTGCGAGCTGTGTCTTTCCAGGTGGTTCAGAGTGTGTGTATGTGTGGTAGTTCAGGTCTCAGCTGTGTTCTGGTGTTCTGCAGGTTACTACCCAGCGTAAGAGAGTGGAGGAGCTCAGTAAATAGTGAGTAACTGGAACTGTAGGAAGTTAAGGCTTTGGTCAGCAACAGGGACATGACGGCATGGTCTGCATGCATGAGACTCTCTGGTCTCCATGGCTTCTTGGAAACAGGTCGATTCAGACCACAGGTGAAAGGTCAAATGTACTGTCACTCCTAAAAACCTATAGCGAGAGCCTTCACGACAGTTCACACCAACAACCTATATATTGTACAGTAGAGATGTGCTTCATTTTAAAATGAAGTTAGTCCGAATCTGAGCTTACATATTCCAAGATGTTTCTCCTGCAGGTAAGTGTGTGTGTGATTGTTTAAGCTCAATGCCGTCTCACTGAGGGATGCTCAACTACAGCACAAAACACACATGCCTGTGAAAATGCTGCTTTATACCAGCTCTTGACGTCGGCACGTCCTGAGCATCCAGCCAGAATGATTTGTGTGTGTTTGTCAGCACTCAGTGGTAGAGGACAGATGTCACAATCCAGGATCCTGTGGTTAAGGTATGATCTGGCGGGTTTAAAAACGCTCATATGTTGTTTTCAGGTCATCTCTCTCAGAAACCGCATTGATGAATTGCAGAAGCAGTGAGTAGCTCCTTGCCACCACACACAAAGCGCACGGATGAACTGACTACTGTCCTTCTGTCTTTACTCTAATATTACTATCTAACTTTACTCTAATATTATTACCTAATCATTTTGACACTCCATGGAAACTCTCAAAGACACTGTCACACACAAGCTGCCAGTCACATTGGATAAAAAGTTGGGTAACACTCAATGGCAGCCAAATTTTACAAAACATGTCCTAAAACTCGATATAGGCCTGTAGTCTTGAAGCTGTTGTAGAGGTGGTAAGTATTTGGGACATTTTTGTAGCATTGTGACAGACTTACTGAAGCGTGAAGCCTTTGAGAGTGAGTTTCTCCAGAGCTGTATGAGTTTTGTCCACCTTAGTCAGACAGTGAACCCACTTTGGAGTTTTCCTCATACAAGCTCCCCCGAGTACATTTACATGCACTTAAGTTTGATTTCAGTTAAACTAAAGCAATTCTTCATCTGTTTTAAATGTCACAGAAACACTTTAGTTTGACTGAAATCACACCAGTGAAGTTAAACTATCCAGATAATGACTTTACACAAATCGAACTACAGTTTGCCTCATTGAAATGCAAAATGCCTTTATGCTGCCTTCAAGTGCAACTGCAAACTCGTACCTTATGACGTCACTTATTCAAGTTGAAACACAGATTTAACGTATTTATCCAACATATGATATTTTTGTAAAAGCTTTCCGACACCATTTCTTACAGACTTCCTTTCCAATCCCTGGTCTCTCTGTATGGATTTTAGATATAATGCATTGTGTCATATATACTTGGACAGACAGATGAGACTGTAGCTCGATTATAACAGTGCATGTAAACGTACTTGATTTCTGAAGTGATTTACAGACAATGAAAAATAAAGCTCACTCTTATATCGCTCAACATGCAAATCGTAGCGTAGCACTATGAAGTTCTTGTTTATTCTAGATCTGGCTTATTTTTCATTGGTGCCAGCAATTCTAAACTGTGATGAATGTGTTTGGTATACATGAGGTAATGAGTGGTGTAAATGTGATGTGATAAACATTTAAGACTAAGTCAGGCCTGTTTAACAAACTGACAGATCTCAGAGAAAGAGCGGTAAGTCCTGCATGGAGTGAATGCAATTTTAGTTTCATGTGCATGACAGACTTTGTGTGAACACCGTAAGTGAGGGAAACATCCTACAGGACTCGACTGAGAAAACTGGGAAATAATAGTATTTGGAGTGCTCTGTGTTAGTAACGGAGAACTTAAATTTGAGGAATGACAATAAATGGATTCCTGTCCTGTATGGTGTTTTTTCACTCTTCTACTCACAGGTCAGTGAAGGTCAGCACCACTAACTCGCTCTTTCTTCATCTGCTGTTTAGCTCCAAGAAGGGCGCCGCTGCTCGCCGCAGAAAGTAAGCGTTCGTGGAGAAACCTACACTCGTGGTCAAGACATGCCTGGTTCCTGCATTTCCGAGCTCTGCCTTCGTTCACCAGGCATCTCTGATCCCACCCATCGTTTGCAGTTTACCAGAGGCTGTCAATGGCGATCTTCCACACCCTGCGTCTTAGCAGTAGTTGCAGTAGGAACTTCCCCTCCCCTGCTCTGTCTTTAGGTTCTCACCTTCCGTTTTTGTAAATAATGTTTGGCTCGCCAGCTTTATCGGTTTCATCTGGCAGTTCAATAAAGTTATTCTTCAAGACTGATAAACTAGAATTGATTGTGTTTCCTGATTATACTGAGAAACTCTGATGCTGAAACACTGAATCAAAATGAATATGAACTATATGTCTTTTGACCTATTTGACATGTTCATGATGATTCTGAGCAGACCAGAGTCTAGCACAGGGATAGGCAAAGTTGGTCCTGGAGTACCAATGTCCTGCAGAGTTTAGCTCCAACCCTAAAAAAAAAACCTCACCTGCCTGCAACCCGAGTAATTCTATTAGTGGCTGTTTCTATGGGCTGCTATCCACCTTATTTTTCCGTAAGAGCAAGCATGGCCATTTGTAAATTTAATGTGTCTGGCTTCCGGTCTTATCCACTTCCAGCTGTTTTTAGCTGTACAAAACAGCTCATTTTGCTGCTTGATATTGGAAACTGATGTACCATATTTTTTTTAATGTATTATCTTAATTATGAACACAATGGTTTGTAGTGCAAACAGTTTTACCGTTTACTGCACTTCGTTATCCTTCTCATTATTTCCCTATGGCAGTTTATGAACTGGAAGTCTAACACGTTACCAGAAAACAGCTTACTTCTGCATTGAAAAATAAGGTGGATACAAAAGCCATCCCCCGTATTGGAATGTCCGTCAACACTCAAGAGCAAGTTGCCGGTGCATCTGCATATATGAATATCTATATCTTTGGATTTCTGTATCTTTAGACTTCAGAAGATTTCTGAACTTTCTAAATTAATACAACACAACAAGACAACTAACAAATCATTTAACAGATACTTTAGTTTAAACACCCTGGTGAAAAAAACAGCATATGCTGGCAGGTATGTTTTGATGCTGGTTTAAGCTCGTCCTTAGCTGGTTTATGCTGTTTTTTTGCCAGCATAAACCAGCTAAGGACCAGCATAAACCACCTAAGGACCATCTTAAACCAGCATCAAAACTTACCTAACAGCATATGCTGTTTTTTTCACCAGGGCACATATTTAAAACACAAACCAATCTAACGTGAAAGTTTATTCAGTTTGTTCAGGAATTTAAATTTAGGTTGTTTTTGCAACAAGATGCTGCACAATGTTGTTGCATCTTGAAAATCATTGTTTTTATTGTAAGAGACTGTTCCAAGATGGCGGACACGTTGAGGTGTCTGGAGCGGTCGAATTTGACATGAACCTATGCTATAGGTTAGGGCCTATGGTAGCCCTCGGACCGAGGAATATGATTAGCCAAACAATTTATGGTCCTACACCTTCCACAGACAATGTAAATAGGCATAAATTAATTTAGACAACTTAGTGATTGCTTTGGACTTTCAACCAGCATAACAAAAAGTGTTTTTGAACCAAATCACCTACTCTGCCTTTAATGCAGTTACATTTTTCAAAATCTCAGTTCTGGACAGTTTTTAAGCCAATGAATCATACATGTGAAGTTTGGAAAAAACTGTCATGATAATGGTTACTGGCTGATACCACCACCAGTGTTGGGCATGTTACTTTAAAAAAGTAATTAGTTATAGTTACTTCTCACAAATAGTAACTGAGTTAAATCATTATGAAAGTAACTAAATACCAAGGAAAGTAACTACTGTGTTACTTTTTAAAATATTGCTCAAATATGTCAAATAACTTGGACGCCCCCAATATTAAATGTTAAATGAATGAAATTCAAATAAATGTAATGAAATTTTTAGTTTACTCACCAGATATATAAAGCTTAATGGCACAGTTTTTAAATATCTGAATGTATATAATATGACATTATGATAATTTAACATTAAACTTTAGCAATTAGAACTTTAGAATAACCATGTATGAATGCATATTTGTCATACTGACTGAAGTATGTAAGAATTGTCTGCGTTCGCTCGAACTGATTTGCTGAAATCAAATCAGGGGCGACAACAGGTGAGCGCCAGCCAATGAGATTGCCGTTTGCGCATTAGTTCTGCCTACTACCGGAGAAACCAGCCGTTCTTAAAAGCGGAAGAATTCCAAAGGAGCTCCGTTATTTTGGCAGGAAAATACAGCAAAGAATATCGTTTACATGCAGCGTGTCAATTCTGCATGGTAGACTCTCTTGCTCTGTATCTTTTTTTTGCGAGTGTATAAAACAAAGCGATGGTTAGTCGTGTTCTTTCACACTAGAGTTTACGGTTCGTCAAATACAGGTACGCAGCGCATCCATTCAGATGAACTGAAGAATAAAATTATAATAATATTATAGTAAATTATAGTAACGCCGCGTTTTCTTGTCAGTAACGGTAACGGCGTTGTAACGGGGGAAACAGTCATTCGTTTGAAAAAAATCTTGTTACTGAAAAAAATAATGCCATTAGTAACGCCGTTTATTTATAACTCCGTTATTCCCATCACTGACCACCACATGAAGGGAAGCATACAAGAATTTAAGTCTTTAAAACTATTTAAAAAAATAAACACTAGTTGACATTGACATGTATGTTGGTTGAAAAGGACCTTGGCCACAACCAGAAAGCAATAAAAGGGCAGTTTTAATTCTTTACATTTGAAAACATAGTCTTATTTTTCAAAGATTTTTTTTTATTGAAAATGGAAATATACATACCGTATAGTACACAATTAAAAACTAAGCATATTATGTATTTTGCAATTCTTCAGCAGCTAAACCAAGAACCTAAAGAGGGCTCCACAATAAAATATTTAATTCTATAAAATATTATAAAATATTTCAGTCTATACAGAGGTATTCATTATGACCGTCCCTTTGCATTTTTATTGATGCAACGTTGCAATACTGTGGACACAGATATAAAAACAGGAACTTCACATATTCACTTTTATGTCTTAATTATCTCACAAAAAAGCTAAAGCTGTTCTTAAAAATGTGCCGTACTGTATAAAGCAAATTTATGACTTTGCAACAATTTATACCAGATCACAAAGGTAAAAAGTTATTTTGCATCAGCTGAAGTGCTTCATAGATCAAAGCCACGCATTATTCATACTTAATGTACGTGTATAAAATCTTGTATTTTGAGTGAAGCAATTGTTCTTATATGGTAATAAATAAATAAAGTGCTCAAAATACAGCATAAGGTCAATTATTCAATAAACACGTGATTGTTATATAACATGTCGAATCACATAATGTTCAGATCATTAAGAAGTAACATTACCTGTAGAAAAGCGTCTAAATATAATGAGTATATTATCATTTCAGTGTGCTCTGTGGTAGAATTCCATATATACAGATTAGGAGCACGTAGCTAGTGTGATTACTATTGCTGTTGGATTCATAAGCTTCCACATTACGTACACTTCAAACATGCAGCCACCCAATTTAGAGCTTTTTAGAGACATTTGATAGAACAAACTGTATGTTCTGCTCTGAAATATAGAAAAACTTTACAACACTATATTTAAACGTCATATTTTATGGTTCTTAATGTTCAAGTTGAATGACAAGTAACACTTTCTGTTATTATGGATTAAGGTTTATGACCACTGGCAGGAACAGTCCGTTGGTTCCTGTATAGTGTAACTAACCCACGTGGAGTTTCCACTGCAGTAGAGTTGGACTGAACGGCGCTGCAGCCCCATCTCTCTGCAGCACTTACAAAAGCGTGCATACGTGTTGATGTTGTAGTTGTAAATACTTGCAGACGGACACTTTCCATCACATGACACTATATTGACCTGTGAACATTAACATGACCCGTAAGCCAGTTGGCAGCCAAATTACAGGCAGATTATAATAGGAATATTCTGAAATGAACTCACCGGTCTGTTACTACGGCAGTCGTTCTTTCTAATGGTCATCCTTACGGTCACTTTCTGACATGACTTCCCGTCTTCTTTACCTGCAGCATGAAAGTCAATGAATGATCTGTTACATTCTGTGTGACAGTTCTAAGTCATTCAGTGAATAACTTCTGCTCTCACTATGTCAGGATTAGATTCTCATTTCTTTGTTTGTTAATTGATTTCTTCATGCTAAAATGACGTTTAAATAATTGAATTGCTTACCGTCAATTTAAGTGAAGAAAACTTATTGACAACAGCGCATTGCTCAACACTGCTGGGATGCCACTTTAAGTGACATCACTGGAAAGCTGAATAACATGATGGAAAGATCACCCAAAAATGAAAATTCTGTCATTAATTACTCACCCTCATGTCATTCCAAACCCATAGGACCTTCATTCATCTTCGGAACACAAATTAAGATATTTTTGTTGAAATCCAAGAGCTTTCTGACCCATAGACAGCAATGTAACTACCACATTCATGGCCCAGAAAGGTAGTAAGGACCTTGTTAAAATAATCCATATGATATCAGTTGTTTAACCGTAATTTTATGAAACTATGAGAATACTTTTTGTGTGCAAATAAAACAAAAAAAAACAACTTTTTTCAACATTTTCTTCTCTTTTGTGTCACTCTTCGCCGTGCATTCGCAAGAGTAACACGACACGTTCTTGTAGGTTTATAAATTACGGTTGAACCACTGACACTATGGACTATTTTAACGATGTCCTTACTACCTTTCTGGGCCTTGAACGTCTCAGTTGCATGCTGTCTATGCAAGGTCAGAAAGCTCTGGGATTTCATCAAAAATATCTTAATTTGTGTTCCAACATGAGGTTGCGTAATTAATGACAAAATTGTCATTTTTGGGTGAACTATCCCTTTAAGATGAATCCTGATGGACTACTTTAATCTGGTTCAACGCTGCATTTTACAGCAGGATGATTATGCTACAATAATTCTCCAATTTAATCAATAAAAATTCATAAGTATGAACTGTAAACAGATTTTTTTTTATAGATTTAATAATTATAATAATTAAAAGTTCACCTTTTTCATCCTCCTCTAAGTTTGAAGGCTTTAACTTTTAACTTCACAGGATTTAAACATTTTTTTCTTATTTTTCATAAGGAAATATTACTATTCTTTCCCCACTTAGCTGATAAAAAGGTAATCACTATAAAACTACTCATCTACTGAAATAAGTGATACATATGAATTTACTTGTACTCAAGATCAATGCCATTCCATCACCTCAAAAGTAAAAAAAAAAAAAATCAATACTTGATTTCCCAATGAAATATACAGATCAGTAGTGAGCAGAAGCTGTAATGGTTTGAGTAATGTGGCAGAAAAGGCACTGAAGGGAGACAACAGATTTGGGAAAATGCTTTGTATTCCATATATTGCCATATCACCCAAAACATTACCAAACACCCCATTAACCACAAACTACACATACTATGTGATTAGAGGCTACAGCCTAAGTGCTCGGAATCATGCAGAGCTACAGAAACTCTCTAACTGGCCTCTACCAACAGTACATTGTTGGCAATCAACAATGCACTGCCCGACAGAGCAAAATGGGGAAAGATTTCCAAGAAACATCTGGGAGAAAAGTGACTAGAGGTATAAATGACTTCAGTGAGCAGTTATCTTCAAATCTGTTGAGAGTCCTGTAGTATTGTTTGAACAGGGGGAGTACATTGTTGGAAATCAACAATGGTGATGGCGAGCCTTGAGGTCTGATGTTAGTATCAGGTACCTTGTTCACAGTTTGTGCTAACTGTGGGTTTCAAAGGGCTAACAGAGAAGGGGAACAGGGAGTTCGCAGCGCCTGGAGAGATTGTTACAGAACGTTACACTCAGCCTGATGCAGGAAATGAACTTTCTGCTGTTGTGTGAATGTCAGTGCTTTTACACAATCCTTTTCTTTTCTGTGAAAAAGTGAATTCTGTTCCCAGGATTGACTGCTTTTATCTTTAGGTTGGTGAATTTTGCTCTTTACCTTGCTGGTACAGAACAAAACTCCTTTGTCATGTCTGTTGTTTTCATTTAGACATAATGAGTGTAAAAGACTTGTGGAAGAAACAGATGAAGCTTTTAAATATTAACATAACCAATGTTTTTTGTTATAACAAGGAGAAAAAAACTATGTAACTTCTGTACTCACATGTCTTGCAGCAGCCATCCATATAACTCACAACGGTGCCCCCAATCTAAGACAAGATGAACATTTTGAAAATGTTGCATGTTTAATTTGCTAGACATGTTTTGCAAAATGTTTATTACTTGTTATTGTTTTATATCTTTTGTCATGAAGGAAGCTGTCAGTAAAAGTATAACTTGACTCAGGAAGGCCTTTATTTAGTGCTGGTTCTATATAAGTGTCTTTACATGTGTTTGTGTGTATCTTACCTGTACCTTGATGTATTATTTAGGTTTACATTATCAAGGAAAGAGAATTCACCTTCATGCACTCAGTTTCATTGAAGGGGGGGCAGCTGTAGGGGTGGGAAACGAGCACAGGTCCTGACAGAGTGTCCATACAGTCATAGCGCATGCAGTCTGACACCCAGCTGCGTCCTGGCTGGAAAGGAGAACACACAAAATACTGTACATTCACATCTCAGCAGAACAAACCCTATAGGAACGAGGTGCAACAGGGTTCTAAAGGGTCTTTAGAGAATTGGAGATAAAAAAAATAATTATAATTTTGGCTCCGGTACAACATGTTGATATATAATATCTTATTCTGCAAGAATGGATTAAATTGGCCAAAAGTGTCGGTGCCAATAGTGTGCTGACATATAGCACCATTGCGTTGTGGGTGTCCCGAGTTCGAATCCCACCTCGAGGACCTTTCCCGATCCTGTCCCCCTCTCTCTTCCACTACACTCCCTGTCTCTTATACACTGTCCTAGCATTATAAAGGGAAAATGGCAAAAATAAACCAAAAAAAAAACTGGTCAGAAGTTAGAATGTGAGCATTTGATGAAAATCACCTTGTACATAGTTATAGATCCATTCTCACTCTGGATCAGGCAAGAAATGTTTTTACACACGCCACAGCAGCTGCTAGGGTCTTTTGGAGGGATGTATATCTGGTTCTGGAGAACACACAAAACAGTTAGAAGGTATTTTGTGTTTGGCTTGTGCGTGTATATGTGTGTCTTTGGCCATTTTAAATACTCACAGGTTGGCAGCGTGAAGTGCAGTTAGTGCCAGTGGCTTTGAGGAGATAGAAACCTGTGGCAGAGTCCAGTGTGTGTGTGCACTGTTTGGTGTAACACACACCCTGATCACGGTGCTCAACCAGTGTCTGCCCCGGCCGCATCACTCCCCGTTCACCATCCACACACACTGCCTCTCTCACTACAAATTTACACACAGAAAAATGTACAGTGCACATATTAAAAATGATGTATATACACTACCAGTCAAAAGTTTTTGGACAGTAAGATTCTGAGAAGTCTCTTCTGCTCACCAAGCCTGCATTTATTTGATCCGAAGTATAGCAAAAACAGTAACATTTTCAAATATTTTTACTATTTAAAATAACAGTTTTCTATATGAATATATTTTAAAATGTAATTTATTCCTCTGATTTCAAAGTTGAACTTTTAGCATCATTACTCCAGTCACATGATCCTTCAGAAACCATTGTAATATTCTGATTTGCTGTTCAAAAAAACATTTATCATTATGTTGAAAACAGCCGAGTAGAATTTCTTTTTCAGGTTTCTTTGATGAACAGAAGTTCAGAAGAACATCATTTATCTAAAATAGAAATCTTTTGTAACATTATAAATGACTTTAGAATCACTTTTGATCAGTTTAAAGCTAAATAAAAGTATTAATTTCTATAATTTTTTTTTCTGCTGACTCCAAGCCTTTGAATGGTATAAGTGTATAATGTTAAAAGAGCTTGATCTTTGGATCTTTCGATTTATCAAAGAATTCCTAAAAAATTTACTCAACTGTTTTAAATATTAATAATAATAATAATAATAATAAAAAGAGCAAATTTCTTGTTGCTTGAAGGGCAAATCTGCATATTAGAATGATTTCTGAAGGAACATGTGACACTGAAGACTGGAGTAATGATGCTGAAAATTTATTTTTGGAATAAATTAGAGTTTAAAATATATTCAAATATTTATTTATTTATTATGTATTTTCAGAGCATTTGTTTTCTCACCACAAGTGAATCGTTTGCAGGCACACCGGTTTTCCGGATCAGACAGAAATGATCTGTCTAACTGAATACTTTCCCCCTGCAACACAATACATCTGTTATCAGAACCAACCAGTCAAACAAATAATGGAATAATAAATGTAATAAATGTATGCAAAAATACATGGTCATTTGGATACAGTAATTTCTGGAGACTCACCAGAGCACATTTGGGGCGAAGCATTTTCTCACATGCACATTCTAAGAGAGAGAGGAACTTTAGTCGTTTATAGAAACACACACACTGTTTCTTTATCACACATTCACAAACACACAGACAAGCAATACATAAACAGTACAGACATGTACTTGAATCTAACGTACAGTGAATACTTCTAAACTTAAACTACATTATCACTGGGTTAGTGGGCTTACCACATGTCTGAGATGGACAACACTGATCTTGAATCCTTGTGGAAACTACTGCCATGCCAACTGGACATGTGATGTCCAAGCATCGAGAGGTCTCACACACTGAACACATATACACACATCACAGTTATAATAACACTTCACTGTTCCAGTTGATGTGTTTTGAAGATATTTAATTTTGTGGAGATTGAGGCCTGTCAAATTTGATGTGATTGTTCATTTACATGTGGTTTTAGGCATAGATATTTAACAGCTGTTATGTTTTTCCACTATAACTGGCTTACTATTAACTTTTTGCTGGCTGAATTTACCAATGGTAATAAAAATGGTAAATGTCTGTATATTTAATCATGTGTTTGTACTCACAGCAGTGATAAACTGGACAGCAACGCTCTGTGCTGTTGGTGTCCACAATCAGCAGTTCTCCATCTTGGCACACTGGAACTGCCTCAGAGCATTTGTCACACACTAACACAAAAATAAATAAAACACAATAACTAATTCCATTTTAACTGCACTAAAGGTTTTCATTATACTCATGAAAGCAGCACATGCCTGTTAAAGGTTATGTAGGCTGAAATAAAATAATGATTATAAGGTGGAAATTAGTTTGAAACAAAGAATTTAACCAAAAATGAATATTCTGACCCAATTTACTCAGTACATGATTTCTAAACACTTGTAACAATGTTACAATGTAACAAACAAGTCAAAATGACCAGTTTTAAACAACATCTACTGTAAAATGATTGACAATTTAACATGGAATAACATGATTTATATTTTTAACATTGACTTACTGCAGATATGTGCCAAACAGCAGCTGCCTTCAGCACGAGTGGCGATCAATGTCTGATCCTCGCGACATACAGGAATGTCCAAGACACACTGATCAGGATCACACTCTAAAAAGACAATAAACAAACATGGATTTGTATGCATGCACAAGTACACAGACTCAAACACATAACCTGTAACAGAAAATATGCCCAAACTTACCACATAAGTATTCTGGACAGCAGGAGTCCTCCCTATGATATGACACCAACTTCTCCCCATAATTACAATCAGTAGGAGCCGCTTCACACTTGCTCTGGTTACAAACTGTCACAAAACAATTGAGCATAAATGAGTACATAAGTAATGGTAAAGTAATACATTATTTATATGCATTAATACAAGAGTTACATTAAAGGATGAGTTCACTTCCAAAATAAAAATTTCATGACAATTTACTCACCCCCATGTGATCCAAGATGTTCATGTCATAAAGATATTTGCATTTTTTGAAGTAAACATTCCAGGATTTTTCGCCATATAGTGGACTTCAATGGTGGGCAATGGGTTGAAGGTCCAAACTGCAGTTTCAGTGGAGCTTCAAAGGGCTCTACACAATTCCAGCTAAAGCGTAAGGGTCTTATCTAGCGAAACAATCAGTGATTTTCTTAAAACAATAAAAATAAGACAAATGCTCATCTTGCACCAGCCCAGCCTCATGCATTATGTAATTATGTTTTCAAAGTTAATGTTTTTACAAAGCGGATGGGCAAAGAAAGTCAAACACCCTTTATAAAGGTAAAACAGTGATGTTGGATGATTTTGAAGTTGATGGAGAAAATGAGATGGAGTTTTTCACCCTACCCTAAATTTTTGAACCGAAATGAACTGCACGTGACCTTTCCAACGTGATTTTGTAATGCGTGAAGATGCGCATCGCAGAGCTAGTGTAAGATGAGCATTTGTGGTTAAAAGGTTTATATATATATGTAGAGCCCTTTGAAGCTGCATTGAAAATGCACTTTGGACCTTCAACCCATTGATCCCAAATGAAGTCCATTTTATGGAGAAAAATCCTGGAAATTCCTAAAAAAAACCAATTTGTTTGCGACTGAACACAGGCAGACATGAACATCTTGGATGACGTGGGGGTGAGTAAAATATCAGAAACAAATTTAGTTGGGCAGTTTGACCAATTCTATATTATACTTATTCATTTGACTGAAAATGTAACTACAGATAGTTTTAGAAATTCCATCACCAATATAATAAGAGACTTCTTTTTTTTAAGTTTTTACAAATGTACAATCATTCTGCCCAGCCCTTCTGTAGATACGTGTGAAATGATTGTGTAACAGACCACAGGCTTTTTGAGGGCAGCAGCTGCTGTCATCTGCCAGGTTGACTGTAATCTCTCCTGTACGCGTGCAGACTGGCTGAGGGATGTTACTGCAGTTATACTCCACCGGCACTATGCTGTCATTCTCACACTTATACATGCAGCAGCCATCCACCGAGGCTTTCCAAATCTCCCCAAGAGCACGCGGGGTTCCAAAACTATCAGTACACGCTGCAAAAACACATAACATAAATAAATGAATATCAAGAGCTAAATGCTTTTAAAAAGAGAGAGAGACAAACAGGGGGCGTACCACACTTGCTGAGTGGAATGCACAGGGCAGAATAGGGCCGGTGTAAAAGAGTTCCCTCTGGACACACACATCCCTCTGACAGGCCTGCGCATTGCTCTGGGACAAACTCAAACTCTTGGTTTGGGCAGGATGGGGCAGTGCAGGCCGGCAGACATGCTTGGTACTGCAGATTTTCTGGGCACATGAATGCTGCACAGGAAAACACACTACCATTAAAAACACATCACACAAAACACCAATAAATGTAATTTAACACCATGTACTAATGTGGAAACCATTGTTACTATACATGGATTGTTCACCTGGAAATTAAAATTCTGTCATTTATTACTCAACCTCATATTTTTCCAAACCTGTAAGACCTTACCTCATCTTCAGAACACAAATTAAGGTATTTCTGATGAATTCTGAGAGTTTTCTGACCCTGCATAAACATCAGTGGTCACATGGACTATTGTGAACAGTGAACAAAGGTCTTACGGGTTTGGAATGACATGAGAGTGAGTAATTAATGACAGAATTTTCATTTTTGGGTAAACTTTTCCTTTAAAGCTGTGTTGATATGCCTTGGTGACTACATACGGCAGAAATCCGAGCTCCTCCATTCCATGCAGATGTTGAATTTGTGGCAGGAAGCAGCGTAAGCGGCCAAAGCAACACATGGGTTGTTTACATACTCCACATCTCTCACCCACATCTCACAGAACATTACTGGAGGGACCTGCAATGCAACAAAAAATATTCAGGAAATATAATGCATAATCAACAGGTGTGGTTGCAGGTTTGGTACTGGTGGGATGTGCATGTTGTGTGCCGTACATAAGGATGGCAGATGGTGAAGGTACGGTTACTCAGCATGCTCATGCACTGGGAGCAGTCGTCCGTGGTGCAGTTGACCTCCCTCCGTCTGCTGTGGCTGACGTAGCTGGTGGTGTTGGGAATCTGCCAGCTATCAATGAACACGGCCGGATCCTCTTGCTCAGACACAACTGTACCGTTAGACAGAGTCAGATCATTCAGAGGATTACCATCACAACTACCTGGACAGGGTGACAAAGAGAAAGATGGGAGAGGTGGAGAGTGAGGAGCATGACGAAAGTAGATGGCAATAATATGCATATGATCTGTGGTTAATGACTTCGTACCACACAATCCCATTGTGGGGAGTCTGTTGTTATAGCTGTCCATCTCAATCACCATCATGCCTGTAGTGTGGAACCACTGGATCTTCAGACCAGCTGGACTTCGGATTAGATACATGTTTCCTGTATCCAGAATCTCAAAACCAAACTTCTTAAAACGTGGCTTTGAGTACCTGGAGTTCACATATAACTGGAAAAACAACCCATTGTATATTTGAACCTTTTTCATTCATGTAAATCTGCCAGGCTATAATAATAACAATATTCCATTTCTATTCAAAGTGGCAGTTATTCCAAGAATTGCAAATAGACGGATACTCACACGTCTCTGCAGACGATTGATGAGCACTTCGTTGGATTTGTGAGTAATGTTTAAAGCTGCCAGACACAGATTGGTGAAGTTCCACACAAGCTGGAATCAAATAGAATAATATTATGACTTTGATATTCTAAAAAAGGGCACAAAGGGTTGCACTAAAAGGGTTTATATTACTTGAGTTGTGCATATCTTACAGTGTCATCTGGTCCTGAACACTCTTGTACCAAGATGCTGACGGTCTCATTGGGAAGTCGGGTCACCACATATAAAGCAGCTTTATAAATCGCAACACTTTTCCCATCAAATGTGATCAGATTAAGATCTGGAAACACTGAACAACGACCTACATGCCGAAATAAAATGTATATGTTAATAAGCATTCAACAGTTTAACAAATGACAGAATGGAAAAGATCATAGTAATATGTGTAATGCAGATGTTCCTCACATGGACAGTCCCATCGTGGACAACACTTATCACCATTGACCAGTACAGCAAAGCCAAGCAGACCGCAGTTTGGAGGTGTAGGATCATATGGGCAGCTTTGAGACTTATTGAAGAGGAGCAACTGACCACTGACACAGATAAGCTTTGTACATTCATCCACCACCTCTGAATATGGAGACTACAGACACACACACACATTATTTAGGTTAGCATGTAATAGCTTTTGTTCATACCACCACACAAAAGTATAATGAAAGACAGCTAATGCTATACAAAAATATTTTATAATTGACTTACAGTGCATACTCTGCTTGGCTCCAGAGCAGTAGTTTTTGAAACTGCATGCGTCTGGCTCGTCATCCAGTGCTCTGTTTCTGTCGTGTAGGGAAGACTGGTTATCGCAGATGAACTCAGTGTTGTTTGGCCAGTGTCTGGAGCAGGTGGCATGGCTGTGACTCTGGTATATTCATCCACCAGAGGGCGCTCAGTAGAGGCACTTGCGCTGGTTACAGGCCTACTCTCAGTGACAGCAGAGGAAGTAGCGGACTGTGTTGAAATGGTAGTCTGGGTAACAACTGATGCCACACCTGGCACTGGAGTTGTTCCAGATGATGTCGGCAATGTTGTGGTCGGACCAGATTCAGTGGTGTACTCTGTAAATCCAAAGGTTTCAGGACTATGTGTTGGAAGTGTGCTAGAAGTAGCAACAGGGATACTAGAGGTAGTTGTATCTGTGAAAACAGTGGTAACTTTATCTGTAGAAGTGGTTGAAGGTGTTGTCCTAGTTGGAGGTGAAATACTGGTTGTGGCCACAACTCGAGGAGTTTCTCGTCGTGTGGTAGCCACAGCCACCCGTGAGGTCAGGACTGGTGTGACACGGGTTGTGAATCTTTGAGTCATCGTGGAAGGAAAGGTGCTGGAAGTCTCATGGACCAGTGTTGATGTTTCGGTTGTTGTATCGGTAGACAGCACAGCTCTATCTGTGTCAAGCGAAAGCCTAGTTGTCTCTGTGACAGAATGTATACTGAAAGGTCTGGATGTGGATGTTTGAGTGGTAGAAACAATCTCTTTTTCAGCTGCAGTAGATGGTAGCAGAGGTCTCTCAGAGGTGACAGTTGTTTCTGTGGTTACTGTTGGGGCTTGAGATACTGATGTTGTCATTGTCAGTGTGGATGGTGAAGATTGAGAAATCAGTGGCAGTGCTGATGTGGTGGTCATAGTTGTTGCAGAATAAGGAGGATGAACTGGTGATGTGCTGACTTTGTCTGAAAGGACAGCAGTAGTGGAAACTAAACTCCAGTGAGACTCTGTAGGGCTCAACGTAGTAGAAGTGGAGACAACTCTATAAGTTGTTTTGTCAGTAGGTGACACATGTGATGTAAGCAGTGTTGATGTTTCTTCTGTAGGCGCTGAGGTGAACGGCATGGTGGTGTAGGTGGTAACTGGTGTCTCTGCTGTCTTAGCACTGGTTTGGGTTGTTTCAGGTAATGGAGTTGACATGGTTTGGATCACTCTCCAATCTGTCTGTAATGTTCTATCAGTTGTTGGAACATCAGGATGAGGATATATATCAGATGTTGGTTGATAGGTTGTTTTTGCAGTGGTTTCTGTTGACACAAATGTAGGAGCTTGAGAGGACACTGTGGTGATGAAGGTTGTTGGAGCAGCTGTGGAGACAAACACTGTTGTTTTTGAAGTTTTGGGTTGCTCTGAGGTTAATGTTAAAGGAATAAAAGGTGTTGTCTGAGTTGGAAAAGCAGAACTTGTGGATTTTACTGCAGTGTGAGTGGTTGATGCTTCAATATCTGTAGGGGAAGTGGAAATGGTAGTGGTGTCCAAAGGCTTCTGGGTTTCAGTGGTGCCCTCAGAGGTCTTAACAGTGTGTAAAGATGTTGGAAAGGTCCATTTCTCTGTGGTGACTGAGGTACTCAATTCTAATATAGGTGTTGTGGTTGATGGCGAAGTGGACTTTGTTGTGATGATGGTTTCGACAGGTAACTGTGTGCTGCCACTTGAAGTCTCAAAGTGAGCTGTGGTCTTTTCAGTAGGTGTAAAGGCCTCTGAGACTTTGGGGGTTTCGGTACTAGAGGTGAGAGGAGATGACACTTTGACTGTTGGGGAAGTGGCTTCTGTGTAGCTTATGCTGGTCGAGACTGGAAGCACAGGTAGAGTGCTTATTCTGGTCGGCTCTTTACTTGAGGTAGACGACAGAACAGGACTTGAAGTAGATGGTGAGGGAACAGTTGTTGTAAGCGTGAGAAGTGTCAAAGACACTGTTGGCCTGCTTGTTGTAGAGGTGCCTGGGAGAGTTTCTGAGATAAACATTGGGCTAGTGTGCAGTGTGGTGGAGGAAGTGGAACTGTGGGTGATGCTCGGTGCTTTAGTGGTTCTCTCAGTGGAAGCCAGTGGGCTTGGGGAGGAGGTGGATGTCGTTAATGTGGTAATAGTTTCCACCACCTCAGGTGTTACAGGAGAAGATGTAAGCTTTGTAGTGCTTGGCATGTGTGCTGTAGGTGTAGAAGCAGTGGTGCTAGACGCTGACACTGTTGAAGATGTGAGTGATATAGAAACCGCTGGACCACTCAAGGTGGAATACTCTGAGGAGAATGTTGATGATATTACAGTACTGGTTGGCGTGGGTGGAGGAACAACAGCAGGCTTAATGCCTAAACACAAAACAAACACAATATTTATTAGACACTTCATAAAATATCTCATTTAAACTGCTACATTTACAGCTAGTGGTAGGAAATTATTTTCTTAAAGATTGTTAACATTAGCGCTGGTTAACATGGCATTTATGAGGTTGTAGCTGAAAGGTAACATATGCTGCCTTAGTCAAACCATATGACAATGATTGTAGAAGTGAATCCCAACCTATCATTTACCTCATTAAAGGGGTCATGAACTGGTCAAAATTCCCTTGATCTTTTGAAATATAAAAGGCCATTGTACTATAAAGCATCTTGTAAGTTTCAGAAGTTTGTAAACTCAGATGTGATGTAAAAATTTTGACGACATTATAAGTGGACCTCAGAGAACAGTACAAAATAAAAAAAGGCAGCTCATGACCTCTTTAACATAAAAATTGTCAGTGATTTTATTTTACACCAGCATTAGTAATAGAAATAGCACAAATAATAGCTTACAGTCCTCCATAAAGACACATCTGTGAGTGACCTCATCTAGAACCATGTGACTTGGACACTGAGGCAGGCATCCCTCAACCCTACAGAAAGAAGCAGTTTAGCTATATCACTTAGCCATACACTTACACAGTTTAGACATTTGCAGAAAATGAATATGTGCATGCTTGCATGCATGAATGTGTGTGCTCTTACTTCAGGATACTGGCACAGCTCAGACCTGATGGGTCACTGCATGTTCTGAAGCACGGACTCACACATGATTCATACCGCCACTGGCATCGAGGACCCATTGGATAGTGTGGTATGGCACCTGTAGTAAAATTAATGATTTGGAAAAATGGGGTAAGTCAGCTGTAATATTTCTGTGTGATTATGAGCAAGTTTGTGGATGTATGTAGCCACATGCTGACCTGTCAGTTTGAATAGTGTAGCTCGGCGGTACCGATCTGAGTGACTGTATTTCACAAGTTGGAGTCTGGACAGCATGAAATTCAGAAAAAACCCTGGCTTTGCCAGGGACTCAAGCGAATCAAAGCCTGAGATCCAGGTGTCTCTATGAAGGACAAATGTAGCTGCATCCCAGAATCCCTCAGTTTCTTCCCACTTCTGCAGTCCCAGCTGGCCACTGCGCTCTGCTTTTAAGAAGTAGTTGGGTCTGTCTGCTGCCTCAAATGACACCAGAGATGTGTCTGCAGCATACAACATACCAATTAAGAAAAGCAACACATACAGTACATACATAGATTAATGCAGGTTTTTGATTCAAAATATTTAGATTTGGTCTGAAATGTGCATGTTTTACTACATATTTGTTCATTAAAGTCAATTGAGCATGTGCTTTTGTCAGACTGACCATGTGGTCTGGCTTTGCTGATGCCAGGCGTCATCATAAACATTGTAAGGATCTCATCAGTACTGGTTATTTCTCTTTTTGGGAACACCAGTCCACTTGTCTTATTGGCTGCCAACATTGTTCCTCTCTCTCTGTAGGTCAACAGCTTCAGTGGTCCTTTCCCTAAAGCTATGCAGAAGTGCATTTTCACACAAACACAACTGTCAAATTATATACAGATGAGGTCAAAAGTTTACATACACCTTGCAGAATCTGCAAATTGTTAGTTATTTTACCAAAATAAGAGGGATCATACAAAATGCATGTTATTTTTTTTGTTTAGTACTGACCTAAAATATATATTTCACATAAAAGATATTTACATATGGTCCACAAGAGAAAATAATAGTTGAATTTATAAAAATGACCCGTTCAAAAGTTTACATATGCTTAATTCTTAATACTGTGTTGTTACCTGAATGATCCACAGCTGTTTTTTTTTTTAGTGATAGTTGTTCATGAGTCCTGAACAGTTAAACTGACTGCTGTTCTTCTGAAAAATCCTTCTGGTCCCACAAATTATTTGTTTTTTAGCTTTCTTGTGTTTTTGAACCCTTTCCAACAATGACTGTATGATTTTGAGATTCATCATTTCACACTAAGGACAACTAAGGGACTCATATGCAACTATTACAGAAGGTTCAAGCTCTCACTGATGCTCCAGAAGGAAAAACGATGCATTACGAGCTGGGGGGTGAAAACTTTTGAACAGAATGAAGATGGGTACATTTTTCTTATTTTGCCTACATATCATATTTTTTCCTAATAGTACTGCCTTTCAGAAGCTACAGAAGATACCTACATGTTTCCCAGAAGACAAAATAAGTTAAATTTACCCTGATCTTCAAATTCAAATTCATTAACAACTATCACTAAACAAACAACAAACAGCTGTGGATCATTCAGGTGACAACACGGTATTAAGAATCAAGCATATGTTCAACTCTTTATATATCAACTTTTGAACAGGGTCATTTTTATAAATTCAACTATTATTTTCTTTTGTGTGTATGTAAACTTCTGACCTCAACTGTACAGTATATACACATATATACATATGCACAAATATTATCATTAAAAAACTACAGATGTACCTTTGTTGTAGTATTCACAGTCATAAGCTGTAAGACGAAAAAGATAGCATTACTTACACAGTACCATAAAAACCAACCATGTGATGAAAAACTTGAAAAAAAATGAATGAGAATATGAGAATGAGAAAATGAAAAAAATATAGATAGCTCAGTTCCTTCTTCCTCCAGACTATCTTTGTCTTTTAAAAGAATGTATATTCACCATTGTATATTCAGTTATTGGTTATATTACAATGATTGATTCTAGGAATATGACTGGGCTGAGATGTCACTCACGGCAGACAGAAGGGGAGCGCCAATCAATGGTGACGCCCTTTTGGCAGCAGCGGTGAGCATAAGCTGCAACACTCGTGCAGAAACACTCACAGTCTCCTCCACGGTTGCAGCCACAGGTGTCCACCAGGCAGTTCATATAGAACCATGTGACATCTACCTACAGAGCATCAAACACCTTTAAACACAGAAACCCTCTCTCACTCACATGTACATTTTGCGTCTGCTGGTATCTGTGATTGGCTTACCACAGGGTGGCAGACTTGGAACACTTCACTAAGCAAAATCCCACACTGTCTTTTTGCAAAGGGCTCTCGAAGAGGATTCAGATTGCAGGGGTGCCTTATATCAGGACTGTTCACACACTGATGGGACATTCACACACAACAGACATGTTTAGTCATCTAACAAAGAGAATGGAATAATTACTTTTTTTATGTCTTTTGTGGTAATATTTCACAATGTTACTATTTTTACATGCAGCCTTGGTACGCATAACCTTAAAAAAATCCTAATTATTTTAAACTTTTGACTGGTAGTGTATGTGTGTTTATCTGTTTGTCATGCCTCTGCTGCTGTCCAACTGTTGCCAAACTCCTGTGGTGTTGACGAGTCAATGTTCTCTGGTGTTCTCATCTCATTCGCTGTCTTCTGATCGAAGTTCCCACAAAGGCCAGTAAGCTTGCCCTAAAAATAGCATAAACACACAAATACACACTTGTAAGGTAATCATAATTAATTTGCAAATGACTGATTCGCACTTGAACTACAAGTTTACACTTACTGCAGAGTCAGGAATCAGTTTCACCTTCTTTGTATGTGTTTTTTTACCTGCCAGCTTGGTCCAGCTTGTATATGTACAGTGGTTTTTCTGTCCCACAGCACTGTGAGGTCTTCCCCAAGCAGATGCACAATGGTATAGTATCCTGCTTGCCAGATATACACCTTCTGCCTGTCGATCACACTGGATGGGTTCTGCATGTTAAACATATCAGCAGATTATTATCAACCATTGTTAAAAGATTAGTTTACTTCCAGAATAAAAATGTCCTGATAATTTACTTACTCCCATGTCATTCAAGACGTTCATGTCTTTCTTTCTTCGGTGGAAAAGAAATTAAGGTTTTTGAGGTAAACATTCCAGGATTTTTCTCCATATAGTGGACTTCAACAACAGTCAATGGGTTGAAGGTCCAAACTGCAGTATTAATGCAGCTTCAAATGGCTCTACATGATCCCAGCTGAGGTTTAAGGGTCTTATCTAGTGAAACGATCAGTCATTTTCCAAAAACAATACAGATTTATATTTTTTTCAACCACAAATGCTCATCTTGCACTAGCTCAACTTCATTATGTAGTCACATAATGAATATGGAGAAAAAATCCTGGAATGTTTTCCTCAAAAACCTTAATTTCTTTTCGACTGAAGAAAGAAAGACATGAACATCTTGGATGACAAGGGGGTGAGTAAACTATTAGGAAATTTCTATTTCACACCAAACCAATGTTTCAAGAAACATAACACTACAGACGTGCACCATATTAGCCCTATGACGCATAATGACCAACAGTGACGCATTAAAATATATTCCACCAGTACATTCAAGCACATTCAATCCTACCCAGGGGTGCACAGGAATAAGCTAAATATGGTTGGGGCACATTATATTTATTAGGTGACAACTGTAGGCATTGCTTTTCAGGCATAATTAAAATATTTTATTGTGTAATTATAGTTTTATAAGATTTTGTACAGAGAGAGAAAAGCTTACTTACAGGTTTGCCAGAGTCATCATCAAACACAATGAAGGAGCGTCCCAAGGAGATGAGGAGAGACTTCCTGCAGATCACGCCACTCTCAAAGCAGTCAACATTCTCTGCTGTGACAGTCAACATTGCATCTAACGAGCTCTAACATAGGCAGGAGTATATATTAGTAGTCAATAACAATACATTACATAGAATATGAGTTCTGGGAATATCTGGATCTGTTGCTAAAAGCTCACCTTGACCAAGTACACCTTGCAAGCACCAATATAATCAAACAGGAAGCCATCAAATGTTCGGTAGTGTCGATCTCCATAAGCCGTGCACATTGACGGACATGGGCGGAACTCACACTGAAATGTGCCATGCTGACATACGCTGAAAAATGATAACATTCAGACCTAAGACACAGTTTTATTGCACATTTCCTCTCTTCCCAAAATTTGAAAATTGCATATTTTTCCTCATATTTATATAACCTAAAACAATAAAGCACCAAAATCATGTGACCACATAATCTATGATATAACATTTCTTGTAGTATATAAAAATGTAGAATGGCAAAATGACTGATGTAAAAACACAAAGAAATGACTGAAATGCACAGAATGTGGGTTAACATAAACTCACCACTGATGGCAGGGGGACGATACTCTGTCTCCTGGATAATATTCTTTCCCTTTCCACAAACACGGACATGCATGTGGCTCGAAACATTCATCACCATGTTTGAGGAGCCTGAAATACACACGTGCACTGTGTATCATGTTTGTAAACATACTGAAACAGCACACGGGATGCATGTGTGAGTTTGTTTATGCATGTAAGTATGCCATGCAAGTATAATGCAAGAGCTCTTAAGATTCTGCCTGAGACAAGAATATTTGGATGGGTGGAGAGATGAAAGAAAAATCTGACTGGTGACATGAGAAAAGCAGCCTATTCTCATTCTCACAGATCCAAAGAGCTCCTCTCTCTCTCTGATAAAGATCTTGTAATATTGCAGTGAATCATTTCCATTGGCCTGAGGGTCTCAGAGAGTTCCCAGCACACTGTCCGTTAGAACTGAGTAAACTTACACCCCAGATAGACAGGCGTTAACAGCTCTCTTTATCCCACAGCCAGAATGCTGGATCACTTACTGCCATCAAAGAATGCGTGATCACCTGCTCCTGTTCTGCATGCATTAATTAAGAGACAAAGAAATGGATCCATAACTAAACAATCACGCACTCCATTGCTCAGCAATTATCGTCATGCACCAGTGATGCTGTTCTCTCCGGACAAAGCAGACTTGAGAAAATAAAACCATGACCCAAACAAAAACCCTGAGGGATGAAATTACAAATATACTGAAAAGGAGGTTTTGTGTGGATAATTATAATAATTGTTTTCAAATGACTAATTTTTTAAAAAGCCACTGCGAGATGAGTGCTGAAATGCCTTGTGTTGGACTGAGTACAACTGATGAGTTAGAATTTCATGAATACGAGTGGCTGTCATTAACACGCATTGATTCTCAACTTCCCTTTATACTAGAATGAAAATTGGATACAAAAGGAGCCAAAGTCATTAGGTTGTTCATGTACTGAGTATTCTGAATGCAAACAGACATTTTGCCACATTAATGATCAGTTCGTCAAATATGAATGACGAATTTCAGGACAGACAATTTTCACAGTTTGCCAGTTCAGTGCACACACAGCCTAGGTTGCTTGTTCTGTACAATTCCTGCAAATTATTGTTTGTGTTTGAGGTTGTGGTGCTGCTGACGTAAACGTCCATCTCCTTTATTGTCTGTATATTCTTGTTCAAATAAGTAATATTAAATAAGTACGGCTCAGCAAAAAATTGCAAGTCATCCTCTCTTATCTCAATTTGTGTTCTGAAGATGAACAAAGGTCTTATGGGTTTGGAACGACATGAGGGTGAATAATTTATGACAGAATTTTCATTTTTCAGTGAACTAACCCTTTAGGTGTGGCACATGCATATGTGCATTGTTTCACATGTGTGAACATCCTTACACAAACCTAGACCTCTCAAGCAACACATAAACTAGTGCATGCTGATACTTATTATCATTCCTCCAAGCAAACCACTGTCAAACTGATTTATTGAATACCATTAAACAAATGTTGTTCAACTTGTATGTTTTTGCTGGGTATATCAAATAAGTTCATTCCTCTAAATTATACCATTTCACTGTCAACAGCTTATTAAAAAGTACATTGATTAAAATCACAAAATCTTTCTATGAACTGAAAACAAAAACTCAAAAAAAGGTAAAGCAGATAATTCAGTTCAACAAGTTCCAAGTCAAAACTGGAAGTGCACTGATAAAAATGAAAGCACAATCTCTGGGTGAAACTGCAGTGAGTATCATTACCATCTTCAGCGAGTAAAACACTCTGTATAGCTATGTAAAGAGTCAACTGTGGCATCATTTTCACTACGGAAGTCAGAGTCAGATGCATTACACCTATGAAGAAAGAGAGGTCATCTGCATTGATCCCTGACCTTAGACCTTAACCCTTAACCCTAAACCTGACCCTAACCCTAAGAGAGAAAACAATTGTTCAGAAAACATCTGTATTCACATAAGCTAAAGGTCTGCTGCAGAGCACAGCAAGAGCACAAAAGCATAAAGATGCCTTTCTCTTGTAGTTTCCTTTCTTTTCTTTTCGTCTTGACAAATGAAAATGTGCTGATTTTGAAGTATGGACTAGAGGAATGTCTTTAAGCAGCTTATCAGTTATTTGATCCAGCTGTGCACCTGTTTACTGCGTAAATAAGCGTCGCTGCCATTAACCACTTTGCTTCGGGATGGAGGAGGGGGTAATTACTCCCTCTCATTAGTGCAGGAATTCCCCTGCTCACAAAAACACTCCTATACCTGCTGCTCCCATGAGGGATGGGGTATCAGCATCACCCTTTAGTTTATTGGACAGAAATGAACAGGGTGAGGAGTCAGCCCATGCTGAAACATCTTTAACAAACTTTGACAAAAGTTGCAGAAAAAAATCGTTTGGTCGGCTGTCAACCATCTTCGGGTCGTCGGCAAGTGTCTGTTGGGCTAGTTTGTTTGGTGTGTTCCACACATCGGCTTTTGTTGGGCTCACGTCGGCAGCAGTTTGTCCGATTTGTGTCAGGGACGTCAGGGAGAGTGAGAACTTTTGTTGCCGCTAGTTCTTTGAAGTTGGCTTGGAGTGTCCCAGCCTTAAAAGCATAGTTAGCCAACTATGGTGGTTTTATCGGTACCAATATTTGGTACCAAGTTAAACGATTTAGCATTTCTCAAAACCATTGTTCCAACAGACATTCGCATTGTTCCAACTTGTGTGGCTGGAACTACAGCTCTCAATCTATGGTTAGAAGTGTAGTCTATTTTTAGTGTACTTCTAAATTTATACATTTCAGTCTATATATTTTAGCGATTTTACAATCAGTGCCATTTTTGAAGAATGTGTGTGTGCCAGCTGTGTTTGATACGTGAGCTAGATCTTACAAGCAGGTTGAATTCCTTAGTGCACCTGTTCATGCCCAGAAAATGAATCTACTAATTATTAAATATAGGATTTTTTTCTTCATCACATCTTTCAAGGTATACTTCTACTTTGTAGTCTTGTACTAAAGTTCTCACATTAGTTGTGTTCATACCTTTTTTTTCACTTTAGCTATTATGATTTGCATAAATGCGTAAGGAACCCCAGAGTATGACGGAAGAGGGAATCAGTGGTTCAGCACTTTTGGCTCAGGACCATTTTACTACAATATTACGACTAGCCACTCGATTTCATAGTACAATGATTAATCAGAGAGTTACGTTGTTGCACACTCCAAAATGTTTGTCACATTCACATCACTTCGTCAAATCATAAAAGCTAAAGTGAAAAGAAAAGGTATGAACACAACTAATGTGAGAACTTTAGTACAAGACTACAAAGTAGAAGTATACCCTGAAGTATACCCTGTGATGAAGAAAAAAATCCTATATTCAATAATTAGTAGATTCATTTTCTGGGCACGAACAGGTGCACTAAGGAATTCAACCTGCTTGTAAGATCTAGCTCACGTATCAAACACTGCTAGCACACACACACACATTATATTGTTGGTAGTGAGACCTTGCGCTCTAAATGAGACAGGCTGTGACTGTGTATGTATGTGACTGTGTAAAAGAGTATGGCTGCTGGAAAGTCCCCGTAAAAGGTCTAGAGCGTCAGAAGACTCATGACAATGTTCCAGAGGGCAAACAATCAAATACTTTACATTCTGCTTTTAACAGTCACTCTAGGTGCTTTCAGATGTACGTATTACAGAAGATTTCCTTTAGCATCTCTTTTTGGTATTAGACAATCTTTACTAAATAGGTAAAATCATGGTTTACAGAAGTAACTTGGGACACAGAGCAATAACTATGTATTATTGTTTTAAACCCACTTGCACACACCATGGGTTTGTACAGGAACTTACACCAAATTTTGACCAAAAACAAAAATCTGAGCATGAGGTGACTAATCCAATCCAGCCCTCCATCTACACTGCAAAAAAATTAGTTTCTATTTGTCTTGTTTTTCAGTAAAAATATCAAAGCATTAAATCAAGATACATTTATTTGAGATCCTAAATTACATAAAGTCTTGTTTTCTGGGGAGAAAAAATTAAGTGAGGTTACACTTAAGCATGACGGCAATTTAGTGCCACATTAAAAAAATTAAAAAATCTAAAATTACAAGATTAAAGTTGTAATATTTTGAGAATAAAGTTGAAATATTTCGAGAATAAAGTCTAAAAGTTTAGTAAATAACATTGAAATTACACAAATAAAGTCAAATGTTTCGAGAATAAAGTGGACATTACGAGAAAAAAAATCAAAGTCAAAGTAGCAATTAAAATTCTAAAATTTTGAGAGTATAGCCTGCACATGCAAATGTCCCAGATTGGGAGCACCGGGAGAATTTGCCAGGCCACCGGAATTTATTTGATTATATGTGGGATTATTAGCAGAAATAATCAAATCTGTTACTCGCAGGGATAGCATGCTTGGAAATAATATTTCACATCTTTGATTGCATTCATTAGGCCTGTTTGTAGTGTGCCTGCCAGCCACCCAATAATAGCAATAAGCTTTGTGCTTTTGGTACTTTTTAATATAAAAAAGTCTCAGCTTTCAAAATCTGTCAGTTTTATAGCAAAATACAAACAATGTGAAAAACAAAGCAATAATGTGTTTTTGACGCTCTTTAATTTGGCGGAACAGATCGCTGCATTCATGTGAATCAGTTGTCTTTTTGATTACAATGAGACAATCGTTTCATTAAATTATACTGTTTTCTTTGTTAAAACTCCACCACCTACTCCACAAAAACGTCTGTGCCATCCACAGTTTAATTCCTCACATGTATTTAATTAAAAACAACAATAAAACATTGTAAAGGTTGAAGTGGACTCTGAAGTGGACTCTAACTCATTAACATAAATTCTGTCAGTTTTATCATGAAATACACATTATAAATGTGTTTTTCTCTGTATTCAAGTTTCTAACATGATATAAACGTGAAGGAACATCAGAAGGAATAAAAAAACAGTATATCCTGTTTAGTGAAACGAATGTCTCATTGTAATCGGAAAGATGACTGAGCCTGTGCTCCCAATCCGGGCCATTTGCATGTGCAATAGGCTTGAATATACTCTCTAAATATTATAACTTTAATCTTGTAATTGCACAAATTATTTCTCAGAATTTTGACTTCATTCTCTAAATATTTTGACTTTATTCTTGAAACATTTCAACTTTTTTTCTCATATTTTCTCGAAATATTACAACTTTAATCTCGTAATCTTTGTTTTTTTTTTTAACACGGCACTAAAACGTTGTTGTACTTTAGAGTAGAATTAAAACAAAGTTAATTCAAAGAGAAAAGTGATTTTTTTTGTTTGTTTGTTTTAAGTATAAACTCAATTAATTTTGATATTTTTCCTTTTTTGTAATTTTGCTTCTCAAATAAATGTATCTTGATTTAAGATTGTTTGTACTGGACCTTTAAGACATTTGTACTGAATAACAAGACAAAAAAAAAACATTGTGGACTTTCCTTTTGTTCATTTCCTATATTCAACATCCTGCTACTACAATACCACTCAACTGTAATGATGTTAGACCACACATATGGTACATTTAATCATTTCCAGACTTATCAATAATCGCATCACTACTTCACATTATGGCATAAGGGGCCTTTGTGCCATATTTACACCAGTCCAGATGCCACACTATCAAGTTGCAGGAACTTATTAAACACTCATGACAGAATCTTAGCCATGATATTTCTTTCCCATGATGCTCTTGTGTAATGGTTTTCTGTTTAAAGGTCAATAAGTCAGAAAAAGGTGAATCACACACACACAGAGCCATCTAAAATATCACATCCCCTCTGTGTGCAGCAGCGGAGACTCTAGTTGCTCTCCAGATACATCCGTGACCTCACAGCCCTTTTACTACGTGACTGATGAATGTTCATGAGAGTTTTTCCCTTTGTAGTGAGAGTATTAGATTGCCTTTGAAATTCAGCGTTGGCAATGTCTGAGCATTCACAAACCAAGTGTAATACACATCCCAACCTTAGAAACAAGTCTAAAAATAATTTTTAAATAAAAAAGCATTCAGAACACACTCCTATATGCAAAACAAAACCAAATGTGTCGTGAACAAAATGTAAGCTGCTTTATATCTCACAGATCAAAAATGTTTTACAAAAACAGAACATGGCTTATTCCCAGACTCTCCCTTGCTGGTGTTGGTAAAAGGATAAGTGAGACGAGGTCTTATCATGCTGTTATGGCTGAGGATGGCTTTAGGAAGTTAAGCTTGTGATATGGCACTTAACCTCAGTTTGCTTGTGTAGACACTGGCATTAAATGTATCAGATGACAAAAATCCATCTATAGAGCAAGAGTCGTGCTCTCTGAGGCCCCTTTAGTGGGAACGTGACGCGAGGGGGAGAGAAGAGGGGGAAGTGGAGTTGAGCGACAAAGAACTCTTTTCACCTGCCGTAGACAGCAGCAAAGGTTCCCACTGAGTCAGCGGAGACCCTTTAACTGATCTGTATCGACATCATCACCTGCTCCGGCAGACACCATCCGAGTGAGACCTCAACATGTAGAGCAGAATGTCATCTGTCCACGCAACGCGCCTGGGAGTTGTGTGTTTGCGCAAATCTGCGCTACTTTGCTTGGAATGTCAATGGTCTGTATCTGCCCGTGAAAGAGTTTTTAATAATGTGGAAAAAATATTTGAATGGAATTTGATTAGGAACATTATGTGACACAGATAAGCGTATGCATGTGTAATGGAAATAAGTAGTTCCTGACGCTACTCAGGCGATTCCACCCACTAAGCTTAGGCATGGATCACTGCCCCGTCACACACGTAAATACACATAAAGCCATTCACCTAGTAAATCCTCTACTTCACACACAAACACGGAAACATCTAACCTTTTAAAAATATAAAAATAAAACTACCAATACAGATGAAGAATAAACACACTCAGGAAGTTTTCAAGAGATTTCAATGCCTGTAAAAGTCTAGAATGCATTTGGGAAACTCAGTAAAGCTAAAATTCTGCCAAAAACATCCAGCTGAAGCAGAGAATTAAACAGCAGAGTAGTAAATGACACAATAAAGTAGGGTAAAGTAGAGTAGTAAAGTAAAGTAGTAAATGGCACAATAGCAACTTCACTTACAAAAAAATACCATGATGGTCCCATGTATTTTGGACATGCTTCCATAATATCATGGTCAATTGTAAGTGCCTCCACAATAAATGACATCAAAAACACATATAGCAAATATTTGCTTAATTAACACTTCTTCTTTAATGAACATATCTCTATAAATACACTACCAGTCACAACGTTTTTGATGTTTTTTAAAGAATTCTCTTCTGCTCACCAAGCCTGCATTTATTTGATGCAAAAGCAGCAATATTGTGAATATCTTTACTATTTAAAATAACTGCTTTCTATTTGAATATATTTTAAAATGTAATTTATTCCTGTGATCAAAGCTACATTTACATCATCAGGATGATTACTCCAGTCTTTAGTGTCACATAATCCTTTAAAAACTATTTTAATATGCTGATTTGCTCAAGAAACATTAATATTATTATTATTATTATTATTATTCATAATTTAGTTTAGCAAGAATGCTCTGAATTGATCAAAAGTGATCATAAAGACATTTATAATGTTACAAACACTTCTATTTTGGACAAATGCAGTTGTTCTGAACTTTCTATTCATAAGATACCTGAAAAATTCTACTCTGCTGTTTTCAACATAATAATAGTTTTTTGAGCAGCAAACCAGCATATTACAATGATTTCTGAAGGATCATGTGACTGGAGTAATGATGCTAAAATTCAGCTTTGAAATCACAGGAATAAATTACATTTTAAAATATATTTAAGTAGAAAAGTTACTTTAAATAGTAAAAATATTTCAAAAATGTACACATTTTTACTCAATTTTTAAACATTTTGCTGTGCTTTGGATCAAATAAATGCAGGCTTGGTGATCAGAAGAGACTTCTTTAAAAAAAAAAAAAAAAGTAAAATCTTTTTATTAAAAATCATTAAAAAACTTTTGACTGGTAGTGTATGTGTGTAGGATTCAATGTACACAACGCAAGTCCCACCAAACCAAGGAATTCATTGCAGATATAATACTTTTATCTTTTATTTTAATGAAGAAAAATCAAAGCTAATGGAGGCTCTAAACGTGTAATTTTGGGTCCCTTTTGATTGTTTATTGGACATGTTTGTCTTTAATCTATGCATTTTTGCCCTGTCTGAAAGCCCATTTTCTCTATTTGATGATTGAGCTCTCAGATGGCAAACCAGTAATTTGAACAATAAAAACAGTAATATTGGGAAATTTTATTAAAATGTAAATGCTGTCCGTTTAAATTCAATTTACTTTACGTTGACTTTTCAGCAGCCATTACTCCAGTCTTCAGTGTCACATGATCCTTCAGAAATCATTTTAATATGCTAACAGAAACATGTTCTAGAAACATTTCTTATTTGTTATTGTCGAAAACAGTCTTGTTGCTCAATTTCTTTTTTTTTTTTTGTGGAAAAAGTGATACTTTTTACAAGATTCTTTGATGAATAGAAGGTTCTAAGATAAAAATCTTTTGTAACATAAAAGTTTTACTGAAAAAATCTTACTGACCTCAAACTTTTAAACTTACAGTGTTTGAAAGAAGTCTTTTGTAACACATTCACTTTGGTGTTAATAATTGTGTATCCTGCCTACTGCCAGCTGTAAATATTGCACAGCTCCAACTGCCTCTGGTATATGATTATGGTGCACCACAGTATATTTTTGTAAGTGATAACGCATACTAAGAATGAAGACTCCACTCACCCTGCAGGACAGACGCAGCCAGGCACACATGGCTCATGAACGGAGCAGGTGAGGTTGAGCAAATACGACTCACAGGTCTGTTCACAGGCTAAACCTTTATTGGCAGAGTGGCCGTCTACTCGATTCCCACAGTCCTCATAAAACTGCCCTGGTGGGCACAGGGTATCTGACAGAAGAGACAGAGAGAACACACACTGAGCTCCAGCACTGCAGATATGAAAACTCAAACTAACTTTTTAGAGTTTTACACAGATAAACAGCATCAGGATGCTGAAATACAATACTCACCAATAATTGAGCTCTGGGAAACAAGTTTTCCACCTTGGCAAATTCTGTTGAGGTAAAAAGAAACTGATGTGAGACAGTGAGTCTGATGTACTGGGATGCTATGAGATATATATCCACCTTATTTCCTGTAAGAGTGAGCACAGCCATTTGTAAATTTTGTGGGTACTGCTTCTGGTCTCATCTGCATCCAGGTATTTAGCTGTACAAAAGTTAGTTTTGCTGCTTGATATTGCAAACTGGTGTGTCTTACCATATAATTTCAATGTATTATCTTAATTATGAACACACTGGTTTGTAGTGCAAACAGTTTTAACGTTTACTGCACGTTGTTATTCTTCTCGTTATCTCCGTATAGTAGCTAATGGTCTGGAAGTCTTGCCTATAGGCTTACTTACACTTTGAAATATAAGGTGGATATAGATAAAACATTATTTCCATATAAAACACTAGTATTGGGAATGTGATATAATGGAGAGTTTGACAGTGTGGTGATGTTTAATATAAGTAAATAAGACAGTCTTACTGTACACCTGCTGATGTCATGATCACATCTCCAGGAGAATAGTCAGCACCAAGAAAACTACATGGACATTCACTCCTGTACAAAATATTTGACTTAGAATCAATATATTATGTCATATGCAAGGAAAAATATTAAACAGAAGTTCTAGACAAGTTAGATTAACTAACGCAATGTCTAAACCTAACACTGTAAGCCACAATGCTGTATAACACAGCACAACCAATCACAAGACATTTAATGTTTAATGTACAGCTTTAAGGAGTGAGGAAGATAGCCATGATTCAGCTCACATGACCTATGAGACAATAAAATCTATCTGAGCTGTTTAAGAGAGTTGAACTAGTACAGTAGTTGGGTTAGAGGTGAGAGACTACAGGCCACAGTGCAGCGGTTGAGTCTGTAGTAGAGTACGAGGCCAAAGTCCTCCTCTATCACGTCCCTGACTTTCTCTCAGCCTCTGCCAGCGTGAGTGCTGTAACTCTAGCACACGCTGAGTATGTGGCAGTGGGACACGGGACATTTAAGGGAAGTGAACTCATGTGAGGGTGAGGAGGCTAAAAGCGTTATACAACACCTGAGGTTGTCAGGTCCATAACATTTTACAGCCTGCTTGAACGAGGACTGCAAATAACTTCACTCTCACACATACTAAATAACTCGATCTAGGTCTAAGTCAAAGGGCTAGTGTTAGAAAACTAGGAGGGTGTTGATTATGTATATTCATATTTCACAAGATAATTTCAGAATCCTTGACTTTGATAAAGGTAAACAAGCAGGCTGTCCATGGATTACCTCTACTGTGTGAATATAAATGATTTGATATTATGTACATAATAGGGGCATTTCCTCTGAGGTGGCAAGGGAAGGCTATTGAATAAGAAAAAAAAATCATAGTACAAAAAATAAAACAATGCAAATATTACAAAATATGACAAAGCATACAAATCACTTGTTTTTATAAAGTAAATCTGTTCAACAGCGACACCAGCAGATAAAGTTACAGCGGGAATCCGTGTCTCTCTCACCTCCCCTGAGCCCATTGAGTTTTAACAGACCCCATAAAGCGTGTGGTGGGTTTGGTGGGGGGTAATTGAGAATGAATGGGGGAAAGTCATGTGAGAGGAAGCAATGCCCTCATCGCGATATGAATGGTTATGACTGGTTATGTTCGGCTGTGACTGGTTCATGCGATAAACCCTGCCTCTTGTGTTTGTGCGCTTTCCAGTTTGCCAATCAGTCTGAATGAACAATACAATGGAGTTAATGGGAAGACTAATTAAAAAAGTAAGTAAACAACTCACACCTTTATATGTCACCACTTTGTCAAGTCAAAATTAAACGTACAATGGTCTGAAAACATCTATTTTTTCTTGCTGAAATTGAAGGTTATTAAACGTTGTTTATTAAATTTATTTATATGTTTAAACGTTATTTATATGTTTATTATGAAAAAGAACAGCTGAACATCAGTTTATAAATAAAATATAGAATAGTTTAAATAAAATTTATTCTTTTTAATTGTTACTGCCTTGAGTTTGACTTTAAAATAAATGTAAAATGCTTAAAAACACTAAACTGATGAGATTTATACTTGGTTTTAATAAATAATAGCCTATTAATTACATTGTTAATGTTAAAATACAATATAGATTTTTGTTATCTGGTAGTGTAAGTAGTGTTTAGTTAATCAAGAAAATGTGATCGGGACATGAATTTACATTTAAAGCGAGACACTGCAGGTGAATAGGGTAAAACAATTAACTATTAGTTATCACCTTACTTACCCAGTTGATTGACTTCATTAATGTATTACAAGTTTATTAGATTTAAATGTTTTTACAGAGGGAATTTGGAGTATCTCATTTTTATCTCATTTTTGTCACATAATTCAAAAAAATACGTACAACAGACAGAAAACTATATTTTTACAATTTTGGGGGGTTTAAAATGTTGTATATAATCAAGCAAATTATATATGACCAAATCCCTCTGTAAAAGCCTTCATGATATAGGCAGGAATAAAAATGTAAAGTTTGGTGTGTGTAAGTGCTACTGAAGTGGAGATTTACGGCCCAGTGTGGGAGAAAAAAACAAATTTTGAGAAAACGGCCTTTAAAAATATGTATTGTAATTGAAATCTTTTGACACAAATAGATAAAGTGCTATAAAAGAAACACTTAACACTGTTTTTTTGAATGTTTTCTTTCCACTAGTCTGAAAAAAAAAAACTTTATGAAAAACCCAAAAGCTTAAAATCTCAAACTTGACAGGTACAGGCACCATTCATTCTCCCCTTAATTAAAAAAAAAAATTTCAGAACACCACTGCATGCCACTGGTATATAACAGAAGTAAACAGAAAAAATTGGGAGAAAAAAATTTAAGTTAAAGTGTTGGAGGGAAGCTGTTTATATATTATTGTGTTGTGATTGACAGAATTGGATAAACATGCTCCTCCACTTTCATTTGGAACTCCATTCAGTTCTAAATATGCAGCAAATATAACGGATAAACACTGTTTTAACAGTTATGAGATTCTGTCATTATTTAATCACCCTCATGTTGTTTTTTCCACACCCAAAGAATAATTCTGAAGCAGCTCATAGTGACTGCCAAGCTCCAAAAAATCACTATAAAGCACCATAAAGCAGTACATGACTATATTTTAAATTTTACCGTGGCACGCAGGTGTGTGTATGCATGTTGAAGTATGTTCCTTCCGGACACACACAACCCTCCTCGCAGTCATCTCCACATGGCTGAGGGAGAGACAGAAACAGGCAGCGACGCTGACATGATGACACGCAGATTCCATACTCCATAGTAGAGGGACACGTGATGGCTGCAAAAACATACAGATAGATTCTGCCATCACAGGAATAAATTACACTTTAAAATACATTACAATAGAAAACAGTTATTTTATATTTTATTACTATTTCACAATATTAGTTTTACTGTATTTTGATCAAATAAACAGAAACCTGGTGAGCATATGACACTTCTTGCAAAAAGTTACTGACCCCAAACTTTTGAATGGTAGTGAATACATGTGAAAATATTAGACTGACCACATTCAGGCAGGTGTGAGCGGAACTCAATGATGACACCGTGTCTCCTGCATGTGCGGGCGTAGTGAGCAAGGATGGAGCAAAGGCACGGCGCTCCACATTTGCAGACGTCTGCACGACACTGTAGCTGGAAACCCACCGGACTCACATACTCATGACAGGCAGAAAACACTTCTTGCGTCAGCACGTCACACTTCTCCACCGCATAAGTGGCTAAAATCACACAAACAAAATGTCAAGCTGTATAGATCCCCTCAAAATCTAAAGTTTGGTTTATGTATAACAAGGTGAATGTGTCACCTGCTTGCTGGTGTGTGTCACAAGGGTCAAGCTGGGGTAAGCTGGGCCGCGGCACACATGCTGAAGACACACGCCATGCATTTCCAAACAAGTGTGGTGTGCTTTCAATCATGCCAGAGGGTGCACTAGAGAAACACATCAACCAAATTCACTCACAAATTGAAGGTTGGAGAATAAATTGTATATGAGCAAAAACTGATAACAAGGAGAAAGAAAGAAAGCAGGAAGTAGAGTAAAACCCACAGGAAGTCATCCTGAATGTTGCCGTTGAAGGTCCCACAGAGCCCCACAGTATCATCTCTCCAATGCTCCTCCAGCTGCAGGTAAAGCCTGAACTCCCTCCAGTTATATTGCAGCCGCAGACCCTGTGATGACTTTACTTGAACAAACATGGACGACAGCTCTTGGATCTGGAACACATCTGAGAAGACATCACTATATTAAACACAAGAAGGACTATGAATAACAGACACACATTTTAAACTTTTTTTTCTGCTAAACATGAAAGAAGATATTTTGAAAAAAGTTGGTAATAAAACAAGAAAGAAAGAAAGGAGTGATGACTAAATTTTTGTGAGAACTATCCACTTTGATGTGGACCAACCCTACTGAGACCCAGCTGAAGAGGTGGTCTCGTTCCATTTCCAAACAAACTCTGGTACGGTTAAATGGATGAACCAATGAATGGATGACCTTAGCACATGTGTGGTTTTGTTTACTATTTCTGGTTCACTTGCAAAAGGAGCAGTGTGAATGCGAACTGCACCAAAAAACAAAACAAAAAGAACATTGTATTTGGTCCGGACCCAAGCAAGTGAACTAGTGGGCTTTCCTGGTGTGAATACACCATTAATTTGTCTTCCCAAGGTGAACAAAGGTCTTACATGTTTGGAACGACATGAGGGTGAGTAATTAATGACAATTTTTTTTTTTTTGACAAAACTATCCCTTTAAGTACTAAAACATACCATTTAGGTACTAATATGCAGTCTTTAGGGATAAATAAAGTACAAAAGTGTACTTTTTAAAAAGGTATCACCCCAGTGACAGCTTTTTTTTTCTGAGAGTGTACCATGGTAAAGAAGTGGCATCACATGGTAATATTTTAAAATATACCTGAAATTCTGAAATTACTGAAATTCATGTATCTTGGTGTTTACATGTACTCCAAGATGCTTTGAACAATTTTAATGTCTGAAAACCCACGGTAGTGCTTTTTGGTACATTTTTGCACTTGTTCTAGCATATTTCCGTGCCAAAATCTCTTTACAGATTATCTGTAGTACATTACCATCTGAATACGGCAGTGAGATCCGGAACTGGCTGGCCAAAAGAACCTCTCCACTATGGCTCATTGTGATCTCAGTACGTGGATCTTCATCAACCACCAGGTTGATTGACTGAATACAAGCACCATCCAGATTCTGCAGACATAACAAAGCAAAACAAAATCAGAGAGTCAGAACGTCCCATACCAGCACACATAATATCAGCAGCTATAGAACTACTGCATCGAGCACAATGAATGAATGTCTGCACAGGGACACAAACCTATCGGTTCATCTGTTTCAATTTTGACTAATTCAGTAATCATGTCGTTTAGGAATTAAGCATTTATGCTTGTGAATGAGCTACTGAGAGCTGTTCACAGGAGATAAACCACTTGGACTCTGAATCACTCCATTCAAGGAAATGATGGACGCTACCAACAGGTGCCTATGTGAGGATCTTTCACCAGTCGCTTTACTGAAATACATCTCTCGCTCTCTCTTCTCTCTCTCTCTATCAGCAACTACAAAGTCTCTTGCTCTGTCATTCAGAGGCTCAGATAAGCAGAATAGCTTGTTCAGAGTCCAGACAGAGACACTATACACCAGACTGCTCTCCGTGTGTTGAGTTTTAGCATCAGCAGTTCTTGGCTTCAGGAAAGGAAGGCTTTGAGGGAAAGAATCTCTTCATGTGTTATCTGTCAAAGCTAAGCAGGGTCTAATCATAGTACAAGCGCATCTCAGACTTTGTTTCATCTCAACCCCAAAAATGAAACTTTAGCCAAAAGAAAGGCTTTGCAACTATTTGTGCCTAATCTAGCAGCAAATTTAACTAAAAGACTAACAAATCCAGCTATTCTAACTGCTAAAATGCCAATAGCTTGACTAATCACACAAATCTAGAAGCTGTAATCTTAAGTCTGTCTACTGAAACTGTGTTCCAGCCACCAGATTACTCTTTAGATCACTACACTAGAGCAATTCTGGAACGTGATGAATAAAGCTTTGGCATGCTACATCTGGCATGCCTTAAGTCTTTTCTCTGTTGTGTGCTAATGCTTGAGGTTTGGGTTGGTGCGGATAGCATGAAAGTGCACAGGGACTTACAGCTCCACAGGGTGCATTCTGAATGGTCACTGTGAACTTGCCCGAGTTTCTGCTCTTGGCTAAAACGTACTGGCACGTAGCAGGAAATGTGTAAACGCGGCCATCAAATGACTGGAAGAACATATCTCCTGTCACAGAACACTCCCCTGTAAAAGAAGTTAAATAAAAAAGAGTGATGACAAAGTGGAATTTCTTCAGAAACCATTCTAATATGCTGATTTGCTGCTCAAGAAACATTTCTTACAATTATCAGTGTTAAAAATGGATGTGTTGCTTAATATTTTTGTGAAAATGTAATGCAATTTAATGCATCCTTCCTAAATAAAAGTATTAATTGTCTTTAAAAAAATCTTACAGACCCTAAACCTTTTAATGATAGAGCCTTTCTATTAACATATTGTTCAGTTTATTTGAGTAAATACAGTAAGCCTGTATTATTTGATCCAAAGTACAGTACAACTGTTTTAAATATTGATAATTGATAATAATAATAATAAATGTTTCTTGAAAAGCAAATCAGCATATTAGAATGATTTCTGAAGGATCATGTGACACTGAAGACTGGAGTAATGATGCTGAAAATTTTGCTCTGATTACAGGAATAAATTACATTTTGAAATATATTCAAATAGAAAGCAGTTATTTTAAATTAATATTTATATTTATATAATATTTCATACTTTTGCTGTATTCTGGATCAAATAAATGCGAAACGAAATGAAAGATAATAAAACTGCAATAAGATACAATTAGCATCAGTGAAGTAAGAAAATGTGGTTCAGAAAGAGGATAATTAATAAAATGTGAAAACAATTAAAATAGACATCATGAGGATCGAGTAAATATGAAAAATAGTAAATAAAAACAGATAAACACCTGGGCAGCTGTGCTCAGTGCAGTTCCATATGCCACCAACACATGTGCTGAAACAAAGAACAAAAGTGAATGCATACGTTCAGTACTACACAAACACAAGCTTCAATGCTTCTTCATTCAACTAAGTATGTAGTGCATAAGAATATATAGTGTCTGACCAGTTGTTGCAGTCTTCCTGTATGATGTGTCCGGAGGGGTACAGCATGCCATGGTGCTCACAGGGACAGTCTGATGCCTTAACACACACCCCATTCTCATAGATCAAATCTAGAGACAGAAAAATGATTTTTATTATCTTTAAACATTGACAAATGAACACACATATAAAGCTTGTTAATGTGATTAGTTCATTTAGTTTTGTGTTACTACCATCAGGGCAGTAGCAGCCATCCAAACACTGCAGCTTGCTGTCTATACACATATGTTCGATCTTGCAGTGCATGGGACAGCAGTTAATACACTCTCTGAAAAGAAGCTCGCCGGGGCAATCAACACCTACAAGAATAACACATACCCTCACAATATGCATCTCACAGCACAAAAATATTTTAACACTAAAATGGCAAAAGCACTTAAATATATGACAATGATAGACTATATAAAAAAATAAAAATTTATAACAATAAAATGTTCAAAATTTATAATAATAAAAAATGTTATTTGAGCACCAATTCAGTGAAAACTCCGCTTTGCCATCACAGGTATGAATTAAAATTTAAAAATATATATTAATATATTATTAATTTTAAAAAATCATAAAATTATAAACATATTCCTGTAAAAAACTTAACTTTAAAAAAATCTTCCTGACCACAAATTTTTGAACTCTAGTTTAGAATAAACAGTTCTCACACCAGAATAATCAATCTGATCTTAATTGTTCCTAAGATCAAATTTAGATTGCAGTTGTCAAACAATGCAGCAATTTGCACATAAATATATTATTAGCCTGTGTGGTCACTGGTGTGTGTATATTGCCTGTTTTACTGTACATCTCAGTACTCATTCAGAAAGAAATTATTATTTTATTTATTTAATTATTATTTACGGTACATTTAACTAGTCATCGACTGATTATCGGTGCCGATATTAAGCATTTCTATGGTTTCCGTTCATTTTCAAAACCCGATTTGCCGAAAAAATTATTTTAATAAAGTTTTTGTCAGAGCCCTTGTTATTCTTAATTTTGACATTAATTTTCATTTTTACACCAGACATATATATCGATTATCGGTCTACTTGATCTGTAACAATCTTATCAGCATCGGCCCTGATAAACACATATCGGTCACCCTTACATTTAGCACCTATACAAAATATACTCAAATATCTCAAACATTTGTGCATTTGCAGTGTAACCTACTGCAAACAGGAAAGTGTGCTCTCCAAGTATGCAGTGGATGTCCAGCATGGGCACATGCTCTGGCATACTCTGTGAAAACCTGACACACAACATCACCATTGGGACCAGACCTGCAACAGGTGAAAAAATTATACATATACAAGAGTTATATAGTGCAATAACATCAACACCATAAGTATATTTAGGATAACATTTTGGAAAGTAATGTCAGTAGCTTTGCAATGTAGGTTTATTGCTTTCCAGTATATGTGGTAATGTCAGTAGTTCAGTGTTATGTCAGTACTTACTGGCAGAGGTCATTGGAGCAACTGGCCATGTATGAATATGGACTGACAAACTCATGGCAAGACTGGAACGGTTCCTTCAGCAGGGCAGCACAAACTTCCTCCACTTTCTGCAGTGAAGAACCAGAGTTCTTATTCACCAGGTGTATAGTGGGTGTAGATGTCAATATGAGTCTTAGGTTGTATACAGTATGTGTGTTTTTGTGTGCAGTACCAATAAGACACGAGGATCCTGCGTGGCACATGGTGAGGGGTAAAGAGAGGGAACCACAGGACATCTGCCCAGCTGTGGATCCTCCTCTGCCCAGCTGTTTCCAAACATAGCCAAATCCTGTGTGAAAACACCTGTAGAAAACAGCAATAAATGCATTTAAGTGATACATTTTAATTGCTATATATATACACTGACCAAATTTATAAACGCAACACTTTTGTTTTTGCCCCCATTTTTCATAAGCTGAACTCAAAGATCTAAGACTTTTTCTATGCACACAAAAGGCCTATTTCTCTCAAGCGTGCAACTGGCATGCTGACTGCAGGAATGTCCACCAGAGCTGTTGCCCGTGAATTGAATGCTCATTTCTCTACCATAAGCCAACTCCAAAGGCGTTTCAGAGAATTTGGCAGTACATCCAACCGGCCTTACAACCGCAGACCACATGTAACCACACCAGCCCAGGACCTCCACATCCAGTATCTTCACCTCCAAGACCGTCTGAGACCAGCCACCCGGACAGCTGCTGCAACAATCGGTTTGCATAACCAAAGAATTTCTGCACAAACTGTCAGAAACATCTCAGGGAAGCTCATCTGCATGCTCGTCATCCTCATCGGGGTCTCGTCCTGACTGCAGTTCATCGTCGTAACCGACCTGAGTGGGCAAATGCTCACATTCGATGGCGTCTGGCACTTTGGAGAGGTGTTCTCTTCACAGATGAATCCCGGTTTTCACTGTACAGGGCAGATGGCAGACAGTGTGTATGGCGTCGTGGAAGCTGAAAACATCACAGTTCTTGCATGGCCAGCATACTGACTGGACATGCCATCCATTGAGCATGTTTGGGATGCTCTGGATCGGCGTATACAACAGCATTTTCCAGTTCCTGCCAATATCCAGCAACTTCGCACAGCCATTGAAGAGGAGTCGACCAACATTCCACAGGACACAATCAACAACCTGATCAACTCTATGCGAAGGAGATGTGTTGCACTGCGTGAGGCAAATGGTGGTCACACCAGATACTGACTGGTTTTCAGACCCCCCCAATACAGTAAAACTGCACATTTTAGAGTGGCCTTTTATTGTGGCCAGCCTAAGGCACACCTGTACTTAATTATGTTGTCTAATCAGCTTCTTGATATGCCACACCTGTGAGGGGGATGGATTATCTCAGCAAAGGAGAAGTGTTCACTAACACAGATTTAGACAGATTTGTGAACAATATTTGAGAGAAATAGAAAAAGTCTTAGATCTTTGAGTTCAGCTCATGAAAAATGGAGGCAAAAACAAAAGTGTTGTGTTTATAATGTTGGTCAGTGTATAGATATAATACTGTATATCACAGGTATAGACTAAGCTGATGTGAAAGAGTAAAGAAACAATTTGTTAATAAACAAAATTAACTGTACAATTACTGTCATTACATATTTCTTACAGTTCAAATAATTTACTTATATTTTATTTTTGTATGCCGCAATCTGTAACAAATTGAGTAAAACTTGCCATAGCTAGTCTTCAGGTCATCCTGAGTGTCAGCGTTGAAATTGCCACATAGTCCACAGGTGTGTCCTACAAACTCAGGACTCATCTTGATGTACACAGAGCCAGTAAGCCCTTGCCAGGCCAGCGTGAAACCTTGTGGCTGTGAGACTAAGATGTAGTCAGATATCCGCTCCAGCTCAACATCGTGGATGTGATGGGGCAACTGCACACTACACAGAGAGGATGTTAAGTTAGAACTACACACACAAATAAATCATTGAACAGATGCTTCAAAAGAATGACTGAGATACAGGTCATGCAGGTCAGGTTAAGGTTAAGTGACAGAGAGTGTGGTTGAATGTGAATGTTCATTACCTTTGACCCTTGAAAGTAACACTGAAGTTCTGTAACCTAATCTCCCCCTCCCACGGCAGGAAAAGGCTGATTGAACGTTTGCAGGAGTATGAGAAAGAACTGCATTCTGGGTCATTATGCACCTGCAGATCAATAATTAGTAATGATGCATGATGAATCTTTTTTGCCATATTTAAAAAGTGGAAAAAGGTTACAGTTAAACCTAAATTTGAAGTTAAAATAATTCCAATGCTAAATCAGAGCGGAACTAAACCACATTATCACTAAAATAAAGTGTCTGCAAATACAGCGTGCAGCTCTTAAGGCGCTTCCTCTCCACCATCAAAGAGTGGAGTCTTCTTATCCAGAGCAGCCGGGCCAATCCTGCTTAAGTTCTGCATTTCTGTCGGCCGTCCTTTCAATTCATTGATAAATGATATTGGCACTTAAGCTAATGGCCTAAAGAAACTCCTGGCTGAGTTAGCTCACCTCCTCTGGATTCCCATCAGTGAGTCTGGGAGAACAAAGCCAATTCTGTTTTGGCCCTGGCCGTAATTACTGTATTAAACTGTAATGGGAATAAATGACCATAATAATGAGATCACTTTCTCTATGAATGCCAATAAATATTTTCCTCAGGCAAGAGCTGTGGAGTACACATCTCTGATGCAAAGCAGAAAACAGCAGCCTGCTTACACGAACCACATCTAAAGCTAATACACTCTCAAAAAAAAAAAGGTAGAAAAGCAGTCACTGGGTCGGTAGCTTTTCAAAAGATAGGCCTTTTGTTGAAACTGGTGCTCTGCTGTGCTAAGAGACATTTTGAAACATTTTATATTTGCACAAACCTTTTATGTCCTGTATATGTACTGTATTTATGTAAGATAATCAGCACTGATTTCAATGGACAGGACTCTATGAAGCTATTAATAAAGAAACATGGATGAATTAGAATGTAAAGAGTAGGATATGCTTGACATTTAAAAAAAAAAAGTATTAAAAGTGCTATATGCCACAAAAGAGAAATTAATCTACAACTGACAGGATGCTTCTTGTGTGCGCACTATGGCTATGTTCACACTGTCAGTTTTTGGGATTGACAGCTGCATTTACTTACAGGTGTGAGTCTCGAATCTCCCGTTCACACAGCAGCTTACAGAAGTGTCTCCAATACTGTCTGTATGTCTGTATGAACGTGTAATGGGAGTCAAGCCGTATTCCTTACCAGTTACCATACCAACAGTGACCAAAGTAACATGAAAGATGGCAACGTCCATAAAACTGAAAGTCTTTTCATTTTTTTTTTCAATCGAGCCATGAGTTCATTCATCAATCCTTCATTAACCGACAGCGGCTTTTATATTTTGGTGAAGAGCGAAGCATTTGAGTCGCGCAGAGAACATAAAACTGATGAAAGCGACTCCGGCGGAGACTGGATATAAATCTTTCAGATGACACACAGCTCATTTCTCCTTCACCGTAAATTACCAAAATCACACATGAAAGCACGCAACACACGAAGACACGTGTTTGTGCGGCAGAGCGGCTCTCTCTCACTGAATGACGTAATGGACAACTAGTTGTTCAGTCCTGTTCCGTTCCGTGTGTTCCGAGAATGCGCTTCTGAGTCCTGAAAATTTACTTACAAGCGTGAGTCTCAAAATGTCCTGTTCACACAGCAGCTTACAGTTGCTATTCAAATACTGTCTGCATGAACGTGCAACAGGAGTTAAGCCCGCATTCCTTACGAGTAAACATAGCAACAGAGACTAAAACAATATCAAAGATGGCGACGTCCGTAAAACTGAAAGCCTTATCACTTTCTGACACGACAAGAGTCCAATAGAGCCACGAGTTCATCCATCAAGTCATCATTTACCGACAGCAGCTTTTAAATTTGGGTAGAGAGCGGAGCATTTAAGCCATGCGCAGAACACAAAACTGACAGGACATCTCCGGTGGAGACCGGATATAAAACTTTCAGATGACATGCGGCTCATTTCTGTCACTGTTAGTTACCGAAACCGCAAATTAAAGCACGCAGCACACGGTAGACGCGTGTTTGTGCAGCAGAGCGGCTCTCTCACACTGAATGACGTGACAGACAACTAGTTGTCTAGTCCTGTTCCGTTCACACAGCACTTGTGTTCCGAGAATGCGGTTCTGAGCCCTGAAAATTTACAGGTGTGAGTTTGGTTATAGAATATGGTTGTCACACCTGTAAATAACTATACCGTGTGTGAACACAACCGTATTATGGACTCAAATACGGTATTGACAACGGTATTCTGCTGCTGTGTGAATGTGGCCAGAATGCGGTTGTCACACCCATAAATAACTGTACTGTGTGAACGTAACCGTATTAAGGACTCAAATACAGGACTGACAACCGTATTCTGCTGCTGTGTGAATGTGGCCTATGAGTGGAAAACTTACAAGAATAGTATTAATGCTGGATCACATTACATGATTGCCCCGATTTACAGTTTGGATAAGTCGATGCTAGCTGCTGAAAGTCAGAGCCAGTCTGCAGATTTGAGTTTTCACTGAAAATCGCATATGGCCAATTTTTCTCTGTGACTATTTACAAAGTCGGTAAATTTATGGTTTAGATTTTAAAGGAGTACTTTTTAATTATTTTGTACTGTTCTCTGAGGTCTCCTTATAACGTTATCAAGATTTTGACATAATAACATTTAGAAGTAATATTAGAAGACATTAGAAGTAATAGGCTATTTTCTGTCCTGTTTTTAACCCCCCTCATCAGAAATAGGCATGGTGGATTATAAACTCGGAAGTAAATGCCCACTGCTATGGGTGTTTACTCATTCACTCACTCAACTGAACATCACAGTGAAAGCTCTGCACAATCAATTCCATATTCCATAATATCTATATATTAATTCTACTGAAGAAAAACAAACATGTTTTTTAATAATATTATATAATTTTTACTGTGGCTGTTTTGGAAAAATGCATTAACCAAAAATGAAAAAAGGCTCTTTGGTCAAAAATTTTTCCAAGCCCTGGTGTAGTACATGTGGATTATTATTATTATTATACAGAAAATGATTGTAAAGTGAAATGAAAATTATTTTATGAACATTACTAGAAATCACCTGTATATGTACACTTGACCGAATGCTGTCTTCACAGTCTCTCACTAATGTGTAGCTGCATTTTCCAGGGAAGTAGTAATATAGTCCATCAAAGGTTTCATAGTTGTATTGTCCCCACGAGCGGCATGTCATCTCTCGCTCAAAGCCTAGGTTGGGGACTGAAACATTTTGTCTATTATTTGTCATGCCAAAACTCAGAGATGAATCTCAAAATGAGATTAAACTGCATGATCCACAGTACAGTACCTGTCTGGCAGTGTGTTCCAGTGGCCTGGTATAAAGTGCAGTTACAGGAGTCTGGATGGACACACCAACCCCCATTCAGACAAGGAGATGTACACTCAACTGTATAACACAAATAAAACACATTACATAGTGTGTGTTTCAGTGCATTTAAGTGTGTGTTTGGTATCTGGTAACTGAAGTGCTCATTGAAGCATTAAGATGAAGCCCGCTCTTGTGTGTAATGATGACACTCATCAGCCTGTTGAACAGATGTCTAGTGAAAGAGGGGGCAGTACCTTTCTCACATTTCAGATGAGCATAACTCATTGTTTGCAGATTATCATTACAAGAATTAGGTTTATGCATCACTTGCACACACAGTAATTATTAACATGTTATAATAGCTTACAATTATTAGTAAATGCATTGCACAAATAAAATAAGTATCACAAGCACATTCTTGTCCATTGACACAAACTATAACAAACAGTTCCTTACATACTAGCCCCTAAACATATGTGCAGGTGTCAACAAGACGTGCAAGCAAAAAAGAAACACACAGAGCTTTGTTCAACAGGGGGGGTGTGAAGAAAGACCCAAAACATACAAAGAGAACACTGGGCCTCCTAAAGTATTGTAACATTCTGCTCAGTTCTTACCGGTGGCTCTGCGGGGTGATGGCTTCTGTGCTTCTGTTTGCTCAGCTGATGATGTGTTGCTCTCTAAGAATCGCTTGTAAGAAAAATAATAATTTAAGTTAACATAGTTTGTTTAACAATGTTTGTCAAGTATATCAAAAAATATTGTGAACCAAATCTTAAGTCCCGCTAAATTTTCATCCCAAATTCAATGTTACAATGTTAAAAATGCCTTAAGTACAATTAAAATGTTATGTTTATGACTCATTAAAAATGATTATTGAAATGTTCATAAAAATATGTAAGCACATTAATGTTGTAGTATGCATACAATGGCTTTTTTTTTTTTTTTTTTTTTTTTTTTTACAGTATGTAACTTAAGGTCTGTTTACATCATGAAGGATAACTATGAAGATATCTATAACAATGTCTATATTAGCGTTCACACCAGCGGACTATCCACCTTATTTTAGCCATAAGAACAGGCACGCCCATTTGTAAATTTAATGTGCCTGGCTTCCGGTGTCATTCACTTCCAGCTATTTTTAACTGAACGCTTTGCTGCTTGATACTGCAAACTGGTGTGTCTTACTATATTATTTTAATGTATTATTTTAATTATGAACACACTGGTTTGTAGTGCAAACAGTATTACAGAACTTTGTTATGCTTCTTGTTATTTCCCTACAGTGGCTAATAAACCGTAAGTCTCACACATTCATAGAAAATGGCTTACTTCCGCATTAAAAAAAATAAGGTGGTTATGTTGCATTCCAGACAACTCGAAATTCAGATTTTTCCCACCTCCTACTTGGAAATAACGTCTGGAACACAGCTTGAAGTGGGATATCTGACCTGTGAACTCTACCCCAACCTCAGCAGGATGCGTCATTTGACATCACTGCTTCCAACAAGCATTATAGTTACCTTATGTCAAACTTAAAAACATTAGATATTAAGTTTATAAAATGATACCTTATTTTTATCGTTTTGTCAGCTGTTTTTAAAATGAAATAAGGTTTAGGGTTTTTTTCTTCTGTTTTTTCCATAATTATCAGAAATATCTTAACGTGACGTGTGATTGACTGGAACACACTGAAGTTCCAAGAGGAATATTTCAACTCGGATGTTCGTACTTCTGACCTTGTCTAGAACATGGCAATAACATTCTGTTAATTGTAATGACTTCTACTGCTTTAAATGTGCCTTAAAGCAGGAAAGATTCTGATTGGATGTCAGTGTATTTATCGTTCATCCATTGTGGTGAAAAAAAGTTTAGAAAGTGATTTCAACAGTATCGTTCCTATGTGCCGTTATCGTTATAGTTGTGACGTGTAGTCTTGCCACATTCCAGACAAAGTCGGAAGCGGGAACGGCCGAGTTTAAATGTCCCACTTCGAACTTCAGTGTGTTCCAGTCAATCACAGGTCACATTAACATATTTCCATCAATTATGGCAAAAACTGAAGAAAAAAAATGCTGCTTTTCATTTTAAAAACAGCTGACTAAAAGCTAAAATAAGTTATCATTTTATAAACTTAATGTCTAATGTTTTTAAGTTTAACATAAGGTAGCTTCACACTATGCTTGTTGGAAGCAGTAACGTTAAATGACAGGGTAGATCAGGGGTGCCCAACCCTATTCCTGGAGATCTACATTCCTGCAGAGTTTAGCTCCAACCCTGATCAAACACACCTGTCTGTAATTATCAACTGCTCCTTCAGATCCTAATTAGTTGGTTCAGGTGTGTTTGATCAGGGTTGGAGCTGAACTCTGCAGGAAGGTCGATCTCCAGGAACAAGCTTGAGCACCCCTGGGGTAGATCGATGCACAAGTTCACAGGTCAGATATTCAACTTCAGGCAGTGTTCCAGATGTTATTTCCAAGTAGAAGGTGGGAAAAATCTAAACCACGTCTAAAACCGTGTGGAAGCTGCTAAATCATATAAAGAAGGACTTAGTCAGCAGGAAAGGAGCGCAAAATTTTTGACAAACTAAAGTTAATAGGTGGTAAAGATACGTACAAGCAGTATTAATTAAGATATATGCCTAATATTTCACCTACCTGATCTTTGATAAGAACAAACACGAATGTTGTCAAGATTCTTGCGCTGGAAATCCTAGTTCAGTTTGGCCAACCACAAACACCTTTTGTTCCTTAGACGCACTCTTCTCAATAATTTGTTATAACTTTTGGCAGTCTATAATACTCCAAAAGTTTTTCTCGGTCCGACCGATTGGTACAGCCCAAAACATGACAATAAATGGCCATTTTCAGCAGCAATATTCGGCAAAATATGCGAGTTTCGTTCTGTTCAGTCAGTGGCATTGTTTATGCTCAGTGCCGCCAATGTGGCCGATTGATGATGCATCGTGAAAACACGATGATACAGGTTTAGAACGATTTTTAAAACTATATCTTGAATGAATCTAAATCTAATCGTCAGTAAAGAGGCATAACTCTAAAAGTCTGAGTCAGAATTTTGTGTATCTCTGGCTGTTCGTTTTAATTAGTTGACTAATTAAGTTTAGGTGAAAAACACAAAGTCTATCCCTCAACTACTTTAATTTGTTCTCATATATCGGATTAATTAAGAGCTCCAAGAACTAATTTATCCGGAGACCCAGACGCAGGACGCCACAGGGCAAATCTGAAATTCCAATCAAAGTCCTAATCCAATAAATCATTGTTCACTTGTACAGAACCTGGAAGCATGTGCTGCGCATAGCATGGATAAGAGTTTGTTATTACCGCAGGAGGGGGTACATGAGAGCGATTAGCGATTCACTTCACTTCAGAACTAAATAATTTTCTTATCTGACCGAAACCGTCTCTATTCTGCCCGCTTTTCCCCATCACACCTGATATCTGAGACTTCAATAATTTTATGTAGCTTACGAGGCTGCAAGGGAGATGTATTCTGACATAATGAACGGGGCCAGTGTGTCTCAGTGAATAGCGGCTCTGGGGAACGGCTGCTCCAGCTTTACCAATCCCGAGCGCCCAGCGGACACCTGAAACCGCTTTACTGCCTCCGAAATGACGGCTTTTGTCCCAAAGAGCTCAACAAAGCCAGCACTGGGGGATGTGTTTTCAGTGTGCGAATTAAACAATGAATTTCAGGGGGGGCAACTTCTTTTACAAGAAAATTCGCAAGGAATTTCTCAGGGCGCTATCTGTCGCGTTCACCTTGTGCGACGGATTTGGTGCGCACCTGACGCAATTCAACAAATGCAAAATACTTTAAAACAAACAACGAATTTTATGTTAGCCTACATATTAACGGGCCTATGTAATCTAAAATAAAAACATAACGACAGTGTTTCTGTTTTGTCAAAGTCAAACGCAAAGTGCTTGAGCAGCGTGTGAACTAGATTTTGCCCAAGAAAATATGTTCCATGACAAACGTGTATTCTAACATTCGTGGCTACTAAAATGTTTGAAGCCTCCGCAGAAACGAAACGTATATACGCTTGCTTCTGACCCTTCACAACCCAGGGATTCAAGCCTTAATTAGGGGGTCAGACTCCTAAATCCGTACAGAATTTGCGCCTCCCTTTTCTTCTTCAATTATTAAACACATAGCATCAGTAAAGACTGATGTCATTGTTGTTCAATAATGGGTCATGAAAAATTCTTCGACTCACTGAGCAAGGGGAGAAATTATTATTATTTTTTTTTATTAAAGTAATTGTTTTTTTTTTTTAAAATATATTTTAATATAATGTGTGGTAATTTAAACCGCATTAATTTTGTGCACAGCGCACTTTAATTAGATCCTAATTCACTCAGGCATTCTCACCATAACTTGTTTAACAAACTCAACCTTAAAAACTCGCTTTTATCACAGATCAAGAAAACACACCTTTTGCAAACACCTTGTTTTCTGTAATGTTATGCATTTAACCTCATGGCATTGCATTTAGCGCAGGTTTCCTGTGCGCTCTCTCAATGCATCGCTTCAGCTCTCCTACCTGCTCCGTTTGGGAAGCGGGATCCCATTTCTCCAGCATTATCCTGCTGCTTTCGCTGCTGCTGGGACACACAGAGAACAAGGAGCGGTTTGTTCCTCACACACAGCTAATCAGCACTTGTGTTAGACAGAAAAGCCAGAGACTCACAGGCGTTTCGGCTGAGCTTTGTCAGCCTGTTTCACAACTGTTACAGACCTGAAGACCTTTCATGTGATTTCATCAAACGTGCGGAAAATTAGCGCGGGTCAAGTATTGAGTCAGGATGTCAACATTTTAAAGATGCTTAAAATGTGCAAATAACGTTTACCATGTAAATTGTAAAACAAAACGTTTTTCCTTTATAAAAAAATTAAAAATGATAATACATTATAAAAACAAAAATACATGACGCACATCGGATAGACGCATAAATGTAAATATTATTACTCACTTTTCAGAATCATGCTGGTGTGTTAAATTCAGACTTTCAGTGCCCCACGTGATATGTGCTGAAAAGAAACAAATTATCATCACATTAGTGCACGATTTGTTCATGATTAGATCTCTTATTTAACATGTAAGACTTTGCATGTTATCTAAACTTTATCAAAAATTTAACAAACGGAATGTTTATATAATAAAAATAATATTTTTAAAAAGGTATATTATACATTACATTTTAGTTAAGGTTTTTAATACATTAAAATAACCTATTTAAAAATATATATAGAAATTAAGCGAAGAAATAATTAACAGACCATCTTACTACTCACCTTGATATATTAAGATAATGATTTTTGGCATATAGATCATTATATTTTATATTCATTTTTTTTTTTTTTTCAAAAATATGTAAATATATAATTTAACTATCTAAATGTGTTTTTCCTCTCAATATTGATTAGTTATTCTGAGCAGAACACATCAGTCCATCGTCATACTGCTTACCTTGATATATTAAGATAAAGAATAATAAATAGAGTAAAAAAAGTTTCTTTCCGGGAGTTAAAATAGGATCCATCCGTGACTCATGTGAATCACTTGAAATGGAATGAGATTCTCCCCTCACAGTCTTCCACCGATGGGCACTACCGACGCATATTCCCGTCTGACTGCAGCTGCTCCTGCGCTCTCACTCCTGTGTGTCCGCGCGCATCTCAGGTGCTGAAGATAACACCAGTCGCGCGCTCGCCCCTCATTAGCATAATATATGCTAATGGACAGCACTAATGCATACATACTCACAACTACAGAGAGAGCGAGACAACGGGAGGCTCCGCTGGAGGAAGAGAAGGCTTAAATGTTTATATTTCTGTCTTTTTTCATGATACAGTGAAAATTTAAATCAAAACTGCTGATGAGTCCTGACTCCCGAGCGATAGTTCTGAAGGTTTTAAAAGACTCATTTTCCTTAAAGGGATAGTTCACCCAAAAATGAAGATTCTGTCATTAATTACCCACTCTCATGTCATTGCAAACCCGTAAGACCTTCGTTCATCTTGGGACCACAAATTAAGATATTTTTGATGAAATCCAAGACCTTTCTGACCCTCCGTAGACAGCAATAGTACTACCACGGTAAAAGATCGTAAGGATCTCATTAAAATAGTCCATGTGACATCAGTGTTTCAACCGTAATTTTATGAAGCTACGAGAATACTTTTTGTGCAAAAAGAAAAATAAGTTTAGCCATGTGTGCAGTGTTCTGCTTGTAAACAAGGCACAGGGCAGGAGTGTTCTACATCAGCGGCATCACACGGATGCGTCGTGGTACTCTCCATATAGGAAATATTTTAAATGAAAATGTTTATGTTTTAAAACAACAGTGTAGCAATAAGATAACAGGGAATGCTCTTTGTTCCTTGTCCTTACCTACAGCTAGATTTTTTGGTCTTCTTTATTTAATATCTCTTGGGTTAAAGCATGGAAATTGGCCAAACTTAACTAGGATTTCCAAGTAAGTTGTGTATCCCAAAATTAAGGAAGTGTCTTACAAAATACTTCATATAATTTATCCTGCTAAGCATGATTTGGAAAGATTTAAGCTTAATATTTCATATACCTGTGAATTTTGTGGTCAAGAAAAATACACTATGTTACATCCTTTTTTTTATTGTATTTACTCAAGATTATTTTGGAAGGATTTGGAATTCTATATTAGCAGAAAAATGGAGTGTATGACAGAAATGCGTATATTTAATGTGCTTTTTTATACAGAACATGAACATTTGAATTTTAAAGAACAACATATGTGACCCTGGACTACAAAACCAGTCTTAAGGGTAAATTTTTTGAAATTGAGATTTAAACATTATACATACGTAAATATGCTTTCCATTGATGTATGGTTTGTTAGGATAGGACAATATTACACTTTAAAAAAAATCCTGTGGAAATTACAGTAACTTACTGGCAGCAGTTCACCAGTAACTTACTGTAAATTTACATACAGTAACAATATTTATATTTACAGTACCATTTAACTTTTAAATGTATTTATAGTATTATACTGCACTTGTACAGTTTTACTGTATTTTTTCTGTATTTTACTTGTAAAATATACAGTAATTTTATGGTCTTTTCTCCAGTTATATATTGCAGTACAAGAGAAAAAAAAAAAAAAGCAATGACAACTGTGTAACTTTTAATGTTTTTAATTGTTCAAATGTTGCAATAACCCTTGCAATAACATTACAATTTACACAGATTCATTTAAGACTCAAACAAAACAAAATTTTGTCATCATTTACTATGTAGCCAAAACACCTCTAGCCACGAGTTCACGCTGCTATTGGTCACACGGTTTCACGTGATACGAATTGGCAGGTCAGAGTTCAGGAAGCTTTAACCGTGCAATGCAGCGAAACGCCAACCTTTTGCACGCGTTTGCTTTTCTGAATGGAAGTCAATGGAACGAAAAGTGGTATCGACTGGGAGAATCTTGTCTTCACCGCACGCTACACGATTATTATAGAGAAGAAATACGCCTGAATCAACGCTCCAAACGAGCGATTAAGCGATGCGGCTACTACCATGAGTACACAAAACCATGTGCGATGAGTGTCTACTAGAGGCCAGCAACTTACGGATTCGCGGATTTGATGCAAGAAGAAGAGTCCGCCACTCCTGTCTTGTGGTGAGTGAGAAAATGTAATGTTAAACAACACCGCAACAAAAGTAGTAACGTTAGTAGTGGCAACCTCAATTAAATTGCTGCATGACCAAATGCCGGCGTAACCTGAAGGCCTAAATTAATTTTAATACACTGTAAATAACGCTGTTTGACAATTTTCAAATAAAAAAACTAGTATGATGCAAAATAAAAAAAAATAATTTTGAATAACACTGTTCATGGGATAATGATCGCTTTCTATCGTTTAAAATGCCGTAAATAACGCCATTTGACAATTTTCAAATAAAGAAACTAGTTAAATGCAAAATAAAAAAATAAATGTAAGTTAGGCTGTTTAGCGGATAATGAGTGCCGCAACTGACGTCACTTTCTTCGTTTAAAATGCCGCAAATAACGCCGCTTGACAATTTTTAAATAAAGAAACTAGTAAAATGCAAAAAAAAAAAAAATTCATTTAAGTTGCACCGTTTAGGGGATAATGAGTGCCGCAACTGACTGCGCTCTCCGTCATACAACACCGTTTAGGGCAGAACTGGGCAAGCTCTATCCTGGAGGGCCAGTGTTCCTGCAGAGTTTAACTCCAACCCTGATAAAACTCACCAGTTTGTAGCTTTCTAGTAAACCTGAAGACACTGATTAGCTTGTTCAGGTGAGTTTTATCAGGGTTGGAGCTAAACTCTGCAGAGACACCGACCCTCCAGGATAAAGCTTGCACACAACTGTGTTGTACGACAGAGAGCGCTGTCAGTTGCGGCACTCATTATCCCCCTAAACGGCGTAACTTAAATGAATTTTCGATAATGAGTGCCGCAACTGATGTCACTTTCTGTCATTTAAAATGCCGCAAATAATGCCGTTTGACAATTTTCAAATAAGGAATCTAGTAAAATGCTAAATAAAACTAAATAAATTTAAGTTACGCCGTTTAGGGGATAATGAGCGCCACAACTAACGCCGTTTTCTGCCGTTTAAAGCACCGTAAATAATGCCGTTTGACAATTTTCAAAACAGAAAACTAGTATGCAAAATGAATAAACTAATTTAAATTAAATTATGCCATTCTGACAATTTTGAAATAAAAAATCTAGTCATATGGAAAATAAATAAAAAAATAATTTTTATGGATTTGCGTCTGTAGTCAATTTGCTGTCTTGGATGGTGGTGGATAACGTTGGGTGGTGAGTGCTGTCCCATCACACCATATCTATGGGAATGAGCCAAGGCATCAGGTGGTGTGACTGTCTCACTCGCCCAACGTTCACCTGAAGCACTCTTACCAAATGTATGCAACTATTTGCATCAGAAAAATCTGTAGTGGAAGGGGATTGTGGGCTCCAAAAGCTTCGAAATACTTCAAAAATTCCCTGGAATTAGTGCTTTTAGACACATTTAGACTCATGAGATTTTGAACAGTAAGATTTGTGATGTTTTTAAAGAAGTCTCTTCTGCTTACAAAGCCAGCATTTATTTTATCCAAATTACAGCAAAACCGTTACATTTTGAAATATTTTTAATATTTGAAATAACTGTTTTCGACTTGTATATTTTAAAAATCTGATTATTCCTTTGATCAAAGCTAAATTGTCAGCATTACTCCAGTCTTCAGTGTCACATGATCTTTTAGAAATCATTCTAATATGCTGATCTGCTGTTCAAGAAACATTTATTATTATTATCAATATTTAAAACAGCTGAGTACATTTTTTTTCCAGGATTCTTTGATGAATAGAAAGATCCAACGATCAGCATTTATCTAAAATAAAAAGCTTTTGTAACCTTATACCATTCAAAAGCTTTAAGTCAGAAATAATGGGAATTATTTTATTTAGCAAGGATGCTTTAAATTAATCAAAAGTGATGATAAAGACATTTGTAATGTTACAAAAGATTTCTGTTTCAGATAAATGCTGTTCTTCTGTTCAAAAGCAACCTGAAAAAAAATTATACTCAGCTGTTTTTAACATCATAATAATGATAATAATAATAATAATAATAATAATAATAATAATAAATTTTTTTTTTTGAGCAGCAAATCAGAATATTACAATGCTTTCTGAAGGATCATGTGACTGGAGTAATGATGCTAAAAATGTAGCTTTGAAATCACAAGAATGAATTATATTTTAAAATGTTTTCAAATAGAAAACAGTTATTTTAAATAGTAAAAATATTTAAGAATTTTACTGTTTTTACTGTACTTTGGATCAAATAAATGCAGGCTTGGTGAACAACATTAAAAAACATTTAAAAATCTTACGATTCAAAAACTTATGACTGGTAGTGTACAGTTTTATATATATTGCGTTTTTTATTTTATTAGGATTCTGCTTGTTTTTTCTCCTAATTAGCTTTTTTTATATTGATATCTAATGGCTAAATGCTGCTTTAATATGTTTTGTAGAGTGCGGAAGAATATGGCCTGATATGGATCACCTCAGATTTAATATCTGTGGCGATTGTCATCGGCATCTTTTTTCAGAAGTAAGTGCATCTCTTTTATGTCCTTCAAGTTGTTTCTTAATGCTTTTTAATACTGGAAGCTATTTTGCTGTGCCAGTAGTGGCTTTAGACACTCTGTCTCTCAGTCTGTATACTTACACAATCAGTGGTCAACAGTCCAGTCTTATTACCAGCACTGACATCACTCAATATGCAGGGGAAAATGTGGCACAAAAGTTGTTGTAGTTGTTGTAGGCTCTGTGAATGTTCATTCCTCAAAAAAAAAAAAAAAAAAAAAAAAAAAAAAAAAAAAAAGACCTCCAATATTGCCCCCTATTGGACAAATCTGCCCTGTGAAACTCAGGCTAATAAGTTTTATGTTTGTTTCATCCCTCAGAGATCAACAACAGTGTTGGGAGCACAGATGAGCTCTCCGCATACACAGGAAATGGATTGGGCGTGTATGTACGCGATGACATCATGACACCCGCACATCACGCAACGAAACTTTACTGACGACTTGAATCCATTTTATGGAGCTCAAAATAATTAATTTAGACTGTACTCCACTGATTCAGTGTTCTGCTTTGATGCCTTACATACTGATGTATTTTTTTTCTGCATTGAACCGTATTTAAAATGGCGCAGAGTTTTTGTAAAGTTTAGGTAATAAAAGTGTCCTATTATTAGTGTTTCTGAAGAACAGATCTGAAGATGAATGGATTTTATGTTAAAGCATGCAGAAATCAGATTCAGAGATTCAGAGCCCTTGTAAACCTTGACTGATTTATTTTTTATTTATTTTATTTTTGTAAAATATCATTTGCTTGCTGATGATTCGTATACAATTGCACTAGCCTAAGATCAGTTTTTTTCTACCTTGCTATGTCGATGTCTTTTTAAGTGATTTGTTTTGTATTAAAATCTCGGAATTGCATTGTGTTTTTCATGAGGTTAAATGGGTTTTAAAGGTAATTATTGATGGAAATTAATCAGTATCCACCTTATTTTTCCTGTAAGAGCAGGCATGGCCATTTTGTAAATGGCCAAGTCTAGCTTCCGCTTTTATCCGCATCAAGCTATTTTTTAGCTGTACAAAACAGCTTGCAATATTGCAAATTGGTGTGTCTTACCATGCTATTTTAATGTATTATCTTAAAGGCGTCATCGGATGCTAAGTTCACTTTTACATGTTGTTTGAACATTCATGTGTGTTGGCAGTGTATGTACAAATCTACCCTGTAATGATAAAAATCAGTGGTTTTTAATTGATCTGTAAAAATAATATCCCCTTTTTCAAATCGAGCCGTTCTCAGATGCCTGTCAGTGTGCCGTCACACCCACAGAGGCCGCTCCACAATAGTTGATTGACATGAGGGTCTTACCTCAGATCAGCTGTAACAGTCCAACCTCCATGTTTTGATGCCTGAGCAGGGATGTAAGTTAGACAAGAATTGAGCGATTGAGGTGTTGTGTTGCTGGATGTAATAATGAACGTAGTGGTCGTCATTTACTCATCTGAGTAACTCACCTGAGCAGCTGAAGATGCAGTGGATTACATTTGTTTGTGAAGGGAATGCGCCTCCCGATCTACATAAATGCGTCTATGTTCACACAAATCATTCATGATCCAGCTTCACTTACAGCAGAAGTGAGTATAAGGTTTTTTTTTTTTTTAATAATCTTTGCGGTCGCTTTTCCTAACAATGTGCTAGTTAGCAAGTTTGGCGGCTGAAGTAAACAGGCTCGTCACTCCACAAAGTGAAGAGAAGGGCGGGGTGAGCAGAGCTCATTTGCATTTAAAGCAGCCTCGACCAGAATGAGATGATTTTTGCAGAGCTGATTTTGGCAAGGTAAAAAGGGTGTTGTTTTACAAAACCATTGAGAATTTTTAACCAAAGTATATTAGAGACTTTTCGTTAAGACCCTGAAGAATCATATCAACTTGTGGAAAATGGGCATCCGATGACCCATTTAATTATGAACACACTGGTTTGTATTGCAAACAGTTTAACAATTTTACGCACTCTGTTATTCTTCTAATTATTTCCATATAGAGTGTTTTCACGATGCATCATCAGTCAGCCATATTGGCAGCACTAAGCCTAAACAATGCCACTGAACAAAACTTGCATATTTTGCTGATTATTTCTGCTGAAAATGTTAATTTATTGTCATGTCTTGGGTTGCCTTGTGTGCATTCTCCTTGCTAGTCTCTTTAGTCTTGTTAAAGCTTTCTAGTCAGTATATTTTGTCCTGTCTTGCTGTCCCCCTTCTGTCTTGCTAGATTCTAGTTTTTATTTTGTTTTTGGGTATTGTCTATAGTCTAGTCCCAGTCTTTTTGGTTTAGTTGTTTAACCTTTTGATTTTTATTTTCATCTAGTTTTCAGCAAGGCTGTTGTCTTGCTTTTTATTTATTTTGTTTGTAGTTCTAGTCATTTGCTTCTAGCTTTTTCTATTGTTATCGTTTTTGTTTTTGTAAATTTAATAAGTAATTATTTCTAGAACTCAAAATTACTTTTGTTCTGCCTTTTCAGTTTCATTTCTTTATTCTCCCTAGTCATAGTTTTTTGCAAGTTTGCTTTTGGTTTGTGTTATCTCTTGTCTTTCTTGTTGTCTTGTCTTTGAGTGTGTTTGTCAAGTTGGTTCCTGCCCTGTTTCCTGAGCCCTCCCTGGTCGCTGCTGCTTCTGGCCTGACAGTCGTTCTGGTGCTTCCAGAGTTACTACCCCAGCACCAAGCCTGTGGTTCCTTGGGCTCCTACCTATTACCCTTTGCCACAGAGTCTGGTCATCCTCGACCAGCCCGTTAACCCTGTTGTGTGACCTGGCCTATTGTGTGGACTGTCTTACTGCCTCATCCCTCTGTGTCTCCAGTTCTGTCAATAAATTGTTCCCCTGCTCATTCTGCATTTGGGTCCTCTCTTGCCAAACCCTGACAAAAATAGTACTCTCCATAATGGTGGAGGACTGTCCCATGAGAGAAGAAATTATTCTATAATAATAACATTAATAATAATTTGAAATTATTTTTGTTTTCTCTGCGCACAAAAAGTATTCTGAAAGCTTCATAAAGTTACGGTTGAACCACTGATGCCACATGGACTATTTTAATGGACTATGTCCTTACTATCTTTCTGTGCCTTGACTATAGTAGTAACCTTGCTGCCTATGGAGGGTCAGAAAGGTCTTCTTACTGATATGCTACTTAAACTTAAAGTTATTATTATTCTTCTGAGACTAAATTTTCTGACTGCTACTCCTCCTAGAGCTTTAACTCTACAAACTCCAAACTCAGCCCAGATCTTCAGACTGGTCTGACTCGAGTTGCTATATCTTTTCTAACTGATCCGACTTACAGTTTTCCTAAAAATCCCGATTAAAACTGGGAAAAATCCCATAGACTTACATTGACGGAATGTTCAAATGAGCCAGCACTATTCAAATTTCAACTGTCAAAACTCCCAGAATCCTTTGAGACTCAATCAAGCTTCCCTTCTATGTACTGTATTTCTAATCCATTTAAACTCATTCAAACTCTATCTATCTATCTATCTATCTATCTATCTATCTATCTATCTATCTATCTATCTATCTATCTATCTATCTAACCATTACTATCTATCTATCTATCTATCTATCTATCTATCTATCATTACTATCTATCTCTATCTATCTATCTATCTATCTACTATCTATCTATATCTATCTATCTATCTATCTATCTATCTATCTATCTATCTATCTATCTATCTATCTATCTATCTATCTATCTATCTATCTATCTATCTCTATCTATCTATCTATCTATCTATCTATCTATCTATACTATCTATCTAACCATCATATCTATCTATCTATCTATCTAACCATTACTATCTATGGCTAGCAACCAGAATCATGCTAGCAACTTTGTTAATCATGCTAGAAACATGCTGCATGCTAATCATGCTAGAAACATTTGCTAATCATCCTAGAAACATGCTAGCAACTTTGCTAATCATGCTAGAAACATGCTAGCAACTGGCTAATCATGCTAGAAACATGCTAGCAACTTGCTAATCATGCTAGAAACATGCTAGCAACTGGCTAATCATGCTAGAAACATGCTAGCAACTTTGCTAATCATGTTAGAAACATGCTAGCAACTGGCTAATCATGCTAGAAACATGCTAGCGACATGCTAATCATGTTAGAAACATGCTAACTTTAATCATGCTAGAAACATGCTAGCAAACATGCTAATCATGCTAGAAACATCATGCTAGAAACATGCTAGAACATGCTAATCATGCTAGAAACAACTTTAATAACATGCTGCAGCAACATGCTAATCATGTTAGAAACATGCTGCTGCTAATCATGTTAGAAACATAGCAACTTTAATAATCATGTTAGAAACATGCTAATCATGCTAAAACCTCCATGGTAATCCTACTTAGAAACATGCTCCGAACGGGTCATCGAAACCCGGGTCTTCATGGGATGGGAGGCGGACGCTAGAAACTAACAAGGAGGCTGCTAATCATGCTAGAAACATGCTAGAACTGCTAATCAGTCATGCTAGCGACATGCTAAGTGCATCTCTTGAGATCTGGGAATGAGGTTAGAAACATGCACAGCACTTGCTAAACATGCTCTGAAACATAGAAACTAGCAACATGCTAATCATGTTAGAAACATGCTAGCAAATGGCTAATCATGCTAGAAACACATGCTAAGCAACTTGCTAATCATGCTAGAAACACTGGCTAATCATGCTAGAAAGCAACGACATGCTAATCATGCTAGAAACATGCTAGAAGCAACTTTGCTAATCATGTTAGAAACATGCTAGCAACTGGCTAATCATGCTAGAAAGTCATGCTAAACAACATGCTAATCATGTTAGAAACATGCTAGCAACATGCTATGCTAGCGACATGCTAATCATGAAACTAGAACTTTGCTAATCATGCTAGAAACATGCTAGTGAATGCTAATCATGCTAGAAACATGTTAGCGAACATGCTATCATGCTAGAATCATGCTAGAAACATGCTAGAAACATAGCGACATGCTAATCATGTTAGAAACATGCTAGCAACTTTCTAATCATGTTAGAAACATGCTAGCGACATGCTAATTAGAAACATAAACATGTTAAAAACATGCTAGCAACTTTCCTAATGTTAGAAACATAGCAACTTTCTAATCATGCTAGAAACATGCTAGTGACATGCTAACATGCTAATCATGTTAAAAACATGCTAGCAACTTTGCTAATCGTGCTAGAAACATGCTAGTGACATGCTAACCATGCTAGAAACATGCTAGCGACATGCTAATCATGTTAGAAACATGCTAGCAACATGCTATCAACATGCTAATCATGCTAGAAACAGCTAATCACTAGAAACAACTAGTAACATGCTAGTAACTTGGAAATAATGTTAGAATCATCTATCTATCTATCTGTCGATTGATAATCTGACCAATACTATCTATCTATCTATCTATCTATCTGACAGACTACATTCAAACTTTAAAACTTTAAAAATATTTCAGACTGAAAACCATCCAAACTTAAAACTTCTTAAAGTATTTAAACTTTTGAAACTTCTTAACTTTTCAAACTTTTCAAATTTTTTAAAACTTTCTGGTCCGGCTTTCTCAAGCCAACTTAAAGTTTGTCTTGACGAACTTTGCTAAAAAATGCTGTGTGAAATATGGACAAACCCAGCAGCTGGGTTAAATATTTAACCTAACCTTCTTGGTAGTTGCTTAGAAATTACTATATTTCTTGTTTAAAATGAACCCAAAATATGTTGGAAATTAACATTTATTAATTTGTTAAATAAATGAACGTTCTTTCATAAGTTGAATAAATAATGACATACACATTTTATTTTAAATAGCTTATTAATAAATGTTCACCTTTTGAATATTGCTGATGCCTCTAGTCATTATGTGTCTGATTTTTAATTTGCAACTGATTTTGGGTTCATTTTAATCCAGCCATATAGTAGTTTTTAAACAATAGTTGAGTTAAATAAAACTACCCAGAAGTTTGGGATAAGCATTTAACTTAACTGCTGGGTCAAAACAACCCAGTTACTGGGTTTGTCAATATTTCACCCAGCATTATTTTTGTGTGTTCATCTTTGTCTTTAATTATATGAAAACAGATGCAACGGAAGTGAATGATAACTGAGAGTGTCTGTGCATTATGTTTAACTTCTTCCTAATAAAGAAAATTCTTGAAACATTATTTTTGGAAATCCAACTTGTTGTGAAAAACAGAGTATGTACCAGTGATGTGAACCTGTCAATAATATGCATGTCCTGTGAAGCTAAACATGGAAAAGAGTGGACAGATTTTATTCAAAATGTGAAAAGGGGTTATCTCTAACATTAGAACAGTGTCAAAATAAAATGTTCACATTTAATCTAACAAATTTGTGGTACTCTGAAGCACTTGGCAGGAGCTGCAGTGCAGAAGAACAATATAAATATGGAGAATAAAATTAAATAAAACATATTTTACTTAATATTCATTTATAGAGTTTCAGATACAAAATTATGAATTACGGATCATGATGTTCTACAAATGCAACATCATTATAATGAATAATTACTGTATAATATTGAGATGATAAAAGACAGATAAAAGCATACTGCACTGCTTTGTACTGACCTACAGTAGACATTTACATGCCAGCTTCTTTTTTTAAATATAAAGCTTCATAAAAAAAATCCTGAGCTACCTTGTGATATAAAGAGGAATGATTTGACAGTAACGCAAGATATTTTAAATGTCTATGGTATTACATAACTGAAATCAGATGGATTATTTGTGACTAAGTCCTTCCCCAGTGTGCGAGGAGGTAAGTTTAATGCCCGTAGTTTGTTGTAAACTGCCTTCTCTCAAACAATAAGGCCATGAACAGGACAGTCATAAACAACTCATGCATTTCACAATTTTTATGGTCTGTGTGGATGTGAGCGCCCTCCAGTGGCTAGAAGAAAGCTAAAAACAGCAGCATTAATGACACACTGGATGTATCCGAAGGATGGCACACCGTATGTCTCATAGAGGTATCCTCCAATGGTTGGGCCCACAGTTCGTAAAAGAGACTGCACCGACGCACACAGACCCAGCATGGTTCCTGAACACACCACACAAACAAGGCACATACTGCTTGAGTTTTTTTCCCTTTTCAAGTGCTTATATAAGCCTACAACCAACTGATGCTTAATTCTAACAGTGAAATCCTGTTTTATTAAAAAAAAATATATTGTTGATATAAACATGTAAAGGATAAACTAATCCAACAAACAAACAATCGCCACAATTTTTACATTTAGTGCGTTATGAAAATATTTGTGGATTACCTGTGTCAGCTGGAGACACACTCTTGGTCAACATGCTATCTGTGATGATATTGAAGACACTCAAAGACAACATCATCGGTATCACGATTAAACAAAAATGAAACACATTGGTCATCAAAGCCTGAAAAACACACAAAATACACGTATATTTAACATACACACTGTGAGACCAGTCACACAAAAAAGGGAAATGTCTGCAATATCAGTTTACCTGTGCAAGGCCCACTGCACTGGACAGCGCAACAGAGACCAGCAGTAAAGTATACTCTGAAAATCTAGACGAAAGACGCCCAATTACAGCACCTTGGATTACCTTAAACAGCAAGATACCAGCGTCACTTGTTGCACAGCAGTCCTTTAATCCAAAACTATTTATATTGCATGTGATTGATAAGTAGTGTGCATGTGTTTATACCATTTGTACTATGCCAAAGTAAGCCATCAGATAGCCATTCTCCTCTGCCTTCAGTTGGAAGAAGTTCATGGCAATGATGGAGAACATAACTTGAAATATACCTATATACAATAAAACCGACATATAAAAAATGTGTAAAACAAAACATAAGACAACATTTACAGTCATGATTTTTTTCTTCTATCCACAAGTTTCCTACGCCCCATGAGGCCTTGTGTCAAAAGTGGGAGTGTCTTCCGGTTCAAAGTAAACAAGCGGGACGTGACACTCATTCATTCAACATTTGACAGGAGTGACAGGCAAATGAAGCCTCGTGAAGCACAGAGACATGTTATTAATATTTATTAATATTTGTTTCAATATGTTTCACAAATGGTAATAGTTAAATTGTGGGCACACCTGTTGGTAATCCAGAAATAATCTTCACTGTAAAAGTCTTTGCAACACCAGGAAACTTCATCAGTCTAGTAATCTCCCCCAGATTAAACACGGAATTTGATGATCCCTTCTCTAAACAACAATGAAAATGATAATAATCATACAACTCATATATATATGACATTTAATAATATATAACATTATCGTAATGCTGCAAAAAACATGTAATAATATATGACAATCAAATAATCATACTGTTACTCTCCGGAACGGTTTGTGTTTTGGTCTGTTTAGGGATGAATTTCAACACCAACAGCAAGGAAACAAAACTCCCGACAGCCGCAAAAGATGCTGCAAACTTTTCCCTGCAAAACACACAAAAACACATAACCATTGGTATTTAAATCTGTTTTACTGTATCAGTGCTGTTTTCATTTTATCTTCTTGTGATAAACAACATGATTAGGTCTTGTTTTTCAAAAAAAAAAAAAAAAAAACAATTTCAGAGTACAACTGGTAAAATTTTGTACTAGTGGATTCATTTATTCATCAATAATTCTGAAAAAACTGTAGTACTGTTTCCAGGAAAATATTAATGTTTAACGTTTTCTGACCACTATCTTGTGAGACTGAAGACGCAGTACTGGCAGCACACAGTGTGTCCTACCCAAAGCGTGTGCTGAGGGTCCCACCCAGTGATGATCCTGCAATCATGCCAATGCCAAAGCAGAGGCCGAGTTTCCCGAGAGCATCTGCTCGCTTCTCATTCTCTGTCAGATCTGCTACCACCATTTGAGCACCTGCACACAAATACAATTGTACTCACGTACCTGTATACAGTGTGTCTGAGTTACGTATACAGTATGTAAGAGTGTACAAGCATGCGTTACCTGGCAGTGCGTGCATGAAAATAGCAGGTAGTTTGTGCACAAAAAGCATGAAAGTGTTGTCTGCCACTGTCAACAGCAGGAAATAAACCACTGACGCCAAACAAGACACAGAGAGAGCTGCACGTGCTCCGAATATATCTGCAAACCTGAAAAGACAAACATAAAGTATGTCAATAAACAAAATCACTATTATACAGTGGCTATTTTAATTACATAACTAAAATAAGATGTTAAATAAATTTTAGACACAAATAATTTATCATTTCTATACACAACACACACACAAATGAGTTCTGACTGCTTACCTTCCATAAATAGGGCCTCCAAGCAGCTGAATCACTCCAACTGTGGTCTGCAGATACCCGAACCAAATAGTATCGAACCCGAGCCTCCTCGCCAAATACTGTTACAAAGAAGACAACACTGAACAAGCAAGGCAAACCATCTATTGTAACTGTTTTCTTTCTGTCTTAGCTGACAGAGTAGGCCAAAAAACATGACCTGCTATACATTACATTTACATTATTTTCCAGATGCTTTTATCTAAAGCAAGTTACTATATGAAGAATGTCACAAACATGAAATGCATCTGAATAATAATAATAATAATAATTGTATAGAATAATATAAATACAAATATATATATTCAATTTTCTACTGCTGAATGATACAAACCCTTTTAATAATACTTATATATATTCTATTAAATTATAATTTATCATAGAAATTGTATTATATAAAAATATAAAATTAAATATAATGTAAATATAATTAGTTCAAATGATTAAAGACTTAATTAGTTGCTGGAATATGGTGTCAAACGGCAGAACACAGCCCAAACCCCTGCAGATATACACTCCAGAGCTCAGCCAAATCGATTCAAATGTTGTTTTATTAAACATTTGATCCCAAATGAAGTCGAAAAGCAAGACAAACCGGTGTTATGGAGAACTGGAGGAAGAGCCAGGTGATGTCCAGGGCTGCGATGAGGTAGGTGATGTAAATCACTTTCTGCTTTGCTGCAGGTTCCATGATTCAGATCGCTGAAGTTATACTGGATCTCAGCTTTAGCTTTTACTTCCCACGATAGGTCTCCTTCCGCACGATCTTCTCCTTAAACGGGTAAACTGAAAGCATCTGCTTCAACGTGTCTGAAAGTCTTGACAGGTACAAATTATAACCCTTAACGCTTTACGGCTTTATCCCGCTATAGTAGCGGTGACAAAGCATAATTTGATGTGAGGTAAAGGTAAAGGTTAAGCCGAGGAGCGCACAGAGCTGAACTTCAACCGGCACTGAAACTATCAACAGGTTGAAGGACTTTGAGCCGTTTCAGTTTCGCTGAAGCTCTGCTCGATGAGAACGAAAGGGTTTATACGGGTTTGAAAGTATAATATAACAACTATTATTATTTATATAGAAGTAATAGTTCATATAAAGATATTAAAATCTCCAGTCGTTTCATCTCCGCACAAGTCCACGGATCATATTTACGTAGGAGGAGTCTGTAAACTGTCCGACTTCACATGTTATAGGTTTGGGTTGTAAAAAGTAAAAGTGTAACGCGTATAAAGTGCTAACATAAAAACATTAATACACAGTCCTCGCCATTTTGTTGTGGATAACATCAAGGAAATTCCTCCTCCTTTCTGTGTCGTGAACACTGGAGGCGTGACTAAACCTACCACGATCTCTTGTGGAGAACTATTGTGACTGAACGGGGAAAAATTGCAGATGAACTGACACCAGAGAGACTGACCTAGAGAGAGCAAGTAGTACTCGATATCACAAGAGCTTATTGTTGAGAATGAGAGCGGTGCTGTACGCAGAAACGTCACTAAAGGTCGCTTCATTTTTACGTAATAAAGCCGAGAAATATTTAACAGGGGGGGAAAACCCGATAAAACCATCAGAGGAAATTCTAATGGTTTCCACTAGATTACAAACCATCAACTTTTAACTATTAAAACCATTAAAAAATGCTTTTGTGTAGTGTGTTTTTGGACATATTCCCAGGGCTCTCAAGTTTTAGAAAAAGTTTGAAGTGAGATTATATCTGTTAGGAGAGGAGCCCCTCCGCCCCACGCAATTCTCTCCAGTTTTTGCTAGAAGTTAAATTTTATCTATTGGTCATAATTGACCAGCACAAAATAGAAACTATAACAACTGGTAAGTTTGATTAAAGTCAAATTCATAAAAAATAAAATATATTTCAAAAATACAAACGTATCAAAAATCAAAGGAAATTTGACCCCAAATGAGCCAATAAACAGCAGTGCTCAAAATACATACTCTGGGCCTACACATACAGTATTGTAGAACTTGCCCTGAGCATGTCAAGCTGTGTGTGTGAGAGAGAGAGAAAGCACATATTTCAGCTTATGAATGGCATTTTGTTTTGCAAGTGTTTGTTGCACATATTGATGCCTTGATGACAGTGGTTTGGGCTCAAACTTAACTAGTAACTAGTTACATGTAATGGAATTACATCGTTTAATTACAAAATAATTGTAACTAATCGGTTACAGTTGCTGAGAAACAATGTATAGTTAAATTACAGTTACTTATGAAAATCACATCTGAACATTTTCACACAGATTTGATTAATTTCTTTCCCAAATTGCATTGACTGCTCTAAAATATGAGACAAAACGTTTCAGAAGTTTATCACACAAAATAGGACACATGCTTATGCAATAACTGATTTATTTACATATTTGGGTTTATGTATATGCTTTATTTTTTACGATTAACTGCAAGGATCTGATTATAAAAATGGTATTATAGCTACTAAACTATATCTTCTGATTTTAAATCTGTATTTAACCTAACCTAGGTGCTAAAGTCTGATTTTGTGGCGGTTGTTATTATAATCTTAAGTCAAGTGATGAAGGTAAGTCTGACAGTAATCAGTGTTGAGTGCTACTGTAAGGTTAAGGTTAACCCTGCATGCTTTAAAACTTTCAAAAGGATTAACAGTTGAAAACATTAGTTAGAAATTTAGAAAAGTAGTCCATTTGGATAATTTGGCTGTTTTTATCAGATTTACCAATTATCCAGTCCTTTCCTTAGTTTCCAGTAGCCAAAACTTAGTTAAAGCTGTTGAGAGCTAATAATTTTGCATGCATTAATTTAGTCGAAAACAAACAATTCTAATTTCAGATATTTGCTGGTAGGTGGCATTTAACTGTCAAAACAGCTATGAACTCCCCCTGCAAGCCTGCGCCTCGTCCATTAACAGTATATAGCGGTATATAACAGTATATATAAGTTATCCCTTATATTTTAGCGTGAAAAATACAAGGTGTGGCGTGAGAGCGTGTGAACTGGTTGAAATGCGTGTGTCTCACGGTGAATGCGTGAGACTTGAGAGCCCTGTATTCCATTAGGATTTACCGGTTTTAAAAAGCCACCAATAGAAGGTGAGAAATTACCAGTAGAGACCAACAGGGTTCATTACAGTTTCCATTGAAACCAATACAAGCAGTGCTGGGGAAAGTTAGTTTTAAAAGTAATGTATTACAATTGTTGCGTTTTTCCCTGGTAAAGTAACTAATTACGTTACTTAGTTACTTTTTATGGGAAGTAATGTGTCACGTTACTTTTGCGTTACTTTTAAAATCTGGGCAGGGCTTGCTTCTTTGTTTTTAATATAAAACAATTTTAATGTAAAAGCCCATTTACACCAAAAGTGAAATGAATTCACCTCAGGCTGAAAGAAATGAAGCAAAAATGTTAGTCTAAAGTAATTTTTGCTCATTAGTATGGTTGTATTGCATCATCGACGGTCAGCAGCAAAGACACTGGTTAATAAAATGGGATTAAATACATAAAGGATTTTTGTTTTATTTAACATATTTAATTATTGCAGGGTTGCGTCATATTCTGAGTTTGCATTTCACTGTTTTTACTCATTTTGAGGAATACTGAATCTGTTTTTTGTGAATGAGATGAATTAATGCATGTTCACATTTAGTCTAGAATACAGTAACATCATGTTTACTTCCAATTTCCCAACAGGAGACTTGTCAATCAATAAATGGGGAAAAAAGTAACTCAGATATTTTCTTAGAAACTCAAAAGTAATGCGTTACTTTACTAGTTACTTGAAAAAAGTAATATTATTATGTACCTCGCATTACTTGTAATGCGTTAAAATCCCATTATAATCAGTAAAACCATAACAAATTGTATGATGGTGTCTATAGTTTTTTTCAGCAGGATTGACTTTAAAAGCAGAAAGTTACCATTTTGGTGACACGTCATGTCCTGCAACAAAATCTAGTTTATTGTAAAAGTAACCAGCTTTCCACTAGTTCTCGCTTCATTATCATATCACTCACTAATGTTCGTTTTTCTGTCAAGACTGGACTTTCAATTGCCTCGTATTGTTTTTTTATGTACCTAACCCTTTTTCTTTTCTTATCTTATCATCTTATCAGTGCCCACCTCCTCCACACACAGAAATCACCACAGTAGTGTAAAATAAAGTGCAGCTTTTTTAATCTCACTATAATACAGGGTTCAGCTGTATGGCTCTTTATCATGACCAGCAGAGTATCAATAAACAATTTTAAAAATCTGTGCAGAAAATTGCTGAATATTAAAACCACACAAGCAAAAAGTCCCTGGAACAACACTGAAAAAATAGTTTGAAAGTTCAGTCTGAACAAAATATATTATGTACAAATATAATGCATTTTAAGTGCACAAACATGGTACAGAGTCACGCTCTGTTAAAATCTTTTTGCAATAAATTATCAGTAGACATAAACATTGACTGACCTCATTCTAAAAGGAAAACAAAAACATTTACAATCAAAGAACAGACAGGTCAGCATGTATCTTTACTGAAAATAAACAATTTCAGAGAAAACCAAAGAGATTGCCACTGCTACAGACGCAACCTACAGCATATCCCTTAATGGATAATGTCACTGCACACTGTCAACAATTCGCCAGCCTACTGGCTCATAGTCGGTATGTTAAATCACAGAAGAGGTGTTTTGAATACCCATCTTGTCTTCGATAATGCTAGAATGTAGTAGCAATGCACTACTGTCTAATGAAGTCCCATGTGACACGTTTACATGTCAATATTTCTATTCATGTGTATCTTTATTTCACCTGTAGTCTATGTCTGAGGAAATACCATTTTTATAATGTCACGATACATCCTTGAAATGTTATCAACTTTATTCTATGAACACTCTCAAAAAATATCCCTGCAGCTACATTTCTGTATTTAATAAAAACTTGTTTAACAAAATTTTTAAAATATTTCTTATACTTTTATAAACAAACTTTTTAATAAATATATTCTTGTTTTTCCTCTTTAAATAGAACTCAATTTAAAAAAAAAAAAAGAAAAGAAAAAAAGTTTCTTTCACAGCAGTGCAGTGAATTATTTCTAGGTAGACGGTCAGGCCTTATGGTAGCCATTTTTGGCTTTTTTTAAGGGTTCAAAGTTCTCATATATAGAGAGTGCAGCTGTGTTCTGGTAAATCAAATCTACATTGTTGCCAGTCCGAGACTTGATGATGTCCATGGCACACTGGTTGAGAAACACATACTGATCCTGCAAAAGTAGAGAATGTAAAAATGTTAGAGAATAAGATTCCCATTATGGCTTACAAAAATCTGACATTTAATGAAGATTTGGTGTGTATAATATATATACACATTATATATTTAAACATATACACTACCAGTCAAAAGTTTTTGAACAGCAAAATATTTAATGTTTTAAAGAAGTCTCTTCTGCTCACCAAACCTGCATTTATTTGATCCGAAGCACAGCAAAAACAGTAAAATGTTGAAATATTTTTACTATTTCAAATAATTGCTTTCTATTTTAATATAATTTAAAATGTAATTTATTCCTGTGATTTCAAAGCTGAATTTTTAGCATCATTACTCTAGTCACATGATCTTTCAGAAATCATTTTAATATTCTGATTTGCTGCTCATAAACATGTATTATTATGTTGAAAACAGCAGAGTTTAATTTTTTCAGGTTTCTTTGATGAATAGAATGTTCACATAAACAACATTTAACAAATAGAATCTTTTGTAACATTATAAATGTCTTTATCATCCCTTTTGATCAAATTAAAGCATCCTTGCTAAATAAAAGCTTTTTTTTTTTCAGATAAATGCTGATCTTTGAATCTTTCTATTCATCACAGAATCCTGAAAAAAAAAAAGTACTCAAATCAGCATATTAGAATGATTTCTGAAGGATCATGTGACACTGAAGACTGGAGTAATAATTTTGAAAATTTAGCTTTGATCACAGGAAAAAGTAACATTTTTAAATATATTCAAAAAGACAACAAATACTTTTAAATTGTAAATATATTTTAAAATTTTACTGTTTTTGCTGTACTTCGGATCAAATAAATGCAGGCTTGGTAAGCAGAAGAGACTTCTTTAAAAAACAAAAATATTACTGTTCAAAAACTTTTGACTGGTAGTATATTTAAAATACACTAACAGTACAAAGAAATTAAAAAATTGGTAATGAATGTACCTCTGTTTGAACCATAAGTGGTCTGTGCATGCGTAAATCGTGGATGATCCCATACACATCCACTACCCCATCCCGCTCAATCTGAAAGATTAACCGATCAATGGCGATGAAGGTTCCCGTCCGGCCCACACCAGCACTGTATTATGAAAACATAAAATGATATAAAAATCAGAATTTGTACGTATATTCTGTATATTGTTTGTATATTCTAGAGTTCAGGAACTACTCAAGTACCTGCAGTGCACAAGTGTGGGTGAATGTCTTGAGTACTGGTCCATGTGTTCTCGGACCAGGTGTCTGAAATTGATGAGAAGCTCAGTGGTCTCAGGAACTCCGTGGTCTGGCCACGCAGTGAAATGGAAGTGTCGAACTGATCGAGTCTCTGCTGTTTTCACCTGTTATAACGGGAATCATTTTTCACAAATACTGGCTTTCTAAAATGTATTATGCTGGTATAATATATATAAATTTTCTATGTTAAATAATATGTGTATAAATAAAATGCATACAAAAGTATGCCCACCAATGAAAAAAAACACTGACAAAAATGTGTACAAATTTATAATAGTTACAGTAGGTTCATGTTTTTAGTCGTGATTTAATGTATGGGTTATTTAGTGTTAGTTCAATTAGCCCCTGGGTCTGTCTGTAATATTAATATAGACTTACATTTTTCACTTCAAAGTCACGTAAAGTCCAGTCTTCCAGTGGGATCTCGGAAATAGTCGTCACTATCAGATTGTTAAAATGTTTTGTCTCTGCTGGCCAGTATTCTTCACATTTTACCTGAGGGAAAAACATTGTGGCAGCATTCACATAAGCTCATTATTAGTTCAATAACTGAGATGAGGTATTACATATGATTACAAAATGCTTTATGAGGATATAAACATTGAATATGTAGTGGTCAAGTGATTTAGGCTTTGAAACCCTGATGCTGATATGTAATGTAATCTGACATGAAAGTTACATTTTATTTAAAGTCTCTGACAAGTGAGATCACAGATAAAGTCAAGCATGATATATACTGTACCCGTCCTTGCTCATTGCATTTGGTGAGCATGACAATAGTGTGCACGTTTTTCTCCCAGATCAGTCTCCAGAAGTCATTGACAGTACAGGGAAGTGGCCCTTGAGCTGCGATAAACTCCTTCTTTGAAGTGTAACCCTGGAAATTCCAAACAGTTAGCGTGACAACTGTGTAAAGAGCTAAATGTCATTTTTTTTGTAATCTTTGCCCTTCTTACCGGCATGTAGCTGGCATTGATGTAGTCATCAAATGGGCTGCTGAGCACAGAGAGCTTGACACGAGATGAATCATCTGTCGAAAACACAAGAACCATCATGAATATGGGCTACGTGTCTAGAGTGGAGGAAACTCAGTGTTGTGTAACTCCACAAAAGAAAACACTTGTAAGTCATGCGGTTCTTACATGGCAGCACATTGTTATAACGATTTTTGGTTTTGTTTTCAGGGGCCAGAGCAACAGTCTTCATCTGATTTATCCCAACTGGCCTTAGATCCTACAAACACAAAGCATTTGTTTCTATGTAAATAATACAAAAAGTGACTTAAACGTTTAGCACATATTTATCAATGATTAGGGAACACAACACAGTCAAAACAAACAAATCAGACACCGCTACTACAGTTTTTGGACCAAAACTAATGGTGACATATTGGTATGGAATCTAGTTGAAATACTTGCAATATCAATTATTATTTAGAATTGATCGGTTGTAAATATACAGAGAAGCCAAAGATATAATCACCTCAAATTCTTCAGCAAATCCACAGAAAGAATCAGCTCTTTGCCTCCTATAGTAAGCCTCATAATCCTCTACCTTTATTGGATTACTCCTATAACATTAAATAACGTATGATGAAATAAAATATATTTAAACTATGCAAGACACCACTGTATTCAATAAATATTTCACATAATAATATTTAAACATATACTTAATAGAAAAACGGTAACGCTTTACAGTAGCATTTTACAATAAGGCTCATTAGTTAACAATAATTAACTACTTTAGTTAACAGGAACTAAGAATAAGCAATACTTCTACACAGCATTTATTAGTCTTAGTTAATATTAATTTCAACATTTACCAATGCATTATTAAAAAGCTGTGCTTGTTAACATTAGTTAATGCACTGTGACGTAACAAACTAACAATGGACAACTGTATTTTCATTAACATTAACAAAGATGAATAAATACTGTAATAAATGTATTGCACATTGTTCATTCATGTTAGCTAATACATTAACTAATGGAACCTTATTGTAAAATGTTACCCACTTTACAATAAGGTTTTATTTGTTAACGTTAACTACATTCGTTAACCTGTACTAACAATGAACAATACTTCATAATCTAAGTTAATGGGTTTTTTGGCCTTTTTGCCTTTATTGTGATGGGACAGATCATTAGCTGACAGGAAGCAAAGTGGGAGACAGAGAAGGGGGCAGGATCGGGATTCCAACTCAGGATGCCCGTAGCGCAACGGCGCTGTATGTCAGCACATTAATATTAATCTTAGCATTTACTAATCAAAAGTTGTATCTGTTAACATTATTTAATGCACTGCGGACTAGAATGAACATGAAAAAGTTAATAAATGCTGTAAAAATATATTGTTCATTGTTAATTCATGTCAGTTAATCATGTTAAAAAATGAGACCTTATTGTGACTTATTATGAGACAATATTTCATGTTCTTTCCAGTTGTATAGTCATAATATTCAGTCAAATAATAAATAAGCATGAAAATTAGTGTGAACAAATATGATTACTTACACTTTGTTTCTGTAAGAAAACAAAACAAAAACATTAAAAGGTTACTTTTTATGGCTCAATATTTCTTTTTTTTATTATTTGTTTTTAATGTGTATTATGCTGCTTTGATGAAATCAACTTGCCTTATAGGGTGGATAGGAACACTAGTAGAATCCTCTTTTCTTTGCTTCCTGTGATATTGAGATCATAAATTTAATTATCTAATTTCCACTATACATATCTTTACACACCAAAGTTTATCCAGATTAGTGTATCCAGATTGAGGGCACACATGCAATGGTAATCTTTAAAGAGTAGTTCAGAGAGTTCCAGAGTAGTTCCAGAGCAAAATGTACAGATTGTACAGAAGAAAGTGTTTTTTTGAGGGAAAGATTTCAGGATCTCTCTCCATATAGTGGACTTCTATGGTACCCGCAAGTTTGAACTTCCAAAATGCAGTTTCAGTGCAGCTTCAAAGGGCTCCAGCCGAGGAAGAAGGGTCTTATCTAGCAAAACGATAGATTATTTTCTAAAAAAAAAAAAAAAAAAAAAAAAAAAAAAAAATTGACAATTTATATACTTTTTAACCTCAAATGCTCATTTTGTCTAGCTCTGCATGAAATCTGTGTATTCCAGTTCATGACAGTTAGGGTAGATCGAAAAACTCTCATCACATTTTCTCCTCCAACTTCAAAATCATCCTACAAAGTGAACATGCAAACGCCCTTTACCAAAAAGGTAAAGCAGTGATGTAGGACGACTTTGAAGTTGGAGAAGAAATGAGATGGGAGTTTTTCAACCTAGCCTAACTGTCTTGAACCGGAATACACGCAGAGATAGACAAAACGAGCATTCGAGGTTAAAAAGTATATAAATTGTAATTTTTTTTTTTGTAGAAAATAAACAATTGTTTCACTAGATAAGACCCTTCATCCTTGGCTGGGATCGTTTAGAGCCTTTTGAAGCTGCATTTAAACTTCATTTTAAAATTCAAACTCGTGGTCGCCATAGAAGTCCACTATATGGAGAGAAATCCTGAAATGTTTTCCTCAAAAAACATAATTTCTTAACGACGAGGAAATGATCAAAGAAAGACATGAACATCTTGGATGACAAGGGGGTGAGTAAATTATCTGTAAATGTTTGTTCTGGAAGTGAACTTCTCCTTTAAAGGGGTCATCGGATGCCCATTTTCCACAAGTTTATATGATTCTTTAGGGTCTTAATGAAAGGTCTGTAATATACTTTGATTAAAAATTCTCAATGGTTTTGTAAAACAACACCTTTTTTACCTTGTCAAAATGAGCTCTGCAAAAATCATCTCATTCTAAGGGGTTGTTCCTTTAAATGCAAATGAGCTCTGCTCGCCCCGCCCCTCTTTTCTCTCTTCTTTAGCCACTAAACTTCCCAACTACCACTTATAAGGAAAGGCGATCGCAAAGATTAATAAAAAAACGCTTATACTCACTTCTGCTGTAAGTGAAGCTGGATCATGAATGATTCACGCGAACATAGCCGGATATATGTAGATCGGGAGGTGCGTTCCTTTCACAAACAAACGTAATCTACTGCATCTTCAGATGTTGGGAGTAAATGACGACCACTATGTTTGTTATTACATCCAGCAACACAACACCTCAATCTCTCAATCGGAGATTCTTGTTTAACTTACATCCCTGCTTCGGCATCGAAACAAGGAAAGTTACTGGACTGTGACAGCTGGTCTGAGGTAAGACGCTCATGTCAATCAACTATTGTGGGAGCGGCCTCTGTCGGTGTGACGCCACACCGACAGGCATCTGAGAATGGCTCGATTTGAAAAAGGGGATATTATTTTTACAGATTCATTAAAAACCACTGCATGGATTTGTATCATTATAGGGTAGATTTGTACATACACTGCCAACACACATTAATGTTCAAACAACATGAAAAAGTGAAGTTTGCATCCGATGACCCCTTTAAATCCTCTTAATCTAACATTTCTATCGCTAACTCTAATTCAAACAATTAAAACACTCCAAACATCAAGAATCATGCATGAAATCTGTAAAATGTCTTACCGTCTACAAACCACAACTCCAGTGATGATTATAACAAAAAGAAAGGCAACACCAACTCCTGCACCTGCTCCTACAATTACCACTGAGAGATGGACAAAGAATAAAGTTAACTCAGAAATGATTTATATAATTTAAGCATACATTCTAGAGATGCAGATGGAAAGATTTTTACGACTACCCAAAATATCACTCTGTGCCCCGCTGGTGCTTGCTTATGTATTACACAAGTCAAGCCAACTCATTAGAAGTAAGTCTAGGGTAAGCAAAGGCATCCAAACGATTTGAGTTTTTGTTACAAAGTCAATAAAAAACTGAACTAAATAAAAATAAAAAAAAAATTAGTTATTCTTCACAATGCAAGATTTCTTAAAGCTAACAACAGGCAGAAGACCAAAAATGTTTGCCCTGAATGAATATGTGCTTGTCAAACAGTAGGCTTTACATTTGATGTATATGCATGCTTTTGAAGAATTCTGGACATCTGAAACACATGCGATTAAGTGCTTTAAATATTAAGAGAAAGTGTCCCCGTCTTTACCTGGGTTCTCTGGCAGTGTGACTGAACTTTGGTAAAACTCAGATGTGGAGTAGTATGAATTAGAAACATCCACTAAATTGTCCTTTATCTCCAGACGAGTGAAAGCAACGACAGCAAAACTGCAACAAAGCCAAACACATAACAGCATAATGCAGAAGACAACAACCAACACAGAAGTGCAGACGATGGAGCTGTGCAAGGCAGCATTAGGAACAAAGAGCAGTAGGTTAGTGATGGAAATAACCATTACATTGTTATAATGAGTTTTAATGTATGCAGCGCTGAAGTTAATTCAAAATATGGGAAGTATACCGACTTACTAGTAAATGCCTTTGGCAACTAGTTCTCCATTTCTGTAACCGTTCCAATTGGTTTCATCACCAATGATGATTGTTTGTGTCTGGACATTTCTAGACCCTGTTTCACCCTGTTTCCTGACAACTGCCAGGAATGTGCTGCACTTCTTTGCTTTCCAGTCCTCATAGGTGTTCAACAGGCATTTATCAACATTGTTACTCTTGTCAAGGCAATCTGCAGAAGGCAAAACCAAAGATTTGACAATCCATTGCATAAGTAAATAAATATTTATTATATTATATATTGATCAGCAAAAAGCAACAACAAATAAAAATGACATACCAATTTTGTTTGAGTAGACAAGCACACCATAATAGAGCACAGGACCGTTTGAGTCATTAAACATGTCCGACTGAATAACCAAAGTAAACTTGTTGTATTGTAGCTCAGATACACTCACTGCTTCTATTTTAGGTACAACAGGTTCTACAAACACACAGACACACACACAAAAAACACAAAATATGTGATATGCTCCCACATACAAACACAAAATAGCAGTAACTCTCCTTACTTGTGATTCCCGTCCTACAGGTTTTCGATTTTACAGTGCTGTTCTTTCCACAACCGAGTGTCCAGACCATGACTTCGTACAGAGTGTTGTATTTGAGTCCAGTGAAGATGTGGTTTAGATTAGAAGTCTGTTCTGAGGTGGAGGAGTTTAGCTTAACTTCAAAGCCCTGCCTATTGCCAGGAGGGGGTCTCCATGAGAGGTTAAGCATTGGAACAGTTAAATCAGGCCCTTTACAGTCCACACTCTCCACTGGAGCTGCATCTGCACACAGTAAAACACACCCAAGTCAATTTTACTTGACTTGTTTCTTTTTGTTGTATCAGCATTTTTAAAGTGGACATGTCTGCACCAGCTGGAAAACTATACATAGAGTACAAAAAATAACAACTGATCGCTGAACGCTGAATTAATTGCTTTTTTCATACAGTTGTTTTAAAACAAATATAACAGTATACTGTATTTGTACTAACCTGTGCATACTTTCAGCCACACAGGATCTCCTTCTGTGTCGTCAGAAGTGCTGCTCTGCACACTGATGTTATAGGGTGTTGAAGGCATCAGATTGTCTATAGTCATGCTGTTAACACCGGTTGTTTTCTTCTCTAAATTGTTGCTGTACACTCTTACTACATATTTTGGGACCCCTTCCACTTTTGCCCAGTGTACAGAGATGCTATTTGTTGCTGTGGAACCAACTTGTAGGTTTTGGACAAGATCAGGCTCTGAAAACAGATGCGGAGGGAGAAGGATGAGAACTTCAGAGGAAACAGCAAAAAAAATAATAATTGTGATAAAGGAACAAATGGAAATTTAAGTCATTATTTACTGACATGCAAGTGATATGGATGGACTACTTTTTGGACATGTTATGGAGCTTAACAGTTCTAGTCCTCATTCACTTTTATTATACAGAAGAAAGGATGACTTTTTTTAATTCATCCTTTGTGTTCCACTGAAGCAATAAAACCATAAAAACTGTTATTTTTTAATCTGTGAATGAACTATTCATTTTTATTTGCCCTGATAAGTGTACTTTCAAAATGCATTTAAAGCCAATTCAGTGTGTAAATTAAATCTTACATACACTACTGTCAAAAAGGTTTGGGGTAGGTCAAATCTTTTACTGTTTCTGAAAAAATCTAAATTTATTTGATCAAAAAAACAGTAACAACTGTAATATTGTGAAATATTCCAATTTAAAGTAACTGTTGTCTATTTAAATATTTTTAAAACGCAATTTCTTCCTGTGATGGCAAATTTCAGCAGCCATTACGCATCTTCAGTGTCACATGATCCATCAGAAATCATTTTAATATGCTCAAAAAATATTTATTATTATTTAACGGTTGAAAACGTTTTTGTGGAAACTGTGACATTTTATTTTTCTGAATAGAAATAATGAATAGAAAGTTTAAAAGTTCATTATAAATGTCGTTAATCTATTGTTGAATTATTGTCTATAAAAAATCTTTTTAGCCCCTAAAATATGTATATCTTGGAATATTATTTCAACGTAACTGGTTTTATCATTTTCCATACTACTAAGTGCTGAACTTACTGGTGGTTACATGAACTCTGACAGATTCACTCTGGAAACCCATCGGGCCTACAGTAGCCAAAGAAACATTATAGGATGTTCCAGATTGCAAGCCGTCCAAAAGGAAAGTATTATTATCAGTGAGATTTGGACCGGTGTTATAGCTGGGCCAATAGGTCAGGCTGTAGTTGAAGCTTCCATTTGTCATGCCCTCAGCTTTATCCCATTGAAACAACACTGACTGAGTGTTCTTCAACAATATTGTAACATTTCCTGTCTGTTTGGAACTGGAAAAGAGACAATTAGAATCTATAAACACTACGGTCCACTATGGTGCATGCTTACTAAGTCTGCCATGTGATTTCCTAACTATAGTTTGGAGTTGAATACTCACAAGTGGCCATTTTTACTGAATCAGATGTTTCCCGGAAATCTGCTTTGACAGTTGTGAGTGTGACCATGAAGACAGTTGCTGCTTTGAGTTGACTGAAGGTGTGATTTTGTTCAGTGAAATTAAGAACTACAGAGCTGCTCCATCCTTCACTGCTGATGTTCAGAATGTACATGTCCACCCCACCAACAGGATGGTCCCAAGTCACCAAGACCGAGTCATTAGAGCCTTGATTATCTAGTTTGGGAATCACTGTTGAGGGCTCTTTGGAGAAAAGAGAGAGAGAAAAAGAAAGTAAAATGGCATTTCAAGCGCAATAATTAATTTGGATCAAAAGAGGATTTGTGTTTGCGTTTCCTTGATGAAGTATGTTCAAGTTCAAGTTCCTTTTTATTGTCATTCAGCCCTGACAAGTGAGAATGAAATTATGTTTCTCACACATGTCCTGGCATAACATTCATATAAAGGGATTATATACAATATACAATATATAAACAAGTCAATTATGAGTATATAAGTCAGGGTCAGAAATTAACTTTTCCATTAAGAGGCAAATATTTGCCCGGGGCATTTTTTACATTTGTGAGGGCAATTTTTTAAACACCTTATTTTTTATAAACACCTTATTATTATTATAAAAAAAAAAATGTTGTTTTTAAATGTCAAATACTTAAATTTACCCAATTATTTTAATATTTTAAAATGTTGTCAATAACAATAGACTGTTTAAAATTGTATCTGAATTATGTATTTAAAAAACAGGAGCTCATAGGGCTGCAATGTTAAGACAAAAATCATTATTGTAGATTATTGCCCTTTACATTGTAATAATGATTATTATTATTGACATAGAAAACAATATAAAACATTTTTGTTTCATTTTGGGGACATCACATTCTGGCTTCACAGACAAACATGTCGATCCATGAGGTAAGCCAAGCCTAGCACAAGTTATGCAAAAACTCTGTTATAATGACTGAAGCTACAAAAAAAAAAAAATCTTTTATTTACATCGTGTCTGCACTGTGTTGTTTATGATGAGGGATTTCGCAAGTGTGCACACTCATCAACAGCTCCAGCATTTTCAACACTGACTAATCTAAGTGCCTCTGATTGGCCAATGCATTCTTAAGTTCAACAGAAACATGTTTGATTGGTTATGAAGCTCAACATTGCACAAAAACAGTGAGTAAAAGCATTCTGATGCAGTTTGAGCAAATCTAAATGTAATTCCGCAAATTGACACTTTTCATTGATTTTCACATTTCATTATAATCGCGACAGCCGTAATACATTAGTTGTGCAAGGGCGTTTTTTGCCCTTTTGTCTCAAATTTACGGGGCATTTTTGTTCATTTTGGTGGCATTTTTGCCACAAGCCCTTGTTAATTTATGACCCTGATATGAGTATGTGTGGAAATACATACTTGTAAAGAAGAAGACGTTCACTGGTTCTCCCAGAATGTTGCAGGCCAAACTATATAGACTGAACTGGCACAGGGTGCCAGGCTGCAAGCCTGACACTGTGATGTTTTCAGAGAAAGTCAAGAAGTTACTACTGTTTATTGTGCAGTTGGACACAACTACTTGGTAGGAAAAGCCATTGTGGTGCCCCTGAGGACGGGACCAGCTCAGCTTCACAGCAGAAACATTCAGAGCCTCATGTTTTACAGGAACTGAAACTGGAAATGGCTCTGGAAAACAAATGTACATGTGACTGTAAAGCATATGTGATAACATGATATATGTAGCAAATATGTATTAACTACTGTGTTGTCATATGCAGTTTGATTACTTACTACTGCAGGCACTTATAATCTGTGGATCAGACTTGGTGCCACCAGCTGTCTGTGTGATAATGCTGATATTGTATTGACTGGCCGACCACAGTGATAGCAGCTGTGCTCTGGTGTTACTCACAGTCTTCTCTACAACCTGTGCCATTAGGGTGTTTGAAGGCGAGTAGGTAGGAGTATCCAGACTGCTGAACATCCTGCTGCTGCCAGCTCAGAGTTATACTGGTCTCACTGTATCCATCCACACTCAGATTAGTTACGGCAGTAGGATCTGAAAAACATTCACAAAACACAAACAAACAAAACAAAAAAACAACACATACACATCAGCAATGTTCTGTTTAAAAATTGGCCACACAGCACCAAGGGTCCTATTCACTAACTAACATTCTTAAAGGGATAGTTCATCCAAAAAATTACATTTCTGTCATTATTTATTTACCCTCATGTTGTTCCAAACTCGTAAGACTTTTATTCTGCTTTGGAACTAAAATGAAGATATTCTCATATACTGATATTTTGTTCATTCATTGCAATCAAAATTTTCACGCTTCAAAAAGATGAATCTATGAAGATATGAATCGAGCTTAATCCAAGCCTTCTGAAAGGACGTGATCACTTAATAGACGTCATTTAGGCTTTTATTCACATATAAACATTGATCAACACATACATACACATGAGTACATCAAATTTGGTAAATTACATCTTTTTGGTTCTCATGCATAAGACAAGCACAACACTAAGTTAAATCATAATATATATGGACAAAATAATGAGAGAATATTAAATATAGCTTTATTTGAGTTTTGAAGATGAACAAAGATCTTACGAATTTGGAATGACAGGTAAGTAAAATATGTATGAAATTTAAATTTTGGGGTGAACTAATTATTTTCAAGAATCAAGAACCAGTGATTTTAATTCTATATGTGACCCTGGACCACAAAACCAGTCAAAAGGTTCATTTTTTTGAAACTGAGATTTATACATCATCTGAATAAGCTTTCCATTCATGTGTTGTTTGTTAGGATAGGACAATATTTGGTCAAGATATAACTATTTGAAATTCTGAAATCTATTTATTGTAGAAATTGTTACGGTATATACAGTAGTCAATATTTGAAGTTGATCAAAAAAAGTTCATTAAAGTTGTCCTAATGTTGACTACTGTATATATAGATTTATGGTAGGAAATTTACTAAATATCTTCATTAAACATGATCTTCACTTAACATCCTAATGATTTTTGACAAAGGGAAAAAAAAAAAAAAAAATCGATAATTTTGACCCATACAATGTATTGTTGGCTATTGCTACAAATATACCTGTGCTACTTATAACTGGTTTTGCCTGCACACAGACATTACTTTCTATTTCAGCAATGCAACATTACAATCATCCACGATATGAAATGAATTTCAACCACTATATGAAATTAAATTACCCGTCTACAGTAAGCTACATGGATAAAAAGTTGTGCATTGCTTACTTGTATATGTAGTGAGATACTGAGGGGAGCTGAAATATCCCATTGCACCCACAGTCCATACAGTGATGTTGTACTGGACGCCTGCACTGAGTCCCGTCAGAGAGCTGTAGTTTTGGCTGCAGTTCAGCACGCTGTTGCTGTACGACAACTGGAAGTAGTGTGATACTAAGTTCATGTTGAGTGGTCGTCCCCAGCTGATGTTCAGTGAGTTTGTACTTCGCACTGTCACAAACTCCCCAGGAGGAGTAGGAACTGGAATGACAACAATATAAAATCACAGCTGTGATACACACACAGGCATACAGCACCACCTACAGGCCACAATGTGACATTCTCACATACAGTTGAAATCAAAAGTTTACACTTTGCAGAATGTGCAAAATTAAAATTATTTAACCAAAATAAGAGGGATCACACAAAATGCATGTTATTTTTTATTTAGTACTGATCTGAATAATACATTTCACATAAAAAACGTTATGTCAAATAATAGTTGAATTTATAACAATGACTGTATGATTTTGAGATCCATCTTTTCACATTGAGGACCCTTAAAATACAGTCATTGTTGGAATGGGTTCATATACACAAAAATTCTGAAAAACCAAAGAATTTGTGGGGCCTAAAGGATTTTTCTGAAGAACAGTGGGCAGTTTAACTGTTCAGTACTAACAAGGGACTATCACTATACAACTATCACTATCACACAGGAAAAGGAAAGAAAATGAAAGGATGTGACGTGTGGCCAAGTATGGTGTCCCATACTTGGAATTTCTGCATTTAACCATTCCAAGTGCACACACACAGCAGTGAGCAGTGAACAAACACGCACACTGTGAACACACACCCGGAGCAGTGGGCGGCAGGTTCGGTGCCTTTCTCACGGGACTTACCTCAGTTGCGGTATTAAGGGTGGAAAGAGTGCTGAATATTCACTCCCCCCCACCTATAATCCCTGCCCACGACCTTTGGGTTACAAGTCCGACTCTCTAACCATTAGGCCACAACTGATCCACACAGCTGTGGATCATTCAGGTAACAAGACAGTATTAATAATCAAGTCAATGGTCATTTTCATAAATTCAACTATTATTTTCTCTTGTGGACTATATGTAAACATCTTTTATGTGAAATATCTTATTCTGGTCAGTACTAAATAAAAAAATAACATGCATTTTGTATGATCCCTCTTATTTTGGTAAAATAATTAACATTTTGCAGATTCTGCAAGGTGTATGTAAGCTTTTGACTTGAACTGTACTCACATGTTATAAAATTATGAAATCTATTAATAGTTTTATAAATGTTTGCAGCTGTAACACAAACAGCTAATGGTGACTACATAATACCCAAAACTCAAACGTTTACTTTTTAAAACGTCAAACCATTAATAACGTATTGTGCAAACGTATAAGGAAACTTACGCAATGTTGCAAAACACACACTTAAGTACTACTATCAGTATAATATGCCTGGTTAAAGCAGATTAGTCAGCTCTTTGTTTCTGAAAGCAAATGTCTTCTTCCTTTTCCCACACTCAAACTGCATGCAAATCAGCATATTTTGATACACTGCGTAATGTGTGTTTTATTTGTGTGTAATGCTTGTACGTAAATAATTCCAAGTGTGTATGTTTGTTTTGAGGTGTGTGAGGGGTCTTACAGGTGGCATTGGATACACTATCGCTGTCCTGCTTTATGGGTCCACTGTTACTTGTGACAATGACATTGTACAGAGTTCCAGGTAGCAGGTCTGAGAACACCACAGTTGATGCATTCGTTCGGTTTTCCATCTTCAAAACTGTTCCGTTGAACAGGATTTTGACGTTGTAGAGAGTCACAATGCCAGCTGGTGGTTTCCACTCCACTGTCATACTCTGAATAGTGCCAACTGCAGAAATATTGGATGCTTTACCAAGCCCTGATAATAACAAATTATAGAGGGGGAAAAAGAGGATTACTACTCAACATCACAATCCAACAGACAAAACGGTCAGCAAAACAGACAGAGAGTTTTGATATAACGCCATTCAGTGGGCAGCAGTATAATTGGAGCAAGTGACTGAATAATGTGATTTGTGATACCTGTATATGCAGAGATGGCTACTGAGTCAGAGCTCAAGCCATTTGCTACAGTTTGCACCGTGAAGGTGTAGCTGCTCCCTGGGATCAGGTCAGTGACATTTGCGGTCTCACTGCTACTCTGTATCCATCGTTCCCTATTTACACTCACATTATACAGATATGAAGATTTGTAGTCACTCTGACGAGACCATGAAAGGCGCATATCAGTGGTACCGACCGGAGAGGCCGTTAAATTAGTCACTTGCAGTGGCTCTGAAAGAGAATGCCCACAATTATATTCTGCACTTACATATTAATGTGTGTGAATTAGACAAAAAAGCAAAGACTAAAGACCTTAGTCAAGGTAGAAGACAAACTGAATTAAAGGTGAATGAGATCAAGACTCTGAGAGATAGAATTACTGTCTTTACAGTGGTGTGAACTGTATAAAGTTTCTAGATCACATGTAATTTCCACAACTCACAACCTTCAAAACTGTTTTAGATGTTTTAGTTAGTTGAACAATTGGCTTGTTGTTAAACAACGGCATAATCGATTGCACACACAGCCTTGTTTTCTTACTGCCAAAAATGAAATATGGTGCTGCCAAGATTATATTAATATTAATATTCTGGATTACACGAATAAAGTAATTATTGTAATGTTGTGGGCTTAAAGACAACAAATGGCAGATAAAATCGTATACTTTTTTGTCTAAAATTAAGAAATGCAATACAAAACAACAAAAACTACAAACATTTTAAATGCTACAAGTGAACTGAGGCATTTCAACATTATAATGTGTAGTAGAAAATAATAGATATTCATTTTGAGATGTACTATACTACATTTCACCACTAATAAATTATTAATGATCAACTTGAAGCAAGCTTTAAATGAGGGGGGGAAATCAATATGCAAAAATAAGATAAGCAGGCACAAATAAGCATGCACACATCATTTCCCAGGATCATCAATATATATGGCAAATATATATGGCAAATATATATAAAAAAACAGTAATATCGACAAATAACCAATACGGTACCAATATTTTTGCACTTTCATAGTATTAGCCATATATTAAAAAGGTTACCACTTACTGTACACTTACTAGTTTTTGAACAGTAAGATTTTTACAGTAAGCCTCTTCTGCTCACCAAGCCTGCATTTATTTGATCCAAAGTACAGAAAAAAAACAGTACAATTTTTAAATATTTTACTATTTAAAATAACTGACTTCGATCGGAATAAATATTAAAATATTATTTATTCCTGTGACTTCAAAGCAGAATTTAGCATCATTACTCCAGTCACATGATCCTTCAGAAATTATTCTAATATTCTGATTTGCTGCTCAAAAAACACTTATTATTACCATGGTGAAAAGAGCTGAGTAGATTTTTTTCAGGTTTCTTTGATGAATAGAAAGTTCAAACGAAAAGCATTTATCTGAAATAGAATCTTTTGTAACATTATAAATGTCTTTATCATCACTTTTGATCAATTTAAAGCATCCTTGCTAAATGAAAGTTAATATTTCTATAATTTATTTCCCCCCAAAAATACTGACTCTTGAAAATACTGAAGCTTTTGAATGATATAGTGTACAATGTCACAAAGCTTTTTATTTCATATAAATGCTGATCTTTGGATCTATTCATCAAAGAATCCTGAAAAAAAAAAATTATTCTGTATTCAAGTATTGATAATAATATTAAATGTTTCTTGAAAAACAGCATATTAGAATGATTTCTGAAGGATCATGTGACACTGAAGACTGGAGTAATGATGCTGAAAATCTACATTTGATCACAGGAATAAACTACATTTTAAAATATATTCAAATAGAAAACACTCATTTTAAATAGTAAAAGTATTTCAAAATTGTATCGTTTTTGCTGTACATTGGATCAAATAATTGCAGACTTGGTGAGCAGAAGAGACTTCTTTAAAAATAATTTTTAAAACTTTTGACTGGTAGTGTATACATACAAATTTGTTTAGCTTATACAACACTTGCATGCATACAGAGGAATAGCAGCACTGTAACATTAAAACATAATGCAAAATTCACATTACATGCCTAAAAAAATCCTGATTACACAAAACAAACATTTTACTGTATGACAGTACATGTACAGTGTGGAGAGAGATGTGTAGTATTTACACTCACTGGTATTACACTGTATGATCTGTGAGGGTCCAAATATGTTGGCAGCTATTATGAGTGCTCTGACGCTGCAATTATACTGAGTCCCAGGCTGCAACTGAGTAATCAGATAATTGCTGGATGTGGTACTGAGATTCTGATCAGGTGAAGTGATGTTGACACTGTAAGAGAACAGGCTGAAGATCCCATTAGGGGGGAGCCAGGTCAGATTGACTGAATTGATGCTGACAGCAGAAACTGACAGATTTTGCACTGCATTAGGAACTGTGGAAACATGAAGATGTAAAAATACACTGTAAATCTAACTGTAGACTTAATTTGTATTTACTGTTGACAGCTTAAGGTAAATGCATGCTGTGCTGGGTGCTTTACAGTACCTGTATATGAACTGAGGTTTACATATGAGCTCCTGAGATCTTTTACTCCTACGGTGACCACAGTGATGTCGTACTGACTGCCAGGTAATAAATTTGTGAGCATCACATTTAAAGAGCTTGTTTGATTCAAAGTTTGGCTGACCCCTGATTGGTTAGATCTATACGACACTTCATAGGACACACTGACTCCTTCCATTGATAAGGGCTTAAACCACGCCAAAGAAATAGATACATCCGTCTGACTGCTCGCTCGGACAGCTTCAGGCGGATTAGGCTCTAAAGGGAAATATCACACACAAATACATGATGGTCCTCCAGATGTAATACATGGATTAAGGTTGTGTTTGATGTCATGGTGACAAGATGGAGAAACGTGAAGCTTTTCTAACTCACTAGTGGCAACCAGCACTGTGTTAGAGATGTTCTTTAGGACTCCACTGACGGTGGTCACAGTGAGGTTGAAAACACGTCCTGCCGTGAGGTTACCGATGACTGAAGAGTTGGCGGGGCTGTTTTGGATTAAGGATGTGTTCAGCTCGGCACTAGATATGTTCACCGTATATAACTCCACATAACCAAGAGGGACTGCCCAGCCCACGGTCAAACTACTGTTACTGGAATTCACCACAGTGATATTCTCCACTTGTGCTGGACCTACACACAGGTAATGAGACCTTCATTAATATACAATGTTACTGTTCAAAAGTTTGGGGTCAATAGTTTTTTGTTTTTTTTTCCAAAAAGGATGCATGAATTGATCAACAAGTAAAGACACTTGTAATGTTTCAAAGAAATGCTGATCTTTTTAATTTTCTATGCAACACTGATAATGAAAAAAAGCATATTAGAATGATTTCTGAAGGATCATGTGACACTGAAGACTGGAGTAATGCATGCTTTCCATCACAGGAATAAACACATTTTAAAATATATTAAAATAGGAAACTATTATTTTAAATGTTAATAATATTTCACAATATTACTGTTTTACTGTATTTATAAATGCAGCCTTGGTAGAAACATCTTACTGACCCCAAACATTTGAACCTTAAATGTAAAAGTAAACACACACAAAACTTCAAATTTACTCAATTCAATTTAAATTGAATTAAATTTACTCCACAATACAATAGACCAATTCAGTGTTTGCAAACAGTGATGATGTTTTTTTGTGGGCGGAGCTTATCTGGTGGCAGTAAATGACAGTTTTCAAGTAGCGGTCTATGGAAGCCATGGAATAAAAGAAAAAATTGAGTTTATATTTAAAAATTGAGACTTCATTCTCACAATTCCGAGATTATATCTTAATTCTGATAAGAAAAAGCAACTCATCATTCTCTCTTTTCCACTCGGCTCAGAATCATGAGCTTATATCCCACACTTTTGTTTTTTTTTCCCCCTCAGAATTGACAAACTTGCTATTGTTGAGTTAAATTGAGTTATGAAGTCGAAAACTAAAATATATATAATATATATAAGTTCAAATGCAAAAGCCTCTAAATCCATCTGACGTATTTCTTTAAAATGAGCATTTCTTTCTGGCTACTTTGTATAGGTTTCTATGTAAGTACTGGTACTTCTGATTGGGCTGAGGCTGGAATTTAGTGAGTCTGAAGTAAAAGTATTTGATGGACGTATGAAAAGTATTTTATGGACTTGCATATGTAAATATTATGTAGACAAATTGTTTAAATCCAATTTATGCTTTAAAAATAGATCCATAATCTGTCCGTTTAAACATCTGCGTTTAGCTTCAAATGGAGTCTTTGATGACAGTATTCTATAAAAATTATTTGCATTTCAATTCTGACATCCAAAAGCACAACAATACATTTTTTCTCTTGTTCCATGGATTTTACCCATTTCCCTCCACTTGTTACCAGTGTTTTTCTGCCACCACAATGCGCACAGCTGATGTAACTGTGACGTCTACTCCAAATTGGTCTATAAAGACACCTTTAAACCCCATATTCTCTTCTGTCTACAGTACTTACTTGTGTTTTGGGATATCTGGGCAGCACGCCCCTCAGTGCAGTTATCAGAGGCCACTGAGGTGACGCTGAAGGCGTATTTGGTGCCAGGTGCAAGTTGTGAGATTTGTATGAAGGTTTGGTTAGTAGTGAGCAGGTTTTCACCCCAAGCTATTCTATAATACAGGCTAATGCCACTTGGAAGTATCCAGCTCAGGTTCACTGAGCTCACAGTGATGGAGTGCACGGACAGGTTACTAACAGACTCAGGGCCTGTTAGTGCAAGAGAGTGGACATGGACATGTGTGAGTGTGAGACATGGACAAGTGGACATGGACACCCGAAAATGAAAATTCTGTCATTATTTACACAAAGAGACGTTGAGCAGAATATTTAAGCTGCCTTTGCCATACAATGAAAGTGGATGGTTACTAATGGCTATCAGTCTCCAAAAAGGAAAAGTTCTTTTTTTAGTTTGTGCATGAACATCTTGCAGTATGATTTGTAGCAATCAGTGAGATCACATGCAAGAACTAATGAATTCACTGAATTCATTGAATTAATGGACAATATTTGAATATGCATATGCACAAGTGAGAAGGAAGCGTTTCAATGAAAGGGAAAACATCAACATTTCTAAAGTTTTGGTTGAATCCTTACACAAAGCTATCACACTGTATGATTTTAAAAGTCTTGTGCTTTTTGTGTCCTTTCTAAAACTCGCTACACTCTGGTCATCATTCATTTTATTGTATGGAAAAATGCCCTGTAGATTCTGTATGCAGTTGAGGTCAAAAATTTGCAGAATCTGCAAAAAGGTAACTATTTTACCAACTATTTTGGTAAAATAATTTACATTTTGCAGATTCTGCATGGTGTATGTATACCTTTGACCTCAACTGTATATCGTATTTTGTGATTAAATGAACAAAGAAAGCCATATAAGTAGGAGAAATCGGTGCGCCTAGCGTTCTGCGCATGTTTTAGGCGCGATATGTGAACGGCCCCTAAATGATGACAGAATTTTCATTTATAAATGAAGGTTTTCTTTAATGCAACTGCCTGTACATGTACACATTCATGTTTTTAGAAACAATATCACAACATAAATTATTCAACATCTGCTCTATGAAAAGAATGGTGTTGTTTCAGTTCTCTAAAACACTGTGTCCAAATATCTTTTCATTTTAAGTTACTGACACGTTATAAAGTAAAGATTTTTTTTCATTGATTGTGGTTGGCTAGGACTTACGGAGAGTAAAAGACTGATTGGTCAGTGGTATCTGGCCCGTCCAGTTCAGATACACTGAGGTGGAGTTGAGCTGCGTGATAGTCAGATTGCTGGAAGTGTCTGTTGTGCAAGTAGAGAAATATTAAGTGAGTGACTGAAAAAATGAGAAAAGTGCATGAAAGGGTGATATGGTGAATGTGATTTAGGGTGAAGAAATATCATTTTCCTCCTTTCTGAGCAATAGTAGTGGCTTTAAAGGAGACATCGGATGCCCCATTTTTCACAAGTTGATATGATTCTTTAGGGTCTTCATAAAATGTCTGCAAAGTACTTCGGTTAAAATTCCTCAATGGCTGTGTAAAACAACATCTTTCTTACCTTTTCAAAAACAGCTCTGTTCACAACAACCCGTTTCGGGTGCATGTCTCTTTAATTGATAATGAGCTACTGCTTACCCCACCCCTCTCTTCCGTTTTTTTGTGTATTATGTGGCGCATTACTATCAAAAACAAAACTAATCCGCTGCGTTCTAAGTAACTCGTTATTAAGGGACCATACGTCAGCAGTCAAGGGCGGGGCCTGAGCAGTATGATGTCATACTGCTCAGAAAATCAAAACGGCTTGATAATTGAGACTGTTTAGGTTTTTCGGGGGATTAAAAAAAAAGAGGAATTGATGGATTATTAGCATTGTAGCGTGGTTGTGTCTACACACTGCTAAGACACATTTATATGCAAACACCATGTAAAAGTGAATTTTGAATCCAATGTCTCCTTTAATGTTCAAAGCCACTCGAAGGACTGAAAACGTTTAAATCTGATCAATCGTTATTAGAAGTGGTAAAAACTTACTGGTGGAGTAGTTAGCGCAGCACGCATTTGTGCAGTTGATCTTGAGGAAGTACGTGCTTCCAGGCAGCAGTCCAGTCACTGTGATGCTAGTCTGAGTGCTTGTAATGCTGGCGTTCTGCACACTGCAAGAGGAGCTGTCTCCTACAAACACAGTGATGTCTGATGTTAAGATGTTTGTCTTGTATTGGCACACTGCACCTGAATAAAGACACAAAACAGTAGGTAAATTCCCACAATTATCTGATGCAAATCACAAATTGGTTTAGGTTTAAAAGTACTGGTAAATATCATTGATACAGACTGTACAAATGAAGACCCTTTTCAGGAAAAGTGACTTTAGAGATGATTATACTTACAGTCAGAGTGCCCACGAGGGATCTGGGGAAAAAAAAAAACAACAACAACAACCATGTAACTTCATCAGATGTATTATTTTTTCATTTGGCTTGCTGATTAGCAGCACATGAAACCACAGCAGTGACAAGCTTAAGCAGGTTTATAAATAAAGCACAACTGTTCTGAATAATGCCACTGTGCAATATTTGTTTCAGATATAGATCTTTTATGTGCACTACAGTGACGTCAGATGAGCTCTATATAAAAAAAAAGAGGAAGTATACACAGTGTAATATAAGGTTACAAAAAAAAAAAGTTGACTACACAGTCTACTAACGCACATTTTGAAATGTCACACAGGCTTGACAGTTCGCTTTACTTGTTTTGAGGTTCAACTAAATCTAACCACAAATCAAAACATCATTCTTCTTATGAAGTGGAGGACTTGGCCATTGGGGAATTTAGAAACACATGCAGTAGAATATTTATACATTACTAGACAAAACTTTTATCACAACTGACTGTATTTGTTTCTCATTACCTAAAAACCTTTCCAACTAAAGTTTTACCGTGCTATGCATAAAATTATGCAAAAATGAACTGTGCCAATAAATTACTTTATAATGCCAAAATATTGTTTTTCTAAAAGGACAAATTGTGTTATTTGGAAAAGCTAAAATATACAATACTTTTTGGTCACTACATGATTCCCATACAATAATTTCTTATTTCACATTGTGGATGACTTTAGTATTATTCTAAAATGTGGAGAATAGTAATAGTAAGAATGGGTAGGTGTGTAAATACTTGTGAGTGCCTCGCATATACATTTCTTTATACATTTCCCTTTCCTAGTTTTTCTAAACAGTATTTTCATTGGCCTAGTATGAAACTGACACCCACTGCCTGGATATGATTGGTTGCTTATCTGGGACATCTTCATTGTCAAATTTGTAAAGAAAAAAAAGATCACATTTCCTGCTTGAGCCACAACTTCTCTATTAATAACAAAAATACTTTCATAAACACGTTTTAACTTTCTGTGGTTTGATTATATTCGCTAACCATCAAATCCCTATTTTGTTATACAAAAAGGAACAACAATTTTATTACTGAACAAGACTTTTTAAACATGCACAACTGAAAGGCACAAGAACACAAGTTCTCATTAAGTGTGTCCATTGGGACGTGCATAATGCAGAGTCTATGGTAAACTATGCTTTCTATGAAGGCTGCTGAAACAGTATACAAACACCTTGGCCTTACCATCTAAGGTTTTTGTCAAATGAGAACTTATTAAGAGACAGATTATTCTTGGTTTAAAGTCAAAGCCATCCACAAATAACAGATGTGGCAGAAAGGAAATGAATTCAATAGTTCATTAAGGAAGTTATTGTGTAAACTCTGAATGATAATAGGAACTATGAACTTGTGCGTAAATAATATCTAACTATCTGCTGAAACTAAACCACTAGCCGTGTTAAACATGTCTAGTGTTGCATGTAAAACAAACGCATTAATAGCCAATGGACCATTTTCACATTTCCGGGTTTGTCATAGTTGGGTAAACTTCTATGAATGTCAAATTGAAAGTACAATAAAAATTTTGCATTCCCATTTTTTCCATTACCCAAAGATCAAATCTATGATAACATTTAGGTAACACTTTAAAATAAGGTGTCATCTCTTAACATTAGTTAATCGGGGTGTGACAAGACACTTATCCCACGAGACGAGGCCGGGTTCACGAGGCGAGACGAGATTTTGAAACTTTTCTTAAGAAATCTTAAATGATGAAATACATAGGGGAAATGTCTTTTATTCAACTGAAAAAGACAAAATGCCAAAAAATGTAGTTGCATTTTAAACTTTATGAAATTAAACTTCCATTTTAATGAATTATATGCAGTAATAAACAACATTTAAACAAGATTCTGGATAAATTGAGAATCCCAGTTGTTTTTAATAAATTGGAGACCATGATTCTCATGATTCTGGAGAAAAAAAAAAGATTAGAAAACTAAACAAAATAACAATTTACTAGTGGTTCTGATAACCTGTTATTGCTTAAGTCTTTTAAAAAATAATATATTAATTTAAACAAAATTTAAAAAAAATACACTTAATGAAGGAGTCAGTGTCTCACTTCACTAAGACTTGTTTGACTATTGAAATCTCAATGATGAATGATTCAATGACATACTTTTTTTAAACGGGCAGTTCTCGACACCTCCTGGCGAAGAGGATAAGCGTTACTATACATACAAGTCTATACATTTAAGATAATTGTTTTGATCGCTACTGTAGACAATTGTTTCGACAAGTGTTTATACCCAAACTATAAACTTTTATCCGAGTACTTCCTGTTATTGAAATGTCTGTAACACAGACATATAGATTATAATGTGGTTGAAAAGACTGTTTGTGTTGCTCTTTCTGCGTTCTCAATTATCCCGACCCTCTGATTCATTAACATGGGCAGCGACAAAACGTGCTTCTCACGCTCCACTGACACTCGCGATGTGAAACAGTCCTAATAGTCATAGCTAAATCGTTGTCATTCAGGAATAAGATTGCGTGCGTGTTTGAATCGATTTTTTTGCATCTCGATATTTTAAGGATTAATTGTGCCGCTCTATTGTAACACTGCAAAATGTTTTATGAGAATATTGTCACGAGATCTCGCGAGATCCAACTGGTCTCAGGTGGGTGACCACCTGGCAATAGAGCTGTTGTGGGACATAGATGTGATTTTGCGGGACACGTGTGAGACTGATACATTTTCTACTGTTATGCTATGTAAATACTGATTATATCCGTTGTCACATGCGCTAATCTGTGTTTTTGAGCGCGAGAAAGCGCGTCTTTTTAATCAAGTACTGCTCACTAGAGAGCCGAATGGCCTCCAGCTCCCCCTCTCTGGATGTTCAGCTCCACCTCTGTGTGAACTAATGGGTGGAGTTATGTTTAGGATAGGGTAAGGGGTAGGGTTAGGGTGTGGTTAGGTGTCTATCTCCACCCATTACCTCCAGCTCCACCCATTTGGCTCTGCAGCGAGCACAGAGATGCCCCGCATTACAAGAATGCGCTCTAGACATTTGTCATTAAAATAACGCCATAGAAACCGTCTCAAACGAACTATTAAAATAAGCAGAAAGTCGCTTCTGAGAAAGCTGCATCGATTTTTTTAAACTGGTTAAAATGAAAGGAGAATATTGTGTTTTTCCGTGCTCGACCATTTTCGTCTGTGGCTCTAAATCACTTGATGAGGTCCGCAAATGCTTTGCACAGAAACTGTGCTGCAAAAAGCAAACATAAAATGCTATTTTTAAAAAGGCAAAAGATTTTTTCTTAAAGGGGTCATCGGATGCTAAGTTCACTTTTACATGTTGTTTGAACATTAATGTGTGTTGGCAGTGTATGTACAAATCTACCCTATTATGATACAAATCCATGCAGTGGTTTTTAATTAATCTGTAAAAATAATATCCCCTTTTTCAAATCGAGCCCTTCTCAGATGCCTGTCGGTGTGGCGTCACATCCACAGAGGCCGCTCCCATGATGAGTTGATTGACATGAGCGTCTTACCTCAGATCAGCTGTAACAGTCCAACCTCCATTGTTTTGATGCCGGAGCAGGAATGTAAGTTAGACAAGAATATCTCCAAGCTATTGAGGTGTTGTGTTGCTGGATGTAATAATGAACATAGTGGTCATCATTTACTCCTGACATCGGAGCCACTGTAGATTACGTTTGTTTATGAAGGGAATGCACGTCCCAATCTACATACATCCGTCTATGTTCGCGCGAATCATTCGTGATCCAGCTTCACTTACAGCGGAAGTGAGCGTAAGGGGTTTTTTTATTAATCTTTGCGATCGCCTTTCCTAATAATGTGCTACTTAGCAAGTTTAGCAGCTAAATATGGCTGAAGTAAACAGGCTCGTCACTCCACAGAGAGAAGAGAGGGGTGGGGTTAGCAGAGCTCATTTGCATTTAAAGCAGCCTCAACCAGAATGAGATGATTTTTGCAGAGCTGATTTTGGCAAGGTAAAAAGGGTGTTGTTTTACACAACCATTGAGAATTTTTAACCAAAGTATAATATAGACTTTTCATTAAGACCCTAAAGAATTATACCAACATGTGGAAAACGGGCATCCGATGACCCCTTTAATATGATCGTTATGATCATTTATTACAATACTTATTAAGCTTTGTTAATGTTACTAGTTTTATGTTAGCTACTTTTCGGAAATTTAATATGTTATAATATACAAAAGAGGAGTTTATTTGCAAAAACCGATAAACGCCATTAAAAAAAAAAATCTGAACCCTAAACACATTTTGTCAAAAAAATGTGGTATTGTCCATTTTCAAGGCATCGCGATTTCCCCCATTTACTGGAGAAGCCAACAAGCGCCCTTGTTGTTTGTGGACAGAAGCCAATAAAAATTTATTTTAGCGATTCTAAAATACAGTCTATAATCACTTATCTATGAACATTCCGTGTTATACATATTTACATGTATACATACTGTATTATATATATATATATATATATATATGTATAAAACCTAATATATGTACAGATAGTATACCCAATATTTTTAGCCTTTTACCTACAGCTTATAGCTGTACTAATAGAAATGACTTAAACTCTGGAATTGCCTTTTTTTGGATTCATTCGTATTTGATAGTTCAGTGTTCATACACACACTCTCATGTTTTCTATGGACTTATTTCTTATCTGCAGCCCTACAGATCAGCCCTTCCACTGCCCGCAGGAAAGAGGCTTACCCAGAATGCCACTTCACTTCCGCTGGATCTAGTATATAATGCACTGGTCCAGATACTACACTATTAAACTAGAGGAATATGTCAACTGTACTAACAAACACTATTGCACAACATACACAGGCCTTGCATGCAATATAGCACTCTTACTACTAAAGCACTAAGTAGAATTCATATTAGGCCTGTTAGTTTGACTTCACAAAATTTGGACGGGTATGATTTTAGTCAGACATTTACATGATAATTTTAAAACAATAAGTTATTGCTTTGGTCCAACTTGCATGTGCATGTGAACAGACATACAGTTCTAAAATTTAGATCAAATAATGTAAGTAATACACAGTTGCAAACGTATTTTCAAAAGTGAGTACAAAGTAAATGCTGCATGGGGAAGTTAAGAACCGAAAGCAAGCTGTGACAATCAGTCTTTGAGGTTCAACATGTTTCAGCAAATTTCCTGGAGTCAAACTGACGTTTTTCTCTGAGAAAGTCCAATATGTCTCAGGCATTACATTAAAAAAAAAACGAAAGCCTTGAACTTCTTCATTTTCAAATTTATACAAGAGCTGTTTCTGCAACACACCCTGCTGTGTAAGATGACTGTGTCCATCTAAAGAGGGTCAGAAAGCTCAAAATACACACTGCATAGAGATCATCATCACAATCTGTCGGCAGAAACAAAAGTAAACACTCTAGGGGTGTTATTATAGTACTCTAAAAAAAAAAAGGCTAGCATTACTGTAATACAGTGATGCGGTCACATGTACTGGGGTTTTTACATAGAACACTGTGAAATCAAACATTCAACAAATAAAATCAACTGTTTATGATGTGTTTGTGCTGAAGTTCCACTCCACATTTGCATCACGACAGATTGTATAAGAGCCCTGTTCTTCCTATTAAGCTACAAGGCCTTTATAATATTATAAAGTGCATGCAAATACATAGAGACAGACAGCGTATTTGCATGTTGCTGTTACTTCTCCATCTGGGCAACGTACAGATAAACCTACAATCTTTTCCCAGCTAAGATGAAAGGCTACCTCACATAACACACCTCTGAGTGGGTGTTTTAAATTTCAGTGTGTGTATGCCAGAGAGAGGAGCATGTATGTTTGAACTTTTGTATAAATATTTTTACTAAAGACTGCAGAGTTTTTCTTGACAGGGTGAGACAGGACAGGAAATGAGACACAGACAGACAGACAGCTACATGAATGACAGTCTAACACTGAACTGAAATGCCACCCTTTACAGCGGAAACACATATATACATATATCTTTATTAAATATACATTGCCTTGTCTTTTCTTTGCAAAAGTGTACACTACCAGTCAAAAGTTTTTGAATAGCAAGATTTTAATGTTTTTGAAAGTCTCTTCTGCACTTATTTGATCCAAAATACAGCACAAGCAGCAATATTGTGAAACATTTTTATTATTTAAAATAACTGCTTTTTTTTTTAACAGATTTTAAAATGTAGTTTATTCCTGTGATTAAAGCTAAATTTTCAACATCATTAGTCCAGTCTTCAATGTAACATGATCCTTCAGACATCAGTCTAATATGCTGATTTGCTGTTCAAGAAACATTTCTTCTTCTTCTTCTTATTATTATTATCATCATCAATATTTAAAAATTGTACAGTTGAGTACATTTTTCAGGATTCTTTGTTGAACAGAAAGATCCAAAGTTCAGCATTTATTTGAAAAAAAAAAAACTTTTGTAACATTATACACTATACCATTCCACAAAAGTTTTTTTTTTTGTGAAAGAAATTATAGAAATTAAACTTGCTCTAAACTGATCAAAAGTGATGATAAAGACATGTATAATGTCACACAAGATTTCTATTTCAGATAAATGCTGTTCTTCTGAACTTTCTATTCATCAAAGAAACCTGAAAAAAAATCTACTCAGCTGTTTTCAACATAATAATATTAAATGTTTTTAGAGCAGCAAATCAGAATATTAGAATAATTTCTGAAGGATCATGTGACTGGAGAAATTATGCTAAAAATCAGCTTTGAAATCACAGGAATAAATTACATTTTAAAATATATTCAGATAGAATCAGTTATTTTAAAAATAAAAATATTTCAAAATGTTACTGTTTTTGCTTTGGATCAAACAAATAAAGGCTTGGTGAGCAGAAGAGACTTCTTTAAAAGCTTACTGTTCAAAAACTTTTGACTGGTAGTGTAGCCTAATTCGACAGAACAGCATACTGATAATGACATGTTTGCATAAATACTACATTATCTGTTTATTTATGACTTACGCAAGTTTACGACGCCTGACATTTCAAGTTTGTGTGCATTTCAACTAGCCATGACATACAATAAACCATTCAATGTGAATGAATGCACCAAAATTTATATTGAACACAGAACTGTGTGAGTGTGTGTGTCTAATCTATTCCACCCCGGAATAGGCCAGAATCCTTCTACAAGAGGGCATTATATACAATTGGACACAAGCGTTTTTGGGAAGGCACAGAGACGAGCTTTATCTCACAGATGGCTGAATTTCCAAACTTGGGGAAATGTACTGAACTTCCAAACTTTAGAAATGAAGCACGTTTTCAATTAAGTTGCACAATTGAGGCCAAAGCTTCTGTTTTATTTATCAGTGAGCACCACTGAGGTTCAAAGCTACTTGAAAATGTAGCTAGTTAATCAGGAAATGTACCAAAAATTAAAAGCTAGAAGCTACATACCAAGAGTAGCTAGCTTTAATAGTATAAGAAAGGATAATTCATATTTTTACAAAAAGAAATTATTGTAGGCTTGTATTAAATAAATAACTGCAATTTCAGTTCGTCATCACAAGACAATAGCAAAATTATATTGCAGATAACAGTGTGTATACATAAATAAATATGAGTTATATAAAAAAAAGGTTATATAATGTGAGGACACCTCATTTTAACCTACAGCCACTTAATACTGTAAAGACAAAGCATCTCTAAAAGTTAAACGTACACAAACATAAACATTAACATTAACATAAAATATTAAAATGTGTACATGTTTCCAAATTCATTTACATTGCACAGTACTAGTTAAAATTTTAAAATAATTCTGTGGTGGTGACATACCACATGTGATATATACCATAGTACAGAATAATTCATAAAAATGTGGTGATAAAGTACTGTTTTTGATAGTTTTGATACTTTGGTCAGAAAATACCTGTACCTGCAGTACAGAGTCATTTAGAAACGTTATTTGTTTTAACTGGTTATAGGGGAAAAAAAAAAAAATCACTTCAACCAGTACTTTTTACATTTTCTGTATCCTCTCACTAAATTTTACTGAATTGAAACCAGTCTGAATCATATAGTTTCCTCACTAAATTAGATGATGTCATCTAATTCAGTGAGTGAACTGTATGATTCAGACTAAATTGCAACCTGTTTAACCAGTTCACTAAAAAGCAGCAGATTCTTTCACAAATTTAACAATATTGTCATTCTAAACAGCTGACAGAAAAATACTAGACTTGAAATATTGTCAAGGTAAATTAAGTGCTGTGGGAATTTTAAAGTAAAATATCTTGTAATTCACATCTTGTAATCACTTTTTTTTTTAATGTTTTCAACCTTTTTTCCAGCCAACTTTAAAGTTTGTCATCAAACTTCACTCATCTAGTTCACATCTTGTAATTGTTCTTTCTTTTTCAGTGTTTTTTTAAAAATATATATAACACACACCAAATTCTGTGAGAATATATAAAATTTAATGAAAGTTTCAACCTGATGGAAAAAGCTCTAGTATGGACGACAAATAGATAAACACAGCAACATTTATAGTATTTATAGTACACCAAGTATTAGTTCTGCTTAAACACAAAGTTAACTACATTACTAAACTTGATCTAAGAATGAACAACACTTCTGCAGCATTTATTAATTTTAGTTAATGTTAATTTTTAGCATTTACTAATGTTACTAATGTATTACTAAAATCATGTTGTGAATCAAGTTGTGTTTGTTAAAGGAGAAGTCCACTTCCAGAACAACAATTTACAGATAATGTACTCACCCCCTTGTCATCCAAGATGTTCATGTCTTTCTTTCTTCAGTCGTGAAGAAATTATGTTTTTTGAGGAAAACATTTCTGCATTTTTCTCCATATAATGGACTGGTTTGGTGCCCCGAGTTCGAACTTTCAAAATGCAGTTTAAATGCAGCTTCAAATGATCCCAAATGCGGTAGTAAACAATACCAGCTGAGGAAGAAGGGTCTAACGATATATGAAGAAAAACCCTGAAATGTTTTCATCAAAAAACACAATTTCTTTACGACTGAAGACAGAAAGACATGAACATCTTGGATGACAAGGGGGTGAGTAAATTATTTGTGAATTGTTGTTCTGGAAGTGGACTTCTCCTTTAACAACAGTTAATGCACTGCGAACTAACATGAACAAACAAGGAACAACTGTATTTTTATTAGCTAAATTTAATAGTTAATACATTAACTAATGTTAAGAAATGACACCTTATTGTAAAGTGTTATTTTTTACTCATGAACATACGTACGTCATGTTATCCGTCCATGAACCCAAAATGGCCTAGTGTGTGACAGAAAATGATTCCTGCTGTGCAAATTATTCTTCAAATAGCAACACCACCCATAATAATGGTTATCGTATAGATGGCTGTAGTGATTAAAAATAAGAGAGGGAACGGTGGGGGTTGGAGGTGGAGATCTAGACCGCTTTCTTTTCCCTGTTCCGCAGCTCTACGTCACAGTTTCCCCTTTTCTCCTCTACTGCCCACAGCGGTTTATTCTTCCTAAATGGGCCAGCATTATTTTCATGAGACATTCATGCAAAACACTGTACTTTCCTGGTGGTGTTAATTAACCTTACATCAAGGATTAACTGCATTTGGCACGCACATCTGCGCGAGAGGAGAGAACAGAGATTTCTTCTATATCAGACAGTGGGATCATCATTTGGTTTCTTGTGAATCAGTGCAGGCCATTCCTTAAATATCACAGACCTTATCTAGGTTTAGACAAAACTGCCCATAACGTCTCCACCCAGTTTCTCCAGCAGCTAATAAGATTATTGGTGTAAGTTTAACAAAGGCGCTGCTTCTTTTTCAGAGGCGACGGGTATATACAACAATAGAAAACTCTGTCAAAACAACACAAGTGAACTTCATATGTACACATACAGGTCAGATAAAGCACTGTCAGGACAAATCCCATCTGAAAATTCCTGCTGTCAGCCTGTCAGTCTCTATCTGTCACACCAATGCAAACTTGATGTGATGATTCTAAGAAATTTGCATAGATAACGGCTGCACTTCTGGTTAAACAGAACATAATGGAAAATCATCGCACATACTTATATTCACCATTAATCATAAAAAAATGCTGATGCCAGACATCTCAGAACAGTCAGATTCATGAAACAGATATATGGAAATATCAGCCTACTAACATTACTATTGTACTAACATTACTCTGCCTGCGGTCAAAAGTTTTGGGGAAGAGTTTGTAATAAGGAATATAAGTTATTCACAACTTTCCATGAACCAAAACAAAATGTCAATTTGCCGATACTTCCCTTTCAAATAAATTGAAGACAATAGATTTTTTATCCCATACAATAGCAGGTTTCATTAAATTTCAAAGTAGAACAAAACGTCTATCGAAGTTCCAAAACAACGTTAAACATTAGTTACAAACTCTAAGGAGAACTTCAGAAACTGATTAGGTTCAGTCACACAGGATGTCAAACAGGCAAGCATTTTAACAGATACACGAAACTAGTAGCCACTTTAAAGATCCAGCTTTGAAATGCGAGACGAACGCGGATCTTAACATGAACACTTAACAATTAACAAGACGAGGGGAAAAAAAAACACAACTTACCGAGACGAGCACAGCAAACAAGACAGTTGCACGGAAGACACTGGCCTTAAGTAAATAACGTTGACCCATACTGGCAAAAAAAAAAAGACAAACCAAAAGGTTTATGTCATTTCATAATTTGGTTAATTTCTCAGAGTCTTTGTTATCGAGAAAAACTGTCTCTATCGTGCAAGATGAAACCGCTGCTGAGGTGCGATGCTGCTCATTCCTGCTTCAGGTGCGCATGAACTTTTTCTCATCTTGACTCTTTCTCTTTACTGAGTGATGTGGGCGGAACGAAACGATTAACCCCGCCCGCCCGCGGTGTCTTTTCAGGCTTTAACCAGACATCAACTTTTATAACGGCACCAGCGGACGTTCACCCTTTATGAAATCCTGTTGCGGGCGTCACAGAAGGCAAGAGAGGTTAAACCTTCTCAAAAATGCATTCAAATAGAACGTAACAACAAAGCTATTGTAGTTCACCTTTAATCAATTTACCACGAATGTGCATTTAGATGCATTTAACTCTTTAGGCCAGTCTTAGGTTTAAGTTCAGTTCTAAGTTTCAGGTTTAATTCTCAGTTTTAATTTACATCTATGCATTTGGTAGATACTTTTATCCAAAGGAACTGCAATGTGTTTTATCAGTTGATGCATTCCCTGGAAATCAAACCCAAGTCTTTTAAATTACTAGTACCATTACTTTTTGACCTACTTGAGTAGTTGTTACTAAATACGAATGTTATACCAGCTGTCAGGGTGCAAAACTTTGGTTAAGACAACAGGTCAAGATAAACTTTGAAACGTAGAATATCGATGAAATATAAATAAATGCATGCATTAATGAAAAGTGAACAAGTTGCCATAGAGTGAAGGCTTATCCACCTTTTTCTACCCGTTGGAGTGGGTGTGGCCATTTGTAAATTTTGTGGGTTTGGCTTCCCGTCTCATCACTGCCCAGCTATTTTTAGCTGTACAAAACAGCTGGTTTGCTAGTAGTTTTTTTTTTTATTTCACATATACAAATACATCTTAAAGGTGCTAATGTAACATTTTCATCCAGTCAAATGTTATGTTGGTTGTATTTTTTTGTGATGTTTGTGTAAAGTAAAAAAAAAAAAAGTGTATCGGGACCAGTATGTTTACATCTAGCGAAATGGTCTATAGGATGGAAATGACTGCATTTTCATATGTGAGTAACGGGGCTCACCATTCATATATACATTTTTTAAATGTTAAACTTGTCATTAATTATCAGGAATATTTTAAGATATTAGAGAGCAATTATTTGTGTCACTGAAAATTATTAAAACCTTTGTTGTTTCCATCAGTATTAAATTGCATATTAGCTTCATTGAAAAATAAAATAAATAAATAAAAAAGCATCACTTTCAAAGCCATATGAAACAGCAGGTTTAAAGAATCAACATCATCGGTCAAAAAGTTGGCCTATGTGAACTCTGTGATATATTTAAGTGACTAGTGAAGACTAAGCGAGACAATACTGGTGAGAGAAATTCCATTAGGTCTACAATAACATAATACTAATTATTTTTTGTTAGTGGCAATTTTGTGAGCAACTACTCTGTCGAAAAAATCAAGAGGAGAAGCAGTAGCACCCTCCCATGACAAAATTACATCTACACAGTGTGTCACACAACACATATTTCAAAGCTTGCTACAAAAATAAAAATCAAGTCTTGCTAACTATCTCACTATTAAATCTTCATTATCAACAACATAAAAAAAAACTTCATTACTTCATTATGTGTTTGTAAGCTTGGTCCACTGATTAGCAGTGTTGTAAATTTTAACAGTAGTTTTGTTGCTGAGTTCATTGAACTAGTGTCATAATACTTACCCCGGCAGATCTGCCTTCCTGTTTGTCAATTAGGACTGTTGTGTTTCCGGCTTCTAAGTACTAGATTGAAAGATTACATTTCCATACAATTCCAGTAATTTTGAGGTGTCATTCAGTCTTACAATACAGCTGTTTCAAGGACATGCTATAGTAGTATTTACAGTAATTGGGTCTTTGAATAGCCCACGCAGTGTCATCATCCATGATTTGTAGAGGCATTTCAAAAAGAAAGTTTCATAACATATCAATCCAAAGGATTAGAAAGCATCAGATCACATTTGAAGCTATTTATGCAGACTTTTTTTCCCCCCCACAACTGTAAGTTTCTTTTTGTTTCAGCTGAAAAGTTCAGCAGCAGTCTTGATGATTTGGTACATCAGCCCCATAACAGTGTTTCATTGTAAATGCTTGTGGGCGCAGTTGTCTCTGCTTTGTGTTTCACTGTTCTCTGTGTTGCAACAGTTTTTCTTTTTTAGGGGGGTCTCAGTCCTGTTCAGTGAACTATGCAGTCTCCTGGGTAACAGAAACCAAGAAAGACTGGGGCAAACGCAATGACTAAACAGGAAGTGGTCATACATACAGATCTCTGGTGGATGAAACAGTGAAACGCTTATCTCCCCGCTCACAATAGAACCTTTTTTCAACCGCACTGATCACAGCACTAAACGCTTTTGTAAACGCTAACTTCCTTTGTAAAATATGGGTGACAATATGTAGCACTAAAACTAGTCTGTAAAAGTTTGTATAAGTATTTTGCAAGCCCACGTGTCAATTTTAAACTATTGAAAACAACAAGACAACCTAAATGGTGGTGCTGTTATGTGGTTTTAGCTTGTTTTATGTGATTACCTACTGGTTCAAAGTAGCTCAGTTATGACATTCAGGTCCCTCATTCAATGTACATCTAAGTAATTGTCAGGTATAAATGTATATAAGTAATAGCACACTGCAAAATTTGAGGACTCGTGGTGTGTGATGAGATTAGGGAGGGTTGGGGACATGGGGAAATTGTATTAGCAAAAAAGTACATAACAGTGTGTGTTTGGAGATACATTTAGGTATCATTTGGAAAAGTTTTAGATGCCATTTAAGAAAGCAGTGAACCAGTTCCTGGAAACAGAGGGTCCTATGCTATTAAGGTGTTTGAAGTCAAACAAAAGCTTGAACATAGCATGTATGTTTGCAAATTTAAGTAGGCCTAGGTTAGGTTCTGTCAGGACAGTATCTGTGTCACCCCTCCCACAGAAACACAAGCTATACCAGCCACAAACAGCCTATTTGTCTTTTCTCTCACAGTAGCAGCCATATACCAGCTTCCACCACTACAACAGTAGCACTAACCACACCAACCTCTTTGGAGAAATCCCACCTAAGCAACAGCAAGCCACAACCCCAGTTCCAGAAAAGTTGGGACGTTTTGTAAAATGCAATAGAATCAAGAATCTGTGGTTTGTTAACTGACTTTAACCTTCATTTAATTGACAAAGGTACAGTTAAAAGATTTCCAATGTAATATAAACCACTTTTATCTTTTAAAAGAGTCCACAGTGTGCATTGGTAATAGGTCAGGGTATCATAATTGGCTTTATACAAAGCATCCTGTCTTTGGCAGTAAAGCTGGATCGTGCCTCACCACTTTGTGTCAAATCTCATGAGAGAATTGTCAGACAAATCAAAAATCACATTTCTCAGTGCAAAATTGCAAAGAATTTTGGTCTTTCAGCAATTACTGTACATCATTTGTATGGAAAAGGTTCACGGAACTCAGGGCAAGGCAGGAAACCTCAGCTGAAATGTGTGATCTTTGAGCCCTCAGATGGCACTGCATGCAACTTGAATCTCTGTTTCACACAGAGAAATCTATACATCAATTCTAGGCAAAGACACCAGCAAGTTCTCTGGGCCTGAGCTCATCTTAGATTGTCTAAAAGACAGTGAAAATGTTAATTATGTTACCAAAATAAGAGGGGATCATACAAAATACATGTTATTTTTTATTTAGTACTGACCTGAATAAGATATTTCACATAAAAGACATTTACATATAGTCCACAAGAGAAAATAATAGCTGAATATATAAAAATGACCCTATTCAAAAGTTTACATACACTTGATTTTTAATACTGTGTTGTTACCTGAATGATCCACAGCTGTGTTTATTTTTATTTGTTGAGTGATAGTTCATGAGTCCTTTGTTTGTCCTGAACAGTTAAACTGCTTGCAGTTCTTCAAAAAAAATCCTTCAGGTCCCACAAATTCTTTGGTTTTTCAGCATTTTTGTGAATTTGAACCCTTTCCAACAATTATTGTATGATTTTGAGATCCATCTTTTCACACTGAGGACAATTGAGGGAGTCATATGCAACTATTACATAAGGTTCAAAGGCTCACTGATGCTTTAGAAGGAAACACAATGAATTAAGAGCCAGAGGTGTAAACTTTTGAACAGAATTAAGATACATTTTTCTTATTTTGGTCAATTTTATTATTTTGCCTAAATATCATATGTTTGTCATTTAATACTGTCCCTCAGAAGCTACAAAAGATACTTACATGTTTCCTAGAAGACCTAATTAATGCTCTTAATGCATCGTGTTTCCGTCTGTAATAGTGGCATATGAGTATGGCCAGCAGATATGTCTCCTGTTGAAAATGCAGTGTTTGGGATTAATTAGTTACATGTAATGGAATTATGTAATTTAATTACAAAATAAATGTAATTGTAATCAGTTACAGTAACTGAGAAAAAATGTGTAATGAAATTACAGTTACTTTTGAAAATGTTAATGATTACAAAGGGGGTTACATCTGAATTTTTTCACACACACACTCACATACAGATTTAATTGACTTCTTTCCAAAATTGCACTGACTGCTCTAAAATGAGGCACCAATGTTTCAGGAGCTTAGGACACAGAATAGGACACATGCTTATTCGGTTCCTATTTGGGTTTATGTTCAGTGTTTCGTGTCTAATTATTAACTTTTGTGGCAAGCAACTGTGTTATAAGTGGGAAAACGTATATCCAGCCAGTTGTTATCGCAAAATAAAGATGCATATCCCTTGCTTATTATAATCTTAATTCAAGTGGTAAATAATTTTGAAAGTCTGACAGTAATCAGTGTTGAGTGCTACTGTAAGGTTTATTCTGCCTGGTTTAAATGTTTTAAAATGATTAACAGTTGAAAATATTAGAAATTTAGAAAAGTAATCAAAAGTAATGTTACATTACTTTAATAAAGTAATTGAAAAGTCACACTACTACTACATTTTAAATAGAGTATCTTGTAATCTGTAACAAAGTAACCTTCCCAACACTGTGAAAATGTATGGCCCATCATGAAAAGGAGAATCAGACAACATTGACTAAGAACTGTTGGGCAGCTGTTGTATTTGCATCCTCAATTCCCAAATGATTAAAATGTGTAATTAAAAGGAAAGGTGATTTGACTCAGTGTTAAACATGCAAAGTGTTATAGCTATTAAAATTTGTTTATATACACAAAACAAAATTAAGTTAGCCAGTGAAAACACAAGTTAAATAAAGGTTAAAGAGAATGAACAAATAGCATATTCTTAATTTTATGGCATGTCACAAAACGTCCCAACTTTTCTGGAACTGGGGTTGTAGATGCACATAGGACTTTAGAGTCTCATAATCAAGAAGAGGCCAAAATTACACAGTAATAGAGTCACGTACTGTATAATGCGTATGATGACCACAGGTGGCGCTGCTGACATGGTCATCAATGCAGGCTGTAGTTTAGCACCACTAGATGGAAGCAGTTACTTGTAGAATATGTAGTCTTTGGGTTTTTAAAACATTGGAAAATATTAGGAAGAAAGAAAGAATTCGGAACCTGAATGAAAACATCTCATGATGTCAAACTCACAAAATGTGACAGACCCTCTTTTCGTAGGTGCAAAACATCCAGTGCGTTTTCATGTGCGTTCATTTGCTTTAGGAAATGACGCAGTTGCTAATATGAGTGCTGAGGGGACCGGAGAGAGAAGAGAGCACTAAAGCGCATCCCTCCACCCCATTCTACCCCGAGATACGTTGCCTAGGTTACACCTCCAGCTGCCACCTGAAGCGAAGCATCGCACCATCCGCCTCGCGAAAGACAATACCTCACACGTCAACACCTATTGAAAACCACACAAAAGGGATCTCACGAAACAAAAATATACTCGGAAAAGAGAGACAGAGTATATTAAGACATACGCGCGCTCACGCAAGCACTCAGACCCTCCTCATTGTGACTGTCAGTCCAGAGAGGCGGGCTCATATGGAGGGCCGCCGTTCGGCTCTGCAGCGACTGCAGCGTCTCCCGCTGCCTGCTCTTCCTCCGCGCGCGTCTCCGCGAGCGCTGTGATGTGAATATTAATGATGCTGCGCGAATCTCCGCGCTCATTTCCACCGCTTTCAGCCATCTGAGAGGTAAGAGCGCAACCGTGTTTTGTCGTGTGCGGTGCGGTTTGCATTATTATTCCCTGTCCATTTCATGCCGGGGAAGCGCGCGTCGTGTTTTTTGAGGATGCTGAGACACTCGGTCGACGCAGTGTTGTTCTCAATGAAGAGGCGAAGCGAGTCAATGAGCGAGGTCTTTCAGTATGGTGCCTGTACGCATATTTATCCTGGCTGTTTGGTTCTTAAAAAACTACCTCACCTTTGGGATGTGTCATTCAAGCTATCATAAGTCAACATTTGCTGGGTTTTGGCTGGTGAACACAGTGGCTGACGGTAAATTGAAGAAAATGGTCTCTGTGTTTACGCTGATGAAAAACAGATGCACTTTATCAGTATGTTTATAGTTAAAGGGGATACTTTTACAAAACCCACTGGAGATAGCAGGGATGCATTTGTGATCCTAAAATGGCATTCAACAAGTGTAGACTCATTCTCAGATCTCATTCTGCTTTTCTGCCTGTTATTCTTCAGAAATGGTTTCCATCCTGCGTGTGTGTGTGTGTGTTTGTGTAACTGATTGCTTGCCTATGTGTGTGGGGGCTCTATGCAGCCAGACTGTTATAATTTCAGCTTTTTATTGAGCTTTTGTTTGAATAATTCAGACTTTGGGTCAGTGTAATGACTATTAGCGCAGGAATTGTTTTTAAAAAGGGATGTTTGCTTTTAGTCAATGTATTAAGCCAGGGAGACTTGCATTGCACTGGTCCAAATAATCCTCTGCCCATGATTTCAGTCTCTCTCACTCCCTCTCTCCCATCTGTGGCCCTGTCTTTGTCGTTTCTTTCTCTGAAATGTGTACAACCAGTTAATCACATCAGCTATGCGTTTCAGAGGTGGAGAAGGAGACGGAGAGGTGGGTTCTTTGGAAACCATGACAGCTCTCATTCATGGAAATCCAAAGGTGCAGCGCAATATTGGGCCCAGAACAAAAACACACTGATTTAACTCATCCAGCATAAAGCGTAATCCTCTCATACGAGCAAGCACAATGAAACACCGGCCCAATAGTGTAGGGCTGCTATTAAGCAGGTAATCTCTCTCTCCGTTGCACTCTCTTTCATCAAAAACTATTACCATAGAAAAATCAGTATTTCCATTAGCTAGGAATCCATTAGGATCCAGACTTCTAATGTGTTCAAAATAAAAATAAATAAGGCCATATTGAAGTGCCGACAGTTATTGCCGTCCATTATTGTTGTTAAAAGCATTGCTGACATATTAACTTTGTTTTAATCTCAGACTATAGTTTGTCATTAGTGTGTGGGACGTAGACTCAGCCTTAGTTTACAATGCAGATGCTGTTAATGTGTGTTTGTATGTACAGTTTTGCCATGGCTAGCTATACATTATGGCTTTAAAGAGCTCAATACAATGAATTTGCATGTGTGTGTGAAAAAGAAATGGATTTCATATTCAAACACAAAAGGCAGGAAATGCCTATAAATGTTGCAGGAGCCAGATGGGAACTGTGTTTCTCCTTTTTATTCCACTATGGATTGTGTCTGCTGCATGATCCCTTTGCGTGTCTGTGTGTGTGGGTGTTAGAGTGTGTATATCTGTGTGTGTGTGTGTGGAGGGGGGTGTTGATTGTGGTTCTATATAAACCGTTTGCTGCTGAGTGTATTTGTTTCCATGGTTACCCCCATGCCAATGTAGATCACGTCATCACCAGACCAGACCTCTGCAGCTATTGTTTACTGATCGTAGAGGAGAAAGACTGAATGTGTGTTCGGGTTTTAGATACGTTCCCCGCAGACCTTAAGTTCTTCATTGTTTTTCAGTCCTTTTGTCTAGCCTGTTGCTTATACTGTGTTTAATTCCTGGACGTCTTGCTTGGATTCATCATGTCTCCTGCTATATTTTGACCACCTGTCATTTTTCTGTGATAGACACACATGGAGGGCTATTTATTCGATACCGCTCAGTGACTCCTGTTGGTTGACTTGGCACGCAGTGTCCTCTGCTTGTATCGCCATCTGTAGCGCTCCGTACAGAGCTGCATGAGTAAGAATGATCATCTACTGCTATATATATTGACATTCTAATGCATTGGAAATAATTTCTATTTTCCTAATTTTTCTTCTCACTACTCCCAGTTTGTTTTAGGTCCTGAGAGAGGCGTTTGTCACTGTCATGTGAGCCTAACTTTCTTTTTAATACAGTAAGTCATATATTGTTTCTTTATGAAGTATGTCCGCTCTTTATTTCTCACAAAGAAAATACTTCGGGTTGTGGCGTGGTTTATGAAATCAATGAATTTGTGACACAATAGTGATACAAGTGTTTTTAGTTTAAGCTGTAATAATTAAGATAAGCTTATAAATATATTTGAATATAAATAATATAAATATGATATATTAGTTTTAATAATAAGTTCATTGTTGTATATGTGCAATGTAGTTCAGTAAGAAAGGAGTTGAAATTGTCATTTTAAAATGTGATGTTTTACATTTGTGAAAATGAAAAGACAAGCACATATTTTTTAGTTACTAGTCTTAAGATAAATTAAGCTGAGTTGAGTTCAGTTAATTGAATATTAAATTCAAGCAATTTAGCATATTAGTATGATTTCTGAAGGAACGTGTGATATTGAAGATTAGATTATGTCCAGATAGAAAACAGGTATTTTAAATTGTAACAATATTTCACAATATTAGTATTTTACTGTTTTTTTTTTATCAAATAAAAGCAGGCTGATAATTGTCTTCTTTCAAAAACATTAAAACATTTTACTGACCCCAAACTTTGAACGGTAGTGCTGTGTAGTTATCATTGATAAAAGAATACAGGTTGTAATTTTAAATTCTGATGTTTTACAGTCTGTGTATCATCCGATCATTCAATTATTTCCTTTAAACTGGTAAACAAAAAAATTGTAAAAAAAGTGTCAGTATTTAGCTTTTCCGTTTTTGTGTATGAACCAAAAATTGAAAGTTGATGTTCTGTGGAGGAATACAGGAATAAGAGATGTCGAGGCAAAATCTTGAGTGCATTCTAAAAACTAAATATTGACCATTCACCATTACATGTGACCCTGGACCACAAAACCAGTCATAAGGGTAAAATTTTAAGACAATTTTTGGCTGAGATACAACTATTTGAAAATCTGGAATCGGAGGGTGCAAAAATATCAAAATATTGAGAAAATCGCCTTTAAAGCTGTCCAAATGAAGTTCTTAGCAAGGCATATAACTAATCAAAAACTTAGTTTTGATATATTTATGGTAGGAAATGTACAAAATATCTTCATGGAGCATATTACTGATCAAAAACTTATCTTCATGAAACATGATGTTTACTTAATGTCCTAATGACTTTTGGCATAAAAGAAAAATCGATAATTTTGACCCATGCGATGTATTGTTGGCTATTGCAACAAATATACCCGTGCTACTTGCGTCACAAATGTGAACTGGCCTAAATATCTAAATCTATCTAAAAATCTTATCATTGTGATTAAAACACTTTTACTTTATTTATTCACATTATTTTTTGTAGAGATTAGAGGACACAGATGTTGTAAAATTATTTAAGAACAAAAAAAAACATATAGTTTCCCTTAATAAATATTTTGTTTATGGTCCATTTCATCCTCGGTTCCATTCAGATACCTGCCTGCAACGGCTGTTCTTTCTTTATGTCTTCCTGTTATACAGTTTATGGTTAGGATTTGAATGCTGATTGAGCAAGTGGCATGAGATGATTATGCTTAGGTTTGATGAAAGACAATCTGTGAAGGGTGTGTACTTGTATATATGTGTGTGCGTGTGTGTGTATCTGTGTGTATCCTTCAACACAACGATCTCTCCTCTTTATAGCTCATTCTGATAATTCAAGAGCATCCAGCTGCAGCATGAATAGAGTACAGGAATAAATAAATTAATAATATTCATCAGTGAAGAGAGGTAAAAGAAGGGGGAGGTAAAGATGGATAAAGGTCAAATGGATTGAAGAAGACCATTCGCAGATAAGGGTCAGAGGTATGAAGGGAGAGGGGTAAACACTAAAGAAAGATGAAAGCAGAAAGAAATAGGGAAAAGAAGGGAGAAATGCAGAGGGAAGTGATGAGATGAGGATCAGAGAGAGATAAAGGAGTTAAAGAAAGGGGGATGGGTGTGTTTGTTGCTGAAGTGACTGTTTTTCTTGCAAATGCAGCCTCAGTAGTTGTGTGTGTGTGTGTGTGGAGCTGGAGTATTGATCAGAGTGATCCACTCCAGCACTGAATGTTGACTCTGCACTAAAGGTGACACACAGCCTTCTCTGTCCGACTTTTTGCTTGTTTATATATCACTACAATCTTAAAAGTAAAGGTGCTTCACAATGCCGTAGAAGAACCTTTTTTGTCTAAATGGTTCCCTAAAGAACCTTTAACATCTAAAGAACCTTTCTGTTTCACAAAACCTGTCTGTTCTATGTGGCACAATAAAGTTCTTCAGATTATAAAAAGGTAAGAAAGAGATGGTTCTTTAAAGAACCTTTGAATGAATGGTTCTTCTATGGCATCGGTATAAACCTTTATTTTTAAGAGTGTACTTAGCACAAACATTTATGTACATCAAAATCAGCACATGGCTATTCTCTTGAATATAACAAAACTGAAAATGTGATCACAAATATCTTTTTTTCTAATTTAACTAGTTTTTTTCTTTCTTTTTTTTTACATATTATTAAAGTAAAAAGTTGTATGTATTTTTCAAAATTAAAGTAGTATCTATACAATATTCCAGCAAAGCAGTTGACTACTGGAATGAGTTGATTACTAGGTTCCATTTTCATTATTGCACGGATTTATGAATCATGCATTTAACAAAATTATATTAGCTGGTTTGTTCATGGTTGAATCTCAGTTGAAATTCTGTTGAATCTCTGCTTTATTTTTGACAAAGCAGTGATATTGTACACCTTTAATTTTTGAAAAGTGATAGTCACTATCAGTGCACAGTGAAGTGTTTAAATATTAAACACATTGTGTCATAAGCATTTCTGCTGTGAAAAAAAGAAAGAAAGCGAATGTGATCAGCAGTAACTCTCAAATGATGTGGGAGTATTTCGGTTTAAATGAGCTGACTTCAGACCATGCTTTGAAACCTGATAAAAGAATGTGATTCCATATGGTCAACAGTTAGTGAACAAAAAATAAAGCAGCAGACTAACAGTAATCATGCAAAATTAGACAGTGAATGTAATGCAATTAGAATAACGCTACTCACTGCTGCTCAAACCTCAAATGTTTTTCTTAATGCTAATCATTATGGATCTTGTGATAAGACTGCTACCGTGCTGTTCACACTGTATATGGCATAACACCCCATGTTAGCGTTATGTCCGCAGCACTGTCTCATTTGCATAGTCCACCTCTAAATGTGTCATTCCTCCCACAGCAATGCCATGAATTATGAGACTGTACTGCAGAAGGTGTAGTGTACTACTCTGTGATTAGATTCAGCTGCATTGCTGACATTGCTGCTCGCTTGCACTAAATTAGCTGTTTATTTTATTTTTTTGCTGTACATTTTACACACATTTTATCATTTTCGGCCTCTGTGTCTATTTCAGCTGTTTAAAGACAGGACGTTTCAAGAGAAGCATGGCAGAAGCCCCTGTTGGAGAGGATGCACCCAAAGAGCAGGAGAGTGCCACCCCACTTACTCACGATCCCCTGCCAGGGGTTGGGCTTGCTCTGTGGGAGAGAGTATTGAAAGCAAGTGTTACAGCTGGCGCTTTCCTCCTGCTGTACACACTGTCTCAACTCACAGTGAGTTTATGCACATTTCTCAGATAATTAACAAATGACTCCTTAACACATGCATATCACACTTTATGCAGATGTGCACACCATTAACTGTTTGTTGATTTTTATTGCTGTATGTGTGGAGTGTTTCATTTATGCCAATGTTCTGATTTTGACTAAAAGTGGCTTTTAGCTGAAATTATGCAGTTGATAATTTTGTTGTTTTTATCAAAATTCGGCTTTTTGAAACCAGGAATATTTTACATTCATAATTAAAGGTTTTTGTCATGTAAATGGACAATTACACAGTTGTTATGGTGTGTTTGAAAATCTGTGTGCTTGTGTGTATTTGTGTTTGAATGTGTTTGTGCATATAAGCATAGAAAAACAGGCTGTTCCAGGGTCTGCTGTGATCGACCCTACAGTCAATAACTGCGCCGCATGCCTTCCTGTCTGACAAACCAGCAAACAGCTGTGCAAGACTTATATATACACACAAACTACCATTCAAAAGTTTGGGGTCAGTACTTTTTAATTTTTGAAAGAACTTAATGCTTGTATTCAGCAAGGATGCATACACTTGATCAAGTGACAATATAGTAATTTTATTGTTACAAAATGCTTCTATTTCAAATAAATACTGCTCTTTGGAACTTGCTATTCATCAAAGATTCCTGGAAAAAATGTATCATGGCTTCCACAAAATTTTGCATACTGGAATGATTTCTGATCATGTGATACTGAAGACTGTAGAATATGGAAGCCCGTTTCCGCCACTGAATAATAAAAAAAAAACATAATTGCAACTTTTTATCTTACAATTCTGACTTTTTTCTCACAATTACAAGTTTACACCTCGCAATTATGACTTTTTTCTCAAAATTGTGTGATATAAACTCGCAGTTACAAGTTATAAAGTCAGATTTACGGATTTACGAGTTTATATCTCACAATTCTGACTTAATAACTTACAGTTGCATGTTATAAAGATAAAATATTTCACAAATCTGACTTTATATCACACAATTCTGAGAAAAAAAGTCAGAATTGCAAAATAAATAGTCACAATTACTTTTTTTTTTTAATTCAATTTGCAGAAATGGGCTTCCATAGGAGTAAGGGCTGCTGAAAATTTAGCTTCACCATCATTTAAAATATATGGAAATAGAAAACAGTGATTTTAAATAGTAATAATATTTCACAATATTTACTGCATTTTTTAGTTCACTTCCAGAACAAAAATTTACAGATAATGTACTCACCCCCTTTTCATCCAAGATACTTATGTCTTTCTTTCTTCAGTCATAAAGAAATTATGTTTTTTGAGGAAAACATTTCAGGATTTTTCTCCATATAGTGGACTTCTGTGGTACTCTGTATTTTTCTTTATGATAGTAAGGGTATGTCGAAAAACTCACATCTCATTTTCTCCTCCAACTTCAAAATTGTGCTACGTTACTGTTTTACCTTTTGTAAAGGGCGTTTGATCTTCTTTGCGTATTCACTTTGTGAACTCTGGGTCGGACCTTCTGCAGTGACGTAGGACAATTTTGAAGTTGAAGGAGAAAATGAGACGGGAGTTTTTCGACATACCCAAACTGTCATAAACAGAAATACACACAGTTCACGCAGAGCTAGACCAAGACAAGTGTTTGCTGTTAAAAAGTATATAAATTGTACGTTTTTTTTAGAAAATAACCGATCGTTTTGCTAGATAAGACACTTCTTCCTCGGCTGGGATCATTTAGAGCCCTTTGAAGTTGCATTTAAACTGTATTTTGCAAGTTCAAACTTGGGGGCACCATAGAAGTCCACTATATGGAGAGAAATCCTAAAATATTTTCCTCAAAAAACATAATTTCTTCATGACTGGAGAAAGAAAGACATGAACATCTTGAATGACAAGGGTGTGAGTACATTACCTGTAAATTTTCATTCTGAAAGTGAACTCAGATAAATGCAGCCTTGGTGAGCATAAGACACTTGTTTCAAAAACAATTTAAAAAAAAATCTTGCTCATCCCAAACTTTTGAACGGTAGTGAATTTGCAAAACAATAATCATTTATTACTTCAAAATGAAATTTTTGGCAAAATTCCTTTAGTGATTCATATTCAACGTCTCGGTTTTTTTCATTGCCATCCCTAGTTGTTGATATGGAAGTCACTGTTGTCTTCTGAAGAGTTTGTGTGTGAAAATAAGTGTGTTTTTTGTTGATGTGTTCAGGGTTTGTGGGTCCTTTACATGCTGAATGGATACAGGGCTTTTCCAGCAGCACATAAAGTTTTGGATCTCCTTCAGTACCTTCTCTCCACCAGTGATGCCTATGATCAACAGGTGATGGAGCTAGAACTGAAATGTGACCCTGGCTGTGAAAACCCACCTAAAGTCATTTTTTTTTATTTACTGTTTTCTACATAAAATCATCCTTCATAAGGTAAAGAACATTCTGTAAAAATGTAACCTTGTTTTCTTTAATACTAACTGAGTAAGGCCATGTCACACATTGAAATCATAGTAAAATTGATGGTTGAACTCAAACTTTGTTGCTTGTTATCTCATAATAAGTTTTTGAGACTTTAGCCTGGATTTCACAGACAGGGTCCCAAATATCTTCTCTGTCAAAACAATGAAAAACACTGATGTGAAAGAGAATTTTAAAGGGATTCACTATCATATGTCGTTCATTATCTGCAGATGGAGATATGGAGGGTGGAAAGCTTGTTGCCCCTTATAGCTACACTCTTCTTAGGTGTAGTCATCCTTGGTACTGGAGTAAGTATGTTTTTTATGTTTTTGCCTCAATCAGAGCTTTAGTTTAGCCTGTTTATACAATAACTTGATTTCCATCAAACTGCACTACAGCATGTGCTCAGTACAAAGTGTCGCCGCAGCTGATTTGAAACGAGCGTGCGCTTTGTGTAAAGCTTGAACTTTCCTTTTCCCCTTTCTTGCTGTCACAACAGACGCTGTTCTGCATTAAAACCCTGGTGCCTGGCAACCCATCTTGCTTCCCTGACGACCGTCGTCAGTCCATGAGCAGGCAGCCCTCCTTTACATATTCAGAATGGACAGATGCTAAACAAGAGGATTTCTACGAGCTGGATGCTGTTCCGGAGACGCCTGTTTTTGACTGCTTTATGGACATGAAGACTGAAGCTGACCCTACCACTCTCACTGTCAAACCTGTGGGCTTGCAGGAAAGGTAAGAAATACATCTGGATGCTTTACATTTGATGTATATTACATCCTATAAATAATTAGTTGTTGTTTGCTTTTAGAATATTCTATTATGGCCTTGACAGTTCATTTCAGTATTTAATGTGATCGTGCTAAATATATTAATGAGGAAAGAATCATAAATACAGAAGTAGTTATGATGGAAAGGCTAACCACTTGTGTCGTAATTAAACATTCAAAAGCAGTTGTTTAATATTTAAAGGCAACTTTGAATAAATATTTCAACAACAGATGAATTTCATATCTTGAAGTGGATAAAACAGAAGCTACTATAAAAAAAGAAAAGTAGTCAAAGTAGTTGTGACCTGTTTGTGCTCATTTTACAAGTTTTAATAAAGAAGGCTTTAGCCCTTCAGTGCATCTAAAATACATTGGGGACATCACACAAACTCTGTTGTGATTTCCAGGAGAGGATCTAATGTGTCGCTGACGTTGGACATGTGCACCCCTGGTACTACAGAGCCCTATGGAGCGCTGCTGTCCCCTAGAGAGCAGAGCACACAGGAATACCTGCAGAACGCATCCAACCTGCTCACCCCCGAGGAGCTGCACAAGCGCGCACTGGACGACGCTGTACTACAAGCTGAGTTTTATGTGAGTATAGCTCATAGTAACATCAATGTACGCTATAAAACAGTTATCCTGACACCACTTCTCATCTTGTGATTCTGATGGAAACAGGAAACACCCATGAACTTCGTGGACCCAAAAGAATATAATTTTCCTGGCGTGGTGAGGAAGAATCGCTACAAAACCATACTACCAAGTGTGTATAATACTCTGTATGCAGTAAAATGTGGAAATGGCTAATGAGGTTTGTTATTGATGATGTTGGCATGTCTTTGTATTTGTATCTTACCTCTAAATTGCAGACACACATAGCAGAGTTTGCTTAAAAGCAAAAGAGGAAGGTGATTTTCTCAGCACCTATATCAACGCTAATTATTTGAAGGTGAGTGTCCGTTAGCATCAAATGAAAATCTTATTTTGCTTGTTGATATATATATTTTTAAGTTGTTTTGTGATATGTTCATTTTTATTAAACTGAACAAATTAGTTTGTGATGAAACAACCAAATCTTTAGATTTGCTCAAGGGATAGTTCACCTAAAAATGAAAATTTTGTCATTAATTACTGAGCCTCATGTCGTTTCAAACACGTAAGAACTTTGTTCATCTTCGGAATTTTCATTTTTGGATGAACTATCCCTTTAATCGTTTAGCTTTGTCTAAATATATATATATATATATATATATATATAAATATAAATAAAAAATAAAATAATAATTTTTTATTATATTTTTTTATTTATATTTGCAGTATTTCTGTAACATTGTCATTTGTCCTTTAAATCAATGTAACAAATAATAAATATGAGCCCTAACTTTTTTTTTTTTTTTTCAAATTTTTAGCTGATTAAAGCTTTTTTATGTCACAGCTTTTATGATTTATTCTGAGATCACAAACTGTTAGTTTTAGGAAATCGTATGATGTTTGAAAAATAACCGTTTTGTGTGATTATGCTTTATTTCTGATCACATAGAAATGCTATAGGCTGAAAAGTTAAGGCTCTATAATCAGCCATATAAGGTTTTTCAAATTTGCTTCTTTCTTTACTAGTAAAAAAGTAGTAGATTTAAAATGCATATATTTTCAGTATATTTCAGGTCTATTAACATATTTACTGACATATCGCTTGAGACTTATTGATATAAAAATTGTAATTAAACTTTATTTGGAGTACTTCAATATGGAGTAAGCCTGAAATATGTTTTAATGTCACTATTGATGAGGATTGTATGACCTTTAAATAATATCAGTCTTTAAATGCAAAATATCTAAAGTGTACCTAATGTATACTTGCAATAGTTCCACTTTAGCACAGTCAAAATATAATTAAGTATATCTTTAGTTGGACTTCAGCGCTACTTCCGCACAATTAAAATGCATTAAGTACAAAATTAGTTGTTCTGATTTAGCAGACTTTAAATATGCCAGTGTAGTATACTAAAAGTACAATTGCGAGTGTTTTTATTAAGTGCATAGTATGTAAATATATTTGTAGTATACGTAGTAAGGCAAATTTTAGTATATTTATTTTTCACTAGCGTTTTAATTTTGCTTTTTCCCTGTAGGGCTACGGAGGGAAAGAAAAGGCGTACATCGCTACACAGGGTCCGACTGTAAACACAGTGGGGGATTTCTGGAGGATGGTTTGGCAAGAGCGCTGCCCCATTATTGTCATGATCACCAACATTGAAGAAAAAAATGAGGTCTGTATATAGCCACGCATATCACATGACTTTGATGTATTAGTCTTTCAATTAAACATCTTTGAGATCACTAAATAGTTCTTCTTGTCCAGTCCCCCACTGCTGTTACTATTTGATACTGAGCTCAGACTGAACATCAAACGACTTATTATATTCACAAATATTTTTTGTAACTTTAGGTATTTTGCAGAATAAAATACCTGAAGTCAAAAAGTAAATAAAGACACGTAGTTGAGGTGATTTTGACTCTTGACGTGCCTTGCAGTATTTAGGTGAATTCTAGTGAGTTACCTGGAATTAATGAGTGGAATTTGTCTAAAATGATTTAAAATGGACTGTGTTGAACTGAATAAAACATACGTAATACATGAATCGAATAAAATATATTTGTGTGTGTCCCACAGAAATGCACAGAATACTGGCCAGAGGACAGTGTCATCTGTGAAGGTATCGAGATCACTGTCAAACAGGTCATCCAGGCAGATGACTACAGTCTAAGGATTTTCACTGTGAAGGTTTGTTTTGTGTTTGATTGTGTGTGCTCACACAGAGAGAAGAGCCGCTTTACTGTGAGGAACAGCTTTAAGATGCATTGTGTGATTATGTCTAGGATGTTTATGTTGAATAGTTTTAAGGAAAATAACTGATTTGCATTTGTACTGTTTTATATGCAAACTAATAACTAAAGGAATCTCAATTTTAATTTTAACAGTGACATTTTTACCAAAAAGTTGAGAACATTTTATGATTTTATTGGTTGCAAGCACCATGGCATGTATTGTATTTATTATTTTTATTATTAGTATTAAAATTTGGCAAAATGATACCAACTTAAATAATAGAATTTAGACACATTTAAAAGTTCCAACGAAACAGAGGCTGTGTCTTGGTAATGTTTTGGTCTATTGAAAGAAAATGTGGCATATGTCATCTTGACCATGCCCTGAGTGTACACGAGCAGTTTGATGTCAGCGCCACCTACTGGTCAATATTGCATTACAACATTGCAACAACACTGAATTTGTTTATAGCCCATGAAAGACAAGACAACTGACTGTATCATATTTTGCATCCTCTTTTAAAGTAAAATTCAGAGACCAGAGATTAAGTACTGTTTTAAAAACCATCACTTCTTTAAAAATCATTTCTACTTGTAATATAATTTTTTTATTCAGTTTCTTTCATGTAAAGATTACAATACAGTATAACCAATAAAGAAGAGAGTAATATTTATAGAGGAGTCTAACCTTCTAAAAGTTTGTGTGAAAGAGAAGAAAGATGAGTCCAGCTTGAGCAAAATCTCTCTTTTTTTGCTTCTAAGTATGTTTTCTACTGTTTCCTCTGGAGGCATGGCTGTCATGGCAACAAATATTCTTAGCAATGCAGTGTTTCACATAATTGAAGGAAATGTAGTTAATCACAAAATCTGTGTAAGATATCTCAAGGAGATATATCAAAGAATGTGTAGATGTTTTAGTATGGGCATCATTTGGTATATTTAGCTAGACCCTTTTTACTAGAGCATGAGCCCCAGTAAAACACTGATGGTGGAGATTACCTTATACCAACCTGATAATCATTTTCATTGATAAAATTGTTCACGACTGAGTTTAATTCATTCGGACAGCACCTCATTACTAATTGAAGGCTAGAAATGTTGCTGTGTGTATATGTGTGTTAAGCAGGGTACAAACTATATGATTTATGAGTCCTTTACAATTGTTGCTTGTCAGACTGTATGTTACAGTGGGATCTCAACTGACCCTTCGCAAAAACCTGTCCTCCTTAGTTACTGTTGCTATGCCCAACAAACAGTTCCACTCTCACACTATGCATCATGTTCTCACGCAGTAAAAAATACATTGTGGAGCAAAGAGAAAACTGACAACACGCTGACAGACAAGAGAGAGCAGTTTACTTTTGGTATGAAACAAGGTCTCAGTGAAATTCAAACAATAAATACAGTTTTGTGGCTCTTTAAAGGAGAAGTCCACTTTTTTAAAACTAAGATTTACAGATAATGTACTCACCTCCTTGTCATCCAAGATGTTCATGTCTTTCTTTCTTCAGTCGTTAAGAAATGACTAAGGAAAACATTTCATATAATGGACTGATATGGTGCCCTGATTTTGAACTTCCAAAATGTTCGCTAGATAAGACCCTTCTTCCTCGGCTGGGATTGTTTACAGCCGCATTTAAACTACATTTTGGAAGTTGGCACCATATCAGTCCATTATATGGAGAAAAATGCTGAATTTCTTTACGACTGAAGAAAGAAAGACATGAACATCTTGGATGACAAGGGGGTGAGTACATTATATGTGAATCTTTGTTTTGGAAGTGGACTTCTCTTTTAATGTGTTGTGATAGATCACTGTATTGCCTTATTAGATCAATGACATGTGAACCGATCATCTTTTCTTTTTACTTAAAGCATGAAAAAAACATGAATGGACATTAGAATGAACCGCAGAAAGACATCAATACACACAATTTTTTTAAGTTTAAGTCCACTTGAGTTAATCTACTCTCCTGACTGATTTGTTTGTTGGACACAATGGCGGATTTGGTGTTATGATTGGTCAGATCACCTGTCAATCAAGCTGTTTGCGAAGGGTCAGTTGTCAGACTGTATCATTAAAAATGGGCATAGGCATAGGTTTTACCTCATTAATCTGTGACATGTTTGGTGACGAACATAGTCATAGGCAAATAGTGCTTTTTTCTGTGCTCCTGATGGTTCTTGATTTTACGTCCATCGTAGGAGAAACCACACAGAAGTACCGTGCTGCAAAACTTCTGACACTGGCAGAATTTCATCAGAAGACAAGGGTCATTAATCAGCTTTCAGCAAACATGTTGAAGAGATAGTTCACCCAAAAAATGAAAGTTCTGTCATGAATTATTCACTTTCTGCTTACTGGCTCTGTATAGACAGCAACACGACATGTTCAAGGCCCAGAAAGGTAGTAAGGACATTGATAAAATAATCCATGTGACATCAGTTTTTCAACTGTAATGTTATGAAGCTATGAGAAAATGTTTTATGTGCAAAGAAAACAAAAATAATTACTTAAAAAATTATTTTCTTCTGTGTCAGTCTCCACCACCATTCACAACAGTACCACAAACATTTCAGTTGTGTTGCTGTCTATGCAGGGCCAGAAAGCTCTCGGATTTCATCAAAAATATTTTAATTTGTGTTCCAAAGATGAGCAAATGTCTTACAGGTTTGGAACGACATGAGGGCGAGTAATTAATGACAGAATTTTCATTTTTGGGTGAACTAGCTATTTAAACTAGTGATCAAAGGGTGTAGATTTTGACCTAGAATAAGAGGAATCCTGTAGGATATGCAAATTTGTCTCAGACGACCAAATCGTGGTCAAATTTGTAGAGTGCACAGCTTTAATGAACTGCGAATGTGCATTAACATGCTTTTGTGAATGTTTTTGTGTGTAGAGTGAGGGTGAGGAGCGCACTCTCAAACAGTACTGGTACACTTCATGGCCAGATCAGAAAACTCCAGACAAGGCCCCGCCTCTTTTGGAGTTGGTTAGGGAAGTGGAAGAAGCAAGGAAACAGGCTCCACCCAGCAGTGGCCCTGTCATTGTCCACTGCAGGTAACACACTTCTCAAAAAGTTGTTAAAGTGACATAGTGAAAAGCTAACGCTCATATATTTAAACACCATTTTCTCTACTCATAGTGCAGGGATTGGACGCACTGGCTGTTTCATTGCTACCTCCATCTTGTGCCAGCAGCTAAGCAACGAAGGGGTCGTTGACATCCTGAAGACCACTAGCCAGCTACGCTTGGACAGGTAAAACGTACATACAGTACATTCTTTTAAACAAAAGTGTCAGTTTGAGTACTGAGGCAGCAGCAGAATCAGAATAAATGTTAGCTGTTTGGCCTCAGTGGTATCCGGGCCAACCTGAAGTCATAGAGAAAAATCCTTGCATGACCTGTTGGTGTTACATTAGGCTATTGTTAAAGGAGAAGTTCACTTTCAGAACAAACATTTACAGATAGTTTACTCACCCCCTTGTCATCCAAGATGTTCATGTCTTTCTTTCTTCAGTCGGAAAGAAATTATGGTTTTTGAGGAAAACATTTTAGGATTTCTCTCCATATAGTGGACTTATATGGTACCTATGAGTTTGAACATCCAAAATGCAGTTTAAATGCAACTTCAAAGTGCTCTAAACGATCCCAGCCGAGGAAGAAAGGTCTTATCTAGCGAAACGATCTGTTATTTTCTAAAAAAAATTATATTTTATATACTTTTTGACCTCAAATGCTCGTCTTGTCTAGCTCTGCGTGAACTGTGTGTTTTCCTGTTTATGACAGTTAGGGTATGTCGAAAAACTCCTATCTCATTTTCTCCTCCAACTTCAAAATCATCCTACATCGCTGCAGAAGTACGGACCCAGTGTTTACAAAGTGAACGCACAGAGGATCAGAAGACCAAACGTGCTTTATAAAAAAAATTAAAACAGCAATTTAGGACGATTTTGAAGTTGGAGGAGAAAATTTTTTGACCTGGAGTTTTTTGACCTACCCTAACTGTCTTGTTAGACAAGAGTGCACACAGAGCACACAGAGCTTAGACAAGACGAGCATTTGAGGTTAAAAAGTATATAAATTGTAATTTTTTTTAGGAAATATCCGATCGTTTTGCTAGATAAGACCCTTCTTCCTCAGCTGGGATCGTTTAGAGCCCTTCTAAGCTGCATTTAAACAGCATTTTTGAAGTTTAATCTCACGGGCACCAGTGTTGGAGAAAGTTACTTTTAAAAGTAATGCATTACAATATTGAGTTACTCCCTAAAAAAGTAACTAATTACGTTACTTAGTTACTTTTTATGGAAAGTAATGTGTTACTTTACTTTTGCGTTACTTTTTAAATCTGGGCAGGGCTTGCTTGTTTGTTTTTAATATAAAAAGTTCTATTTTTGGCATATGTAAAAGCCTTTTCACACCAAAAGCCTCAGGCTTTGAGAAAAGTAAATTCATGTCTGTACAGTAGACCACAGAAGAAAAAAATGTCAACTCTTCAGCAATAAAAAAACGGAAAACAAATGTTAGATTATCTTGAGTAATTTTTACTTATTAGTATGGTTGAATTGGATCATCGAAGGTCGGCAGCTAAGACATCGGTTAATAAAACGGGATTAAATGCATAAAGGATATTTGTGTTATTTAACATATTTTGAATATATTCTGAGTTGAATTTCACAGTTTTTATTCATTTTGAGGAATACTGATAAGTAAATGGCGTTACTTATTTGAAAAAAGTAACTCAGATATTTTCTTGTCAATTAAAAAGTAATGCGTTACTTTACTAGTTACTTGGAAAAAGTAATGATATTACGTAACTTGCGTTACTTGTAATGCGTTACCCCCAACACTGGCGGGCACTATAGAAGTCCACTATATGGAGAGAAATCCTGAAATGTTTTCCTCAAAAAAAAATTATTTACAACTGAAGAAAGAAAGACATGAACATCTCAGATGACAAGGGGGTGAGTACATTATCTGTAAATTTTTGTTCTGGAAGTGAACTTCTCCTCTAAGTGCTAAGCTGGACTGCTAGATGCTATTAAGTATATTAACAGTATGTTGTTGTTGTTGTGCTTTTAGAGGCGGCATGATCCAGACAGCGGAGCAGTATCAGTTTGTTCATCATGTACTCAGCCTGTATGAAAGACAGCTTCGGAAGACCTCAGAAGAGTAAAGCCTCCATGAGCGCACAACCTTCAAACCACTCCTCACAGAGCAGTTGACCTTCATCCGAACACATGGGGCAGGGACTGACCCTCAGTACCTCAAGTCTCATGTCTTCAAACAGTTTTAGGTTGAATGTCGTTTTAGGAGCTGACCCAATATTAGATTTTAGCTAAGTCCAATCTTCAGTACCTAAATCCCACACCAATCAGTTATTAAATATACTTTGTCTTTATTCTTTACCATAACAGTAACACAAGCGGTCAGTTATATCATACACAAGTACAGCCCACATAATAACACTCACCAGTGCTCAAACATGACATTGTTTGTATGCGTATGCAGTGGAATGAACACAATAACAAGCAGACATCAAGGCCTCCATTTATGATGTAAATTCAACATTAGGTTTAGGGACCTCTTCAATTTCTGAGCCTACAAATACAGCAATTTTCCTTTTACTGCTAAGACATTTTTACAGGATTTCTAACTCAGTGTTGAGATTTGTTGTAAAGTGTGCGTGTACATTTCTGGGTCTCGCGTGTTGAAAGATCAACCTCTTGGCAATCTGAACCGTCAGTACGTGTGTATGTGTGTTTGTGTGCATGTGTGTGTCTGTCGCAGAAACAGAAGGAGAGAGAGAAGTAATGTTTACTACGTGTTCGATGATTATCAGACTTTAACTCCGGATGTGTGGTCGGTCTCCAGAAGAGGTTAGCCTACCACATTTAATACAAAATGGCCTTAATATGTGTCTTTCTGTTCGTACTGGGGTCTGTATGGTTGTGTGTAAATGTTGTCGGGCAGAGCGAAAGGCGTTGTGGTGTTACAGCCTGTCGTCGTCTCATTCGGTAAGACTGAGAGAGGGACAGAGACTGATCTAAGTACAGAATGATGTACATTTTCCCTCAGCATACCTTTGCCTTCGGTTTGCGTGTTGTCGGACGCTACGTGGTGTGAAACAGTTTAGTTGGACTCTAAAAAGCATTGATGCTGCACCTCAAGGTTTTATGTATCAAAATGCCGAAACACTGTATCCGACTAATGTTAAATTTGTAAATCACAGCTTGTATGAATAGCAGAAATCATGACAATGGGACATATATAGTTGTGATGTTTTTTGCTCATTTCTGTTTATTTGATGAGCTTGTTTTACTCTGGTTACATTTAACATTGTTTATATGTGGGTCTGCGTATCTGATTAGTTACGACGTATAATCAGTATTTGCCCGAGTTGGCAGCTCGTACAGCTTTGCTGAGACTTGCAGTTTGCATGAGCAAGTACATTTTGAACTTCTTTTTAATTATGAGCAAGGAAATGTTTCAATTACAAGCAGACATCTGTGTGTGATTATGCGCAAACGCTTCTGATACAGCAGAGTGTCTGCTGTTGGAATAAGCATCTTCGGTCGACGGTCTCATGTGATCCAGCTGGAAGTACCGATGCAAGTTCTCCTCTGATTTTCTTTAGACAGTACTGCTACCACCCTAATTGTCTCCAGTTGTTCTCGAGCTAGTCATGTGTCCTCAAAATGATGTTTTCCTTCCAGGCAGCTCTGAGCTGAAATTAGGAAGTTTACAGAAGCTTGAAAACACCTCCTTGTTACACAAGAGATTGTACTATTTTTTTTTCTAAGTGTTGTTAGTTCAAGGCCTCATGATAGTTTGCCAGAAATGAGAATGACTTTCATTCACATGCTTTAATCGCTGCTGTTATAGTCTTTTTATTATTGCAGAACTGCTTTCGTGTTTTAGTTGGTACTAAGTGAATTTATTATTTGTTTTTAATGAAATGACATATTAGTCCTATTTATTGAAAGAGTTTTGTCTGTTTTTGTGCTGTTATTACACTGCCAAAGACTGTAGTGACTGGTCCATACCGCAAAACCTGAACAATCCTAATTCTATATTTACAAACTTTGAAAACTGACTTTTTGACACCAACATGTGGACTTGTACATGTATGAAACCAGCATTTATATATTTTTAAAGTGAAAAATCTGAATTCCCACTGTAAAACCTGTTCTCTCACTTACTCAACCTTTCTTTGAACAGTTTGTTAACTTTTGTTGCGTGTTTTTGTGCCATTTTTTGCGTCATTTTCACTGGCAATGAATCTTCATAATTTGAAAATAATTACAGTAAATTGGAAGTACTTTATGATTTGCAACAAGATCTAGATTTAGTTTTATAGTTTTATTTATTTATTTTTAAATTATACAGTATACACACTAACGTTCATAAGTTTGGGGTTGGTACGATTTTTTTGTTTTTTAAAGAAGTAAGTCTCTTATGTTCACTGAGGCTGCATTTATATGATTAAAAATACAGTAAAATGGAAAATGTAATTTATTCCTGTGATGGAAAAGCTGAATTTTCAGCAGCCATTACTCCAGTCTTCAGTGTCACATGATCCTTCAGAAATCACTGATATGCTGATTTGGTGCTAAAGTAACATTACTTATTAAAACCATTGTGCTACTAGATATTTTTGTGAGATATTTTTCAGGAATCCTTAATGAATAGAAAGAATATAACATTTATTTGAAACAGAAACCTGTTGTAACACTGTGAAAGTCTTTACTGTCACTTTTGATCAATTTAATGCATCCTTGCTAAAGAAAAGTGTTTAACAAATCTTACTAACCCCAAACTTTTAAATGGTAATGTAATTTATCCATCTCTATCAATTTGTGAAACTAGTTTTTCTGTTTATCTGCGCTCTTAGCATACACTCTTAAAAATAAAGGTTCTTTGTTGGCATCAAAGGTTGTGTGAAGAGCCTTGAACATCCATGGAACCTTTCAAATGCATTAAAGGTTCTTTATAGTCGAAAAAGGTTCTTTAGATTTTTAAACTGTTCTTTAAAATGGTTCTTTTAGGAACTGTTCACTGAAAGGTTCTTTGGGGAACCAAAATGGTTCTTCTATGGCATCACTAGAAGAACACCCTTTTGGAACCTGTGTAGAAGAACCATTTTTGGTTCCACAAAGAACCGTTCAGTCAAAGGTTCTAACCATCTCTTTCTTACCTTTTTATAATCTGAAGAACCTTCTTTCGCCACAAAGAACCTTTTGTGAAACAGGTCTTTCAGATGTTAAAGGTTCTTTATGGAACCATTTAGACAAAAAAGGTTCTTCTATGGCATCGCGAAGCACCTTTATTTTTACAGAGGGCACATTTCTTGTCCCTTAACATGAAATTGATGCAAAACTGATCTTGTGAGGTACACGTGAGTGAGAAAACAGGTTTTTATCCACAATGATCAATTTACTTCTTTAGAGGAATGTAAATACAAGCTCTATTTACAGCATTTATGTCAGTTATCACAGAAAATATTTCAGACTTCTCACTGTGTTTTTCTTTTAAAAAACACAAAAGTCATAGTTTTGACAGAATCGCTTACTGACAATCTTTCAGTGACTGGAATAGCCTGTAAAAGCATTCACGCATTACATGTAAGCATGGAGCAACTCTCATCCGTAATGCATAACCAGAAGCTCATCTACCTGGAAAAGTATTTTCTGAGGTAATCACTATAATGGCACAAATGCTGTGGACAGCGCCTAAGTGTATTCAAACCGGAACATTCCTTGGAGGAATCATTTTTGAAATGTTGAACCAAATCTCTGTGTGTCTGTTACATGCTGTTTGCCGCCCTGATGGTTTTCCATTTTCAACAATGTCATCAAAATTGTCATTTTCAGGACTGTATGTTTTAGGTCACTGAATTTATCCACCGTGAGGAAATATTATTCTGAGTAACTGACAGGCTGTTAGTAGCCTTAATCACATAAATGAATCCTGATTTCATTGGGTTGATTTTGTTTGATGCACCAAATGCGATCAGGGTCAAATGAAATGATTTCATGTTAGAATCAATGTTACAGTTCATAGACTGAGAGAAGGGCCAATATAGCAGTTTAGAGAAGTCATACCCCTCCCCCAGCTCACTACCCACTCACTCTCAGTCGGACCCCACTTCCTACAGAACACTCCATCTGTCGGGCCCGTCTGTGTTGCCAGAGAAGAGTAACAGACACACAGGCACCAGCAAACAAGTATATCATTATATCATACACACAAATTCGATCCTGGGCCAAACTAGCTTGGATTACATCCACGTAACAGTGATTTTAATATATTTAAAAGAGAGTGTGCTGTTGTATGTTTAAATGGATATTAATTTAATCATCATGAACGACTCACTACCAGCATAGTATGTCTTTATGCACTACTGTACAAAGCTAAAACAAGCACAAAGATGAAATACTGATTTTATGAATGTGAATGCAGAGGCTTGTGCCTCGGCTGTCTTAATTGCTCATATATTTCAATGCCACCTGAGTATTTGAGTATTTTGCTTCTTCATTTCACTAAAAAATATTTTGAAGATTTTTGTTTTTAAGAAACCATGTGTTGATCAGTGTTTTAATATTTTCTGCTTATTTATTGTCCTGTGGTTTTGGTTGAAAAGTTTGGCACCGGCCCCTCGATCTCAAAAAAGAAGAAATGTTTTGGTTTCCTTTTAATCCTGTTCTATAGTGAAGTAGATGTGGTTTGAAAATTCAATTTGCCTCATTGCTTTCGTATTGTTCCTCTGCTGTTGAATCCAAATAGAATGTAACATGACTAAGTTTACAATATCATGGCTTGTATTATTGGTATAAGCTTTAATTTTTAAATAAAAATACCTTTCTGTTAATCAGGACTATGGGCTGATTGGACTTTGATTGACATGGAGACAAAGTGCCATCTCTTAAAGGGATAGTTCACCCCAAAATGAAAATTCTGTCATTAATTACTCACCCTCATGTCGTTCCAAACCCGTAAAAACGCTGTTCATCTTCGAAACACAAATTAAGGTACTTTTGATGAAATTTGAGAGCTTTCTGACCCTGCATATAGACAACAATGCAACTACCACGTGCAAAGCCCAGAAAAATAGTCCATGTGACAACGGTAGGTCAATCGTAATTTTATTCAACAATTTCTTCTCTTCCATGTCAGTCTCCACAGCGTTCAGTAGAGTACCATGACACATGCGTATGGTGCTGCTGACGCAGGAGCCAATGTCATAGTACTTGAGTTGAATCATATTTCATTCATAGACATTAGGTTATAAATAAAAGCAAATCTGCAAAATCACAGCACATCAGTTTAATCACAATTCTAAGCCTTCTTATACTGGTGAACATCTTTTAGTTACCAAAGTAGTTATGTAGTGCTCTAAGTGAATGAGAGCAATGTTGAGGAGAGCAAACAGTGTCTCTGCCTAAAATAAAATCATAATCTTTGTGAATGTGAGAGGGAAATACAGTACTGTGCAAAAGTCTTAGGCCACTAGTATTTTCATCAGCTAAAAAATGGTTTAAAGTCAGTTAAAGTCTGTCTTTTGCTATAGTGTGTCAGTAGGAAATATCAGTTTACATTTCCAAACATTCATTTTGCCATTAATTGTAATAATCCAGTAAGATTTTTGTTTGCACAAGGAGTCTGACGACAGCGAGTGCTCTGCACAGAGATCTGATCTCATCATCATCCAGTCTGTGTCTGGAATGACATGAAGAAACAGAACAAACCCAGACAGACTAAATCCAGAAGAACTGTGACAAAGTCTCCAGGATGCTTCAAGAAACCTACCTTCAAAGCTGCAGCACTGTTAAAAGTTGTAGGCACTTGTGTAAAAATGCTGTAAAATGAGGATGCTGTCATAAATAGATTTTCTTTATCAATTACCTTCTATTAACCAAACGAAATCAACATTTGGTGCGACCGTTTACAGCAGCTTTTGCCCTGGGTGCACTTGCGCAAAATTTTTTAGGTAGCTTTGCAGGTAGGTCTCTTGAAGCATCTTGGAGACGTTGCCACAGTTGTTCTGGATTTAGTCTGTCTGGGTTTGTTCTGTGTCTTCATGTCATTCCAGAGACAGACTGGATGATGATGAGATCAGATCTCAGTGTGGAGCACTGGCTGTTGTCAGACTCCTTGTGCAAACAAAAATCTCACTAGATTATTACAATTAATAGCAAACAGAATGTTTGGAAATGTAAACCGATATTTTTTACTGACACACTACAGCACAAGATAAAAATAACTTACTTTAAACCATTTTTTAGCTGGTGAAAATATAGTGGCCTAAAACTTTTGCACAGTACTGTATGTTCACTCCTAAACATAGTATTTAGTATTTATTGTAGATTGATAGGAGTGCCTAGAGGAAGTAAATATGATGTGATAAAATGTGGCCCTAGTTTATTATGTGGAGCTGTAAAAGAAGTAATTCGTTTCCAGAAAAATTACAGATAATATACTGACTGCTTTGTCATCCAAGATGTTCATGTCTTTCTTTCTTCAGTTGTAAAGAAATTATGTTTTTGAGAAAAACATTTCAGGATTCCTCTTCATATAGTGGACTTCTATGTTGCCTGTGAGTTTGAACTTCTAAAATGCAGTTTAAATGCAGATTCAAAGGGCTCTAAATGATCCCAGCTGAGGAAAGAAGGGTCTTAAAAAGTATGTAAAATTAAATTTACATACTTTTTAACCTCAAAGGCTCATCTTGTCTAGGTCTGCATGTTTTTTTGCGATTCAAGACAGTTAGGGTATGTCGGAAAAACTCCCATCTCATTTTCTCCTCCAGCTTCAAAATCGCCCTACATCGCTGTATTACCTTTTTTTTATAAAGGCCGTTTGACCTTCTTTGCATGTTCACACTGGGTCAGTACTTCTGCAGCAATGTAGGACGATTTTGAAGTTGGAAGAGAAAATGAGATGGGAGTTTTTCGACATACTCTAACTGTCTTGAACCGGAAAAAACAGAGTTCTTGTAATTTTTTTTTTTTTTTAAATAACCAATCGTTTTGCTAGATAAGACCCTTCATCCTCGGCTGGGATCGTTCAAAGCATTTTTAAACTGGATTTTGGAAGTTCAAACTTATGGGCACCATAGACGTCCATTACATGGAGAAAATTCCTGAAACGTTTTCCTCAAAAAACATAATTTCTTTACGACTGAAGACAGAAAGACATGAACATCTTGGATGACAAGGGGGTGAGTACAATATCTGTAAATTTTTGTTCTGGAAGTGAGCTACTCCTTTAAGGACTAGTCTCTTTCTGTATTAGCATCTCACAACCAGCAGAAGGTGCTAGAGCCAAAATACAGACACATTTCAAGTGATGAAAACCTATATGACAGCTTCATTAGCGATATTAAGGGGTTTCCTACTTCCTTTGATGATTAGTAAAATATACATGATAAAATCAAAATGTTTCGGTTGTATTTGTTAAATCAACACATTCTGATATTTCCATCATCCCTTAAAACAGCATTTGTTTAACTTTATTAGCTTATGAAGTTTTGATTTATTTATTGATCGTAAATTGTCATAAATGAGGTTGTTTTATCGAGTACTGTACAGTGGTACACCCGCACTACATTGGCAAGTGTTGATGAGGCTGTGATTATGTTTACACATGTGCTTTTATTGTTATTGCCCCCGGTGACACTGACAGATCTGAAAGCAGACACAATTTTCTCTTCTCATTATTCTGCAAGTAAATAATTAAATACTTAATACGAAATCTAAAAGAAAATGTTCAGTAAATGAGTGTACATCTAGCCCTTAAAATATATAATATATATTAAAACTGTTAATATTTTAAAGGCATATCAATTTAGTTGTCAGCGAAACTGGACGTTGCCGCAAGGGGGCTCCAGTCGTCCATTAACATGACTGGGGTACGGTGGGCACATGAATGGAGGCGCATTGTACACCAACAAAACTGTTTGACAAAACTTACTGGGGGAGAAAGAAACATGCGTTTTGTTGGATCTTAATATTACGGAGTATGCGATGGAAGGAAACATATTTCATGATTTTCGTTCCCCGCGAAAGTTTCTTAAGTATAATTTGTCCTCCTGCCTCATATTTTTTGAGTCACCATGCCCACATTTCAACACACAAAATTGTTTTTTAAGTCAGATTCCTGTTATAACAGGTTTGCTGAATTATCTAGAAATGCTGTTGATTAACTCAAGTATCGACTACACCTTTTTTTCCCTTTCACCCAGCCAAGCGGTGAAGACGAGGAAAAAATTCTAAATTACAGTGAAATAATAATAATCGATTAAAACATGAAATGTTTACTACATTAATACACTTCACTTTCTTGTTTATCAGATTATAAAAACATTTTAGGTATTGCTAAACGTTTGATTTCAGAATTAGAAATAGAGGTTTAACCACCGTACTTGCATTTATGTATACAAAATTTTCCCAGCAAAAGTAACAAATTAATCAAATAATATTACTTATGAAATGACATGTTATAATTGAAAAATAATAATAATAAAATATATATATTTTCAAAATATAGTTAAAAGCTTGACATGATATGATATCGAACGAAAGATCAGATATCTGACCAAAAGCTGATTGAATAAGAACAACAAAAAAGATGAAAAAGTGTTTCTGTGTGTAGAAATGTAAAATGTACGAAGTATGTCAATATCACAGTTAAATCTGTACCGACTGCACATGCTTTGCTATTTTCAGTTACAGTGGCGTATGATATTGTGACTGTATTTACACCTGACACCTTATACTCTATAAATACACTAAATGCGGATTGCGGAGTTAATATGTTTGCAGTCTAATTGTGTAATTTTTAAAATCTATTTTACTTTACTATAATTGAATTGTACGTAGTTACAACTACTGTTACGTAAACACCAGGACTGAATTCTTTTATGACAGCAAATTAAAAACAAGCCCAAAATCTAGCAACCTGATTTTGTTTCTTTCAGACGTCTAAAGAGGCCTGAAGTTGTCGTTTACACACCACAGCGCAGAACATTTTGATCGCATTAGACCGACGAGAACTCGGTCATCAGTTCTGATGCAACCGCAAGCTCTCGCGGAGGGATATCAGCCATGGCAACACATTTGTAATCTGTCTTGTTGCCTGGAGATAAGTAAAATGGAGTCGGAAATCGCCTTTAAAGTCCTTCCCTGTCAGCCATGTTGGCTCAACCCGAACTGTCATATGATGTTTAGAGAGATATGATGCAGGCCCACCTTGATCCAAAATGTCGTCAGCTGCGTCCTAGCCCGAGTTAAGGACGTAACATACTTTACCCCGCGCCTGATATCTGTGACGCTATTGCGGCGGACCTTCAGAGCTCGAGCTCGGAACGGCAGCGGGAGAGAAGTCATCGCTTCTCCTGCTGCTATTTAGCACACTGCGTAGGGTTACAGCAGGTAAGATTATTTTATCATGTTAAACTACATTTTGATATGTTGCGCGTTATACATGTTAGTAATGCTCCAAAGGTCCTATTTGAATTGAAAGCTAATGTTTTAGGCCGTCTTGTCAAGTGTTACAAACGCCTGTAGCCAGGCAAATCAGCCGCGCCTCCTCCCCGGTTTAGCTACAACGGTGCACTAGCATAGCTTAACGCTACCTCGTACTGTTTGGATAATTAACAGCCATTTTCCCTTTTAGATGTGCTTGCTTTTGAATTTATGGCACGAAGCATTCGTATGGATCGTTTTATGGCGGTGGTTGTGAAGCAAAAACATTTACATTGCCTGTAGTTTTCGAGGAAGTGATAAACCGGGACTAGCGTTTCACTCTGTGGCGTAAAATGGTGTCCGAGTTAGCCAGCCAAAGACGCTATACGAGCGGTCATCTGTTTACATTTCGACTGCGTCAGAACGGCACTTTAAACGACGATAACACGTATTGTGCCCACTGAATAAAGCTAAATCATTTGTTTCATAACATGAAAATGAGGCGTATTATGCACTGTAAGGAAATCGCTTGTCACGAATCGTTTTGTAACTTCTCAGGCTGGATATGGAGCGGAGCGGCAGCCCTACTTTGCGCTTAATTATATTTTGCACTTTTGAGCCGAACAACATTAATGTCAGCTGAATCATGCTGAGTAAGGGGAAAGTGGTTTGCGGTTCGTCTGCTGCGCTCATAGACAGTGGTCTGTGCAAAGCAGTCTTTATTCAAACAAACGCTCTTTGTTATTCATTATTTCATTATTTTGTGGTTCAGCGTAATGCAATGATAGTAAGTTACAAACTAAGTCAGTAATCGGGTTTTTGGCTTGTGTCAGGTGATAGTTAGCTCGCAGCTAACGTTAGTCAGCTGGCCTCCTGTCATTCCGCCGTTCTCCTGTCATTGGCAAACAATGCGCGCTATTTTGTTGTTGTTAACATTTTTTAAACAGACGTTTGGCGTAGACTTGGTGGTCGGTGTCGTCTTCAGGTGGTCGTTTGATACACAAACTACAACTTGTTGTGACGCTTGTATTCTAACGTGATTAATCTAAGCCATGTAAAGGGGCAAACGTCAAGGGCATAGTATTTAACATACTGTTTTTTCCTATACTACTATTTCCTACGTATGTTTACGCTCTAATCGGTCACATATGAAACTAAAGAAAAGTACATGATATTAATTGTTCTGCAGAATATGCTGGTGCGCAGTGTCGGACTTTTAAACCATTTTAAAGAGGTGTTTTTATAACGTCTGCGTCCATTTCAGCTGATTAAAGTTATTAAAGTGAAATCTCAAGGCCTTGATGAAAGCTGGAAGATAAGCTAAAGTATGTTTCTGGTTAGTGACAGTAAATGAAAGCACTGACAGTGTATATGACGGGGAATGACGACAGAAGATGGGCGTGACGGCCGGCTGCTGGACCTACAGTATGAACAGTTTTCAGTTTCAACTTTGAGAGGAAAAAAAAATGTCTGATTGAACACAACAAACTGCTTATGTCAAACAGGGAGGGAGAGTTTTTAGGATTTCCTGTTTTTTCTTAATATAATGTACACATTCAGTAGTAACATATCCAAGCTTTACAAGAACGAAATGCTCGACTGGCATCATGTCTTGGGAGTAGATTATATCTTAGGTGAAAGTGCAAAGATAATTACAGTGCTTGTGAATTTAGCTAATTCATAGAAACTACATTTATATGCACGTCTGTGGACCTGCTAACCTACAAGTTATAAACATTGGTTAAAATGTATTTTTGAGGCATATTAGTGTTTGATCATTGTCTCGAAATGCTCACCACACAGTGTCATGACATGTAGGACCTGTTTCTTTGAAACTGTCTTTGGAACTTTTGTATTGTCTTGCATAACAAGAACTGCAGAAACAAGTTATAATTACAGTGGCATTCCAGGCATGCTCATACCTTGCATGCAGTGTTGAAGGGTTCACCTAGAAATTGTCATAATCTTGTGCTCATGTTATTAGTTTTTTATTTTAACACAAAAAATGTATAAAATATAAAGATGTTGCCATTAGAGCTTGTTACTTCCGTTTTACAGTTTCCTCTTTCTGGTCTCATTAAAAATCATTGAATCTTCACACTCAACACATAAAAGAACTGTTTGTATTTTTGGAGTTAATTGTGAGCTCAGTTTCAATGCACGTTTGTCTTGATGTCCCCTTAGAGGAAGTCTTTTCTTTAGGAAATGCTTTGTTTATGGTATACAACAAAGTTTAAAGGCATAAATCAGAAGACAGACATATTCAGGAAAAGATGGACAAAATGAAATTCGCACAAAATAATTAACCAACAGAACTCTCCTCAGTGTTCATTTGTAGAATCGCATGCATTTATTTGTGGACCACTTTTTAGTGTGACTATTCATAGTATTATAAAGCTTCTCACACCTTTTTGCTTAGCTGTAACTGGATTTGATTCCAACTGCATTGAATTTAACATGGTATTCATACCAAACCATATTAAGCCTCACCTTAAAACAATGCTGACTAATCCTGCAACATTGTTGCTGGAGCACTTCGTAATACAAGGTGCCAGGAGCGGGAATACAAACTGTACTTTTGTTTTCATTTTCCGAAACCAAATCTTGTGCTTGCAACAGATTACTTGTCAGACAGATGAATTGACGTATGAGTTTAAACATCCGTAAGAACTACTACTGCTACTACTACTACTAAGGTAAATTTAATCTCTTTTGATAATTTGTGTATACACTCATTAGGTTATAGTAGTGTTTTCACTGTTCTTTTTATTGGCAAACCTCTCTGTTTTTTTTTTTTCATCCTGGTTTCATATGTTAGATGTGGCCTTCAATGACATACGGGAGACTTTTAGTGAGAGTACCTTTGATGAAATGTTACTGAATGCTTAGACGTAGAGTATTATAAGTTGTAACATATGCCTTTCAGATATTGAAGCTATGTCTTTGCCACTGTTTATGTGCAAATATTATTAGTGTTGTGTTATTATTTACACAGGGTGTTAAAATTAAGTCACAGAATTATAGAAATAAATCATACAGAATAAGTTTGGGATCGTTAGGATTTGTGAAGTTTCTTATGCTCATTAAGGCTGTGTTTATTTGATCAAAAATAGAGAAAAAAATAATATTGTAAAATAGTGTTTTTCTATTTTAATATACATTAAAATCTCTCTTATTCCTGTGATCAAAGCTGAATTTTCAGCATTATTACTCCAGTCTTAAGTGTCACATGATCCTTCAGAAGTCATTCTAATATGCTGATTTATTATCAGTGCTGGAAACAGTTGTCCTGCTTTCTACTTTTATTTTTTTTAAATCTGTGATACTTTTGTTCAGGATTCTTTGATGAATTAAAAAATGTTTAAAAGAACAGCATTTAATAAAATGTAAAACTTCTTTAAGAATATACACTAAGTTTGGGGTCAGTAAATTTCTATTCTTTCTTTTTTGACTTAACTTTTAACTTTTTCAGCAAGAAATTGATAAAAAGTGATCTCAAAGACTTATGTTGTTAGAAAAGGTATATTTTTTTTACTTTTTTTTTCTTTACTTTTTATTCATTAAAGCATCCTAAAAAAGTATCACAGTTTTTTTTTTTTTTCTATTATTATTATTATTATTATTATTATTATTATTATTTGTATTTTCTTTCAAATTCTCTAACACACTTCATTTAAAGGAAAAGTCCACTTCCAGAACAAAAACTTACAGATAATGTATTCACCCCCTTGTCATCCAAGATGTTCATATCTTTCTTTCTTCAGTTGTAAAGAGAATTTTTTTTTTTAAGGAAAACTTTTCAGGATTTTTCTCCATATAATGGCCCGCTATGGTGCCCCGAGTTTGAACTTCCAAAATGCAGTTTAAATGTGGCTTCAAACGATCCCAAATGCGATTGTAAACAATCCCAGACAAGTGGGAAGGGTCTTACCTAGCGAAACTGTTGGTTATTTTCATTAGAATGCATTTTAAATACTTTTTAATCTCAAACGCTTGTCTTGCTCAGCCTGAACTCTGTATATTCTGGTTCAAGGCAGTTAAGGTATGTCGAAAAACTCCAATCGTATATTTTTTCCCTCCCTCTTCAAAATTATTTCAAAATCTTTCTACATTGCTGCAGAAGTACCGACCCAGTCTTTGCAAAGTGTATATTCAAAGAAGATCAAACACCCTTATCATAAACGGTAAAACAGCGATAAAGGGCGATTTTGAAGTTGAGGGAGAGCATGAGATGGGAGTTTTTCAACATACCCTAACGGTCATGACCCGGGAAAAAACAGTTCAGGGAGAGCAAGACAAGACGAGCATTTGACATTTAAAAAGTACATAAATTTTATTATTTTTATGAAAATAATAGACCGTTTTGCTAAATAAGACCCTTCTTCCTCAGCTGGGATCGTTTACAACCGCATTTAGGATCGTTTGAAGCCGCATTTAAACTACATTTTGGAAGTTCAAACTCGGGACATCATAGAAGTCCACTATATGGAGAGAAATCCTGAAACGTTTTCCTCAAAAAACATAATTTCTTCTCCTTTAAGTGTACATTCATGACAACTAAACCAGATTTAGTCTGCCTCTAGTGTGAAAGCACTTTAAAATGCTTTTCATTTCAGACCACTAATTATTTCAAGGACTTGTCTTCATCAGACATGTGATCTGAATTGGTTTGTGGGGTTTTTAGCCAGTTGCCAGCTGAAGAGCCGACCAATTCTTTGATTTGCAGAGATGATTGTTATAGGTCTTATTTTTAAAAGGATATTTTCAAAGACTATGAATTAAGACTTTTTTGCTCTAGTGCAAAAACAGCATGAAACTAAATGCATGCTTGTTTCTTTTCCCTCTGTCTTTCTCTTTCTCAGGTTGAGCCTGGAACCAGCTGTCCTCCAAGATGAACCCTTATGAATAAAAGTGAACCTGTTCAGTAAGCTGTTAGCTTCCAGTGGTCAAAGCCATGCCTGAAGATTAGAGCCCCCTCTTGCTTACAGCAATACGAATATACAGAAGATTCTACATGATTCTTCATGTAGACCTTTCTGTGTTTGTCCTGCTGGATTGAGTCCTTCCTCCCCTACTGTAATATCAGCTCTGTCCCTTTCATACCGCTCCCTCTTGCACTTTCATGTCCACCTGGGAACATGTATCTGCATTTGAGAATGGCTCCAACCTAGTCTCATGCGTCCAATGAGTGGAGAGTCAGACGGCCCTGCTCCTGAAAGAGTCTCACGGGCCTTCCCTTTGTCAGGCCCTGTGTCTTCCTCAGAGATGTCCTCACTGCAGTCACTAGGGCCAGTGCAGAGCTGGCTGGGTCAGGAGCTGGAGAAATGTGGCATAGATGCAATGATCTACACCCGCTATGTCCTTAGCCTGCTACTGCATGACAGCTATGACTATGACCTGCAGGACCAGGTAGAGTAAAGAAAAAAAGCATCTTGCATGTTTTTAAATAGAGTTCAAGCAATTAAAACAAGCATTTAATATACTTTCTGTGTTTAGTAAATTCAGGTCTCTCAGTATTCCTTTTATTGCATTCAGTAATAACTAACATTTATTTTGATGCTCAATTGGTCTCTAGATTATTTCTGCAATTATTAGATTTGAAAATAAACTCTTTTATTTAATGCAAATGTTAATCCAAAATATAGTGCCTTATCTGTGTAGATTATTGGACTTCTTTGCATCTTGTTGCACTATAGAGATAAAGTAGACTGAAGCAACAGGATGCAAGTGTTCTTTTATTTTCTTCAGTTTATTTGGCAGTAATTGCATTTTATTTGTGCATAATTTCTCTACTATTTTATACTAAGCAATCAACTCCTGGTCCTCCTTGTGTGCAGGAAAATGACATCTTCCTGGGCTGGGAGAAGGGAACAGGGAAGAAATGGGGGAAGAGCAAGAGGAAGGGAGGGACTGACCTTAGTCTTGAAGAGATGAAGAAACAAGCTGCCGTGCAATGTTTGCGTTCAGCATCTGATGAAGTAAGACCTTTGCTGAAAGCAGTTTTTCAGTCAGTGTGTTATTTTGTATTCCCACAACCATTTTCACTGCTAAACTCTCAATTAGTGTACTTTTGTGAGTTTGTGCGTGGTGAAATTAGTAGAGCAAACAGTGGTTAAAAAGTCAAGAATAGCTCTCCTCATTAAGACTGTGAAATATGCCAATCAGAGCTTAACTAATGTGTCTGTATCTCATATCCGCTTACGTTTGTGAAAATCGTTGATGTGCTGTTGCATCCTCAAAGTATTTTGCAGTGATGCTTATTTTTGAAGAAAAAAAATCACCAGAGCTAGTTAGATGTGTTTATCGAATTACATATTACACAGCTGATATTTTAGATGGTTACAGTTTTCACTTTGTGTATACGTGGGTCTTTCTAATCAGAGGGAAGAATCATTTAATATATAATACTTTGTTTTGAATAAAACGGTTCACTTTTGTTGCAGTGACAGAACTATGATTATATTTTCTGTTAAATTTACACCTGAAGTTCAAAGTTAAATGACTCTTTCGTTCTCTTTCAGAATTCTGGAATTGAAAGCTTGGTTGAGGAGCTATGCTCTAAACTCAAGGATATTCAAAACAAACAGAAAGGTTGGTTAGGGTCTTTTCTCATGCAGCTTGCAGCTGTGACAGTTTTTGGCACTACTTAAATTATATTGCTTTGCTATTATTGTCTTACAGAAAAAGAAAAGCAAGGAAATAAAAAATCTGATATATCTCAGTCTCCTGAACCAGATGAAGCATTTTCTTCTAAGGACCAGGTTGAGATGTAAGTAATTAAACGTTATAGTCTGCAATGTAATAATGTGCATTATTGTACAGCTAGGGTAATCATCTCTATGTAATTACTGATATAGGGCTGATATTGTTAAGTTATGCTGTATTTGTTCTTATTGATGTTTTTAACTTTGTTCATCATAATATTATTTACATTACATTAATATTATAATGTGTTTGTTTTTTTTCCTCTTAGGTACTATGAAGCTTTTCCACCTCTCTCAGAAAAATCTGTTTGTCTCCAAGAAATTATGACCGTTTGGAACAAAGCTAAAGCCTGCACATATTCCAGCTCATCATCATCTGCTGTCCCGCAAACAAGCACAGACACATCCTCTCCGAAAGACTGCACTAGCGAAGGTGAAGCTTTTAAAGACCGAACAGCTGATGCACCCAGTTCCACCACCACTACCAGCGAGAGGGCCCAGCAGCGACGCACTAAGAGGGAGAAGGAAAACCGGTTCCATGGAAGCGCAACTGGAGTGTCTGATGATCAGGTTGCTCCTCATAGTAAGAGACAGGCGAGACACCGGTCTGAGGGGAGGTTCCGCCCCAGATCGTGGTCCTCTGGCTCTAGTGAGGCTGGCTCAAGCTCTAGTGGTAACCAGGGTGACCAGACCTCCAGTTGCAAAGCAGTCCGTGTAAGACACAAGTCTCGAGAGGTCAGCAGCAGAAGCAAGAGAGGCCGCAGTGGTGGCGGACAGGTCAAACTGGCCCTAAAAGTCATCGACAAAGAAGAGCGGAAAAACGCACGTGGCAACATCAGTACCGCTGGAGGCCCATCTAAGCAACAGCAGCACTACATGAAAAAAGGCAAAAGACCTCTGAGGGAAATCCGCAAAGATGCTAATCTGGTTGAGGCACAGGAGTCAGGAGGAGAGGCCAATAAAAAGGAATATATGGAGGAGCCACTTTGGTACACAGAGCCCATCTCTGAGTACTTTGTCCCTCTCAGTAGAAGTAAACTGGAGACAAAGTATCGGAGTAAAGAAGACTCTTCCAGTGACTTAGCTATGTCCATTGATGTGGACTGTCTGTCGGAGAGAATTCAAGGAATCTGCATTGCAAATTCTTGTTTTCAAAGGGCATACCTTGCAGCGGGCACTTTTGTGGATGGCCACTTCATTGAAGTGCCTGGTGAAGGTGACGAAGAGGCTCCTGAACTGAATGGGATTCCAATCTGCCCTCCTCCTGAAGATGGTCAAAATTTAGATGACGAGCATCTGTCCGAATTCACTCACTTCTATGAAGTTGATCTTTATCAATCCATATTGGATCCTAGTGCCTCAGATGCGGTACACGAAAGCCGAATCCTGAACATGATTCGGCAGAAGAGCATTGAGCGAAAACACTTTGATGCAGGATGTGTAGTTTTAGATGGCCTTGAGCTGCAAGGGGAAAGTGCAATAAGGGTTGATTCTCTGGGAGCCTCAGAAGCAGATGTTTCTATCAAACAAGATATGAAAAACATTGCCCAAGTCTGGGAGTGCTGTTCATCATCTAGCTTGGAAGATCTGGAGGGAGAGAGCTGTCCGGGTGACTCTCCAGTCAGGCTCTCCCCAGGGTTGGACGGTGTTCCATTCAGCTTTAACAAACTGTCTGGAGCTTTCGTAGGGCCTCATCTCCAAGAAGCCAGCAGTAGCATCTCCGCCCTAAACTCCTGTTTTCCGCTTTTTGAGTTGCAGTACGATAGCCCTACCTTTTCTTTTCCCTGCGACTCACTTACGGAGGGTCAGGACAATGTAGATTCAAGTAGCTGTTTAGATCCACAAGGAAACAAACAATCCCGTTTGCTCATTTGGACCAAAAACAGTGCCTTTGATGAAACAGAACACTGCTCTAACTTGTCGACGAGGACCTGCAGTCCCTGGTCCCACTCAGAGGAGACACGGTCAGATAGTGAACAGATCAATGCTCCAGCAGATGAACCTGCTCAGTTTGGCAATGAAGAGGTCAGCTGTATCTCCCTTATCCCGCCCTTATGCCTAGAAGAAGAGCTTTTAGATTTCTTTCACGAGAACTCTAGTCACCAGCAGGAAGAAACGAGTGTAGGCACCGAGTCCAACCAGCCCTTCAATAAGAAATCAAAATTGGAGTCTGTTTGTGGCATAGCATTAGAGCAGGATGAGAGTAAACTCTATAATGCCGTTGTGTTTTCCGACGTCCCAAACCAACAAAGTGATGAATACACCTCAGGGATAATAAAAGACATTTGGATGGCTATTGGAGACAGAGACTGTGTCTTAACACTCGGGGTAAAGAATACAGGGGAGCACTTGTTTTCGGAGGAGCCTACCGGCTACCAATGCAGCTGTCCTGACAAGGATGTAAAAGGTGAAATTGTTCAAAAGAAAGCTGTGCAGTGTTCGGAGTACCATCTTTGGGATGGTCAGAAAGAGGATGAGGGACTTCCTAAAAACAAGCTCTCTAAAATGAATGATGGGGATTACACAACACCGGCCAAGCCCTGGAATTGTAATTCACAGGACAGCACCTCCTTTATCCTCGGTGGGGTGTATGGAGAACTGAAGAGTCTAGGTGGTGACAGAGAATGGGCTATGATTCCACCCGGTGAAGCCTGTGGCAGTTTGTTACAGTGTGCAGCAGCAACGTCTTCGGACATGGTAACCATCGCAGGGGCGGATGTGTTCATGAACACAAGCAGTTGCTTTGCTCCTGGCCACAAGCCATTGTGGAGACCTCTTGTGTCCCTTGGTCAAAATGAGCAGCCTGCCAAGGGACCGGGGGATGGTTTGAATAAGGGATTTTCCGTTGTCTTCCATGAAGATTTGCTCGGATCGTGCGGAGGCTTCCGTGGAGAAGAGTCAGGACTGGATTACCCGTTTTCATCCTTTGATTTGAACAACCCTTTTTCCCAGGTCCTGCATGTGGAGTGCTCCTTTGAGCCAGAGGATATGGCCTCGTTCAGCCCGGGATTCAAGCCAAAATCCATATTATGCTCCGACAATGAGCCCTTTTGCCCTTGGTTATATGGCATCAACCGGACTCAGTATCGGGCCATTCGAATTTCCCCAAGGACTCATTTCCGGCCAATATCTGCCTCTGAACTTTCTCCAGGTGGGTGCAGTGAGTCAGACGTAGAGTCTGAGAAAGAGGAAGCGAGTCTTCCAGTTGGTCAAGCAGACCTCTTCGATGACCCACAGGCTGACCTCAAGCCTCTCGAGGAGGACGCAGAGTGTGAGGGCCCTTACTATGGAAAATCGGAGTTGGAGTCTGGGAAGTTCCTACCCAGATTAAAGAAGTCTGGCATGGAGAAGAGTGCCCAGACATCACTCGATTCGCAGGAGGGTGGGAGCACCCTTCTGCCCATTACTGAACAAGAGATTTGCGTACATTGTGAGACGGCAGCAGTTTCGGTGCCATGTTCTCATGTGCAGTCCTCTGTTCTTCAACAAGAGGAATCTAACGGAGAGGCAGAGTCTTGCAAATACGCTGCAACCGATCAGATTCCAAAAAATGGGAAGTCGCTTGATGTTGCTCAAGATATGCATGAGGTACGCAATCTAATTGTTATCGAACCTTCAGAGACAGACGTATAGAAAGTTATACAACATATTAGCATGTTTTTTTATCCGTTGATATTCACCTGCACTTCAATGCACTGATTTCATATATGGCATGACAGCACTGGATATTCTTTAATGAAAGGGCTCAAAATTAACTTTTTTTTACTTGGTAGCACTGGTGCTCCAAAATTCAAAAAGTTAGGAGCACCAAATTAAATTTAGGATCACCCAATGAATGTAAAGGAGCACCACAGCTGCCAATTGAGAGGAACGGCCAGCAACATCCTGATGATTAATAGCTCCACCAGTCGAACCTGATCCTGAATTCTTTACCACACACTTCTTTTTAGTAATGCACTGATCTTGATTCTTAATGGCCAATTCTGATTACTGATGCTTCACAAACAAATGGGCTATTTTAATAATTATTTATTGCCTTAAGAAAGGGACAAGAAAGAATGAAAATAGGAATTCATGAACAATTATTTTCTCTATTACAGGTCAAACTCTCTGTAGCCATTTAAATTAGAGGCAACCACTGCATTGCACTGCACAAAGATGCTGCATGCATGAGCCGCTTCTGACTTAAATTAGAGGTTTAAAGCACAAGCAAATAATGTACTTGTGTGATTGCAACTAGTAGAATGTGCGCTGTAGCATGATAGGCTTACTTTATTTCTTCAATAATAGCAGATCGTAGGAATATTTTAATCCTATAACAAACAAAAATGTTCATATCGCATACCCCTAATTGCAATGCAGTGCAAATCCAGAACTGAGATTGGTTAAAGGATAACGTTTGGAGCAAAAACCGGACGGTTCCGAGTTCCAACGGAGCGCAAAGTGAGTGATTGACGGCTAATATCTAAAATCTGCATTAAAGATAAGAATGTAAAGATGAAGTATAATTGGTTATGTAAGCTAATGTTGGATAGAACAGCTCACTGTATCAGCTCACAGCAGTCATATTTTTGAAAAAAAAAGTTTTGTAAAGAAATGAAAACAAGTCGCACCACAACAACAACTCCCAAATATATTTTAAGGTCGCGCAGATTAAATTCCGGGAGCATATGCGACAATATGGTCGCAGTTTTGAACCCTGAATGATATCTTTTACTTTTCAAATGATGTATCTTTTACCTTCTCCCATTGATTGACTTTCTTTGTCTCTTAAACAGTTTCCTTTGTTGAATTTTGGAGAACAGTGCTTAACTAATATGCAGCAAGAAGAGTGCTGGTGGCAAAGTACTCTGTGTTCTCCTTTATTTCCAGGTTCTCAGTGCGGAGGTAAGAAGCGTAGAATATTTAGGTTTTAGTTAGAATATATAGGTTTAGTTCACTCCAGAATTCAGTTTCCTGATAATTTACTCACCCCTGTGTCATCCAAGATTTTCATGTCTTTTTCTAAAGTTGAAAAGAAATTAAGATTTTTTGAGGAAAACATTCCATCACTTTTCTCTATATAATGGACTTAAATGGTGGCCAATGGGTTAAAGGTCCAAACTGCGGACTCTACACAATCTCAACTGAAGTGTAAGGGTCTTATCTACCGAAACGATCGGTCATTTTCAAAAAATAAATAAATACATAAAAATATTTACATTTTAACCACAAATGGTCATCTTGCACTAGATCGATGTACTACTTATTCACATTGGAAAGGTCATGTAGGCAAAAGTACTGACCCAATGTTTACAAAGCAGATGTGCGAAGAAAGTCCTTTACAAAAAAAAAAAAAAGGCAAAACAACGTTTGGTGACATTTGAAGTTTGAGGAGAAAATGAGATGGACTTTTTTTGCCCCACCCTACCTTTTTGAACCGGAGTACACACACGAAGAACTCACCACGTGTGACCTTTGCAATGTAATTGTGCAGTCCATGAAGTCATAGATGCACATTGCAAAGCTAGTGCAAGACGAGAATTTGCAGTTAAAAAGTAAATTATTATTATTATTATTATTATTATTATTATTATTATTATTATTAAAAAAAAAACGACCGCCTGGGATGGTGTTGAGTTCCTTGAATCTGCATTGAAACTGCTGTTTGGACCTTCAACCAACTTATCCCCACTGAAGTCCACTATATAAAGAAAAATCCTGGAATCTTTTCCTCAGTTTCGTTTCAGTTGAAGAAAGAAAGACATAAACATCTTGGAGGACATGGGGTGAGTAAATTTATCAGGAAATTTTAATTCAGCAGTGAATCCTTTAACCGTTTTAGATACTGGGGAAGTCAATTGTTTTGAAAAATTTGCTTTGAAAAACCCATTGATCTACCTGTAGGGAATTATCATGATGAATCTTCCTGTCAAATTATAGACACTACATTGAATGGAAAAGTGAGTTTGTGTGTACGTTTGCTTGATACTAAATGTTGTACCCTCCTTTGCTTCTAGGAAGCAGTAACGTATGATTCTTCTGCTGAACGTGGAGGCATACCAATGCTAATTTCCTCCTATCACTTTCAACCAAAACCCAGAGGAGGGATAGGAGGACCCTTGCAAGAACAGTGAGCCCAGGGCTTGCAGTGGGCTCTTTCTTAACCATGCTGTCCTAAGCCCTGTTATTCCTCAGTCAGTTCATCTAAAACGGCTTATCACCAAGATGAAAACATAAAGAGAGGAAAACATGGCAATATGTTGAACAAACAGTTAGATGATTCTGGTCAACAGCATTTATTATAGACTTGTTTTCAGTCTGTTAATTCCAAGGTTGATCAATTTTGAAAAGAATAAAAAAAGGCATAGTTAAGCATTAAGATCGTTCTTTAATTTACCCCTTATAGATTTTAGCTTCACTTTTATGTTTGATCTAGGATACACTATATCTGTGGTCCTACTGATTGTGCATGTGCTTGTGAACCTAGTCTCAGTCCTTCTAATAGTCTAAGTTTCTGTGACCGAACTATGAATACTCGGAAGTCAGGTTGAAAGCACCACGATTGCAACACCCCCTTCCCTAATCAGATCGTTTAGCATTTTGTCTTCTTTTTTTCCTTTTAAAAGACTTGTAGAGGATAGAGTTGTGTGAGGTTTGGTGTGTTGAAAGAAAAAGTGCTTTTGTCCCCACCCCACTTTTGTTCTGTTACATCAGTTGATGTTCCCCTTTAGTTCAATGCTGATTAGGAAGCATCTTAAAGAAACAAAACAAGATAGTTTGAAGGAGTAATAATACAATAAAAAAAAAAAAAAAAAAACGAGCTAATTAAAACAGAAGGCTAAATGAAGACAATAGACCCTTGTCCTCAAAATGCCTGAGTTTCCCTTTTAATACAGCCATTGTGATAAATGTTTCACAATTTGCTAGGTTATTTTGTCCACTTCAGGTAAAAAAAAATATATATATATTTTTTTATACATTTGTCAGATGGCTTGATTTGCAAAGTCACCTTTCTTAAAAGTTAATTTTGGAGAGAGTTGTGGTGTGTAAGGACAGTTTACATTTTCCTGAATACAAGTATAGTAAGATATCTGGAAAGCATGTAAAATATAAATGCTGCAGATAAATTCTGAGGAAATAAAATAGGTAACTGAATATTTTTGACCCAACTGTACAATTTCGTATTACCTGTTTCTAAGTCTTTACAAACCTACATCTTACAGTTAATTGTAGTTACATCGACAGTTGCAGTTTGGTATTGTAGACATAATTTTAGGTATTGTTTCTTTAAGTTTATTGTGAAGTTTACAGTTTAATTTCAGTGAATTTTCTTCCCCTTCTTTACCCAACAAATTTGTGACTACTGATGATCCATAATATGGCTTGATTGTTTTTTTTTGTTTTACATGAAAAGAATTGAGTGTTTCCAGTAATGGCAGTTGATTGTAGGTTAATTTCATATACTTTTCCTTCTACTTGTTTCAGAAATATGTGGCTGTTTTATTGTGTGCTGAAATGAAGAGGGGTGTATAAAAGCAATATAGTATTTTGGCACACCATAACTCTACAACCTTACAATATTGATGTATTTTTTGTTTAAAAAAAAATACATAGGCCCAAATTACTTTACCTGCAAAGTTTGATAAGTTGTTTGCCTATATAAATTTTTTTTTTGTCTGTGGAATGAGAGGTGGTAGGGGTATGGTGTTCATAATGCAAAATATCCATCATAAACTTCATAAATTTTTGCTCTAATTCCAATATGTATATTCACGTTTGTCTGCTTCTTGACCTTAATGGATGTCTAGCCTGGCGTCTGCTAGCATTAATCTAGGCTGGATGGGTATTTCTCCACCGCCCCCCCTTTTCAGTTTGGCTTGAGATATGTAAATTGTTACGAAGTGTGAATTTACAAATGAAATTTCGGAATTTTTTTTTTTTTTTTTTTTTTTTTTGGCACCCTCAATGATTTGGTTTTCTTAGTTAAAAATGTGTGCATTTTTTTTCTGTACCATTGTGGGAAAACTGGTTTTAAAGCATTACCTATTAAATATTTTAAGGGGGAATGTGAATGTGGCAGTTTAAAAAATCGCCCTATTCAACATCATTGACCAACAGATACCTTTGAAAAACTATTCCTTAATTGGGCTTTAAGTTTCTAAACTTTCGTTGGCATCAAATGTCAAAACATAAAAAGAAAAAAAAAGAATGAAAAAAAAAAAAAAACAATAAGAATATGCTTATTTCCCTTAGAAAGTGGGAAAGTTTATTTTGTTGACCTGTTCTGAGATACACTTTGGGGTAAATTGCAGTCTTGACAGGAAAATCTATAGAGTATTTTATGTATTGGTGCTAATATTCATACACTACAGCAGAGATGTAATCTTCAAGTGTGTGTAAAAAAAAAAAAAAGCCACACACTGAGTCCTTCTAAAAGATTTGTGCTTATTTTAACAAACAGGTTGGGCCTTGTTCTTGAGACAAGGTTGAGACCCAAAGTGTGTGATCCAAGACTGTATGGAAAAGGCTGTAGACCATAACTTTGGAGAAATGATTTTGTATGACCCAGTTTGAAACAGCTTGTGTGTGTGTTTGTGTGTTCTCCACATTATTTCCTCATTGTGGTTGTGGGAGTTTGAATATTGTTTTACAAAAATCATAAATGAAATGTATAGTGATAGAAACCGAGTGTGAAGGCACAAAGTTATTTTACTGTATGCTATAACTGGATACAGCATATAGACTCCTATATTGGATTTGTATTTAGTTGACATAACATGTTACAATTCAGTTTAATTTTTCCAGTTCAGAATACTGTCAGATTCCAAAATTCAATTACACATTGTTGGCATCACTTTCTCTAATCAGTACCTAAATTAATTCTTGTTCTGTCAAGCACTTTGAGTTAAATATTGCCGTCCTCCAAAATTGTTACTTGTATTACTTGGCTTTATGTTCCTTAAGAAGCTTGTTTATGGTGGGTGGGTGACAGAGGACAAAAGCATTTTAGATTTAACAATTTTGAGAAAATGCATATATAGTAAATGTGTGTGAGACAGTCAAATATAACAACAGCATAGACCGATTATTTACAGTTGAAGAAATTTGAAATGGTTCCTCTCTTAGTTTAAACAGACTCATTTTAAAATAAAAAAAGAGTGACTTAAATTTTTTTTTTTTTTTTTCTTTCATATCTTTCACGTCTGGCTCTGTGTGTGAGGTGGTATGGTTGCTAGTGAAAGACCTGAGTACTCATGTCTGTGCGAGACAGAAAATTGCATTACTTGCATTAAACTTTTGGTTTGGGCAATACATTTGAAGAGGATGACTTTCTGATGTTGTATAACTTTTAAAGCAGAACTATATCTTTTTCCTTATTGCAACAGCTTCTTAATTGAAGCCCAATCCTGTATTTTTCCTCTGAATAGCTGATGAAAGTCACCAAACCCCAACACAGACAAAGTTGGTTGCATTGTTCTAATGCCATGTACATCGGAGTACATCATTTTGTTTCATTGTGAAGTTTCTAAACCTTTAATAAACATTAAAAAAACACAGTTGTTGTTTATTTGTGACCACCGGGGAGAGCCTTTCTGAAATATTCTAGTTTATACAATCACTAACCAGATTGTTCTAGGTACACATTGTAGGTACACATTAAGCTTTAAAACTGGGCCAACCTGGTTATAACAACAATCAGAAGTGCTTAATCTGTAAGTGGAAGTCTTAAAGACTTGCCAGCACATCTAGTCACAGAAAATGACTTTACAAATACTATTATTTACTTTTTAAAGGATACTCCCTGTGTTTTCTCTCAGTGCTTAAAGGAGGCCTAATAAAATATTACATCCTACCCCGTACCAGCACAGAAAATGTAGTAATGGTCAAGCGCTTTCACCGTAAAGCTGCTGTGAGGAATGAGGGACGTTCACTTTAATCAGCCTGATGCAGGTTTAGGGGTTTGTTTTAGTTACTATAGCAACAGTCTATCTACCGGTTAGCGATAAACTGACGCCTACTGTTTTGTTACTTAGATTTATGAAACCCGGCAATAAACCGTATCTACGCAAAAACAAACTTCACACCGTGTGTACACGTGACGCGACAAAACTATACTCAGTCACCGAATAGTACAATATAACGCTGTGGGCAGCTGCGTAGACGGGAGCGTTGTAGTTTTATCGCGTCGCTCAGTGTGTACAGTGTCTACAGGGCACTGGAGGTCACTTCCTGATTTACTGACTGTCGGCAATATGTCCTAACACTTTGAAAACGCTCTGCTTCTCTGTAAATGACAGCGTTTTGCCTGCCTGAAAAGCGACGTTACCTCCACAGGTGGAAGTAGCAATAGTTTTCGACTTTATTTGATGCCGACCAGCACTTCATTCAGTCGTAGCGCAGGTGAATTTATCGATTCGTATGTTTTCCTGGCACGTTTATATCGGTGAGGATGTTTTAAAATGGCGGTGGCAGCGTCACAACAGGTAAGATACTTTTCATTAGCTTTTATCTCGCTGTTAGCGTTACTCGTGGGCGAATAGAGTTTGAACCTTTTGCGGTCAGACACTTGTCGTAATGTAAAAGTTTAATGTCTCCAAAATCTGGAAATAGTGCACACGCAAGGCGAAAAGTTTTGAGTTAAGTTCAGAGTTAAGATGATAAAATAATGCTGAAGTGCTCGTCAAAGCGTGGAGTGGTGTATTACAACAGTAATGGTAGTAGTGCTTGATGTATTGTTTATTGGAGGGTCTGGAGTAAAGGTGAGGAGGTGATGGACGCACACACATCCTTCCACCTGCAGCAGGAATATGGCAGAAGCAGAGCACCCGTCCAGTGAAAGCAGCACAAACTGTCAAAGCAGTGATGGTAAGTTCAAAGTAACCTTGTAGCCTTATGTAGGCTATGCAAGCTGTTTGTTAACAGCAGGATTAGTATTATTACACATTAGCATCACTCGTTTTTGGAAACTAGCAGAAAGAGCAGGCTAATGAAAAATAAACTTTGTACATCACGTTATTTTTATTGTCTAGTCATGTTTATATGTGACCATGGACCATAAAACCAGTCATAAGGGTCAATTTTTCAGAATTGAGATTTATACATCATTGATGTATGATTTGTTAGGATAGGACAATATTTGGTCGAGATACAACTATTTGAATATATGGAATCTGATGGTGCCAAAAAATCTAAATATTGAGAAAATCGCCTTTAAAGTTGTCCAAATGAAGTTTCTAATAATGTAAATTGCTAATCAAAAATTAAGTTTTGATATATTTACGCTAGGAACTCTACGAAATATCTTCATGGAACATGATCTTTACTTAATTTCCTAAGGATTTTTGGATTAAAAGTAAAATCAATAATTTTGACCCATACAATGTATTTTTGGCTATTGCTACAAATATACCCCAGCGATTTAAGACTGGTTTTGTGGTCCAGGGTCCACAAAATGAAGGGAGACTACAGGATAGCTTCAAACTGTATTCCAGAGCCATCTGTTGAATGTAACCACTAAAGTAAAAAAAAAAGAAAAAAGTCATAATACATTTTTAAATGCAGTGGCTGTTCAGTTTATACAGTTGCTAGTTATGAATAATAGAGTACAACACTTTTTTTTAGCATGGTTCCAGTAGTACTTTTCCCTTGGGGATCTTCCTGATTTACTGACTATGAACCAAAAAAAAGCTATGAGCAAAAAAGTATAGGTGGTGATTCATCACAATACACAGGAAAACTGACTCATTTAAAGTGCTTCATGGGAGTGGATGGGTGCTGAAATTGCGATGCTCTAATTAGTAGACATTTCTTGGCCTAAACATGCTTAATGTAGTTTGCTAAATGTAGTTTTTCTGGTATTCTGCTGTTGAACATAATTAGTTAAAAAATTAAGTTCAAATAATACAGGTTGATGATTTTAACAAAAGCATATACATTTATTAACAATCCTATTAGCTCACAGTAGGTCTGTTTTTAAAGATTTATAAGTTATCGTTTAAAATAAAAAAAATAAAAAAATCAATAGGATTTTTACTTTACCTAATTAAAATGAGAGATATTATGTTAAAATGTCATATTATTAGATTTAGGAAGTATAGAAATGAGAGATTTTTCTTTATTTTTTCCTTATTAGTAATGGTTAACTTCAGGTAGTTTCTAACAATATTAGAATTTATATTTATATTTTAATTTATATTTAATTTAAGGATCAGGTGAGACCACAAAAACTGTTCTGCTCACCAAGCCTGCATTTATTTGATCCAAAGTACAGCAAAAACAGTCAAATTTAGTATTTTTACTATTTAAAATAACTGCTTTCTATTTGAATATATTTTAAAATATAATTTATGTCTGTGATCGAAGTTTTTAGGATCATTTCTCCAGTACTCTTCAGTGTCACATGGTCCTTCAGAAATCATTGTAATGTGCTGATTTTCTGTTCAAGAATTAGTTTTATTGTTATTATTATCAATATTTAAAACAGTTGAGTACATTTTTTTTCAGGATTCTTTAATGAATAGAAAGATCAGCATTTATCTGAAATAAAAAAAAAGCATTTGTTACATTATACACTATACCAGTATACATTTTTTTTGAAGGAAATTACAGAAATTAATACTTTTATTTAGCAAGGATGCTTTAAATTGATCAAAAGTGATTGTAAAGACATTTATAATGTTACAAAAGATTTCTATTTCAGATAAATGCTGTTCGTCTGAACTTTGTATTCATTAACGAAACCTGACAAAATTCTACTCAGCTGTTTTAATCATGATGATAATAATAATAAATGTATTTTGAGCAGCAAATCAGAATATTAAAATGTTTTCTGAAGGATCATGTGACTGGAGTAATGATGCTAACAATTTGGCTTTGACATCACAGGAATAAATTACAATTTAATATAATAATAATTTAACAGTTTTACTGTTTCTGCTGTTCTTTGGATCAAATAAATGCAGGCTGGTGAGCAGAAGAGATTCCTTTAAAAAGCATTAAAATCTTACTGTTCAAAAACTTTTGACTGGTATTGTACATATGGACACTTTTGTTCATTGTTGTAGAAATGTAATGTTGTAACCCTCACTTCTGTAATCCCTGTCATGCAGTTGTAATTCCTTAAAAAACAGTTTATCTTTGGTGGTTTTGAGAAATTGAGAGGATGCTGGTTGCCTTATGTAGGATTGCATCAGCGAACAATAATTTCACAGTATTTTACAAGCATTAGCAGCACATCAGCCCACAGAGCCATGAAGTAGCTCTGTATGATTTTAGTTGAAAAAACTAATTATTAATTTTGAAAAAAGAAATAATAATTTAAATTAGTTAACTATTTCTCTTTGACTGCAGGAACACAGTAACCTTAACTCAAAGACTCAAGATAATTCTTTGAATTTGAGAAATGTATGGGCTGGGTCACTTTTGAAATTGTGAAAGCACTGTTATTGTTTAAGGTGTGTATTGTTGGGCTATTAAAGTATTGTTATCCTGTCAAAAACTTCAGTTACTGAGCACTTTCAATTGTACATTTCATGGCTTTGTTAAGGCATGTTCTGTCCACAATCGAATATTGGTTTGTAGATGATGTGCACATTTTTGGTTTCTTTTGCCGTAGATGAGCAGGTGCACACACCTGTGATTCACATTGAACCACATTCAATTGAGGAGGAAGAACCAGTAGAGCTCGTATTATTTGTTGCCTCTCCCATTATATATTTTGAATCTGCATCATGCACAATATAAACATTTAGTTTGTCATCTTTGTGGTTTTGAGCTGATGAAATTTTTCACTTTGTTTTTGGTCTCCTGTTGATGTGCTGCTGTGATGTCCTCAGGCCACATGCACCCCAATCATTCTCCCTCTATCCTCATTAAGAGCTATTTTTGTTAAATTTTGATGGAGGATATTGTCCATTAGATTATCAAGGACGTTTGAGGACAGCTGTCTCATAGTTGATTTGGAGGTAGTGTTGACGTGATGTTTCCTCAGGTCTTTGGGTCACTTTTTTTGTTTGGTTTCAGGTTGCTTTCTCTACTCCTGCACGCTGGAGTTTTCATGTCACTCTATTATGTAGATAAGATGGTCAGCGGTGTGATGTGACTAAAGGTTGTTGTGTTGTTGTTTGCTGAAGGACGACTCGGAGATGTGTTTACCCAGCCATGCACATTGAGCCTTATCACTCTTATATGAAGAATATAGTGTGGGCTGAGAGCATAGACTTATCACTTAATGGAATTTTTGATTTTGACAAGGCAAACATGGTGTTTTTTACAAAAAGTATGTCATAGACTTCTCATTAAGACCCTAACGAATCATAACAACATATCAAAAAATGGGCATCTGATGACCCCTTTACCAACTCCCTACTGGAAAAATGGCTAAAACCAGCCTAAGCTGGCTGGCTGCTTTGGCTGGTCTCTCAAACTGGTTTATAGTGGTTTTGGCCACTTTTTACCTGGACAGGCTGGTCTTAGCTGGTCAAGCTGGGAGATCTGCTAAAAGACCAACCAAGCTTAAACCAGCTATTTTCAGCTTAAAGGAGAAGTCCACTTCCAGAACAACAATTTACAGATGATGTACTCATTGAATACCCTTGTCATCCAAGATGTTCATGTCTTTCCACCTTAAGTTGTAAAGAAATTTTTTTTTTAAAATATTTTTCTCCATATAAAGGACTGGTATGGTGCCCCAAGTTTGAACTTCCAAAATGCAGTTTAAATGCAGTTGTAAACAATCCCAGCCGAGGAAGAAGGTTCTTATCTAGCAAAATGATTTTTATTTTCATTAAAAAAATACAATTGAAATACTTTTTAATCTCAAACGCTCATCTTGTCTTGCTCTGCCTGAACTCTGAGTATTCTGGTTCAAGGCAGTTAGGGTATATTGAAAAACTCCAATTGTATTTTCTCCCTCAACTTCAAAAATAATTTCAAAATCATCCTACATTGCTGCAGAGGTACCGACCCAGTCTTTGCAAAGTGACCATGCAAAGAAGATCAAACACCCTTAACAGTGATATAGGACGTTTTTGAAGTTGAGAGAGAACATGAAATGGGAGTTTTTCGACATACACTAACTGCATGAACCAGAAAAAAAACAGAGGTCGGGAAGAGCAAGACAAGACGAGCGTTTGACATTAAAAAGTATATAAATTGTATTATTTTTATGAAAATGACTAATCGTTTCGCTAGATAAGACCCTTCTTCCTCGGCTGGGATCATTTACAACCACATTTGGGATTGATTGAAGCCGTATTTAAACTGCATTTTGGAAGTTCAAACTCAATGCAAGTTCAAATCATGCAATCTAGAAATTATTAACAACATGATTAGAAAAATAGATGAATTTTTTTTAGATTTAAAAAATGCTAGCAACATGCTAAGCATGCTAAAAAACCAGCATCTTGCAATGTGTTGAATCATGCTAACAATGTTTTAATATTTCTAGTGACATGTTAGCAATGTTACTTCATGCTAACAACATGTTACATCTGTGTTTTTCTGATAGACTTTATTGCCTTCAAAACATTCAAACTTTATATCGGAAAACTTCTTCAAACTGAAATCTTTTAAACTTCAAGCTTTTAAAACCTTTTTTAAACTTTCTGGCCTGGCTTTTTCAAGTCAATGCCAATTTTTGTCATCAAATTTTACTAATCTAGTTTACTAATAATATGAAATAATTTTTCGCATTGATTTTTACCTGTATTTTGAAGAATGCATTGCATTGTTTTGTGTTTCAGGGTTGAGGGCAATATGGAATATATATATATATTTTTTTTAAGTGCAGTGTAAGGTGTAATTTTCCGTCATAAGTTTCTAGTATACAATTAATTTATTTTATCCAAGTGACCCTGAGATATAAAATGCCTTCATACCAACTTGTTTTTCAAATGCCTTTTATGCATAAAGTTTGTTTTACTCCTTGTCTACACAATGTCACAATACAGTATCAACAATATTATTACATTTTTCAAATTTCATGACCTAAGCAATTAAACAGGAGTGAAATAAAGACATAACAGTATTTACTGTGTGAATAAAAATTTTCCTGGTCATTTAAACCAAAAACAACCATTTTGCTTGTAATGATGGTAGTCAATTAAACATTAGTGCAGTAATATATATTGTATATATCGCAAAGAAAACAGAGTAGTTTTATATTGTGTCATTTCCAGTCAAACTGTAATAAAGAAAGTATGGGGGAAAAATAGGTGTATTTCAGATCCATGAACTGGAGTCAGACCAAAGAGTTTTATTCCAAAGATGTTCACCCAAAAATGAAAATTCTGTCATTGATTACTCACCCTCATGTTGTTCCAAACTCGTAAGACTTTCGTTCATCTTCGGAATACAAATTAAATAATTAATATTTTTGTTGAAATCTGACAGCTTTCTGACCCTGCATAAAGGCCCATTCAAGGCCCAGAACGCTAGTAAGGACATCATGCGTCGTGGTACTCTTGCAAACGTGTGGTGAAGATTGACATGGAAGGGAAGAAATTGATGAATAAAGTTATTTTTGTTTTCTTTGTGCACTAAAAGTATTCTCATAGCGTCATAAAATTTCGGTTGACTCACTGGTGTCACATGGACTATTTTAACGATGTTCTTACTACGTTTTTGGGCCTTGAATGTGTCAGTTGCGTTACTGTCTATGCAGAATGCTATGAATCACTGTATGTAATCTGATGTGATGAAATTATATTTTTTGGTTCAGAAAAATGTTGGTTTGTTTTCTAAAAGGAGATAAAACGCCCATGTGACTCAGTGCTTACACATATTAGCTGTTTCCTCATAAGGACTGATCTATTTTTGTTATTTGCCTTTTTTTTTAGATTCTCAGGCCTCATCGTTCAGCAACTCTTCACACAACCAGTGTTTGCAGAATGCTTCAAAGCCTCTCAACCAAAACCATGTTAACCATCACATGCCCTCGGACTCTCAGCTGCCACATGTCTCCCTCAGCTGCAAATCATTCACTCCCTGTAATGGCACATGTGATGAGGATCGCAGCAGCTTGGCCTCTCAGGACTCTGGAATCCCCACCCTGGAGATTAACCCCCCTGAGCACATTCATGCTCGAGTCACCAGTGCTGGGCTGGTGGTTCCACCTCCACATGATGATAATCCGGCAACACTAAACTTGGATGTTTCAGATAACTCCATACTCAAGTCTTCCACCTTCCCACGTTGTGACTTTGATTTGGTACGTCTTTATAGCACAAGTGGGCTCTCCAGTACGGCAGGCAAGGGTACTTTGAACCGCAGTGATGATATTTCAGTGGGCAGTGTTTCCAGTTTAAGTACTGAGTTTTCTGCCACACTGTCAGTCAGTAATGAGGACTTCCTAGACTTTATGGTTACATCTGAGTCCAGTGCCGTTGTTACATTTGAAAATGAAGATGTCTTGCACCGTTCTGACAATTCACTCTCATCTCCTACTGACCTACACGGCAAGCTCAGCAGCCCACAACGGCAGCCTGTGGGGGTCTCTACACCACATGAGGCTAGACCCAAGAGACTGGGTCCACTCGCCAGCTTCTTCCACAAGTATGGTTGCATTTGCTTTTGTAATGTTGTTGAATTCACACCAGGAAACTGCTGATTTGTTCAGTAGTATCATGGTTTGCTTATGATTATAAATTTATTTTAGTTTCATTTGGAATGTACTTTGCTCTGCGTATAACACAACCTTGCAACAAAACATTTTCAGCATTGCAGTTGTTAAAAGTGGTGTTTCCTTATTGGAACTGCAACAAAAATGCTCTCTGAGTGTCCTTATGTGTATATGGCAAGTTCTTGTTTTCTATGTAATTTTTAATCTCGACTTCCCTTTCTATCTCAGCTTTTGATTTATAGGGTATGCTGGCGTTTATCATCACCAGTGATTTAATTTTTAAAATAATTTTCTGTCTAATATATCGTCTTTTCAAAAATAGGCCCCAGTCTGGCTGTGATATTCAGTACTTGATACAACTCTGATATATTTTAGCTTATGGCTCCGTCATTTTTTTATATCACCATCATCAGCCATATCAGTTTCAGTGCTGCTGTGTTTCACAAGCATTTTGGAACCTTAAAAATGGGTGGTGGGTCAAAAATGTTTAGATGCCACTGAATAGCATGGAGTAAAGTGCTCAAAAGGTCTTAAGTGGCTTAGGTACTTCATATTTAATAGAGCTCATCATTATCTTAACGTCAGCTTGCTCTCTAAGATCCACTCAAATCACTGTCCTTTGTACTGTAGGTGAACATTCTCAACTTGTGGCCCATGTCTTAGAATTACATGCTCTTTTCATCCACATGGACTTTCTTAAAGCTTTTCTTCATCTTAAAATGGCTCAAATGTTCTTTTTCCTCCTTACTCTCCAATATAGTGCAGTGTTCTTTAAAGCTTCTCCCTCTGTTCTGTTTGGAGTGTTTAGTGAAAAGTGCTATAATAATAGTTCCTCATTTTGTGGAGTTCACATTGCTTTAAATTAATGCAAACATTAAAAAACTGGATTTTATTATCAGTAAAAGTATCACTCTGTTAACTCAGTCCTTTTATTTCTTTTCTATATTTGTAAGGAGTCTTTTTGCTAAGAGGATGAAGGATACGGGTGCACTGGAAGAACAGAGAGAGCCTGGCTGGAAGCTTTTTGGTAAAGTTCCACATAAAGAACTTTCAACCAAAGACTCCAGGAAAATACAAAAGGTATGTTCACACACCTACACTCATACAAGATCTTACAAGAGGCCAAAATACAGTGTACCTGATTTTGAATGTTTTTTTCACGTAGTAGAGTTACGCCAAAATTGTGAAAATATAGTTTCTGTATTGTGTATGATGTATTGCGCTATCCATTTAAATGTTTGGGCCACATAAATGTGATGTCAGATCCTATTTAACAAGGCAAGTTGTATGATGTGCTGCCTTTAAACAAAAGGCTGGGATATACTACATAATGTCCCAGATGTTTGCCTTAAAGGTATTTTTTGCCCAAAAATTAAAATTCTGTCATTAATTACTCACCCTCATGTCATTCCAAACCTGTAAGATCTTCATTCATCTTCAGAACACAAATTAAGATATTTTTGATTAAATCAAAAGCTTTCTAACCCTGAAAAAGCTTTCTGATGAAAAGCTCTTGAATTTCATTAAAAATATGTTCTGAAAAAAAAAAAAAAATCAGAAAAGATGAACAAAGGTCTTACGGGTTTGGAACGACACAAGGGTGTGTAATGAATGACAGAATTTTCATTTTTGGATAAATGATCCCTTTGACTGACAGATTTTGCAGAGTGTGGAGCAGGGGTGCTCAACCCTGGTCTTGGGGATCAACTTTCCTGCAGAGTTCAGCTCCAACCCTGACCAAACACACCTGAACCAGCTAATTAGGATCTCAAGGAGCGCTTGATAATTACAGACAGGTGTGTTTGAGTAGGGTTGGAACTAAACTCTGCAGGAACGTCAATCTCCAGGAACAGCGTTGGGCACCCCTCGTGTAGAGTATGTTGGGCAGAGACACAGATTTTTTAGCTTCAGACTATGTCCATTCTAAAAATATCGAACATGTTTGATATTTTGAGCCAATTTAAGAACACACATTGTTTCCAGTTGTCATGTGTCTCTTGGCAATGTTGCTGTTGAATCCCGTTTTTTGTTTTGGGGAAATCAACCCATGAATGGTTTCCTTCAGTTTTTCTCAGCTGGAAGACAATCTTTTAACAGTGAAACATTTAAAGATTTGTTTGTTCATTTTAGATTGCTAATTTCAGTTCATTATGCACAAATAAATCAAATGTGGAGTTATTATATTGTTGTGAATGGGGCTTTGTTTCCAGAGTACAGGCCTGCAGTTTGCTTTAGGTAATTTGAACCCCCTGATTCAGCCTCCCCGTGTCCATCTAGATTTCACCCACATCCAACTCCTGCCTTTATCTCTTGCTTTTGTTCTCTGCAGCTGTAATGGAAGATTGAGGTATTGGGTGACAGGTTTAGAGTTGCTGGCTTATTCAGGCTCTGTAGAACTGGCTTATAGGAAGAAATGAGTTGAGATGAACTTAATATTATGTACTACTTTCCTGCATCAGTGCTTTTGATTTTAAACATTGCAGTATTCTACATGCTGCCTATTTACTTAAAAAAAAAAAAAAAAATTGTAGTATTTTCAGACAGTGTGGTTAGAATGTGTCTTGATATATTTTATTTGAATCAGTAGAAGCTCATGAGAACTGATGACACACCTGCCACGTAAATCAGATTATTTATCATCTTTGTACATGACTCAGACATGCACAGAGGAGCACAGAGCGCACTGATCACATGAGACTGCAGTGCAGAGAGCCTTGTGCTCCTAATAGCTGGAATCAATTACTATGGCTGCCTGTAAATCATGGATCCTCTCTCAGCACTGTGATGATGACGAGTAACATTAGCATGCACACACACACACACACATATGGACACAGCGGGAACACGGGGCAAGGTCTGATCCTCTGCATCCCTCTGATGTAGGGCCTCCCAGTTGGATGCCTGTTTGTTAGGACGGACGTATAGAGAGAAAGAGGGCAAGGAAAACAGTGTCAAGTAACTTAGCAGGAGTGAGACAGCAATAACAGCAGAGGAGCAAGAGCACAGTAGTATCATGCTACTGTTCTCAGGGTGTGTCCCATATTCCTTGCGGTCTTCCTCTGCTGCTGTGCCTTGCCTTTTGATCTGCAAGGCACTTAAGCTTGCAAGTTGTGGAAATACAGCAATGGTGTATAGTGTTGGAAACGCTGGATTCTGAATGTCTCAACAGCACTACAGCGTTCATGGTGAGTTCATGTCTTATTTTCTGTCTGATGATAAAGAAAAGGCGAGGAGAATGAGAAGGAAGAGAAAAGAGCATTTGTAGGGAGGAAATGACGTGAAGAGAGAGAGAGAGAGAACGTGGTGTTCATGTGTGTTGATGAATTATATTGTCGTCCTGTTTCTTTGGTTTGCTGTCCCACTTTCACTCTAAGACTAATTAGGAGTTTCTTGTGTAATCTTATTTAACGTCCTTATACACATTTGGCTCATGGTTGGAATGTAGGTAATTTTGTCGAGTTTTATCTCTGTGAGAGTGCAGTGTGGGGGCAAATTAAATATTTATATTCAGTGATTTAAGTGATAGTGTGTGCTTTCTGACTGCATAAATAAAACAACTTATTTCTCTATCTTCATTTTGTTCAGAAATAGATCAGACAGATTACTTCGGAATCAGGGAATTTAAAGATGGATCCAGAGTATAAGAACAGATTACTGTTCTGGGTTTACAGTGTCTGACATGAAACTGAAATACTGTAACAGTAGCAAGTTCAGATTCCATTCAGGCCTATTGTGACCAGTGTTGGGCAAGAACTAAATACTAGTAATGCAGTGATTTTAAATTTGCAGTACATAACTTTTTTTTTTGTTAAACATTTATGTAAGTGAGTATAAAAAATGTGTTTTTGGCTTATCCTGAATCACTACAGTACACTTATAATAGGTTATTATATTTTGACTATTGGTAGGAACCACTACAGAGTAGCCCAGTACCTGTGTGGCTTGTCACTGACATAAACAGAGAGAAGTAGCTCCAGCTACAATGTTCTTCCGCAAGACGCATGCAGTTTTGTTTATTAACCACTAGAACGCCAGAAGTTATGGACTGCAGCTTTAATTTTGTAGGAAGAAAGGATGAAACATCAATGTCATCAAATTGTGTAGTGGTACTAAGACTTTGTCTACTGTGAGTGCCAACATGATTGATTGGTTTTACCAGTCAAAACTTTTACCTGCTTGAGCCCTGTTGCAAAATTTACTATGTTGCTGATTTATTAAATAACAGACATTTTATTTGTAATTTTCATGGTTTCACAGGCTGTAAAAAATTATGCAATTACGTTTTTTTGGGGGTGTAATGGAAAAGTAAGTAGTGGACTAGTAGTGTAACTAATTACTGTTGGCTAGGAGTAAAAATTAAAGTAATAAGTAAATAATAACTAGTAATGAGTAATATATTACATTTTTTGACTAACTGGCCCAAACTGTGACGCTGTGTGTCTGCAAAGACTGTTATTTTTCACAGTTCCTGCTGCTTTGAGAACTTCTGCTTCCACTTGTGCAGGTTGTGAAAAAAAGTGTTGTGTGGCAAAACTCTGGATGTTAAAAGCTTGTTAGTTTTTATACCTAAAGCCTTGAAATGTATTAATGATCATTTTCTTGATGATAAAGACTTATTTTCATAATCAAAAATCATCTCGGTACAATATGGGGAAAAAAAGTATCTGTATCATTGTAGTATCTGTTGTATTCCATTTCTTTTATGCAGATTTCATTAAAATATATATAAAAAACACTATTACATTTAATAAGAGTTGTATGGAGTTGTATGGAAAATCTATATATATATATATATATATATAGATATAAAATATATATATATATATATATATATATATATATATATATATATATATATATATATATATATATATATATATATATATATATATATATGTATATATATATATATATATATATATATATATATATATATATATATATATATATATATATATATATATATATATATATATATATATATGTGCGTGTGTGTATATATGTATGTGTATATATAAACAGCCTTCATCTTTTATTTCATTTTTTTAATTTCATTTCATTTTATTGCACTTCATTATTTCATTTCATTGTTATATTTTTTCATTATTTTTTTTCATGTCATATTTTATTTTATTTCATATATATTTTTTTTAATTTTATTTCATTTCATTTCATTGTTTTATTTTATTTCATTTTATTTCATTAATTTCATATCATTTTTCTATTTTATTTCATTTTAATTTTTCATTTCATTGTTTTATTTCATTTTATTTATTGTATTTTTATTTCATTTTCATTATTTGTTTTAAATTAAATCTCATTTTATTTGATTTTTTTTATTCATTTAATTTCATTCTTATTTAATTTTGTATTTCATTTAGTTTTTACTTCATTTAATTTCATTGTTTTGTTTTGTTTTGCTTTATTTCATTTCATTTCATTTTCTGCTTTATTTCATTTATTTTTTTTTATTTCTTTTCATTTCATTACTATTTTATTTCTTTCATTCCATTTAACTGTTTTGTTTTGTTTCATTTCTTTCAGTCATGATTTTTTTGTGAGATTAACTGTTTAAATGCGTATTGTTTGTTGCAATTTTTTGGACTATATACAATGTTGGTTTTTGCTTCTCATGATTGAAATGTGTTAAATAGGTGTTATTCATAATTCAGTCATTTATACATATGCTTTATTATATTTTCATTATTTTATAGATCATTCATATTACATGTATATATTTATTTTACGCTATTTAATTAATTAATTATTTACTTATGAAGGAATATGAAAGAAGGAGTGAACAATCAAGCGGTTCCATATCTCCCAAGAAGAATGTAAGAAGAAACCTGGACTTTGAGCCACTTTCAACCACAGCTCTTATTCTGGAGAACCGTCCAGCGTAAGTGTCCTAAACCTAAATTATTAAAAATAATGCAGGTACCATAGCACAGTCCTAGAACAAAATAAAATCACTTCCATCTGGCATGCAATGTTATACCATGCAGCATAGTAGATGTTGCATGCTAGTGTACTTTAAAACATTGGGATAACATGGAATAATAAAGGAGTTATAGATGTAAAGGCTTTCAAAATGTTTTCTCTAACAGACAGTAATGTATACCTCTATTAACAGTTATTGTTTTATCTGTGTGTAGGAATCTTCCTGCAAAGCCTGAGGAAGAAGCCCAGAAACACAGACAAGAATATGAGGAGATGGTGGCTCAGGCCAAGAAGAGAGGTGACTTTTTTTATGCATTTGTTTGTGTATGCGTTTCAAGTTTTGTATGCTCTAGAGGGCGCCATTGCAAAAGCTGTTAAAACAGATTTCCATTTGTCTGCCGTTTCTACTTTCTCACTATGTGTGTACGTGTTTCTGTGCAGAGCTGAAAGATGCCCAAAAACGGAAAAAACAACTAGAGGACAGGTGTAAACTAGAGGAAAGCATCGGCAATGCTGCTCTCACCTGGAGTCAGGAGATATTACCCAACTGGCAAAGCATGTGAGTCCGTACACAAAAATCATTGACGCATTATATCGCACAAACAAACGTTCTTGACATCCCATATAATTAAATAAGAGTAGCCAAAAACATTCTGGCAAGAGAAGTTATGCATGTTGAGCTTAGGTTAAATATGCTTAGAGAAAAAAAACATATACACACATATATGAAGAACATATGTGACCCTGGACCACAAAACCAGTCTTAAGTCACTGGGGTATATTTATAGCAATAGCCAAAAATACATTGTATGGGTTAAAATTATTGATTTTTCTTTTATGGCAAAAATCATTCGGAAGTTAAGTAAAGATCATGTTCCATGAAGATATTTTGTAAAATTCCTACTGTAAATATATGAAAACTTAATTTTTGATTAGTAATACACATTGTTAAGAACTTTATTTGGACAACTTTAAAGGCAATTTTCTCAGTATTTAAATTTTTTTGCACCGTCAGATTTTAGGTTTTCAAATAGTTGTATCTCGACCAAATATTGTCCTATCCTAACAAACCATACATCAATGGAAAGCCTATTTATTCAGTTTTCAGATGATGTATGAATCTCAATTTTGAAAAATTGACCCTTATGACTGGTTTTGTGATCCATGGTCACATATATACATAAATAATTGAAAAGAAATGATGACTTATTTTACTCTGTCTTTCTCTTCACCATTCCAGGTGTTCATCCAAGCGGGTGAGGGATTTATGGTGGCAGGGTCTGCCACCCAGTGTGAGGGGCAAAGTCTGGAGTCTAGCGATAGGCAATGAACTGAACATCACAGATGGTATGAATGTGTTTAATGTGTTCTTTATCACACACACCTCATACATACTGGATAAGCACATACAGGAAAAGACTACTTTGGACATAATTTATTTTTAATAATAAATGTATGGATGAAAAAGAATGCTAAACATGAAAGTTTTTGTGTGTTTATAATTACATAAATCACTTTGTGTTGTGGGTTTGTTTTCTACATGGTGTTTCACAAGCAGCGGCCTGAGGTTTGATATAGTTTGATATATATCTCCCATATTCATTTTTTATTAACAAAACCCCACAAATATACACTGTGTGCAGAATTATTAGGCATGTTGATATTCTGGTCATATTTTTTTTCCAAACACATTTTACCAATTCCAAACCACATCAGTCTTAGTAACTACTGTTAATTTTGTATTTAATCATTTATATGTGATGTATAATTGTCCGTGAAGGCTGGAAGTGAAAAACTCCTTATATTCAGGTGTGCAGGATTATTAGGCATGTTTTCGTTTACAGCTAAAATGAGCCAAAAAAGATATTTAACCCAGACTGAAAAGTCCAAATTATTAAATGCCCATGAGAAGAATGCAATACTAATGCATTACAAGAATTTGCAAAGTTAAGGCTTGACCATTGGACAGAGAAATGCTTGTTGAGTCTGCATGGTCAGAAAAAACAGGTGGAGAAGAAAAGATGCATGTTAACTGCAAAAGAATTAGGAATTAAGGTGAAGAATTAGGTGTGACACCATCAGGAACCGTTTCCAGTTCTCCAGCGCCACCATTTTCCAGAACTGCAACGTACCTGGAGTCTTCAGAAGTACAATGTGTCAGGTTCTCAGAGACTTTGCTTGGTAAAAAATCCTAAAAAATGCCCCTGACTTAATAAGAATAACAAGCTGACGTCTTGTGAAATACATGAAGACAGTTTTTTTTATATGCTTTAGAGACAGATAAGTTGAGAGTGACTCTTGAAGGACAAGCATCACATCCTCTTACCTGACACATTGTACTTCTGAAGACTCCAGGTACGTTGCAGTTCTGGAAAATGGTGGCGCTGGAGAACTGGAAACGGTTCCTGATGGTGTCACACCTAATTCTTCACCTTAATTCCTAATTCTTTTGCAGTTAACATGCATCTTTTCTTCTCCACCTGTTTTTTCTGACCATGCAGACTCAACAAGCATTTCGCTGTCCAATGGTCAAGCCTTAACTTTGCAAATTCTTGTAATGCATTAGTATTGCATTCTTCTCATGGGCATTTAATAATTTGGACTTTTCAGTCTGGGTTAAATCTCTTTTTTGGCTCATTTTAGCTGTAAACGAAAACATGCCTAATAATTCTGCACACCTGAATATAAGGAGTTTTTCACTTCCAGCCTTCACGGACAATTATATATCACATATAAATGATTAAACACAAAATTAACAGTAGTTATTAAGACTGATGTGGTTTGGAATTGGTAAAATGTGTTTGGAAAAAAAATATGACCAGAATATCAACATGCCTAATAATTCTGCACACAGTGTATTTTATACTGTAAATGTGCAGTAAACAATCTTAAACCTTATTTCATGAGAACAGCATTTCTAAAGCAAAGCGTGAACAATGCATTGATGTCATATATGGTAATGATAATGATGTTATACAAAGTAATAACCATGCTTTTGTGGTTGTTCACTGTGAGAGCTCTGCACTAAAAAAACTTGTGGTTAAAATTTTTTTTTTGCAGTTGTGATCTGTTGTAATCATGAGTATGTTTAATAGCAAGGACGGTGAAAATGTTGAATAGCAAATGATTTTGATGAGAGTTTTACAAAATGGGTAATTATATTATGGGAATTTAGTTTTACGTTATTGTTTAAACATTGTCTTTATTTAAACATAATGCAGTTACACTTTAGATTTAATCAGTCAGTAAATGAGTGAAATCCCTGGAGATCAGAAACACTAGTTTAGCACATATCCAAAAGCAAATATGATTCATAAAAACAGCTACATGTAATACCTAACCATATCACTAGGGGTCTCTTTACAAAGCAAATATTGATTTTAAATTTACACATATAAACAAAAACAACTTACTCACAACACATTATTATTATTTGTGTGTGTGTATGTGTTTTAAACAGAGCTTTATAACATCTGTTTGGCAAGAGCCAAAGAAAAGTGGAATGCCTTTGTGGCCCCAACAGCTGCTGTAGAAACAGAGACTGAAGGTGATTATGCATTTTTCATTATCATTTTTCTGAGCACGTGATACTTTGTTTCTCACCTTTCAATTGTGCTGGAATTCCATCTTTGATCTCATATAAAATATTATTTATTATCTTCTTTTATCAACATATTTCTGTTAATAAGGCAAGTCACTGCAGGTGAATAGGGTAAAAAAAAAATGAACTAATAGTTATCACCTTACTTACCCAGTTGATTGATTACATTGATAATTGCAAACATTTTTTATATTACAAGTTTTCTAAAATGTTAGGTTTATATGCAAACGAGGTATTATTTACTGAAATATTTGTAAATTTGCATACATTTCTTGTACAAAACTCTGAACACAGGATGAAGTCTGTTTCAAAATTCTTGTTTTTTTTTTTGTTTTGTTTTTTTTTGACATATTAGAGTCAAATGTGTTTATAGAGGGAATTTTCGGTACCTCAATTTGTCACTCCAAAATTCAGAAAAAAACTATATTTTTTACAAATTATATATGAACAAATCCCTCTGTAAAAACCTTCAGGATATAGACAGGAATAAAATTGTAAAGTTTGGTGTGTGTAAGTGCTACTGAAGTGGAGATTTATGGCTGAGTGTAGGAGAAAAAACTCATTTTAAGAAAATGGCTTTTAAAAAATGTTTTGTAATTAAAATCTATTGACACAAATAGATAAAGTGCTGTAAAAGAAACACTTAACAGTGTCTTTGGGACGTTTTCTTTCCACTAGTCTGAAAAAACACTTTTTGAAAAAACAAAAAGCCCAAAATCTCAAACTTGACAGGTCCATGGAAAAACTGTGTTTTTGCCTGCAGTGTCTCTCCTTAAACTAATTTTCATTATGCCTTTTTGTAACTAATTATTACTTATTTTTCAGATGCAGGCTTGTCTCATGCTGATCGAGAGGCCAGTCTAGAACTGATCAAGTTAGACATTTCCAGAACCTTTCCCAATCTCTGTATTTTCCAGCAGGTAGGGTGCTTTGCTGTTTCTGGCATATTATATCATCTGCTGACAATTGTGTCATTTTTTTTTTTTTTTTTTTTCTTTCCCCCTCTCAGGGAGGCCCATACCATGATGTATTGCACAGCATTCTGGGAGCTTACACTTGTTATCGTCCCGATGTGGGATACGTAAGTCTTGTTTACTCAAGTGATGTCTGGTTTTTTTTAATGTGCTCTGCACCACTGCACTGTATACAAGCAAAACCACTCTTTATCCCTCTGTGACCCATATTCCATCTCAGTTTGCTTGAGTATTGACTCAGAGGTGTTTACAGAGTAAAACAGAAACTGACAGAGATGCTGTGTCGTACAGCTGGTTTGCTGGAGTATGATGAGCACTTCTGTTCCAGCTATTATATGCATAATCAGAGCTTTAGATCTTACTCTGCTGCACATGTGAGAACGCCAGAGCAACATGAGCTACACAGCCCTCGTACATCCTGCTTACAAACCACAATATCAATTGTTGGTCAAAGAGCTTTTGCACCAACACCTCCACATAGATGTGCAAAAATTAAAAAAATGAATTGAGAACATATTTTCCGTTAGTTGGTCACACTCTTAATGTTACTTAATCAATAATTTAATAAGCAATAATTTATGCGGCTTCAGAACAGCATTAAACGGTCTGTGTAAATGCACATTATCGTGGTTTTATGCTGCTTCAGATTCGGTTTCTGTGCCGCCTTTGCTATGTAAAGATGCCATTATGCTCACCATGGCTGGATCTATTTGATCTGCTTCTGTGCTTGTTATCAGTTTGAAGTGTGAATACAGCACAGATCTGACTTTTTGGGGGTAAAGCATGTTGTTTTAGGAGAAGAAATAGATGCTGTTTTTGTAAACGTCACTTGTTTATCAGTTCAAGCTCAGTGTTAAAGCTAAGTCCTCATATATATTATGTGTTTGTTGTGCAGGTGCAGGGAATGTCCTTTATAGCAGCAGTGTTGATCCTCAACATGGACACTGCTGATGCCTTCATTGCATTTGCCAATTTGTTGAACAAGCCTTGTCAAATGGCTTTCTACAGAGTGGACCACAGCCTTGTGAGTTTTATGAGCAGTCTTGAAGTCTTTTAAGTTGTGTGATCAATAAGAAAATAGTCATTAGACAAGACTCTTCATGTGCTCATGTCTTTTTCCTTCTTTAGATGTTGACATACTTTGCAGCATTTGAAGTGTTCTTTGAAGAAAATCTACCAAAGCTTTTTGCACATTTTAAAAATAACAACCTGTCCTCTGATATTTATTTAATTGACTGGTAAGTGAGTTACTTTGTCAGAAGTTTGCCCCTGGGTTTTGTGAGGTACAGATTTATTTATTGTAGATCTGCTTTTGTCTGTGTAGGATCTTCACCTTGTATAGTAAATCACTCCCACTGGACATTGCATGCCGTGTGTGGGACGTGTTCTGTCGCGATGGCGAGGAATTTCTCTTCCGCACAGCACTGGGTATTCTGCGTCTTTACGAGGACATCCTCACACACATGGACTTCATCCACATCGCTCAGTTCCTGACGCGCCTGCCGGACTACATCTCTGCTGAGGAGATCTTCTCCAGCATAACCACCATCAACATGAACAGCAAGAACAAGAAATGGGGACAAGTGCGCATCTTTTTCTTAACAATCACACATAAAACACATTACATGTATTAAAATAAATACTTATACACTTAATTAAACAGTATAGTATATATGTAGAATACTAACGTTCAAAAGTTTGGGGTTGGTAAGAATTAAAATTTTTATTTTTATGGGTCCAGTCTCATCCGTTTCCAGTTACTTTAAGCTGTACAAAACAGCTCATTTTGCTGCTTGATATTGCAAATTGGTGTGTCTTAGCATGTTATTTTAGTGTATCTTAATTGTCAACACAGTGGTTTGTAGTGCAAATAGTTTTACCGTTTACTGCACGTTGTTATTCTTCTTGTTGTTTTCCTATAGCGGCTAATGAACTGGAAGTCTCGCCCATAGGCTTAGTTCTGCATTGAAGAATAAGGTGGAAAAAGTCTCTAATGCTCCCCAAGGATGCATTTATCCAGTTAAAAATACATGAAAGAACATACAGTCATGGCCAAAAATATCGGCTACCTTGCAATTCTGTCAGAAAATGCAACCCTTCTCTCAGAAAATTGTTGCAGTTGCAAATGTTTTGATTCTTACATGTTTATTTATTTATTTTTTTTGTTTGCATTGGAACAACACAAAAAAACAGAAGAAAAGTCAAATCTGATGCAATTCCACACTGAACCCAAAAAATGCACTGGACAAAATTATTGGCACCCGTAACTTAATATTTGTTAGCACCCTCTTTGGAAAAAATAACTGAAATCAATTGCTTACTGTAACCTTGAATGAGTTTCTTACACCTCTCTACTGGTGTTCTATGGGATTCAGATCTGGACTCATTGCTGGCCATTTCAAAACTCTCCAGCACTTTGTTTGTAACTATTTCTGAGTGCTTTTTGAAGTGTGTTTCGGGTCATTGTACTGCTGGAAAACCCATGACCTTTGGTGGAGACGCAGCTTTCTGACACAGACCACTACATTGCGCCACAAAATTCTTTGGTAATCACCAGATTTCATGATACCGTTCACACAGTCAATGCATCTGGTGCCAGAAGCAGCAAAGCAACCCCAAAACATCTTTGAACCTCCACCTCTTGATGATATTGCGCACAGTGGACACGGGAATATTAAGATTTCTGGAGATGGACTTGTAGCCTTGAGATTGTTCATGTTTGTCCACAATTTTTTTTCTCAAATCCACAGACAACTCTTTATACTACTTTCTTTTCTCCATGATCAGTGTGACACACAAAACATTTTAACTGGTTGCAAGTGTGATTACTATATTGCCCACACCTGTTACTTGCCACAGGTGTCTAAATACAAATTACAGGAGCATCACATGCTTGAAAATCAATTATTTCTTACAATTTTGACAAGGTGCCAATGATTTTGTCCAGTCCATTACTGAGTTCTGTGTGAAATTTTATCAAGTTTGACTTTTCCTTTGTTTTTTTGTGTTGTTGCAGTGCAAACAAAAACAATAAGCATATGAATACCAAAACATCTGCAAGTGGAACAATTTTCTGAGAGAAGTGTTGCATTTTCTGACAGAATTGCAAGGGTATTTTTGGCCATGACTGCAGTACTGTGAAATATTATTAAATTCAGTAGCCATTACTCCAGTCTTTGATATCATTTGGTGCTCCAGAAACGTTTCTTCTTCTTCTTCTTCTTCTTCTTCTTCTTCTTCTTCTTCTTCTTATTATTATTATTATTATTATTATTATTATTATTATTATTATTATTATTATTATCATCATTATTATTATTCTTATTATTATTATTATATCATTATTATCATCATGTTGAAAACATCTGAGATTTTTGTTTTTGTGGAAACCGTGACGCTTTCTTTCAAGATTCATTGAACTTCAAAAGAATAGATTTTATGTGAAATGGAAACAATTTAATATATCCTTGCTAAATAAAATAATTGTTTTTTTCAAGACAAACCTTACTAACCCAAAATTTTAAACAGAGTATGCAGTGGATCGAGAACACATTCTTTTCATGCAATTGCAAATTTATATCTCACACTTCTGAGAAAAAAGTCAGAATTGCAAGATATAAACTCGCAGTTCTGACATTTTTCTGAGAATTGCGAGTTTGTAATCTCATAATACAATTTTTTTTTTTCTTGCAATTGCGAGTTTGTCTTGCAATTCTGACTTTTTTTCTCTGAGTTATAAGATATAAACTGAATTGTGACTTTTGAAGTACAATTCTGAGGAGAAAAATTACTTAATATTTTCTTAGAATTGTGAGTTTATATGTGACCCTGGACCACAAAACCAGTGTTAAGTCACTGGGGTATATTTGTAACAATAGCCAAAAATACATTGTATGGTTCAAAATGATTGATTTTTCTTTTTTGGCAAAAAAGCGTTAGGCAATTAAGTAAAGATCATGTTCCATGAAGATAAAATTTTGTAAAATTCCTACTGTAAATGTATGAAAACTTAATTTTTGATTAGTCATATACATTAAGAACATTATTTGAAGAACTTTAAAGGTGTTTTTCTCAATATTTTTATTTTTTTGCACCATCAGATTCCTGATTTTTAAATAGTTGTATCTCTGCCTGTCTGTATGTCCTATCCTAACAAACTATACATCAATGGAAAGCTTATTCATTCTGCTTTCATACAATGTATAAATCTCAAATTTGAAAAAATTACCCTTATGACTGGTTTTGTGATCCAGGGTCACATATCTCTTAATTCTGACTTAATAGCTTGCAATTGTGTTTTCTGAAAATTGTTTAAAAAAATCAGAATTCTCGATGTAAACTCGTAACTGAGAAAAAAGTCAATAAAAAGTTGCAGTTGACCCTTCGCAAACAGCTTGATTGACAGACAATCTGATCAATCATAACGCTGAATCTGTCATTTTGTCTGACTAGCAAATCAGACAGCAGAGTAGATTAATTTTGGTGGAATTAAACTTGAAAAATTGTGTGTATTGACATCTTTATGCGGTTGGAAAAAAATAGGTACTGATGTTCATTCAAATTTTTTTGTGCTTTAAGTAAAGAAGAAAAGACGATCGGTTTATGTGTTGATTGATCTCTAATACAGTGATCTGTCACGACACATTAAAGAGCCACAAACAGTATTTATTGTTTGAATATTTTTTTTTACAAAATTACAACATTTTAAAGCTGAGACCTTGGGTCATACTATAAGTAACCTGCTCTGTTTTGTCTGTCAGCATGTTGTCAGTGTCCTCTTTGCTCTGTGATGTATTTTTCACTGCGTGAGAACACGATGTGTAGTGTAAGAGTGGCATTGTTTGTCAGACATAGCAACAGTAACTAAGGAGGGCGGATTTTTGCGACGGGTCAATTACCTTTTTTATTTTTTATTTTTATAAAAATTTTATAGATTTATAAAAATTGTAAAAAACCAAAAAACATAATTTTAGCATAAAGATGCAGCATAAATTGACAAAAAGAGAGTCTGAATACTTTCTAAATTATATTTCGAAAATGATTAAATGTTATACATAGAATAATAATAACATGTTGCTCATATTTAAAGTGCATTTTTTTTCTTTTGGACCTCTAGGTTCTTCAGGCTTTGCAGAAAGGACAAGAGCGGGGCAGTCCACTACTGAAACGCTGAGAATACATCCTCATGTCTACACTTCCACCTCACAGAGACTAAGAGAGAAACTCATGTTGACTGTGCATGGGTACTCCCACATACCTCTGGTACCACCTAAGAGAATATCAGTTCCAGCGGCCACTGTCCATGTCCTCTTCCATACAAACTGATGCGTGGGAATACAAACTGACCTCACTAGGCTGGAACGGAGGCAACACATCACATGAATGTACACTCCCAGCTCTCAGTTACGTGTGGCAATGTGAGTTTGTGAAGCTCTGAATTATTTCACATCCCTATCCTCTCATTACTTTCACCTTCATTCTTCCACTTTATCCTTCCACCTCCCTCAGCTTAAACGAGGCTTTTCCATTCAAGCGAAATAAAATAATATATGTATTGCTGTGTTTTTCTAAGATTGTTTTTATTTGTGGTTTGTTTCTCATGTTGTTTTTAATGAAATGACATTCTTGACAGAGTCTGAACTCTGAGCGTCCTTCAAAATCCTGGAATCTCAAAGGGAGTTTTGTTTTAAAAAACTAGATGTGCACAAATCATAAGGAAATTATTTTGTTTGCTAGGATCCAATGTCAGTAAATTCCCCCATTGTTTCAAAGACTTTTTGTACACTTTTTTTAAAGTTCCTTTTAAAAAACTATTATTTATTCTACCTCTTACTTTCTGTCTGTAATCTGTGTGTCTGTTCTTTCTCACAAATGTCTTTGAGAGGTTTGAGTGGATACTGAAAGATATTGCTGTGTTTGTGGTATTGTTACTGGAATGTCTCCCTTTTTTCTGTTTTTGTAGAAAGTGCTGTGCCAGTCTAAAACCAAACACGCTGGTATACCAGCGTTTCTGAAGTTACGAAGTTTGGTTTCAGTTCATGGCTACAGATAAGGATTTAGCACAATGAATGTGGCTTTAACATTGTGGTGCAGCTTGGATCTCATGGTGGTTGAAGTGTTGAAATGAAGGTAGATGAAAGATTGAGTAGGAGTATGTTCAGAGATGATGGTGGTTTTCTGTCATATGGCTCATCGGAGCATTATGCTCGACATCTCATATCGTCTTCATTAATAACAGAGAAAATAGACTCTAGATTTTGCCGAAATTATTCTTTACATTCAACACTTCATCAAATTGAGATTAAAACCAGGCAAAATCTTCTTATTCAAAATCTATATAATAATACGTCACAGTCTGTACTCGTTTCATGTAAATAACGTGCACTAAACTGGCCTAATTTATGGGACCATAATGTAACAGCAATAACAGCTTTTTTTTTTTGTATAAGTTTAGAGAAATTAAACATCCAGATGTTTATTTATTATATTGATTAGAGTTTGTGGATTTTATTTTTGTCAGAAAAAGACCTAAATGTGACCGTGGACCACAAAACCAGTCTTAAGTAGCACGGGTATATTTTTAGCAATAGCCAAAAATACATTGTATGGGTCAAAATCAATGTTTTTTTTGTTTTTTTTTTATGGCAAAAATCATTAGGGTATTAAGTAAAGATCATGTTCTATGAAGATATTTTGCAAATTTCCTACTGTAAATATATCAAAACTTAATGTTTGATTGGTAATATGCAATGCTAAGAGCTTCATTTGGACAACTTTAAAGGTGATTGATTTTTTTTTTTTTTTTGCACCCTCAGATTCCAGCTTTTCAAATGGTTTGCCAAATATTGTCCTATCCTAACAAACCATACTTCAATGGAAAGCGTATTTATTCAGATGATGTATAAATCTCAATTTTAAAAAAAAGGACCCTTATGACTGGTTTTGTGGTCCAGGGTCCACACATTTCATAAGAGTGTAAGTGTGTGTATACTGTATGTAAACACAGTAATATGTAAACAAGCTAGGCACCAGAATATTGAAAGGCACTTGAAATCTTGCACACTCTACAATCAGTTTATCTTCAGATATTGTCAAGATAATGTGGTCAGATTTCACTGCTTTGTGATCACTGTGATCAAAGGAAAACCTCCCACCTTTTTTGTGGTCTTAACCACGCTACTGCAATAAGCTGCTTTGCACATTTTTTTCCTTTTCATAGATTTTCTCTGTCATCTTTAATATGCTGTCTGCTATTTCATGTTTAGTTTCTTGTTCGTTACCATATAGGAACCCCAGGAACTTGTTTTTTGTTAATGTTGGCTGTTTTTATTATAATCCGATTATTCATTGCTCTCAATTTTAAAATATTTACACTGCCCTCCAAAGTTTGGAAACATCCCTGACAAAGTGTGGTTTTGGACGACGTCAGCATAAATCCTTATCATTTTTTTGGTGCGAATACATTAAAGTAACTTGACATTATCATTGACCAGTAATAATAATTTTCATTTTGATTACATAATAATGCCAATATACATGTCAAAGTCAGACATGCCCCTTTGCCAGCTGTGATGCCTGGTTACTGCTTTAAACTTGGCCCAGGTTTTTAAAAGATTTTTGTGTCAGCACACCTTAATAGCTTCAACAATTGATTGCCAAATAAGTTTAGAATACAATGAATTTAGGCCTAGATTATGCAGAGCTGTAACAGCTGCTAATGGTGGATATTTTAATGAATCGAAAATGTATGTTTTTTTCTATGTATAAACTGTTTATGTAATAAAATATGTTTTTGTAGTTTGTGTTGTCCCCTATCAGTGCAAAATTATCACAAATTAAAAAGGATTTATGCCAATATTGTCCAAAACCCCACTTTTCTAGGGCATTTCCAAACTTTTGGAGGGCAGTGTATATATCTGAGAGACATGCGCCAGAAGCTTTAAGTTAACGGCTTTCTGTTTTGCCTCGAAATAACTTACAATTCTGTCATTAATTACTCACCCCAATGTCGTTCCAAACCCGTAAGACACAAATTGAGAAAGAGAAGAATTATTGAATAAAGTTATTTTTGTTCTCTTTGCGCACAAAAAGTGTTCTCATAGCTTCATAAAATTACAGTTGAGCTACTGATGTCACATGGAGTATTTTAACCATGTTTAACCACTACCTTTCTGGGCCTTGAATGTAGTAGTTGTGTTGCTGTCTATGCAGGGTTTAGAAAGCTCTCGGATTTCATCAAAAATATCTTCATTTGCGTTCTGAAGGTGAACAAAGGTCTTACGGGTTTGGACATGAAAGTGAGTAATTAATGACAGAATTTTACATTTATGGGTAAACCGTCCCTTTAAAAGAGTTGATGTGTCCAGTGCATTCCGCTGTTTGAGTTCATGTACAATAAAAGGAGTGAAGACAATCTTGTAATCGTAATTACAAATGGAGTGTGTTTGTATGTGTGTGTAAACAACTTCATGTTGCAAGTACTTGAGTGTGTGCATCATTATAAACAATTCATGCTGTTGAAAAGAGCATAGGCCATCCAGGAACCCAGGAAATGTCAATAATGAAGTAATGTATTGTGCAATGTATTTGCTATGTTAGTGTTTTAAGTGAGAGTTGACAGGATGAAGGCATTAGGATGTTCAGATATGAATAACTGGCCAGTCCAAACTATTTAATGTGAGCTTTTTATTCAACACTGTATAAGCATTCAAACGCGTGCAGACTGTGTGCATGCAATCCCACACTTGAAGCTTTCAGATGTTATTAGAGCATGCACTGATGCAGCTCACACCACACGCTTATGTGTTTGTCCTTTTGTCCAAAAATGCTGCCTTTGCTTTTGTTGTGTCAATACAGATGATCTAGAAATAAATAAAGTTGTATATATTCAGGGTCTATTGCCTGTTTATTTCATTAGTGTTCACATTTAGACTAAGATAAAGGTGGTGAGTCATACATGAGATGCAGTTTTGCTACATGAAATAACCACAAAAGTGCTCTTGCAGGAAACAGTTTTTTCAGTTTTGATCACAGTGGAACATTTCTCACCTATAACCTGCCCCCTTACCAAAACCACTCTTGCCCCCTCCCCTTCTACCTTTTAAAACCAAGGTAACGCTTGTAGGACATTATACATTTGATAACCGCTTTATCTCGAGAAGACGAATCTAAATCTGCAGCTATGCGTCAGTATTGTCTTTGTCTTTTTATTGGTCTTCTGGCAGTTGCGTTCATCCAGTCTGGTGCAATGGGCAACAGTAAGTGTCACCCTAAAACTTCATTATTTGTTCAGTGATGTGAACTAACATGTATATATATAAAAAACCCACTTTGTTGTAAAACTCATTTCCAAGAGTGAACAAGCGATCTAATGGTTTTCCCGACAATTAGCAATTTGTTTATCTGTTAACAGTTAGGTGTTGGACATCAAAATATTAAGAAATTGATTTATCATGTATTATATTTTTCAACAGATTCCAATTTGCCATCCGAATGCTGTTTTAATTATTATGGGAGAAAAATCCCCATTGCTAAAATCGACTCCTACATAGAGACAAGAGTGGACTGCACCAAACCTGGAGTCATGTGAGTTTTCATTTGTCAACATAATCATAATTTGTCAAGACTGTTGAATGGAAATCCATTATACTGCGTTAGATTTCTGTGTGGAGTAACTGTGATCTTTTCCTTCTAACAGTTTTGTCACGAAGAAGGGTTACCGAATGTGCGTGAATCCTCAGCTCGGCTGGGTGAGGAATGCCATCAAAGTAGTCGATGACAGCAATATGTAGTGATGCTGCTGTGGTGATGATCAACATGCCAAAAGGAACGGCTTTGTTTGTTTCTCAAGTGAAGTATTAGCTCAGTAACCATCTTTCTGTAATGCTCTGTCATTCTTTTCATCATTATCATGGCATCATGTCAAGTAAATGCAATATGTTTTAATGAGTTTAGTATTTTTTTTTAACTTTAACTGTTTACCTGTAAACTGTTAATTTTACTGCAAAATGTTAACAGACAACAATCACCCTATTCTTACTAGGATTACAGGGATGATTTATGATAGTCTATTTTTTTTATTTGTAGGCTAAAGAGAGAAATTTGCTTTTGTTTCATTCTGTATAACAACATTTGTCTTATATGATGTTCTTCATTCTAATAAAACAGACCACAAAACCCTTTATGATGAATTTTGTTGTAAAATCACATCAGCATTCCTCAGTTATACCGTACATCAGCAGAGCTTATTCAAAGCAAGATAAAATAACACTGTCTGACAGACAGAAAAAAAGCAATAGAAATGGTGACATAACCAAATTAACGTTAGTTTCTAAGGCAACTCTTAAAAGCACAGTTTAATATTTAATAATAAAGTTTATAATGTTTATTTATTATATTAAATATCAATATTAATATGAAATATATTAATACAATATATTATTTATTTATTTAATACAGAATATTATTTAGTAATAAAGTTTAATATTTACTGCATATTTACTTTTAAGTGTATACGTACATATCAGTTACTAATTATTGACCTTTTCTGTGTTCATAGAATATATTAATTTCCTGTTTTGTGCTCAAGAACAAATAGATGCAACACAGCACACACAATAAGTGTAGAGTGACTGAAGTATATAAAAAATACTGTAAAAATACTGCCGTGCGGATGAAGGAGGAGAAAATCTTTGGACTGGAGTTTCAGTATTTTGGATTGCAAAATAAATGTATTGTTGCTCATTTTGCCACCTGGAATATTTTCATCCAAATATCCAGTACGCAATTACACATGTAAACTACCAGTCAAAAGTGTTTTTTTAATATTTAATGTTTTTTTCTCTCTTCTGTTTACCAAGACTGTATTTATTTAATACAAAGTACAGCAAAATCAGTACAATTTTGAAATATTTTTGCTATTTAAAATAACTGTATTCTATTTTAATATATTTTTAAAATGTAATGTTGTGTAAAATGTTTATTCCTGTGATTTCAAAGCTTTTTTAGCATCATTACTCCAGTCACAAGATCCTTCAGAAATCATTCTAATATTCTGATTTTCTGCTTATTACATTTATTATTTATTTATTAACATATATTATTATTATTATTATTATTATTATTATTATTATTATTGTGTTGAAAACAGCTGAGTAGAATTTCTTCAGGTTTTGGTGAATAGAAAGTTCAGAAGAAAAGATCATCTTTTTTAACATTATAAATGTCTTCATCATCACTTTAGATCAATTAAAAGCATCCAGAATAATTTCTGAAGGATCATGTGACACTGAAGACTGGAGTAACGATGCTGAAAATGTAGCTTTGATCACAGGAATAAATTACATTTTACAATAGAAAACAATTCAAATAGAAAGCAGTTATTTTAAACAGTAAAAATATTTCACAATTTTACAGTTTTTGCTGTACTTTGGATCAAATAAATGTAGGCTTGGTGAGCAGAAGAGACTTCTTTAAAAAAACATTAAAATCTTTGTCATCAAAAACTTTTGACTGGTAGTGTATTTCCATAAGTCAACTCTGTCTAAACTGTAATACTAGTAAGATGCATAGGTTAAACGGATACACCTTTAAAAAAAAACAAAAAAACAACCAAAGTGTTTCTTCCACTTGCAACCTATGTCGTTTTTATGAAAGATCACCTTTTAGCATGGATCTCCTATAGGTTTTTTAGAGCTAGCAGACTAGAGCTGTGCTAATCCACAGGTAAGTTGTAAATTAATTTCACGGTACAATGAGAACGTTGTCCAAAAAAGTAGGAATCATGACCAGTTAAACTTGATTATTACAGCATGAAAGGGCCTCAGATAAAACAAACTAGACAAGCCTATAAGTATGAACATTCTTATTTGACATTTTAAAAAGATCAGCTGCATAGGCTTAACAAATTGTTGTCTAATGCAGAATGTACTTTCTCACCTACATACAAAAGTGTCACTAGATATTAACACCTTTAGAGCTGTTAGCGGAGCACTAGAATTTGTGGTTGGCCATTTTGCCCATGACCCTGTACTACCTTCAGCTGCATTTCCTGTGGGAGGCCATAACCTCCTCATTGTTTTTAAAATAGATTGTGTGATTAGCAAAACCAGCATCACCTATAAAGTTAAATGGAAAATACCATTCTAGTAGCGGAAGCAGTTAGTAGTTGGTTTTCAGATGAAAAAAGATTTCAGATGTTCCACCATGACCCTGCACCAACAGCTTGGAAAACACAGCTGAAAAATTTCCCCTCTGACACGGCAAAAGTCACGTTAACACATTATTTATTTCTGGAGCAATACCCTGTATAATTAAAACAGACTCAAAATGTCAAATATGTGAAATTAGAATAATAGAATGTATTAGAATAAACAGAAGTGTCCACCCAGTTGACTTGTTGTAACAAATATCGCCATCTGCTGGCACTGTGATAAACATAATAACAAAGCTGTAGATATTATTTGGGATAACACATTTGACGTATCGTTTCTCAGCATTTCTTTCATTTGAAAACTAAATATGGTATGCTTTGTTAAGTTACAGTCTGTAAATTAATCAGATTTAACAGATAAATAGTTCAAGCCATTTCACGGAGACTTTCTGTCTTGCTCCAGTTTGCTGTAATGGGCGACAGTAAGTCACAACAAACCTTTTTCAATGTTTCCTGAACTCAGGCTATTTTATTCTAAGTAGTGACCAATTTCAAACATAATTACTTTAAAACGGATATTTTGGCAAAAGTTTAAATGTTATAGTCTATGATAAGTCATTGAATTGCATTATCTTAATAATAGATGGACTTCTAGCACACACATTCCTTCAGTCTGGCATAACAGGCAAAAGTCACCCTAAAGCTTTATTGTTTTTATGTCAATTAACATATTTCAATAAACCTTTATTTCTTACAAATGAAACAGTGATTAGCATCTAATGATATATTTACACTAAGAAATATCCCCACTTTTGCTGTTTTTATAATAACTGGTATAGTGTATAAAGTTACAAAAGCTTTTTATTTCAGATAAATGCTGATCTTTAGATCTTTCTATTCATCAACAAATCCTGAAAAAAATGTACTCAACTGTTTTAAATATTGATAATGATAATAATAATAATAAATGTTTCTTGAACAGCCAATTAGCATAATAGAATGATTTCTGAAGGACCATGTGACGCTGAAGATGCTGAAAATGTAGCTTTGACCACAGGAATAAATTACATTTTAAAATATATTCAAATAGAAAGCAGTTATTTTAAAAAGTAAAAATATTTAACAATATTACTGTTTTTGCTGTATTTTGGATCAAATAAACGCAGGCTTGGTGAGCAAAAGATAATTCTTTAAAAAAACATTAAAAATCTTACTGTTCAAAAACGTCTGTCTGGTAGTGTATGAAGAATAAAGAATTCAACAGCATCCTTCAAAAAGTAGTTAAGTCTAGCAAAATTACAGAAGTCATGTGAGTAAATTAAAACTTGTGTTCTTTGTATTTTGGGCTCTAACCTTGACAAAAGAAAATAACTTTGACAAAAGATAAAAACTTTGAATACTATTTAGGATGACTAATTAAAAGTATTATTTCTCATCCAATATTTCACTTTTGTAAAAACTAAGTTTAATGCTTTGCATATGATATGCTTTGTCAAGTTACACTCTAGACATTTAACACAATTACTGAGGGTAAGCGTGTGCACCTGTGTTGTCACTGGCCCTCTGGTTTGCTTTGCTCGATCTTCTGCTTGACTCCAGCACACTTCAACATGAGCTCAGCGTGACGTCTCTTCAACATCTCTAGTCTCTGCTGCAGGCACTCAGAGGTGTCTACCTTCTCCTCAAAGTCCTGCAGCAGGGTGGTGTTTCCCAGCAGGCCACAACGCTGCTGCAGCTTAAGGTTGTCGGCACGCAGGCCGTCACGAGCCTGTCGGGTACGTGTCAGCACTTCACGTTTAAGAGCCACCAATGCGTCTGCCTTTGCCAGTTGATTGTGTTTGACCTTATTCTCCATCTGCATGAAGTGCAGCTTCTCTTTCACATGGGAAATGCCCTGAGGTTGTGGGACAAAAATATGTAAAAATAACAATTTTGAATCTATATACACTGCTACATACAATGCATTTTATGGATAATGGTGACCTTATTATGTAAGGTCGTTATATATTATATGAATAGCTAATATGTGCAACAACATTTCAAAAGACTTCTTGAGTCTAGTTGTGCATTCAGCTGTAATATATAATGAATTATATAATAATATATTATGAATTAATTAGATATTATTAATTTGTATTATTTATTTAATATATAATAAATAAGCCAAAAGATTTTTAAACAAGTCTCATCTGCTCACCAAGCCTGCATTTATTTGATCCAAAATACAGCAAAACATTTTGGAATATTTTACTATTTAAAATAACTGCTTTCTATTTTAATATATTTTAAAATATATATATAAAAAAATAATACTTACTCCAAGCTTTTGAATAGTATAGTGTATAATGTTACAAATTTATCAAATAATCCTGAAAAAAAAGTACTCAACTGTTTTAAATATTGATAATATTAATAATAATGTTTCTTGAACAGCAAATTAGCATATTAGAATGATTTCTGAAGGATCATGTGACACTGAAGACTCGAGTAATGGTGCTGAAAATGTAGCTTTGATTACAGGAAGAAATTACATTTTACAATATATATGAATAGAAAGCAGTTATTTTAAATAGTAAAATTATTTTAAACGTTTACTGTTTTTGTTGTACTTTGCATCAAATAAATGCAGGCTTGTGAGCAAAAGAGACTTCTTTAAAAAACATTAAAAATCTTACTGTTCAAGAACTTTTGACTGGTAGTGTATTTTTATTACCTTATTAATAAGAATTATATATAATTTATTCAATACATTAATATATGAATTTCACTCCTGAAATGAGGCATAAATAAATAAATAAATAAATAAATAAATACAAATGAATTCATTCATTAAAAAAAATGACATTTACCTGCACAGAGCATGCAACCTTCCTTTTCAGCCTAAGTAGCTCCTCGCTGCGCTCCTTCAGCTTGTCTTTGAATGTCTGGTTCTCTGTCTTGAGCTGCTCAAAGTCCATCAGCAGCAAGCCATCGGCAAGCTCACGTTTGGATTTAAGTTCCATCTCAAGCTGACATATTTTGTTTTTGAGCTTGATATTGTTGAGACGCACCGACGCCAGCTTGTCTTCCTGCTTCAGTTCGTCTGCCTGCAGCTGTTCCACCTTTGCCAGTGCTGCCTGTTTGCCCACCTTACCAGTCAGTGATGTCATGGCAGCCTCATATTTCATTGCAGCTAAGGATCTCAGCTCTTGCTCCACCTGCTTCAGTTTCTCTAAGCTCTGCTGATGGAGCTCCTCACTCTGCTGTTGGTGAAACTCCGAAGAACTGTGATGCTGCACTTTGAGCTTCTCTATGAGATCTATGTACTTTTGGTACTGCTCCTGGTCTGAGATATCTCCTTCCAGTCTGGGATGTTTATCGCCTGTCTTCTTGCTAAAGTATTCTGCTATTTTGGTCTGCAGCTGACCATTTAGCTTACTGAGCTTTTCACTCTCAGCCTGTAGTTCATGTAATAGATCCATAAGTTCTGTATTGTTGATGTTGAGGCCAGTCTCCTCTTCTTTTGGAGGCACCGTTGATTCATTAGGAGGGCTGGTCTTCTCACTCTCTGGGTCAGGAGATGGAAGTCTGTCCTCCTCCTTTTCCTCTTCATCCTCAGTGTCCTCACGTGATAGAAGATCGTCAATGAAATGTCCTATTTCAGGACCCTCAGTGTCCTCCAAGGTCTCGGGTTCTACTCCATCCTCCACTTCTGTTATCATATGTTGCCCAAAATCGGTTTCATCTATCTGTGGTTCACTTGTCTCAGCAATAGACATGTCTTCTGTCAGGACGCCCATTGAGAGCTGTGAATCCTGCTTGACCACATCAAACTCAACACCTTCTGAGATATTAGGAGGTTCAGTTTCATCACTTTCCTCTTCCTCAGCCTGGGCACTTGCTGCCTCTGTTGGGTCCTCAAATGTTTCAGTGTTGTCCACCTGTGTGTTATTTTCTTCATGTTTTACCTCTAATGACCCCTCTTCCATTTTATATGGTTGACTTGCAAAAAATCTTTAAAAATATTTTTGTTTGTAATAAAAAAATTCCATGTAATTTATCTAAAATAACTAATGTTTAGCTCATAAAACACGCTTGCCTCAGCTATTTTGTGTCTGTACGGGAGTGCGTGCTTGTTGCCATGGGCACCCAGAGAACGAGCCAATTACAAGCATTCGCTGCGTCCTTATAAATATTAATGAGACGCAGCGGCGTGACCGGAGATACTCCACTGCGCATGCCCAGCCCCGCGCCACTGCTGCTTCCAACAACAAGCGGTAGTAAGCAATATGGCCGACCTAGGGAAGAAGTACTGCGTGAACTGCCTTGCAGATGTTACGAATTTGCGGATTCGTTGTGCCGAATGCCAAGATATTGAACTTTGTCCGGAGTGCTTCTCCGCGGGTGCCGAAATCGGCAATCACAGACGATGGCATGGCTATCAGCAAGTTGACGGCGGGCGATTCTCGCTCTGGGGTCCCGAGGCAGAGGGAGGATGGACTAGCAGGGAAGAGCAGTCGCTGCTCGATGCCATCGAGCAATATGGATTTGGTAACTGGGTACGATTCTCAAATGAGTCCATATTGTTGCGGCTTTAATAAACTTCCTGTGCATTGCCAAATTAAATGCAAAACGTTCATATTTAGTCTGCAACAAATGATGCATTGCTTACTGAAGAAACTTTAGAGTTCTTTAGGTCTGTGGTGCATATTATATTAAAAGATTGTTTAACCCAAAAATGAATTTCAGAAATTAATTTTGCAACCCATTTACATAACCACTGCAGAATGTAGTGTTTCAGTAGAGAGAACATACTAACTTATACTGTGTGTGCACTATTACTGAAGGCAGGTGGTTTTGTAATTCATTGATATGTGCATAGCTTATTTACCTTAATATAATGTATGTTAAGAAATAATATTGTTTGAGTTTGTAACTTTGATATTATTATGACCTGTATGTTAAAGGTTTAGGCTCACCCCAAAAACGAAAATTCTGTCATTTACTCACCCTCATGTCGCTTCAAACCCATAAAGCTTTCGTTGTCTTCAAAACACAAAATTAAGATATTTTTAATGAAACCTGTCTCTCAGTTGAAAGTCCATGTCATTAAACTTCTGAAGCTTTGAAATGTTCATAAAAACATTTCATAAAACAAAATAAACAAAACAAAACATAAAAACGGTTTAATCTGTATCTCCTAAAAGGACACAGTTGCTATCTTCATTCAAATTAAATTCAGTACAAAACAAATACAAAACCAGTCATAAGTAGCACGGGTATATTTGTGGGAATAGCCAACAATAATTGTATGGATCAAAATTATAGATTTTTCTTTTATGCCAGAAATCATTAGGATATTAAGTAAAGATCATGTTCCATGAAGGCATTTTGTAAATTTCCTACTGTAAATATATCAAAACCTAATGTTTGATTAGTAATATGCATTGCTAAGAACTTTATTTGGACAACTTTAAAGGCAATTTTCTCAATATTTAGTTTTTTTTGCACCCTCAGATTCCAGATTTTCAAATAGTTGTATTTCGACCAAAGATTGTCCTGTTCCAACAGACCATCTCAATTAAAACAAAATGACCCTAGTGACTGTTTTTTTTAGTCCAGGGTCAAATTTGTATAGCGCTTTTCACTATAAAAATCATTGCAAAGCTAATATACAGAAAATGAAAGTTTCTACATTATATTTAGTAATATCTTATCAGTTGTGACTGTCACATTGATGTCTATATGCCAGAAATGTACAGTAAAAATCATGTTATTAGTTAATGACTTGTAATCAAACAGATGGTGAACACTATTAACAGCAATGATTATATCTTGCAGTCAAATGTATGCAGAAGCAAATAGAGACAAAATTAGCGTAGCTGCTGTCTTCATTTGTGGTTTGTAGATGAATGACTTATGGGTTTGCAATGACACGAGGGTGAACTAACTATATATCTTTGTTTATTTTTTTGTGTTAGGAGGATATGGCAGCCCATGTGGGTGCATCACGCACCCCTCAGGAGGTCATGGACCATTACGTGAGCATGTATATCCATGGGAATCTGGGTAAAGCCTGCATCCCTGACAGCATCCCCAACCGCGTGACCGACCACACTTGTCCCAGCGGAGGTCCGCTGTCTCCTAGTTTGACTACCCCGTTACCCCCACTAGACATATCTGTTGCGGAGCAGCAGCAGCTTGGATATATGCCACTTCGTGACGACTACGAGATCGAATATGACCAAGAGGCAGAGAAACTAATCAGTGGCCTGTCTGTAAACTACGATGATGAAGATATCGAGATCGAGATGAAACGAGCCCATGTGGACATGTACGTGCGTAAGCTGCGTGAGCGTCAGCGACGCAAAAACATCGCTCGTGATTACAATTTAGTACCAGCCTTTCTGGGACGGGACAAAAAGGATAAAGAGCGAGAACGACCAAGTGGGACAGGAGGGGTTGGGAGCGTAGGTGGAGCTGTAGGATTGGGAAGTGGTACCACTATCATTCCGACAGGGGCGCTGGGCTCCTCTGCAGCAGCAACCCCGAAACGCAAAATTACGAAGGAAGAGAAAGAACAACGGACGAAACTACGCGCCCTATGCCAGTTCATGCCACAACGCGAGTTTGAGGAATTCTTTGATAACATGCACAAAGAGCGCATGCTGCGGGCGAAAGTCAGAGAGCTTCAGCGGTATCGCCGGAACGGCATTACGAGACTCGACGAGTCGGCCGAATACGAGGCGGCACGCCACAAAAGGGAAAAACGGAAAGAGAACAAAAGTATTGCTGGGTCAAAGAGAGGTAGCAGTGGCGGAGGAGGAGTGACCGGGCTTGGAGGAGGAGTTGGAGCAGGTGGTGGGCTTGGCGGAGGTGGAGGAGTCAGTGCCATCAAAGAGGAGGGGAAGGACAGTGAGTTTTCAGCCATCGAAAACCTGTCTGGTTTTGAGCTGCTGTCCGATCGGGAGAAGGTACTCTGCAACTCTATGAACCTCAGTCCTACACGCTATCTGACTGTCAAAACTATTATCATCAAAGACCATTTACAGAAAAGGCAGGGCATTCCTTCGAAAAGCCGCCTACCCAGCTATCTGGACAAGGTGCTGAAAAAACGGATTCTGAATTTCCTGTCGGAAAGCGGTTGGATATCCCGAGAAGCCTCGTAATGACACTGTCCAAAGATTTGGCTGTAAGAATAATGACTGTAAATATATTTTTCTACTGTTTTATATTGCATCTCAGACAAGCCTGCGAGAACTAAATGACTGTAGGTGCCACACTACTGGATGTGGACCTTCAGTCAGTTTAATATGTTTGTCTTCGATCTCAGATCTCCTCATAGGAACATAAACATGGTTAGACTACATAATCAGTATCCATAGGGAGCTTTCCATCAAGTGTTCCTGTGTAATACATCAAAATATACCACAAAAACCCATTGTCCCATGTTAAAATGCCTCTTGAATGTGATTTTGAGTGGTGTTGAATGTTCCCTGCCAGTAGAGTATAAACAGAATGTTTAATATTGTACAAAGCAGATTTTTAAAATTGGTTCTGAGTTTCTTCTTCTGTAATAAGAAGGAAATGAGCTCAGATCCTTGTTCTGCTTGCCAAAAGTCTAAAGTTCCTGTGTTCCAACCTGTATTTGCCTGTTTCGGATATATTTTGTTGTGTCAGTTGTGGGAATGTGAGTCATATGAAGCATGCTCCATACTATCTATATGTTTTATTATAATTTTTTTTTTTTTTTGGAGTTGACCTTTGTGAGGTTATGTTACTATTGAGCATGTTTCAGAGGCCCTAATCACCAATGGAAAACATTTACCACAATGCTCCTGTTTCAAGAGGGTATTATTCTTATATTTTGGGTAAATACAGCATCAAAGGTTCTCATCTCAACATGTACACGATTTATAAGCTGAGACTGTATGTTACAACTAAATACTACAGTTTTAATTTTCAAATGCCTTGACGAAATCTTCACGCAGTACCAAATCTTAGATTACAACTGAGACGAACATATTTTTCCATGATTTTTAATGTTATTGTTGACTGCTTGTCTACCCCAAAGCTGTAGAAAACTAAAAAGCACTGTTCACAGAGGCCGACGCAGAGGTTTCAAATTTTTACATAGTTTTGAAATGTTTAATATATGAAGAGTCAAATAGAATAGATAAGTGCAGCATAACTTTTAGCCATTTTTTTTAAATGTATATGATATTGGAAATAACTGTGTTTAGTGTAAATCTCTTGTAAAGGCCAAGATGCTCCTCATCTGTCATTTTTGCCCCAGACATTGGTACATATAAAGTCCCATAAACAGTCATTCATAGTTGAGAATGCTTATGTTGTGTGCCTTGAAGCATATTTGCCCTGGCTGATGCTTTTTATTCCATTTCCTTGTAATTAATATTATATTTTAATATTCAGTTGTACCGCATCAAAAATGTACAAAGGTTAAAGTTTATTTTAGGTGTCTGCTTGATTTTCACATGTGACGTAACTATCCCGCACAATTGTATTTGTTGTGACTAAAGCCATTTAAAGATGTGCACAGTTGTGCTTGGAGGGAAACTCATCCAAGACATATGTAGGATATTGGCTGTGAGCGTCTGATAAATGATGAATGTAGTTATGAAGACACTGTGTTATATCTCATGAAACTAGGACTAAGGAAACTGTGGGGCAAATGCAGAGTGGTTTCTATTTTTCATGGTGTTCTGTCACTGCCTTTTTGTTTAATTTGTATAGAGGTGCTTACATTTTTAGAAAGGGTTCATCTTCAGGTTGTGCTTCATGGTTATAGGATCACTGGTTAAAGTACCCAAGACATTCTTCAAGACTAGTTGAGTCATGCTCATCAACATTTAATTGTTGAGTTTATTATTTAAGGTTTAATATTTCCTCTTTAGCCACTCAATATGCTGTCTCAGAGAGTATAATTATTTTTCTAAAGTAAAAACCAATTGTAAAGAAAATGTGAGCAGGGATATGAGACTGAAAATGACATCAGAGAAAGACACTATTGTAAGTACATTTTTATAATTTTTTAAAGACAATGTGACATTTAAAAATGATGAAAAGTTGTTTTTTTTTTTGCTTAGTGGTGACATGAATGTTTTCTGGTAAAATAGTCAATTTGGGAAGGATCATATTTGTCAAAATGTTAAGTATGTGGAAAGTATTTTATTGCATATGTCATGCTATTTCCTACTTTGTATTAAAGTGCTGAAATATAACCTTTTGTCTATTATTGTTAGGAAAAAGAAAGGTTCCCTTGCCTGTAACTGTAAATAAATGTTCATATCAGAAAGCGTTATCTAAATAGCATCTGTAAGAAAACCGCAATTTTTAGTAATATTAAAAATCATGTTTTTATATGAGCCATTTAAGAAATACAGTTACAGTCGAAAGTTTATATACACCTTGCTGAATCTGCAAAATGTTAAGTATTTTGCCAAAATAAGAGGGATCATTCAAAATGCATGTTATTTTATTAATTAGTGACCTGAATAAGATATTTCACATAAAAGATGTTTACATATAGTCCACAAGAGAAAATAGTTGAATTTATAAAAATGACCCCATTCAAAAGTTTACATATGCTTGATTCTTAACACTGCGTTGTTACCTGAATGATCCACAGCTGCATTTTTTTTTTTTTTTTTAGTTATAGTTGTTTATGAGTCCCATGTTTGCCCTGAACAGTTAAACTGCCTGCTGTTTCTCAGAAAATTCCTTCAGGTCCCACAAATTCTTTGGTTTTTCAGGATTTTTGTGTATTTGAACCCTTTCCAACAACGACTGTACGATTTTACCGTATGAGATCCATCTTTTCACAGTGAGGACAACTGAGGGACTCATATGCAACTATTACAGAAGGTTCAAACACTCACTGAAGCTTCAGAAGGAAACACAATGCATTAAGATCCAGGGAGTGAAAACTTTTGAACAGAATGGAGATATATTTTTCTTATTTTGCCTAAATATCAGGGTTTTTTTTCATTTAGTACTGCCCTTCAGAAGCCATGGAAAATATTTGTTTCCCAAAAGACAAAATAAATTTACCCTGATCTTCAAATTTAAAGTTTTCACCTCCGGCTCTTAATGCATCGTTTTTCCTTTCGAGGCATCAGTGAGCATTTGAGTCCCTCAGTTGTCCTCAGTGTGAATTGATGGATCTTAAAATCATTCAGTCATACTTGGAAATACATTTTCAGTCAAATATCCTTTGCGATCTTGTTTTATGAAACTTTCACCAAAAATGAATAACAAATCCATGGAACACGTAATAATGACTAGATCTGAAAAGAGGTACATGCTTTATTTGACAGTTGCCAGCCTGTTCACATAGATGGACAATTTGAATCCAATACCCTTTTAAATCTGACATTCAAATTTTTTCCAGTAACTCTGCATCATTCCATTCATATTACAACTGCAATTTCTAATGACTGATCTTTCAAGTGGCCTTAAGAGGCCATCCTTCTTTCCCCCAGATCAGGGGTGGGCGAACTCCAGTCCTGTAGAGCCGCAGCCCTGCAGAGTTTTGCTTCAACCATAATCAAATGCACCTGAACAAGCTAATCAAGGTCTGAAGGGTTACTAGAAAGCTACAGGCAGGTGAGTTTTATTTAGGGTTGGAGCTGAACTCTGCAGGGCTGTGGCTCTCCGGCTCTCCAGAACCGGAGTTCGCCACCCCTGCCCCAGATCGTCACAAAACATCAGTAGTTAGTAGAATTTGTGGACTGAAGTGTGATATTTCATTAGTTTGCACACTATGAAACTAAAGGTGAAAGTTAAGTACAACTGCCAGCAGGCAAATTATTGTAAAATTATACATTTTATTTTTGGATAAAATGTTACTCCAAGTTCTGTAAAGAAGACTAATTATTCTCTTGTACAAATAAATTCAAAAACCTGCATAACACTGACAAAAAAAAAAAAAAAAAAAAAAAAGTGGAATCTAACAACTGCTGTCGTAGACATCACCAAACTGGTAACATTCTTGAGCAAAGAATTTGTATAATAGCAAATAAGTATAATAAGGAAAATAATATGCTGCAGTGTTTCTTTAAAAGCTTTAGATTCTTCAAAAGCTTTAGTTTCTTTAGATCTCAGAAGTCCCTGGAATGGTACTGATCCTCCGGAGAATACTGATGCCACCAATCAAAGATTCTGTGAATCTTCTACCACACACATACTCAGCTCTTATAATATACCCAAGAACTGTTTTTTTTTTATTGATAATCATTATTAATCACAAAGATTAGTCTGGCATTATTCTTCAGTTGTCAATATGTTGGATTTTACCTCTTAGAGGCATCTTTAACAAAAAAACAAATCTGCGGAACCTAAGACCAGCTAAATTACAGAAACCGATCACTTGACCAGGCAATAACCCATCATAGTGTGTATGACCAGTTAGGGGGCTTTGACTACACCCACCAGAGCTGGCCGGAGGGTGCGACCATGCAGCTTGTAGCCTACTTTGGTAACTACAGCTATGGTACCAGGCTCCTTGCCCTCTATAGGTGCATGAAAGACAGCCTCATGCTCATAAGGGTCAAATTTCTGACCATCAGGGTTAAGCTTAACAAGGCCATGTTTCTGGAAGACCTTTTGGATTTGCACCTCAGTCATTACAAGGCCGTCGTAGAGATTTTTCAAATGTGGATTTGCAGAAGATATTTCAGTTTTTGGTACGCTTTCTGTTGCCTTCTCCAAGATGTCAGCCACCTCCAAAAGATCTTTACAGAAGCCCTGGATTCCTGAAGAAGAGATGGGAGTTAAAACATTTAACAAATCGGCCAGATCCAGAAATCTCTGTTCATAAAAACTGCTTATATATAACAGCTTACCATAAAGCTTAGCATCATCAATCATCTTTTGACTTCTTTGCCTAAGGTTCTCAGTGTCTGCTAGTGCCCGCTTGTATTTATCCTTCAGCAAAAGACAATTAAAAAAATGATCAGACAACGAACTACAAACATTATGTTGCGTTTTCAAATTCAACGTGAAAAATGAAAACTTTGTTGTTAATTACTCTCACGTTGTTCCTAACCCGTAAAACCTTTGTTCGCCTTTGGATATTTTTGATGAAATTTAAGAGCTTTCTGACCCTGCATAGACAGCAAAACCATGTTCAAGGCCCTGAAAGGTAGTAAGGACATTGTTAAAATAGTCCATGTGACATCAGTGGTTCAACCATATTTTCATGAAGCTACAAGAATACTTCTTGCGCCCAAAGAAAACAAAAATAACCTTATTCAACAATTTCGTGTCAGTCTCTGCCGTGTGTTCACGAGAGTACCACGATTGTTGAATAAAGTCATTATTTTTGTTTTCTTTGAACACACACACAAAAAATAAATATTCTCATAGCTTTATAAATTTAAGTTTGAACCACTGATGTCACATGGACTATTTTAATCGATGTCCTAACTTCTTTTCTGGGCCTTGAACGTAGTAGTACCATTACTGTCTATCCAGAGTAAGAAATCTCTTGGATTTCACTAAAAATATCTTAACACATGTTCCGAAAATGATCAAAGGTCTTACAGGTTTGAAACGACATGAGGGTGAGTAATTAATGACAGAATTTGAATGCTTCACATGTAAAGAAATGACTAGGCTGGTGTAGAGACTCAAAGACAGATCCTGAGTAAGTCTGGGACACTTTACAGCTGATTTACAGCTTTACAATCTTCTGAACATCACTAATCTAAAACATGACCCTGCTGACTGCACTTCTTAAAAAATAAAAAATTAAATATATATCCAAATAAAAATGGATAAAAATGCAGAGACAAGAAGGGCTGTAGTGTCACTGAACTACAAGGGCAATTGAAGGTCAAACTGTGCAGGGTAAATTACATGGTTATGAACTACAAGAAACCATATTATGGTCAGATTTTATATGAATTTTCATCTAGAACTTCTATACAACAGATGCTAAGACAAAGAATACAGCAGTACCGTAACATCTTTTAGCTGTTCTTCCAGTTGTGTCTTTTCTTCCATGAAAGCTTTATCAGCTGCACTGGCCTCTGGTTTCTGAGTCCCATTCTCTTCTTCAGTCCCAGTCCCTGAGCTTTTCTGTTGGGCTGCTGTGCAAAGGAGACGTGGCGTCACCCTAAGAAGTTAAAAGATGAGAATATTCACCAACAGAGCCCTAGGCCTAGGTTATTACTTTGTGATTATTCAGCCAATATATGATAATAGATGTTGTTTTTGCTGCTGTCAAATAGGCTTAAAGGGACGAATTATTTTTTTTTCAAAAGCAGATTTACATAATACTAGTAGAATGTAAATCTTTAGCATTCTTATTGATCTAAACGACACTTGCTTGGCTGGCTAAAGACCCATTTAAAGACCCAAGACAATCTTTACTTATGTTAGGCTTTTTGTGTCTTTTATCCTTTTTGAAACGTAAAGTCGTAATAAAACAGAAGTAAACCTTTTTTTACCATACTGTGACGTACATCCCAGTGTAACAGATTATAGACTGTGGCAGGTACTCAAAAATGAAGGCAGGTGAACATGAGCTTGCAAGGTTAAGGTTTAAGTGGACTAAAGGATTGGGAAGTCTAAGTTCACCAGAGAGAAGTCTGTCATTTTCGTTAGATCCAGTTATGATTTTTTTAAAATTAAAACAAACAAATGAAACAAAACAAAAATTGTTTTGTTTGTTTAATGAAACATGCATGGAACAATCATTGACAAGATCTATGACATGCATTTAGCAAATAGTAATATTAGTGAATACTAATATTAACAGACACTGTCATTATAAACAATCACTGTATGGAAAGACCTACTATTATATTATTATAAACCAGTTAATTTACAATAACTTCTTTATGAGTAACAGTCAAAACTGGGTGATGTAAGAAATTTCAACCTTAAAGTGATTAATTTTATCGTAGGATTTAGTTAAATGACGCGGGATTCTAGATACCTTGACATATCAAACTAGATCTGCAACTGGTTTTGAGATTTACACCAATCATTAGGTAAAACAGAGGCAGTACAACCAGCAGGCTACACACTTAAGAAACTCTTAGCTTTGACACTAGCACGTTTTGGAAATGAGTCGTTCAGTGCCATGTCAAACTATTTTTAATACACTGAACTCAATGAAAAACATTCTGTATGTAATATATATTGATATAGCAAAGACCTGAAAGACATTTAAGCAAATTTCACTGAGAAGCAACTATAGTCACACGTAACTAATTTGCATAATTGTTATAATGTAACTAACAGGAACACTCTTGACATACAAAGACAATGCTGTGTAAACCTTGTCACATGAAGGCGTACATCTGAGGGTCCTTATTAGAACATCAGCATCAATCATTCAGTTGTGAACAGGTCACGCAACAGAAAGATCATTCATTTTCGTAAAAGCAAAATATTTACCCAAGCTTGGACTTCAATTACATACAACAACACTGCTATGAAAACCTACCTTACAAGTGAAGGAGACGCTAAGATAGAAGAGCTCTGTCTGATCGCACGCACACACCAGGTCGCCATCTTCACTCAATGTCCACGCTGAGACCCGCAGAGCGAGGGTGTCTCATTCAACCAATCCCAGCTTCTGTTCTTACATTTTGTTCTACACGACCAATCCTCGTTGTAGTCAAACCTGACGTAATTCTGTAGTTTGGTTGAGAGGAAGGTCGAAACATTTTGCACGTGATAAGGGACGGCGTCTTTCCTAGGCCAAATGAAGGTTACCTCACACTATTACTCAACTACGTCGAGCTTTTACATCACTCCAGCTCCATCAATTCAGAAAACACACGAATGCATTTAAAACCTACTGTCGAAACTGAATGTTATCAGTATTGGAAGACTCGTGTTTACACTGGATAATGTAAATAAATTATGTAGATTCAGACATCTAAACATTAACAGAAATTCGTGTACAGCAGTCAGACTTTACTAACATGAGTGATGGATATTCTCAGAAAAAAACAAGCGAATTTTATATTTTTATCATGTGTATCTGTTTAATTATCACAACTTGAATGTTACTGTTGTCAGATGCCAAACATCCAGAATTAAAGTAAGAAATGTGTGACTGTTCTTTCAGGTTTTAAAGCAGACAGCTGACAGTGTTTACTCCTTAAATTTAGGTCAGTAATCCTCTGACTCTCAGTCAGCCTAGTCTGTCTGTTGGCCAGTAAGTCATCTGAGAGATTGAGGTAAGGAAATCTTAACTCGTATCCTGATTTAGGCTTAGAAACAGTTCAAGTGCATAAGGATTTTTTCCACAAACATTTCAACAGAAATCTCACTGTCTAAAGTTCATTAGGCCTTACGTTTGACCTAATGGACCTTTTTTATATCAAAATTATATTAAATTGGAGCTATTAGCACTGTGCCAGCGTTTTGTCATCTTTCTATGTACATTGATTTGTGGCCATGTTCCTGCATGTTTTCTGGATGCTTATATTATTTTTAAATTTCATTTTTCAAGATTCAACTTTATGTTAGACATTGGGTTGGTAGACTTGTGTCTGCTGATTTATGCCAGCAGTTGTTATATGTTTGTATTCTTGTGTTTTGTGGTCTAGCTTTTTTCTGAGCTAAAGGAAAGATTTAATATATTTGATATAAATATAAATGATAATGTAAATATTAGCAGAAAAGAAGTCAAAGCATCAAGGTTTGTTGCCAAGCAGACTGAAGGCCATATGAGGGAAGCAGAGCAACTGCAGTTTCCCCTCCCTACTCAATGGTAAGAAAAACTCTGTAATCTAACTGTCCAAAGTTCAAGATATTTTTTTTTTTAAATTTGAATACTTTTTTTTTTTTTTACCAGGGATGCCAAATGCTTTTCTTTTTATGTTTTATTTATGAAAGCTTTCTGAAAAAAAAAAGGAAAAAGAAAATCTTAACGGTTTCTGCAAAAATATTTAGCTGCACAGCTGTCAAGTCACCTTTATTTATTTAGCAATTTATTCTGTAAAGATTTAATGTAAAAAACGATTTACTTAAAAAGATAGGTATCTATGCTGCATTAAACTTTTAAGTTAAGCCAGCCTGAAATGTTAAGTTGTACCAAATGAAAACATGGAAACTTTTTTAGACTGTTTCAAAGCAGGTTGACAGGAAAAATACTGGTTTAATGAGAGAAATTCAGAGATCAGAGTTCAGAGATCAATTCTGTTTTAAAGCAGCTATTAAAAAAAATGTCATCAGTCACCTGAGGTCAGTTCCGTGTTGATTATTTTCCGTTCAGTGCAAAGATCATCAATTATAAAAGTAGTTCAATTCAGCTGTAAAGCAGCCCAATATATGGCATCACCCAGCTTAGTTCTGATCTCATCCAACAGTGTCTGTACAGTCAATTCAATAATATTGCTGAATATTAAGTGTCCCTAGACAAACAAGCCAGAGGCGTCAGTGGCTAAGAACGTGACCTCCATCGATGACAGAAATGGCAAGGAAAAAAAACTTGGCTCAGAGAGAGGGCCAGTTGTCTTCTGGCCAGATGAATGAACATGGTGTGGCTTAGTTTCAGGCTGCATCACAAGTCAGATTGTGGATTGGTGTCATTCAGAATATTCAATCGGTCTCTTCTGATTAAAGATTGGTATAATAAATTCAGCACTGATAATAACAAGAAATGCTGTTATGTTATATGTGACACTGAAGACAAGTAATAGCACATGAATAAATTACATTTTTATTACATATATATATTTAAAATGTAATTTATGTGACGGACGACCTTCAGTTTTTTCCGTGACTGATAAAAAAATACCTCTGTTATATGGGTCTCCTTAACCAAAAATTATCCGTCATTGATAGAATTTTTTTATCAGTGATGAAAAAAACTGAAGGCCAGCTGTCACTTTGACAAATTAAACTGTGGGTGATCTATTGTAAATTGTAGCTGTAATTCCCACTCTTGTCCAGTTGGTGGCGAGTGTGCTCTAGTCTGGCAGTAGAGCATGGGATGCAGAACAAAAATGAAACTGTCACAAATGTTTTCATGTTTATGCGTTTGATTACACACAGGCAAGTACACAGAAGCTACAACGATCTATCACACCACGTTAAAGAGCACCAAATGAGAATCTATTAAAATCGAGAAATCGTTTTTTTGTTTTGTTTTGTTTACCCAGCCCAAGCGTATTTTGTTGTTTTTAAACACTGCGATATGAACAAAAATAAAATCAATTAAATGTGTTATTATAATTATATATATATATATATTTAAAACCACCATTTTAAATTGTAATTTTACAATGTTATTTATTTTACTGTATTTCTTTAAGTAAATGTATAGCCTTGGTGAGCATAAGCAACTTCTTTCAAAAACATTAAAAAATATTAGGATTTTTAACATTATTGGTTATAGCAAATGTATAAACTTTTTTTAAATAATCATTTTAGAACTATAAACGTATATAATATTCTAACTCCATAAAACTCTATATGACTTAAAGCTGTTAAATCAACTGCAGGCTTAACACAGTCTGAAGGTAATTCTTTTTAATATTTTGTTTTGGCAAATTAGAATATGTATGAATTTGTACAATCTCAGTTATTTGTTTCTGTGTGATCTGATTGACGGTTATGTTTAGGACAGGGGTTAGGGGTGGACCTTCATGCTTTCTTTTTTCCCCCCTAAAAATTGTACATTTCATACAGGGATCACACTGTATGAATTCATACAATATGATCTTCTGGTAAAACAGTTATGTTTTCTCATGCGGCCAGGTTGGTAAGCTTATTTTTGTAAGTATGTGTATATTATTGTGTAGGCTAAATCTGATAGTACAGACACTTGGATGTAATTTTCAGATGAGCTTACATGATAGAGTTTATTATGGCATGATGTTTGTTTGAGAAAAAAAAAAAGTTATTTATTAGAATATTTGGACTGCCAATTTAGCTCACTAGGATGCAACTAGTGACTTAAAATACTTAGTAATGCTTAGTCTGATTTTGTGCTTCAATTTCTGAAATCCTCAATTTAAGGTTGATTTGAATTGAGTTGGCCTGTTTCTATATGATATAGAATTGCAAAATGTGTCAATATTATATTGTCTTCTTTCATTTAGGAAAAAAGAGTTAAAAGTTCAAGCATATTTTTTAAATGCATAGATGTTAGAGGAAATTAATTAACTTTTTTAATCCTATTATTTCACTCTTTGGCTGCATTATATTTCTAATCACAATTATAACCAGTGGGAAACTACAGAGTCAAAATTGTTTGATGGCAAATGTGGGCAAAAGAGAATGATAATCCAATAAGAAATACTTTGTTTCATTTAATGTGACAATACTTCAAAATGTAATATTCAATTAAATATTTTTTTTATATATATACATGCATTGTAACCATGATTTCAAGACAGAGCAACATTAATAATACAGAGAACATTCAACTATTATCTGTATTTGGTTTACATGCATCCAGATACGTGACCCTGGACCACAAAAGTCATAAGTAGCACGGGTGTATTTGTAGCAGTAGCCAACAATACATTGTATGGGTCAAAATGATCAGTTTTTATTTTATGCCAAAAATCATTAGGATATTAAGTAAAAATCATGTTCCATGAAGATTTTTGTAAATTTCCTACTGTAAATATATCAAAACTTAATTTTTGTTTAAGTTCATATTTTTTTTTTCCACCCTCAGATTCCAGATATTCAAATAGTTGTATCTCAGCCAAATATCATAAATGGAAAGCTTGTTTATTCATCTTTCATATGATCTTAATTTTGACAAATTGACCCTTATATTGGTTTTATTGTCAAGGGTGATATATGGTCATGTGATTATTTACCCCAGCTAAGCCAAGTTGATAACTATAATTTTAATGGAGTAGTTTTTTTTGCATCATTAGACGCCTGTTGGTATAAAGAGCTTTTCTAAAATAGGATTACTAAAAAGTCAAACACTTGACTAGTAGCACCACTAGGTGGCAGGCGAATACGGCTGTTCTTCTCCCAGGTCTCGGCTTTCTCCTATACAGCACATGAGCGCGCTCTGTTAGTAGCTCTGCTTCCCCACCCTCTTCCCCTCTCTCTCTCTCCCTTTCTCTCTTTCTCTCCCTCCCTCCCTCTCTCTTACATTAGAGCTTTCCATCTTTCGCTTGCATCGCACTCGCTTTGACAGTGTTAAATGAAGGCGGTCATCATGGCAGTTTCGGCGCACCTGTACCCAGCTGTGTTTTTCGCTTGCGCGTGGATGTCACTGTTCGGACCGATTTCATGTCACACAGGCGTTATAATCCAGAGAAACGTACGGGACCGAGAGTTTGACAGCCGCGGTGGGCATGTCACTGGCAGAGATGAACCGCTTATCTCAGCGCACAGCCGCGGAGATTACAGCGGGGACCCGGGCGGACCGGCCATGGGAGTTCCCCGAGTCCGGAGGGCATCGACTCCGGAGAAAGTCTCTCTACTCAGCAGCTCTTTCGTCCTTAAAGGGGATGCCACCCACAACCAGGCAATGGTCCACTGGACGGGTGAAAATAGCAGCGTGAGTACCCCCATTCCCCCTGTTCTCTATTGTAATAGTCCCGAAAAGTCATAAGATTAAACGTTGAGTTGTTTATCCTGTCATAAGGTGTGTAGATGCCCTAAGAATTTTTTTTTTCGGGTTGAGAAACAGGTAATGAAGCATCATGAGCTGTTAGGCGGATGTCTGGACCGCAGGTAGATGCTCATAACGACCAGCTTCCATCATCACACAAAACACATCTGCTGTGTATCGAAAGCTTTAGGTTGAGTGTTTGCCAAACCATCCTGCGTGTAATGTGAGCCAGAATGACAGCTGATGCCGAAACGCACCTATTCACCTGCACGCGTCTAGGAAACAAAAGTTCATTGCAAGTCCTAATTAGTATACGCACAATCTGAAGTTTGAGTAGGTTTATTTGGGCTTGCTGAATCATATAAGCGATACAATGTGATTTAGTTACTACAAAAGCTATCAAACGATAGAGCGCGAACAGCTTGGATGCGCTCTGAACAAACGCGCGCTTGTGTGTGTGATGGTAGTTTAGTGAAATGTATCTGGAGGAGACATCTCTCATTTACAAAGCTGCCAAAACAACTCATGAACTGTTTACACAAATTGCGAGCGCCCTGAATAAAACCTACTTTTTAATATCTGAAGTGCTTTCAGGTCACAGTTAGTTCTGTGCTCGGCTTCATTTGCCTTAAGCTAATGATAAAAGTTTAGGAAGGAGATAGATTTTTGCTCAGATCTTTCAGAATTTGTAGTTTGAGTAGCAAGTTTGTCTCAGATGTTTTTCCTAAAATTGCAGACGTACAGTAAAAGTGTAAAAATGTGGATGGTAGGCTATAGTTTTAGGTTTTGGATCAATCTGATGAAAATTTTTTGAGACTTGTAATCTCTGATTTGTGTCTTTAAAACTCTAGAAGAGTTACATAGATCTTTTTTTCAGAAGACAAATGTGAGAAACAGGAGACATACAGTTGAAGTCAAAAGTTTACATACACCTTGCAGAATCTGCAAAATGTTAATTATTTGACCAAAATAAGAGGGATCATACAAAATGCATGTTATTTTTTTATTTAGTACTGACCTGAATAAGATATTTTACATAAAAGATGTTTACATATAGTCTACAAGAGAAAATAATAGCTGAATATATAAAAAATGACCCCATTCAAAAGTTTACATACACTTGATTATTAATACTGTGTTGTTACCTGAATGATCCACAGCTGTTTTTTTTTTCTTTTGTTTTGTTTAGTGATAGTTGTTCATGAGCCCCTTGTTTGCCCGCTTGATTCTTAATACTGTGTTGTTACCTGAATGATCCACAGTTTTTTTTTTTTTGTTATTGTTGTTGTTTAGTGATAGTTGTTCATGAGTCCCTTGTTTGTCCTTAACAGTTAAACTCCCTGCTGCTCTTCAGAAAAATACTTCCTAAGGTTTCACAGATTCTTTGGTTTTTCAGCATTTTTGTGTATTTGAACCCTTTCCAACAATGACTGTATGAGTTTGAGATCCATCTTTTCATACTGAGGACAACTGAGAGACTCATGCAATTATTACAGAAGGTTCAGACACTCACTGATGCTCCAGAAAAAAACTGCATTAAAGCCAGGGGGGTGAAAACATTTTGAATTTGAAGATCAGGGTAAATGTAACTTATTTTGTCTGTTGGGAAACATGTAAGTATCTTCTGTAGCTTCTGAACGGCAGTACTAAATAAAAAAATATGATATTTAGGCAAAATAAGAAAAAGGTACACATCTTCATCTTCACCTCTGGCTCTTAATGCATTGTGTTTCCCTCTGAAGTATCAGTGAGTCACATATGAGTCCCTCAGTTGTCCTCAGTGTAAAAGACGGATCTCAAAAGCATACAGTTATTGTTGAAAATGGTTAAAATACACAAAAATGCTGAAAAACCAGAGTTTTTGGAACCTGAAGTATTTTTCTGAAGAGCAGCAGGGAGTTTAACTGTTAAGGACAAACAAGGGACTCATGAACAACTATCACTAAACAACAACAATAACAAAAAAAAAAAAAACTGTGGATCATTCAGGTAACAACACAGTATTAAGAATCAAGCGTATGTAAACTTTTGAATGAGGTAATTTTTTATAAATTCTACTAAAATTTTGTAACTGTCTTGTATGTGAAACGTCTTATTCAGGTCAGTCCTAAATAAAAAATAACATGCATTTTGTATGACCCCTCTTATTTTGGTAAAATAACATTTTGCAGATACTGCAAGGTGTATGAAAACTTTTGGCCTCAACTGTAACACATCTCTACAAGAGATACACTTTAAAATAAACATTACAAAGGTGTCATTTGTGATTGTTTTCTTTGCTATGGGAATCTCTCGTTAAAACTCTAAATAATAATAATAATAATAAGTATCTGAAAGTTTTACAACACTCTTAACCTGATAGCATTCCACTGTACCACTCGTGGTACACTTCGCATTTACTTAAATTTTACAGGAATGCTTAACCAACACCCAGTTTCAGTTATGAAATACTTTTCCTCTTAACCACAATCTGCTGTGTTTTTCTAAAAGATCTAGAAAAATGTAAACAAAACAGTAATTTTGAGAGGCATGGCATTGACATGCATTATCATGTTTGTTTGTACTGGAGATAAAAAATGTCTGTGGACTGTGCTCTTGTTGCTTCTTTTAATTACTTAAGGTCCTTAAGCAGTAGCTTTGTGAATTATGCAGGTCCTGACTGCTATGTCAGTGTTCTACAGTGAGGAGAGCTGTAACCTCAATTGAGCCGAGCAACCGACCAGGGTTACTATTGTTATCTCAAACTAAAACCATATAAACATGTCATTATGAAATAAACATTAACTGAAATAAAATATAAGGAACTTAAATTAATAAAAACAAACACTGAAAAAAAAAACAAAAGCAACAACTTTAAAATTAAAATGAAAACAGAAAATGTAAGAATAAAGTCTAATATAAAAATATTAACAAAAACTATAACGCTATGTCAATTATAACACTGCAACTGACAGACACACAGTGGGTAGAATAAATGCACAGAGATCAACAGGCATTGTGATACAGCCGCATATGGTCATTTGTCAAGTTTGCTGACAGACTGCATTAGGATTTTACCAGAAGCACATGCATTCTTGAAGATTTCTGCCTTTTAAATTCATGTCTTCTCCAGATTTCCATTCACAACAGGGTTACTTTGGCATTTTGGGATTGTTCAAAATAGACTGACCGCAGTGCCATGTGGGAAAGATGACACCAGAAGAAACTGGCGGCATGTTGCGAGCATTCTCTATTGTGAGAGTGTTGTAATGCGAGACTGTTTATGGGATGTCTTCTTGAAATTGTCTTCAACCTGTGACATGTTTTTCCATATATTCACCTTACTAACCTGCATGAAGATATTGCAAAGCCAGTCCAGCAGAGATGTGTGCACAAATTTAAATCATTTATGCTATCATCTGCTATCATAATAGGAGCACGCAGAATCCATGTTCGATATCAGTTTAATTAAATGAGCACACAAGAGGAAGAAAGATACCAGCATGTCATGATGCTTCAAGAATTTGCAGAGGTTTATAATTAATGGGCATTCTACATGTTTTTGGTTATAGCCCAGTCTTTGGAGAGAGGCAAATATTTCCTGTGCTTTAAGTGTCGAAACAAAGGAAGAACGATCCATCATTATTCCAGAAGGCCTACCTAAGCCCTAGTCCTGCGTGATACTAGACTCCTGACGTAATGCCAGCATCAGAGCCTTTTAATGTGCTGAATGGGTGTTCTTTGTGTTTTCCGTTCTATCTCTCTCTTTTGTTCTGCCTCACTTTCTCTGGGGTGTGCGACCATCTTGATTCATTTATTTTGCCCTCCTGCACTTCTAATGACAAATCTCTTTTCTGTAAATATGCGGAAATATAGTCATCTATCTGGTATTTAGCAGCAGTCTCTGCTGTTGTTTGTGTTTGCAGCGTTGTCAGGAACCATCCATCTGTTTGCCTGCTGATAGCTCTGTTTAGTTAAGACTGAGAGAGAGGAGGGAAAAATGACACAGAAGGCTAAGATACTGCATTTGAGAAAGTCTGAGATATATAGATAGACAGACAGACTCTATTGATTCCCAAAGGGATATTTAGAATAAAGATAGATGGAAAAGGAGTCCAAGGGAGCAATTATAGAAAGATTGCTAACAGTCTTATTCAGCTCGGAGTGTGTGCTTGTTGTTCCCTTGCCTTCATGCTATTAGCAAATCTGATCAAATGAAAGACACATGGCTCATTGACATTTCCAAGGCAGTCCAAAGACGCCACCACCATGTGCGCGTCTCTCCTGAGTCATCATTTTCTTGTTTTCCAAAGCCAGTAGGTTTTCCAATTTTGAAGTTTTAAGGGAAATCTGTAATCAGTTAGAGATTATGTATGATCTACTTGCATATTCACCAGATAATGTGAAAATTTGGCTCTCTAAAATTGATCAAATACCTGTCTTAAAGGGGTCATCGGATGCCGATTTTTTTTTTAAAACAACACCCTTTTTACCTTGTCAAAATGAGCTCTGCAAAAATCATCAGATTCTGAGGGATTGTTCCCCGCCCCTCTCCTCTCTCTGCTGCTCTGAGAGATTGTTTACTTTAGCCACATTTAGCGCGTTTAGCGGCGAAACTTGCTAAATAGCATGTTATTAGGAAAGGTGATTGCAGAGGTTCTTAAAAAATCCTTATACTCACTTCTGCTGTAGAGGAAGCTGGATCACGAATGATTTGCGCGAACATAGACGGATATATGTAGATCGGGAGCCGCATTTCCTTCACAAACAAATGTAATCCACTGCTTCTTCAGCGGCTCAGATGTCGGGAGTAAATGACGACCACTATGTTCATTATTACATCTAGCAACACAACACCTCAGTTGCTCAATCGGAGATGTTCTTGTCTAACATCGAAACAATGGAGGTCGACTGTTACAGCTGGCCTGAGGTAAGACGCTCATGTCAATCAACTACCGTGGGATGCCACACCGACAGGCATCTGAGAATGGATCAGTTTTAAAAAGGGGATATTATTTTTACAGATTTGTTGAAAACCACTGCATGGATTTGTATCATTATAGGGTAGATTTGTACATACACTGCCAACACACATGTTCAAACAACATGTAAAAGTGAAGTTTGCATCTGATGAGCCCTTTAAAATTTATGTGGTGCTGTTCATAATTTTTTTATTAAATGGCCATATGTTTTACACAGTACATTATCTACACATACAGAAACCACCCCTTTTTCAGCTCATCAAAATACGTGTCCAAGCGCGAAAGATGGATGAGCCATTTAAGGTAGTCCCTGGCAAGTAGTTAATAAAAATGTGTCTTGCTTTGCATGTAAATTGGGAATGGAGTGTAAAAACAAGTTGCTATTAAGACACATAGCATGCCTGCAGTATTTCTCTGTCTTTGTCATGTTCTCCTGAAGGCTTACTTCACGAAATAGGCATTCATTCATGGTTCATATACTTAACAGACAGTTAATTTAGCCCCTCCTATGCATGGGCAAAATTGTTAGCACATGTCTTGTCTGTCTGAATCAATATTCCCTAGTTGTTTCTGAATGTTTCTATTTTGCAGTGAGTCAGATTTGGCTTGCAAACATGTGGCAGCAGAGTGGACAAAAAGTGTTTTCCATTCACATTTTTTTTTTAAAGCCTTTCCAAATCCAGTTTTCCAATTCCAATGTTCTTTCAAATATCAGGACTAATTACTGGCATGCCATTGGTGGTTTTGCTCTTTTCAGCACTGAGACTTTAGTTTCTCTGCTTCTATTAGCCCAACTTATTAGAGGCTTACTTGTGGTCCTTTTTCGTTCCACTCCCAATGAGGATTTCTTCCTTTGTTTCCTGGGAGACCTCATCAGAATCTGGAGGGACAGCGCAGGCGGGGAGTTCATGTGCAGCATGCAGAATGTGTTTTATGCATTGGCCTTAGCCCTGCATATGTCATATTGCTCCCCTAGTAGTGTTTTTGAAGGAGTAGTTACCTGTAATTAAGAATGTTGACATCATTTACTCACCCCTAATGTTGTATTATTTTCTATCTTTCATGAAAAACAAATGTCTAAGCTGTTTTTTTACCTTAAGAACATTTATTTATGCTGAAAATAGGAATGGATTGATAAGCTGAAGCTTGAAATTGATGGTAAGGTAACAAACAACCTAAGATGATGATTATTAGGGCATTATGTAATTTTGGGATCGACATCTGCAGTTGAAACATAAAACTGCAAGTTATTTGTGGAGAAATGTGATGAATCTGTGCTGACAATAAGTCGACTGTTGAGTAAGTGTAATTCTGTATTAAAGGCAATACACTTTCATTCTGAAACAGAAAACGCTATCTTCGCTTTGTACAGAATTGAATTATTTATACTATCGTACGGTTGTAATAAAGGCAGACATAATCCATGTTCAGTATCAGTTAAACTAGATGATCAAATAAGAGGAAGAAAGATATCAACATGAGATTTCTGTGTGTAGACAGATTCTACTTGGGTTTTTTTTTTTAACATTTTGTGTGATTCAGGTGGTTGTCTGTGAGTGGATCTGACCAGCTGATTCATTTACATTCATGAGCTCAAGTATTGTATTTTGGCTTAGAAATTTGACACATGTAGAATGTACAAAAGGTGCTTTTGTATTCACCAATGGGCTTCAGCAGACAATGGACCCACTGAATAAATGCAATTCTGCAATCAGTGAATTTTCATTCTGAAATGGATGCATTTATACACTCCTAAACATTATCTTTGCTTTCACATTTCACGTCACAGTTCTGAACTGTGCTGAATAACAAACTACTAAAATAAGCATTAGCATATTTTTCATTATTCAACCTCCAAGCTCCAAAATATCCCATAAGGCACCATAAAGATATCAATATAGTAGTCCATTTGATGTATGTACTTTAGGCCGAGCTCAAGTTTGAAGCTAAACGATAGCTTTGTGTGAGGAAAAGACTGAAATTTAAGCTGTTATTTACTGATAATCTTCACCAGACGGCAGTTCTCAGATCTTCCTTGTATGGAAAGCAGCTCAGATATTCTGCCTGTGATCTCCTTATATATTTTACAAGAGAAAGAAGACAGCGCTGGGGATTAGAACAACACAGGGTGAGAAAATGATGACAAAGCTTGGGAGAGTTATTACTTTAAAGGGATATTTCACCTAAAAATAAAAATGTTGTCATTAATTAGTTACCTTCACCCTCACCATCAAATTAAGATATTTTTGATGAAATCTGAGAGCTTTCTGACTTAGACAGCAACAGACAATACCATACTCAAGACCCTGAAAGGTAGTAAGGATATTGTTAAAATAGTCCAGGTGACAGCAGTTCAACCGTAATGTAATGAAGCAACAAGAATACTTATAATTTACACAACCCTTGAACAACCCTTTGATAAACCCCACAACTATGGACTCATTAAACCTACAGCTGTGAATGAGAGTAGTTGTTGATATCAGATATGTTCATCAATCTAGATTTGTATCACTGTTGGCTTTGATTGAGAATGAATTCCTTTTTCTGCCAGGTCATACCAGCCTGAGGGAATTCATGTCTGTAGATTTTAGTCTTTTCATTATTACTCTGTGCAGTGTATGAAACCACAGAAGAATGCAGAGAGAAAACAGTATGGTGGGTGAGAACTAAATTAGCTTGGAACACAGAAGTGATGATGCCTCGCTGATAAGCTTGTGAGACAGACAGATTGTGTGTTTAAAACCTTCCTCAGAGCCATTAAACAACAGATGATTAACCTGCTCTATCTGCCGTCCATAAGGGTTAATAAAATACAAATTTACAAGACCACTAGTTTTTTATTGTCAGCAGTCACATAAAATTGAATTATTCAGAACAAATGATGCCTGTTGTGTAATTATCTGCTGTTTGTGACAAGAAAAGCTTACAGATATAGATTCAAAGAGCTAGAGAGAACTGTTATTTTGATTAGTCTGATGGCAACATGTTTCTGAAATAAAGCTTGAAGTCTAAAACAAGCAAAAGTTCACATTAGTTGGTTTGTTGGCTATAGTGGTTCAAATGTTTGCATGTTCTTGTTCTGTATATTTTGTTATGTACACAACTCCTGATCATTTAGTGCCACTTTATGCAGTGACTTATGTTGACTGCACACATGCACTGTAAAAAATGAATTTTCAAAGTTGTAAACTAAACAAAGATTGTGGAGTATAAAAGTTTTGTCTTTCTGCTTAAAGGGGTCATCGGATGACCATTTTCCACAAGCTGATATGACTCTTTAGGGTCTTAATGAGAAGTCTATATTATACTTTGGTTAAAATTTCTCAGTGGTGTCGGCGCCGTTATCCTTGTGGTTAGTGCATCGACATACAACGCAACTGCACTTATGGCAACCCGAGTTGGATTCCTGTCTCGAGGTCCTTTGCCGATCCTCTCTCCTCCCACTGCTTTCCTGTCATTTCTCCTACTGTCCTATCTACAAAAATGCATACGAAAATGCATAAAAAAATCTCAGTGGTAGTGTAAAAAAAACCCCTTTTTACCTGGTCAAAATCAGCCCTTTTTAGAGCGAGCCATTCTGTTGCATGTTCCTTTAAATGCTAATGAGCTCTGCTCGCCCCGCCCCTTTCTTACGTGGGGTGACTAACCGCACTGTTTACTTTAGCCACATCTAGCCGCAAAACTTGATACCTAGCATATTATTAAGAAAGGCAATTTGCAAAGATGCATAAAAAACCTTTGTACTCACTTCTGCTGGAGGTGAAGCTAGATTACGAATGATTCGCGCAAAGGTAGACGCATTTATGTAGATCGCTGAGCGCATTTCCTTCAAAAACGAGAGTAAGGTTAATCCTCTGCCTCTTCAGTAGCTCAAATGTCAGGAGTAAATGATGACTGCTATGTTAATTACTACATCCAACAACGAAACTCTTCAATCCTTCAATCAGAGACATCCACACAGTGGCGGTCGGACTGTTACAACTCAACAGGGCGGGACTAAGGTAAGATGGTCATGTCAATCAAGTATCGTGGGAGCACGCTTGGTCACACCGACAAGAAGCTGAGAATATTCATATGAATGTATTTTTGAAGAGTACCGACTGTCTACAAAGTAGTTTCGATGGCATTTTCATTTTATGTGATAAAGTACCATTCATGAGCTCAGCGCTGCTTTGTGTACAGCTGTTACGGGGAAACCCCTGATCCTGCTGGCAGAGAATGAGCCGTCTATAAGAAAAATCAGACTATGTTATAGTTTAAAGGTAAAAATATTAATATTAAAAAGGTGAGTCTGAGATTCTTATTTATTTGACCGTGATTTCACATTTAAAAGGTGAACATTAATTTATTTGTGCTAGTTTTTTTTTTAAATATAGTTTTATAGGAGACTTGGCAAATAATTTTTTCTGAAGTTTGTGGTTACAGGCATCTGTTGTAGGCATTCTCGCTAGTTTTTCTGAGGCTTTTTAAAATATTGTTCATATCGATATCGGAACCAGATTGTATCGACCGAAATTAGGAAATATATTGTGATATAAATTTTGGCCATATCATCCAGCTCTAGGTTATACAAACAGTTACACTACAGTGTGTAGAAAGGGCAGAAAAATAGAGCTTGAAAAAGCTTGAGAATTATAAAGACCGCTTTGCAGAATGAGATTTGTAGTATTCTGTAAAATATTAATTCAGTGATGCTGAACGAGTTATATCAGAGAAAAAAACTTCTAGTAAACGGAAAAGTTTAAGAGCCAAGGACATTTTTATCTTTTCCTTGTAAGTTGCAGTGGCACTCATTCATTTTTTCATTTTTTTTTCCTTGCACAGTTTGTACTCTGATAAATCTGTGAGAATTCAAAAGTTGTGTGTTATTGTACTCATGTTGATAGAGTTCAGTCAAGCTTACATCTGCCACAACATTGTTCTAATAGCACAGCTTTATCTGTGGCTTCAGTGAACTGCCGGTAATAAGACATCTTTATTGCTTTAGTCTCTTAAACCCTAAATGGACCATGTAGGGAAAATTACAGTGAGGATGAAATAATTGGTATGATGTTACTGAAGCATGTTTTCAATGTTAGAGTGGATCTATTTCATGATGAATCCTGTATACGTTCTTTCTTCTCTCTCTTTTTTCTCTCTCTTAATCAGCATGACAGTGCCTTAATGAAGTCGGTACGTAGTGCCTAATGACTCCCTGCCCTCTTCGCGCTAACCTTCAGCTCATACACACACAAATATAAAGGATGATGTCTTTCATATGTAATTTTCAGCAGGACTGACAAGTACCATGAGGAAGGCTCTATGAGCTCTATCAATTTTAATTACCGAGGCACTCAGATAGTTATTGGGATCGTTCAGGTCAGCCAGGATGGCAATAAAAATTCACCCATGAGATGTCAGTCACTATATATACCTCATACTTTTTAATCTTGGTCATTTTAAACAGTAATATAATTTTATTGAATATAGACTGCATGCTTGATTTATTGCCTGCTGTCTGGACATGAAATGGGAGTATTGTAAAGAATTACACATAAATACAAAATTGACCCCCAAAGGACACCAAAACACAATCTTTGCAGCTTCTTTTCCATCCTGATGTTCTTTTATCCCTGTGCCCAGGTTTCATCTGGAATATTCTAGCTGTCTAATTGGAGGAAAAAAATCTTTTACATTTTTCTTAGAGCAAAAGCTGTCATGATTGAGGCATCTGGTAATTTGACATTGAACCTCATTTTTCATGCACTTTCTAACTGAAAACAGTTCACTGTATGAAAGAAACCTGTAGAAAAATGTGTAATATCTTGCAGAAAATTACCTGTACACATCAGTTTACAGACGTTTAGTTCATCTCTAAAATGCAATAATGCAATATGTAATTCAACATACAGGTAAAACACCTGTGAAAAATCAGTACAGATAATTCCCTTATATTAACATGGTAAACTGCACGAAAATTTACGGTCGTTTCCTAGAATGTAGATGCTCAACAGTAAACTTTTTCAATTATTGAGCTTGTGATTAATTGTGTTCTTTCAGTCACCTTCATTCAAAAACTTTGAATGCCCTAACACTGCCTACATGGGAACAGAGACATTATATCTGCACAAAAACGTACAGTCTCAAACCCAGCAAGGCTATAGGATGAGTGTTGATCTTTGGGAAATGACAGTACACTGCCATTGTGAAGCAGACAAAGACTGCTGAACTCCTGTGATGGATTTGTCACACTCTCTGTTTATATACCCTCTTTTGAAGGACAAACAGTATCTCTGTGCTAGGCTGTATTTATGATTTGAGGAGTATAGAGTTTTGAGGTCTATGCAATTAGCATATGCTAAATGGATTCAGTTAGTTGTTATTGTCTGTCTATGGGGCACAGTTACATAATTAGAGCTATAATCATAATCATCATTATGTACGTTATCATCTGTCTGGTATAACTTGAGCTAATTTTAGAAACGTTTTGCTCAAAAATATCTAGATAATACTAAAATGTAACTAGGGGGTGCCCTCAACTAAAAATTTTTCTGGTCGACTAGTAGTCGTTCATTTTAAGCATTAGTCGACTAGTCGCACGTTTATTAGTAAACAATTTAAATCATAATAATAAGCCTTTAATTGCCTACATAGCCTAATAAGCGCTCAACAGCAAAAGTAATGATTTTGTATGCGTCACGGAAAAACAGTAAGAAGGCTGCATTAACATTTTAATAATCTATTGATAAACTAGTGCTTTCTTTGTTTTCGTCTTAAGAGATGAAGTTGGTGACTCGTCATCTCTGCAGAAGGCTATTGGATGCGCTTGTATGCATGTTTCATATGGATTACACAATCTGAGAATATTTGTTTTCCATTTGAATTAGTTCATTTGAAAGTAAACATTTCACTCTCTCTATATATATATATTTCATGTCTGTATAAGGCAAGTATACACAGTTTTTTTCTTGATGCGCTCTAGTTCAGAGACCAAGACGCCAGAAAGTGATTCTGTGTGCTTTAATTATTTTACAAAAGCACAATGTTTTGTTGTTATTGTGAGTCTTTACAGATTTGAAAGATGTATTACTCTTGTCTGTATGACCGAAAATGACAGAGTATTTTAAGAGCAAGCGAGCGCACCGGCGCCTCTATCTGTTATGCAGTAAGCGCACTATTATTCAGCTTGCACACTCTGCACGGACACATTTTTGTACGTTAACGTTGCTACTGCTTACAGTATTTCAGATAAGAAGCCATATTTGAGGTAGATGAAAGATCATTTTGGCATTTGGATGTCCTACCCGATGTATTGTATTACCAGATAGACCAGCTGTTAACTATCTGTCCGTCACAGACTGCGTGACTTCGCCACTTCTTGTGGATTTTTATTTATTTTTTACTGCGACTAATAAACTTTTGGTCGACCAAGCTTCTTCTCGTCGACTAACAATTAATATAAAAGATTCTTACAAATATTAACATTACTAAAGCTGTGCATATATACAGTAAACACTTCTGTTTTGCATATGCTATCAATTGTATATTCCATCATATATCCAAATGTATAAATAACTACCAATACAAATAAGTAAAACAAATCCAGGGTAGTTTTTCCTCGCTGTGTCTTTTGTAATCTTAACTTTGTTTTCAGGATGTACGGTGAACCCTAACTGCCATAAAATTGTGTAGAAGCCAGCCAATCAGATTAAAGCTTGCCAGATCAAGAAAATGCCTGCCAGTTTTTGTGGAATATCAGACGGTCATGAACGAACTGTGGGCGGTCTGTAGTTGTGCCGTCTGAGACGAGTACTCCAGTAACATTTGGATTGTTTTGAACCCTAGCATTAACTAACTTGCAGATATAGGTTTGTTTTCTGGCATAAAACTCTCCCAAGAAAACCCATTCAGCTCTCTATGTGATTAATTAATTTAATATATAGTATTTCTGAGCATTGTAGCTTTTCAAACACACTAAACCTGTAAATGTATTTTACCAAACAGCGTACTTCATTCCTCTCAGTTTGTGTTTATATGAGAGACGCTGTATTGTGGTGTGAGTATAGTGATGTGTGTGGGTGTGTTGTCCATAGCGACAGATTACATATAACTGCAGACTTACAGACGTAAATGTTTTTTTCCACAGAAAGAAGCATAATAGTTGTTATTACTTTCTGTAACCTGATGCTAATGTCTTTACATTAGTAAAATGTAGATTTTAATTCTTTCTGCTTCACTGAAATCTATTGTCCAGTGTTATATATGTGAGCACATTTCAATTTAAGATCTAATCTATTGTATTTTGCCGACTTGGGGTTTTGTGTTATAGGTGAGAAAAAATGTAATTTCCCTATGAATATGTGATTGACTTTGATATGCTTAATGTATCTGCTTGTTCATCATACTGAGCAGGGTAGTGGCAAAAATACCCATGACCAGCTGCTTGCACAGAGAGGTCAAGGCCTTGGAACACACACACACACATACACACGCCGTTGTGCCATATACCATTATGCGCCATAATATCACAGCCATATGGCTCTTGTTCTCAAGTCTTAGTGTTGCCTATTGAAATGTGCTGTCATATGTGTGTCTTTGCACATTTAGCATGTTGTGAAATGTTAAATATAATCACCCACAGATCTGACTGTTTTGTGTGTATGTGAGAATTTGATCGACTGTATGAGTCACACTTTCTCTGTCTGTCTGTGAAGTGAATCCCATAGTCCTGCCCCCTCAAAGCCACCAAATGCAGCTTCGCTCCATATCCTCCATATATTTGTCTGCTATTTTTGTCTGTCCTCTATGGAAGCTTGTTTCTGCCACAAGATAAAAAATAAAAAAAGGTAATTGGAACTTTTCATCTCTCAATGCAGACTTTTTCTCGCAATTCTGAGACTATATTTCACAATTAATGCAGAATTGCAAGATATAAACTCTTTTGTAAGTGCTCATAATGTCATACTTTTTACATATTTATTTACAAGTGTGTATATATAAAAATAGAGATAGACAGAGCGCTTGGGAACTGCGCTCTCTCTTTTTTTCCTTTGTCTGTCTCTGCTTCCCTTGGTTTGAATTCAGTGCTCGCTTCCTTGGATTTGTAAAACTCAGCTCAGATTGAGTATGACTGAAGAGGGAGGCTTTTGGGTTCAGTTGTATAATCTCTTGTCTTGATCAGTTGTTGGGTTGTGGTAAAGAGGGCTGCTTGTCACAGATCCACTACCTCTCTCTCTTCTCTCTATAGCAGACCCATTTATATATAGCTACAACGCACAGAGCTGACAGGGAATATGACATGGGTAATTCAATCAACAGAAAAGAAGGACAAGATTCTCTCTCGCTGACTTTCTCTCCCTTGAGGGGGTTTTCCTGTTACAGCGGCGCTTAGTTCGCTAGTGAGCATTTCGAGATCTGTCTTTTCTGCTCCGGTTAAATTTGACCGGAGTCAAATCTAAGCACTAACATTAAATGAGGTATGTGTAAAAGTATGTATTTTCAAAGTCATTTAGTTGATGGGTTGCCTGAATGACTAATCGACTGCTCTACCTTAAAAGTAGTCTGTTTTCAATCAGATCCGAATTCTTACTTATGTAAGGCACGTTCTTGCATTCAAAAACCGCTAGACTGCAAAGGACTGGAATAAAATTGGGATAATGAATGGAATAGGAATGGAATCATTTTGGTACTTTGAAACAGCATCGTAAAAAATGCAACTCTGATGGCACAAAATGCTCAAAATTGTAATTGGCACACAGTTTTCACAGACATCTGTCTATTTGTACGGAAGTAGTAGTGCAACATTAAAAGCAATGAATATAAAAAATTTCTGAGATATTCTTTAAACCGTCTAAAAGCTAAATTTAAAGTTCTACCTCTAACAATACAGATATGAGAAGAAAATATATCTTCTAAAGCCTATTTAAAATAGTATTTAAAGTAGGCGTAGTTATGATCGTGCATGTGTATGGCTGTAGTGGCAGTGCTTTAGGGATTAAGGATCAACTTTAGACTAAGAAGATGCTTGAAGTTTTTTTGAAGATATGTTTTTTTTTGTATTTTCAGTGTTTTTAGACAGCTTAAAAACTTCTTTTGAAGTATTTTGAAGTCAAGCCTATTTTTGTCATCAAATTTATGAATCATAGCCTCTTGAAAGCCACAATTCTCCCAAGTGCTGTTGTTACTTAACTTTTAATAAAGTGTAAAGCAGAAGCAAAATTAAAATCCCCTTTTATGGTTCAGGCTTCCAAAATATAGATGAATTTAAAAATGTTTTTATTCTGTGACAGACACTTCTGAGAAAATAATTTCAAAAGAAAAACATAAATTTGTCAAATATATATGTATGTGTGTGTGTGTGTGTGTGTGTGTGTGTGTGTGTGTACACCGATCAGGCATAACATTATGACCACCTTCCTATGTGATCCTGGACCACAAAACCAGTCGTAAGTAGCATGAGTATATTTGTAGCAATAGCCAACAATTCATTGTTATGGGTCAAATTGATCCTTTTTTTTTATACCAAAAATCATTAGGATATTAAGTAAAGATCATGTTCCATGAAGATATTTTGTAAATTTCCTACTGTAAATATATCAAAACTTAATTTTCTTTGGATTTTCTCAATATTTTGATTTTTTTTGCACCCTCAGTTTCCAGATTTTCAAATAGTTGTATCTTGCCCAAACCATACATCACTGGAAAGCTTATTTATTTAGCTTTCAAGTGATTTAGGTTTTGTGTTGGTCCCCCTTTTGCTGGCAAACCGTCCTGACTAATGGACCCCAGTAGACCCCTGAAGGTGTGCTGTGGTATCTGGCATCAAGATGTTAGCAGCAGATCCTTTAAGTCCTGTAATTTGCGAGGTGGGGCCTCCATGGATTGGACTTGTTTGTTCAGCACATCTTAAAGATGCTCAATTGGATTGAGATCTGGGGAATTTGGAGGCCAAGTCAACACCTCAAACTCGTGCTCCTCAAGCCATTTCTGAACCATTTTTGCTTTGTGGCAGGGTGCATTATACTGTTGAAAGAGGTTACTGTGTATTCTGACACCTTTCCATCAGAACCAGCATTAACTTCTTGAGCATTTCAGTAGCTCGACTGTTGGATCGGATCACACGGGCCAGCCTTCGCTCCCCACGTGCATCAATGGACATTGGCTACACATGAACCTGTCGCCAGTTCACCACTGTTCCTTCCTTAGACCCCTTTTGATAGATACTGACCACTGCAGACTGGGAACACCCCACAAGAGTTGCCATTTTGGAGATGCTCTGACCCAGACGTCTAGCCATCACAATTTGGCCCTTGCTAAAAATCCTTACGCTTGGCCATTTTCTGCTTCTGACACATCAACTTTGAGGTCAAAATGTTCACTTGCTGCCTAATGCATTGTTTTGTCATGGGAAAATAATTTTGCATTGCATCAGTTGATACTTGAACAAAGCTACATAATGCTGAGCAATTGCTGATTCAGTCTTGAAGAAAGTGATCTGGTGCAAAAGAGTAGAGCTGTTAGTGTCCTCCATTTCCCCATGACTTCTGTTGTGGTCACTGATTCATTTAATCTGTGATAAAGAGCATCTGTGGTAAATATTTGTGAGTAACATTTACAGCTTCTCACTTAAAACTGATCAGCCCCAGCATTTAGACTTTTGCAAATCTCACATACAAGGATTGTGTAAATAAACCATTTGGAGTTATTACATTGGAGCTTAGAAACTGATCTTTATTTAGAACTGACAGGGCTGGTTATCTGGCTTTAGTTTGGTATCATTTTTTGTTTGTTTTTCCTCTCATGTTTTAGAGATTAACCTTCTTTGATACTTCAGACAGTGAAATGTAGCTTAGCATGTTTTGAGCCATTGTCAGCAGAACCTGTTTTGCCTGTGAAAGAGAGATGCACAAAGAGCTGTGGTTGTCTGATGATGAAATGCAGCCGAATGACCTGGGAAAGGGTTATTGTGTGGCCCACAGTAGGACCTCTGTAATGTTATATTTCTGTTCAGACTACATTGATGGAGCTGTGAGAAAAGGCTATCAATGATCCGTCACCTGCAGCATCCTCACATGCGATATACAGTAGCTGACTAGCAGAGACTCCTTCTTTATGTTTACAGACGTAACATAATGACACAAAGACGAATGGCGACATGCTTGTATTTCCCTCAAAAACCTACCAGTACAACTCATATTAGAAAACATTATTACAATATTAATGTTGTTAATTGGGCTAAGGTAAGAAGATAATTTTGAATGCTAGCTTGCTATGTACATGCTCAGAAATTGATTTTGGATCATTTTTAACCAAAAAAGGTACAAACTGCAGCTTTAAGTTATAAATATGTGACCCTGGACCACAAAACCAGACATATATAGCATGGGTGTATTTGTAGCGATAACCAACAATACATTGTATGGGTCAAAAAGATCAGTTTAGCTTTTATGCCAAAAATCATTAGGATATTAAGAAGATCATGTTCCATGAAGATATTTTTTGAATTTCCTACCGTAAATATATCAAAACTTATTTTTTGATTAGTAATGTGCATTGAAAAGAATTTAATTGGGACAACTCTAAAGGCGATTTTCTTGACCAAATATTGTTCTATCCTAACAAAGCTTATTTATTCAGCTTTCAGATGTATAAATCTCAATTTCATAAAATTGACCCTTATGACTGGTTATGTGGTCCAGGGTCACATATATATTATTACTTAATCATAGCTATTACTTAATGAAACAAAACAATATCGAAAAAGGATAAAAATGGGTAATTTCATTTGAATTACTACTTAATTTTATTTATGCATTATTAATCATCACATTATTGTAATCAACTGCTTACTATGTATCGCCACCTTGAATTATAAGGTTCTGTCTTGAGTTTCGAAGATTTTGAGTTCTATAGACTTCTGTAAATAGAACCTTTTTTGTTTTCTAAAAAAAGGCCCAAAATGTACACAGCTTACAAAAGAAACATCACATAATGTAAATAAGTTGTCACAGAATAACTCAATAACTGTGAATAACTCAATTGTTTTTTTATTTTTTATTTTATGGCCATTTTTCTTTGACAGGACAGTAGAGATGAGTGAGAAAATGAGTGGGGGAGGGGATTGGGAAAGGTCCACAAGGTGGGATTCGATCTCGGGATACTCGAGCAACTGCAACATATGTCAACGTGAATAACTCAATTATCACAATATGCCAGGTAGAACCTTATAAATCCAAGGTGATGATATATATATATATATATATACATACATATATGTGCATCATATCTTAAACAAAATAAAAAAAAAAATCATATTCATTTCAGCAAAAAGCTTAATGACATCATCAGGAAACTTCTGCTACAGAATCAACCATACCTTTCTGCCGAAGCTTAAAATAGCTACATACATAAAAGAGTCAGGAATCAAGAATCCTGCTCTCCTGTGTGTGTGTGTGTGTGTGTGTGTGTGTGCTGCTCAAGGCTCCTTTCTGTCCTCGTCTGGTAGATGCTGGACAAAGGCCCTCAGCTTTCTATATTGTTGTCTTTGCCTGACTGATTCCCCCTGCAGCAGCACAGGGAGACATTTTTTTTTCCTCTTAGCTTGTTCTTTTTAGCTGTTTGTTTCTCTTTCTCTTTCCTTTTCTTTTATTTATCTCAGTGTATTTTTGTGTCTAATTGTCTTGTATTCTTTATTGTTTTGTTCTGGTGAAATCTCGCCCATTCTCTTTTTTCCTTTTTCCAGCCACATTTTCCCGATCTCCAGGCTTTTATATTTTGGTGTCTGGTGTTCTGACTGAATCTTGACCTCAGTCATTCTCTGGGCTGGACAAATGACTAAGACGTCCTCTTTCCCTGGAGCCATTCTATTTTTCATTCCCATTCACACAAAGACACACACATTCTTCCTCCACTCTCCTTTTTCTCGTTCTTATTTTCTTTTTAGCTCCCTCTCTTCATTTTGTAACAACAGTCTGGGGAGAACCACAAAAATCCTGAAAGATTCTTTTCTTCCACTTATTTTATTCCTTCAGGCAGTGGAATTTACAGTAAATCTCTCTCTGTGTTGCTGCACCGCGTTGGCTGTAATCTCCTTTCAATCTTCCTCTTCTCTTTCCCCACCCTGATCCCATGATCACGGTGATGTTCCAAGTCTTAAGTGGAGCTGAGTGCTCGTGTAATCAAATTCCCCATGGTTTACCACATCACGGCGGTTACAGTCAGATGTACGAGCCCATGACCCGTGACCCCAGCTCGGATTTGGGACAAAGCCAATCACGGAGCGGGGTCAACCCGTAGACCATTATGTTTCTCACTAAATTTCAGCTCTGACCTTCTGTTTTCCTCTGAGAAGAGAAGTGACTTCTGTTCTGTTCTAAATAAGTGTGAACATGTTGCATGTGTGCGTGTTTGAATGTCTGTAATGAATTATTTATATTAAATTTGATTTTAACCTTTTAACTTCGCTAGTTCTAAATTCTCTCCAAAATTTGTATTCATTTGATGCACTGGAAGAGCTTGCCTTAGGATTGTAGACCATTTTATTGCACATTCACAGTCCCAGCAGGTGAAAAGGAGTGGAAACTGATTGATGAAGCAGAACATTATAATCAATGGGCAGTGTTGGAAGGCTGAGCTGTACACTAGTCAGTCTCTGTACATCACAGATTGAACTAAGCCATTGTGCAAACTCTGACTCTTTCCTTTTTAATAGTTCTGGGCTTGCTACCAGAAAGGTAGTTTGTTTGTGCGTTCACTGACACTGAAATTATTTTTCTTCATTATTTTTGTTTTCTTTGCGCACAAAACGTATTCTCATAGCTTCATAAAATTGAACCACTGATGTCACATGAACTATTTTAACAAGCTCCTTACCGCCTTTCTGGGCCTGGAACATGGCAGTTGTGTTGCTGATATGCAGGGTCAGAAAGCTCTCGAATATCAAAAAAATCTTAATTTGTATTCTGAAGATGAACAAAGGACTTACGAGTTTGGAACGACATGAGGGTGAGTAATTAATGACAGAATTTTTATTTTTGGGTGAACTGTCATTTTAAGCTTGATTTCTTGAACCCCTAGTGTCATGGCTGCTTTTGACCTTTTTACTATTTATGGATTACTAGTATTGAACTCTATAATTAACTTTGTGTGAATTCAACATCCTTTATATATCTGTGTTTACATTAGTGCATTAGTTCACAGTTTTTATCAAACAGACAAATTGCTCCTTGTTCTTTTCACTTAAAGGGGTCATCGGATGCCCATTTTCCACAAGTTGATATGATTTTTTAGGGTCTTAATGAAAGGTCTGTAATGTACTTTGGTTAAAAATTCTCAGTGGTTGTGTAAAACAACACCTTTTTTACCTTGTCAAAATGAGCTCTGCAAAAATCATCCCATTCTGAGGGATTGTTCCTTTAAATGCAAATGAGCTCTGCTCGCCCCGCCCCTCTCTAAGTGACAAGCCTGTTTACTTTAGCCGCTTTTAGCCACGTTTAGCCACTAAACTTGCTAACTAGCACGTTATTAGGAAAGACGATCGCAAAGATTCATAAAAAAAACCTTATACTCACTTCTGTTGTAAGTGAAGCTGGATCATGAATGATCTGCGCGAACATAGACGGGAGCCGCATTCCCTTTACAAACAAATGTAATCCACTGCATCTTCAGCGGCTCAGATGTCGGGAGTAAATGATGACCACTACGTTCATTATTACATCCGTCAACACAACACCTCAGTCGCTCAGTCAGAGATATTCTTGTCTACTCCGGCATCGAAACAATGGAGATCGGACTGTGACAGCTGATCTAAGGTAAGACGCTCGTGTCAATCAGCTATCGTGGATGCAGCCTCTGTCGGTGTTACATCTGAGAATGGTTCGATTTGAAAAAGGGGATATTATTTTTACAGATTAATTAACAATCACTGCATGGATTTTTATCATTATAGGGTAGATTTGTACATACACTGCCAACACACATTAATGTTCAAACAACATGAAAAAGTGAACTTTGCATCCAGTGACCCCTTTAAGTTCACTGATGTAGTACAAACCTCTTCCATGTTTGCAGGAATCGCTTGTAGGAACTGCTAGATATTTCGTTTCAAATTTTTCAGCTACCGCAACACAGAAGCCCAGTGCAAATGAATAGCATCTGTTTCACTGGTCCATTGAAGTAAATTGGAAATCTTGCAACTTTCTCCGGTTCCCATCCAGAACAAATGTTTTATATGGACGCATTTAGATTTTTCCTTGAAATACAAGATTTAAAAAGCTGTTGCGAGAATTAGGTAAATGTTCTGACTTTCATCGCATCCCAATAAGTGTTTGTATTGTGTTACCACAGCGATGCCAGGGGAAGCTGCAGGACTCCACTAGTTATGTAGGCTTGAAGTATCAATGAACTGTGGATTTATCTGTTGCCAAGAACACATGTGTCATAAAAGGGATGGGCACTAAGCCATGATGAAAGAGTGAGATCTCAACCAACGATGCACAAAGAACTCACTTCTGGAACAGACTAACCAGCTTAAATGGAAGATCAAAAGAAAAAGCATGTAGGTTGAATAAAGAAGGAGTCGTTTGCTTAATCACTGTGTGACTATTCATCCATTACTAACAAATCAGCGTTATGTTAATCTTCAACTAGTATGGGAATGTAGCCATAAGGATCAACAATGCCAATGACAAATTATCATAAGTTTCCATTTTACTTTTAATCACGCTGCAGTTTGGAAGGTTGTTGACTTAAATGTTTGTTTAATGTGTTTCTGAATGTTAAGATGAGGTCACTGATTTTGGCAGGTCAGTTTAAAGGGCAAGTTCACCCAAAAATGAAGTAAAAAATGAAGTTCTGTCAGTAATTAAAATAACCTCATGTCGTTCCAAACCCTTAAAGCCTTTGTTCATCTTCAGAAAACAAATGAAGATTTTTGTGATGAAATCAGAGAGCTTTCTGACCCTTCAAAGACAGAAACGCAACTACCACATTCGAAGCCCAGAAAGGTAGTAAGGACATTTTTGTTTTCTTTGTGCACAAAGACTTGAAAAACAGTAACATTGAGACAGTTTCCAAAATATGAGTAAATCATGACTGCATTTTTATGTTTGCTTTAACTGTTATTTTAATGTGCAGCACCGTGTCTGTGCAGCTGACCAGCTGTAGATTTTTTTGAACTGACATATGATTCTGTAGGATTCTTTTAGCAAGGGCAATCTTCTAGGAGTAAGAGGTCAACTCATGGTCAGACCAAGGTGAGTGAGTGCAACAGGAGTTGGATATGATGAGAACTGATTCAGTGTTTTGACTGCAGCTGTCACCATCAAAAGGCAGCCTTTAAGCTCATTAGAAAGAAGTCAACACAATATGCTATGTTTTGTTAAACAGAGTTGGCGGTTTGTTAACATTGAACTTTTGTACGATGGCTTCCTTTGTAACCCAGCAGCACTGTAATTAGTGTGGCTGACCCCAGGGTCACCAGAAGCAGGGCTGTGTTGATAGCACCTGGGCAGGTAACTGAGGACACTCCATCAGCACCCTTTCAGCTTTCATGGGGCATTGCTCTTGATGAGAGAGGGGGGGGGGATGGATTGGGAGCATTTTACCGGGCACTCATATTAAGGTCAGTGTGGTTTGCCAGGACTGTTAGAGCAGGAATTTTGATCTAGTCTTGCCAAATGAACACTAAATGCCCCTTTTAGTGGACGTAATTCCTTTCTGTGGCAACATCTTTGGCGCATTGCCTAATGCACCCTGCCTTTCCCCTTCGATAGCAAATTCATGAATTTCTGCAATGCACTGAGGCCAGTGCGATGTTAGGATGCTCATGGAGTTCAACCTGTTTTATTTTGTTATAGTGTTTAATCATGTAAACTAAAGGTAATAAAGCAGGGATCAGAAATCTGACTCTACCTCAGAAATAAATGAGGGCTCAGACACTTCTCCGCTACTAAAGATACTGGGTAGCTCTAGTTTTTGTCGCTATGCCTGTGAAGAGAAACTTTCAGAATATAAAGCATTTTCATTTGGCTTTGAATAGAGTGTGAAATGCCAGGCACCTCTCGGGCTAAGAATAGCTGAGTGTTTGACGTCAAGCACGGCTTCACATGTAGAAATGGATAAACAACAAAAGTCAGAAAGTGCTTTTGAGAAGTTTACTCATCCAATCTTTACCGTGACTTTCTATTCCTGGCATGATTTGGAGATGTGAAGAGCAAAAGGTATGTAGGTGGGCATTTTTGCTGTTGCAAAAATAGCAAAGATATCTAAGAAATCTACAATATCATTCAAAAGTTTTTTATATGCTGACCAAGGCTGCATGATTAAAAATACTGTAAAACAATAAAATTGTGAATTACTATTACAGTTTATATTTCAAAACATATTTATAATAAATAAATTTAATGTGATTGGCTGCCAAGCTGAATTTTAAGCATCATTACTACAGTCTTCAGTGTCATATAATCCTTCAGAAATCATTCTAATATGCAGATTTGCTGCTCAAGAAACATTTCTCATTATTATCAATACTGAAAACTGCTCAAAGGGGTCATCGGATGCCCATTTTCAACAAGTTGATATGATTCTTTAGGGTCTTAATGAGAAGTCTTTAACATACTTTAGTTAAAACTTTTCAGTGGTAGTGTAAAAGACACCCTTTTTACCTTGTCAAAATCAGCCCTTTTTAGAGCGAGCCATTCTGTTGCATTTGCCTTTAAATGCTAATAAGCTCTGCTCACCCCGCCCCTCTCTAATGTGGGTTGACGAGCCGTAATGTTTACTTTAGCTGCATTTAGCCGTGAAACGTACTAACTAGCACATTATTAAGAAAGGCGATTTGCAAAGATGCATAAAAAACCCTTATACTCACTTCTGCTGTAGGTCAAGATGGATCAAGAATGATTTACACGAACGTAGACGCATTTATGTAGATCACTGGGTGCATTTCCTTCAAAAACAAAAGTAACATTAATCCTTTGCATTTGTTAGATGTAGGGAGTAAATGATGATTGCTATGTCATTATTATATCCAGCGGCAGAACACCTGAATCGCTTAGTCTGAGACATTTTTGTCTTCCCCTGCACCGGAGTCGACACAATGGCGGTCACACTGTTCTCAGCTCATTTAGGGCGGGTCTAAAGTAAGACGCCAGTGTCAATCAGCTATCATGGGAGTGGCCTTGGTCGATGTGACATCACACTGACAGGAAGCTCAGAATGGCCTAATTTGAAAAATGGGATATTACGTATAAAGATTAAAAAAATACTACTGGGTGGATTTTTATCATTATAGGGTGGTTGTGTACACACACTGCCAACACACATTTATGTTCAATTACTCCGATTACTCCTTTAATATTTTTGTGGAAACAGTGATACTTTTTTTCCAGAATTCTTTGATGATTCGAAAGTTCAAAATAACAGCATTTACATTTTTGTATCATAATACGTTTCTTTACTGTCACTTTTGATCAATTGTCCTTGCTGGAAAAAAAGAAGTAATGAACATTAGTATATATTTAACAAAAATGTGATATTTATTCTGCAGGGTGACTTGGATTTATCGTTCTTACATCAGTAAAATAATTTTTAAAAGTAGAATTAACAAGCACTATGATTGCCATTTAATGCTTTTGTAATGTATCTGATGTCCATCTTCTTGACTGTCCATATTTGTAATGCTTTAGAAAATAGTTCACCGAACCACACATAAAACACTGTGTATATTTTCATTTAGAAGCTCATTGGTATGATGAGCACTAGACATCAAGAAGACAGGGATAGAAACTGTGCTCACTTAGAACCTGTGGTGCAGACTGGGCATTCACACTGTGATTGGTTGTCATTGTGATTGCATGGTCATGTGAATACCAGTGGTGTCTACAAATGTGAAAGCATATCATCTCTTGCATATCAATGGGTTAGTAGTCATCCACAGTTTTCCATAAAAAAAGAACAGGTAAAAACTTTGATATGGGAAATGAGAAACAGATGGAGACCAAGGAAAAAATTCTATAGAATGCAAATTGCTGTGCTGCGTCCTTAGAGCTGAGAATGACCTGTCATTGTGGAAATTGAATGAATATGATAATAGCCATTAAAGGAAGCATCTGTCTTCCTGATGGTAAAACTCCACTAAATGCAACTTTCAAACTCTGAGATGTGCTGTAATTGAAAAACTCAAGCAACTGGATCAGGAGCTGTTCATCAACCGCAAGGGAGTATTTACACTTGGTTGTGCATTTTGGTGATAATATAGCTATCTGATCTTGAAAAGACCAAGATTTATATGGGTCTTTTATGTGGCCGAGTATGAGTGGAATACTTATATCCAATTAGATAGTGATCCAATGAATAATAACCCTTAAATACATGGTATTCATAAAATATGCTTTTTCCTTGCCACCATATTAATTCATAGAAAAATCTCAAATATTTTTATTTGTTTAGTTAGCCACCAAGGCAAACGTCTCTTTGTGTATGTGTTAATGAGTCAGACAGGTGAGATAGTTCTGGTTAAGCACGTTTTATTTGAATTAGGGTCTTTCCTCTGTGCCACTGGGCTACTTAAGGGCCAATAACACACTTCATTACTGTCATTTGAGCTTTAATTACTCACTGCCCTTAGTGGGGCCATACCATCAGCTGTATGGAGCTAATTAACACACTATAATTAGTTAGCTTAGGATGGAAACTGTGCACCTTGGAGTTGCAGAGGAGCTCCTCCAAGTTCTAAAGGTTTGGGGTCAGTAATGACTGCTGAAAAGCTATCACAGGAATAAAATGTAAAATATACTAAAATAGAAAAATGTTATTTTAAATAACAAAATAAATAAGTAAAATTCACAGTCTCCAGATGGCTTGCTGGCATAGTGATTAGTCATAAGAAGGTTCAATTCATGCCTGCACTTACATATTTTTCAATAAACCAAGCAAAGCTGCAATTGTATATCTGTTTTCGGATCATTTTAATGTTTTAAAAAGGGGTCATCGGATGCAAAGCTCTCTTTTACATGTTGTTTGAACATAAATGTGTGTTGGCGGTGTGTGTACACAACCACCCTATAATGA